>NC_037351.1:30072045-30724772 GCF_002263795.3 Bos taurus | reverse complement strand
GGATTATTTTTGCTTCAATATTGTATCATAAAATTTTCAAGCATACAGGTAAACAAAGAACTGTATGATGAAAGTCTACTTGTATGCTTGGCTAACTACTAAACACAGTACATCTTTTACTGACCATTTTTTCACAAGCCACCTTCTCGTTAAAAAATAAAATTACCATTAAACTAAATAACTAGAGTTAAAATCTGATTTTCAAATGCCTTTCTATTCTACTAACTCTATATAAACAGCTATATTATGGATATAATTTAGCCTCCAAAATTTTTCTCAAATGCAAATGATAACTAACATATATAAACCATAGTTCTTTGAGACATATGTAATATTAACTAACAGTATAAAATTTGGTAGAATACTCAAGAACTATATTCTTTGTATTTATACAATGAATAAAAGTAAATCAACAGTTGAACTTTATGGTGTATGAATTACCTCAACAAAGCTGTTTTTTTTAAAAAGCAAATCAGTAACACTTGCTTTGGTTCAAATGAACAATTCCAAATATAAAAGGATCTTCTTTTACATAAGATAGGATTTCAATGATAGAACATGTTGCCTGACAATACAAATATGGAATAACCAAGCAAAATATACTTTAAAATAGATTATAAATTAACGCCACGATTGATGCTTTAGATTACCGATGTGTTTCTAAATTTGGAAGAAACACAGTGTTAGTTTTTTCGTTCTCATTACAACGTTTTGAATAGCTAGCTACATTAATACTGGGCAGGGACAGAAAATGGGAAAGTTAACATTAGGAGAGATTACCATCAGGGTAATACTGCTGGTTCATGCCTTCTGGAGGACCTTGTCCACCATGACTGTATTGTTCCCCATAATAGTCTTCCTGGCCTGAGTACTGCTGTGGTGGGCCTGAAAAACCACAACCAGTCAAGATGTAAACAGTTTGTTCTCTGGGTCATCAAAGGCATTCCGTCTAATCTGATGTTAGGACAGATTATTTCTCAGCCGTAGATTCCCCTCCCATGCTTTGGCATCTCAGACACTTCTGACTTTTCTTACACACACACATATATAAACAAACAGCAACAACACATACCACATTTCACAGAAATCAATGTTAAGACCATACATGCAATATCAAACAACAGCAACTCAAAAAACACAAACACTACCTTTCTAAAAAGAGATTCAAACTGGCAGAAAATTAATTTCCTTTCTGGTATTAGAGCAGTTTGAAACAAATTACGGTTTGTTTCTGATCATACATTTAGTAATTTCTCAAAAATAAAATATTTTCTGCTGTAAATTAGTGAGCTTATGATAATAATTTGATGACATAACTTTTTCCCAGAAAAGAATAAATAAAACCATAAACCAGGGAGTTCATATCCACTTTTCGTGACCCTCTGTACATAGTATACCCATTACCTTTTAAGAAAAATAATAAAATATAATTTTCAAAATCAAGAAAGAAAAGGCTCTAACTTTGCCTATATGAAAAGTTTGTTAAAATGGAAAGCCTTTCGAGCACTGTGAGAATTTTTCCCCGTGGAGCCGTACCCTGTTGAGGTGGTCTATAGGGAGGGATCTGCCTCTGACCCAGCATATGATTGCCTTGGTTAACTTGACTCATCATTCCCATTGGTGGCTGCTGGCCTTGGTAATGCTGCCCACCTCCCTGGGGCATGTTGTACTGTTGAGAAGGAGGCTGCTGGTGCATCACTGGACCTGAAAACAGACAAAACATTACACACATAATTGCTGGCATTTAACTTAAACATCTTAAAAGAAATACAAACTTCTTTTATTGTCATATAGTCCCTAAACTAGGTAATTTATTGGAAGATAAACTGACTTCAAGTAATACAAGCAAATCTTTGAACTACAGTTCACGTGCCTAAAATAACCTGCAAACTAGGGAAAACAAGTGATCCACCATAGCTGATTTGAATTCCACTGGAAGAATATTGTAGCAATTTCTTAAAAAACAGAGTGGTTACAATATATGACCTTCCCAAATGCATATATGTTTCATTATGTACTATATAATATTTATCCAGACAACCTTTCCAGAAAACACAGAATCTTATGCTACATAAGAAAATATCTCAAAACAAAGAAAACCACAAAAATCACACAGCAAATGAGTACTTAAACAGAGGGAAAGAAATCTAATTCCTGGGTATGTCTTTTTCCTTTTTCAATGCCCAATCATTATGTAACAATAGGGAATCTACAAACACATGTATAAATGTACTACTTGTATCAGTGGAACTTCATACACAATTTTAAAACAAAAACCTAAGGGTCTTCTATTTTTCAACTTTGTGAGTATGTGTGTTCAGTCACGTCTGACTCTTTGTGACGCCATGGACTGCAGTCTGCCGGGCTCCTCTGTCTATGGGATTTTCCAGGCAAAAACACTAGAGCAGGTTGCCATTTCCTTCTCCAGGGGATCTACCGGACCCAGGGACCGAACTCTTTTATCTCTTGTGTCTCCTTCACTGGCAGGATGGTTCTTTACCAGTTGAGCCACTAGGAAGTTTTTTCAACTCTAAGATTTATAAACTATAACGGTCTTCCTAAAATCAAAGGCTATAAAATGCTTAATAACCTCTAACACAGTCAAAAAATACCTAGGCAGAGAATTACAATAAGCCATAGACTTAGAAATCAGAACTGCGTAGTTTCTTGAGTGAGCAATATGCAGATAGTGGAACAGCCACCGCTACAGTATCACACTGGCAACAGTAAAAATGCATCACGTGATATAATCAGCAATGACCATGAAGTTCTGTGTCGCCCGTCCAACAAAGTAGGTAGCTCAGAGGGTCACTGGGCTAAGTTACGATATGTGGAGCTCAACATTCGGACATTATAACCATTACTGCCTGAGAAGCATGTATGAGTTGTCTCCCAATTTCCTGCTTAAATAGCTACATGCCCCATCCCACCTTCACTGACTTGGGGAAAGAATTAGAGAAGTTGTACAGATAAAATTGTCCAGATGAGCCAAAAGATCACAATTTACATAAAAATTTAAAATGCAACACACCCATCTCTTTAAATATATTTCTGACTTAAAACACCAGGAACAATGTGAGCACAGAGAATTCACTCTTTTCCAATATGAAGAACTGGCTATCTAAAGAAGTACTCTATCAGAGCTAAAAATTCGTTTTTCTCCTATCTGCCTTCTTCTATTCTGCTTCTTTTCAAATTTCTTTTTCCTTCTAATTTTGTCATAAATATAAGTCTTTCAAAGGTTACTCTGGGACTTTGTTTTCAACAAGGAAGTGAACTCAATTGTAGGGATAAGACAGTTCAGTAGAGACTGGAAGGGGACAGACAATCTGACACAGAATGCACTTATGTTCACGTTTACTTCATGTCAATCACTAACAACCACCAGAGGTAAGGATCCTACCTGTCAAGTGTTCAGCCAAGAAATCCTAAGATCAAGATTATATTAGCTAATAGACATCAACTGGGAATCAGGCAAAACTCCAGTTAGATTTCAAAGCACATTTATTCCACTATTCGTCACTGCCTCTGCTCCAGCTATAGCCCAGTGAGTAGTTCAGAAGCAAATTATGCAATGAAAAAGTTTCAAAATACTACTTTAATTCAGGTTACAATTATCAAAACATTTTGTATATTGAACACTAGCATACATAATAGAATAGGCAGCATAACTGACCATTTACAGAATTCATTTCCAGTAAATGAAGGTTTTGCCTTGTCTTTCTTCTTCAACAGTGATTAAAGATCTCTTGTTTTAACAGAAGATCACTATAAAATTAAAGCATATAATATGCAGTGGAACCAAAATTAAAGGAGAAAGAAAGCAAAAACAGAACAGTTGGGGAAAAATCCAGAAAGACACAGTAATAACAAAGTTCTCAGGTTTGCTATAAAGGAGAAAAGTAATGCTAGCTTAAGCCCTAGATAGAAAAGACCATGCCACTTGAGCTTTATCTTTTGGGACTGTCAGCAGTTCCAATCCCAGAGAGCTCAATTACCACCCTTCTTTTATTTTCTGTCACTGCTCTCCCTCTAAGGATCCATGACATCACTCAAGATCAAGCCTAAAACTGCAAAAAACAGAGCAGGAGAGCACGGCTAAACA
The DNA here is from genome assembly GCF_002263795.3 of Bos taurus. Lineage (NCBI taxonomy): Eukaryota > Metazoa > Chordata > Mammalia > Artiodactyla > Bovidae > Bos > Bos taurus. Next base: position 30,720,667 of record NC_037351.1, on the reverse strand, counting down.
CGGCACTTCCCATCTTCTTCCTTGAAGCCTTACCTATTAAAAAAAGTTACAACTTAAATTCTGATTGTTTAGAAAGCATATTGTTTTTCTTATGATAATGAAATATGTTACACTATGCCAAATAAATGTGTATTATCTACTGAGATACTAATGGAAATAAGAGCGCTAAACCTCAAAAGGCTACCCCAAAAGAAGTTCTAAAAATTTGTGCTACAGAGTAAAGATTACAAAATGAGTCTATTATAACCATTTTCTACAAAGTGTGACATTTCACATTACTATATGCTTAAAGGCTATGTTTATCTTTCACATAAACCTTTCTGACACTAAGAAGTACTATAAAGGATGATATATACAAAGATCCTACAATCAAATACTCTACAGAAACAATGTCCTATATTTTAATCATATCTTGAGATGCAAAATAATAAAACTCTAAAGTCATATCATTAATCTATGAATAATTTTAAATGAAGATTAAAAATGACAGCTAACAGTTAATGAACACTTATGGCCCAGGCATTAAGCTTAGAGCTTTATGTCTATTATTTATCCTCCTCAAACCCTATGAAACAGATAGTATTGTTGTCAACTTCACTTTATAAGTAAGAAAACAAGGCATACAAGCATTAAGACTCTTACCTAAAGTTGCATGGCCAGGAGATGGTGAGAAATCTAAACCATGCTCTTAGCCATAATATGTACCTCTCCTCCAAAGTCAAATCAGACTTCTCCAATGTAATATCTCCGAGAAAAACAGTCCTACATAACATGATCGCTGTAATAATAAAATCCTAGAATACAGTACGTTCCTTCTCTTCATCTATTATCTCTGTGTTATAGTAAGAATGAATACAAACCCATGTAGATAATATCCACTACAAGCCCATTTGCCTGTTCATCTTTCATCACCTATTGCCCACATTTTACTACTTGTTCCTTAACCATTCAATCTCAAACTAAACCATTTATAGCTCTCATTTGAAAGCATTACTAATGCTTTATTTGCAAGAAGAAAATCCCTGTATTTCAGTAAATTCAATTAGCTAACCCACTACCTATTAAAATGCCATTTAAAGTGAATAGGATTCTTTACTTACCTAAAATCTAAACCTGCCTTCATCAAGAGTTTTAAGTGGTTCATAAGACATTTAGAAAAAAACATCAAGGATAAAAGAACAAGAGCTAAGTAAGAAAATCTCAGGAGTTTAGTAAAGTCACTGTTAACTAGTGCAAACTGAGCTGAATTTCCTAGCAACCAATGAAGAAATAGAACCATGACAGATTTTATCTAGTAAAAAGAACAATTTTTAGAGAAATCCCATGAAAGTATTTAAAAAGTACTGAAACATAACAGTATCAAAAACTTTTGTTATTGTTGCTAAGCTTCTTCAGTAACACAGACCACCCTTACATGCAGTTCTTACAGTAACCATTTCTTAAGGCTGTGATTTTCAACCCTGAGTGATTTTGTCCCCAGGGGATATTCAGTAAAGTTCGGAGACATTTGTGGTTGTCTCCACAGGTGCTGGGGTTGCTACTGCCACCTAGTGGGTACAAGACAGAAATACGGCTAAATATCTCAGTGCACAGGGTAGGCCCCCCACAATAGAGATTTAGGTAACTCAACATGTCATTAGTGCTAAGTTAAGAAGTCCTGGATTCTCAAGGGCATAATTCTACATCATAGGCATCTCTACAAACTAGTCTGAGGATTAGATTATATATTTAGCTTTCTGATGATTGAAAATTAGAAAAGGGATGTGTTGTGCCTTCATAAATCTGGCAAAGCAAAAAGCTATGCAATTTCTCAGTCAACTCCTCTAAATAGTTTCAACTATACTATATAATAATATTAATTCAAAAACAAAAACCCTGTAGACTGCATCTACTGTAGACTGAAAGGAATTCCAAAAGCTCTAGATTTATGGGACACAAGTGACAATCTGCTGTGAAAGTAAAGTCCCCATCTTGCCCAAACAGGAAGCCACGGACACAGGCTATCTGAGAACATACAGCTTTGTGTCAACTTAGCATGAAAGCTGAAACTTAGGAAGCATCAGGTTCAGGAGAGATTATCCTGCCCAGAAAAACTTCAGATGGAATGGGCTATGTAAACAGGCATGACTTGGAAGATTTGTAAAATGTAATTTCTAAAATTTACCCCTAGAGATTCTCATTTAGCGGGCACGGGGTAGAGCAGACAAATCTTGTTTTAACAGGTACCCCTGATGATGCCAGTGGTCTTAGGATTACACTTTGAGATAAAGACTTCTAACAGAAAAAGCAAATCAATCATCCCCTTTTACCATAAAAGAAGCTAGATTATGGTTAACACAAAATATTTAAACCGGAGTAAAACGGCATCCCATAAAGGCACCTAAAATGTTAGTTATAAAACGAAGGCCAAGGAGTACATGTGTTACAAATACATCAAAACCCAGTGAATGAGACACTTAAGATTTTTGTATTTCATTGTATGTAAATGTAAAAAAAAAAAAACTATTAAAAGAAAAAGGAAAAATTTTTAAACGTTGTGTTCAAATGCTATGCAGACCAAAGTATTAATGGGCAAAAGTATAATAATATCTGCAAAACACTCGGAAATGCATTTAAAAAGAAGATGCCATTAATGGATGAGTAGAATACAGGAGACAACTATACAGGTACAATTCCTTCAAGTTTTCTATATGTTCGAAATTTTACACTAAAAAAAAAAACTGGGAGAAAAATTTTAAATTAATCCTAAAAGAATATACGAAGATTTCTCAAAACTCAACAGTTAGAAAATAATTCAACTAGAAAATAGGAAAAAGACATTAAGAGACATTTCACTGAAGAGGATATACAGATGGCAAATAAGCACGTGAAAAGATGTTCAGCATCACTAGCCATTGGGGAGATGCAAATTAAGGCCACAAAGAGATGTGATCTACTACTCATTTTTAGAACAGCTCAGATTAAAAAATAACTGACAATACCAAATGCTGGCAAATATCTGAAGAAAGCGGATCCCACATGCACTGTGCTGCTGGGATGGTAAAATGGGAGAGCCTACTTTGGTAATCACTTTGGCAGTTTCTAAAAAAACTGAATATATAACTGACAATAAACCACTGTAAAATAAGAGTAAACAAACCTGGCTATGACAATATTTTTTTGCCCTTCATATTTATATGGTAAAAGTACTGAAATTTCCCACTACTCTAATGTCAAGCTTCTAGATCACATCATTATCACTTGCAACTTATTAGCTAAATGAATCAAGACTTTCTTAATACTGTTCAAACAAAACTAAAGCCAGAGATAAATTAGGTCTTATGGCTAAAGAAGACAATCGCCAATAAACAGATCTCAAGTTTTCATTATTACAAAAACCCTTGGTCTCATTTTATGTCAATTATACAAATAATTATGGAATCAGGATTTTTAAATGCATCATCTCACTTAATCTTACTTAAAGAAATTAAGAAAATTAGATAGAGGTCCCATACACAGTCATCTATGGGGCCAAGACCTGGATCCAAGTCTGAAGAATTGTATAGCATACCTGGAACTTGTGAAATATATGCTTTAACACAAACATAACAATCTGCGAAAATCCTTATGTTTGAATATGTAATAAGTAAGTAAAATGGTGTTAAAATCTGGGAAGCTATAATCACTAATGCCTGGGAATGAAAAATATGCTGGTTCTATCAAATGTTAACTTTTGTTCCAGAAAGCCTACTACTCTACTCAAATTAATTAGACTTTTAAAGAAACATCTTTAAGGCACTAACTCTCCATCTTTCTGGGTTATCATGTAATATTTGGTTTCAGTTCCCATTCACTGAAAAGACAGATCTGCAGGCCTACCCCCAGGTTTTGTTCTAGACCCCAGAACAAAAGAGGCAAACCTCTGCCTCTTTGGAGCTGTATCTGAACTGCAGTGGAGCTGACGCTCTCTACGTAAGTGAGTAGATCCAACATGTAAGAAGGTGATCAACTGTGAACATGAGCCTTACTCCTAAAGTTCAAAGTGAACATCACTGAACATAACCTGGATAGTAGTTAAAATAACACAGGAAGTAGGTCGGATTAACTATTTACAACACTGTGCAGCAATTTAAGAAAGAAATTAACATTAAAAACTTGCTAAACCACTCATCTAAAAACAGTAGTCCTCATAAGAGAATATACACTAAAGGCTAAATTTAAAAATATTTGCTTTCTCAATTCATAGATATGCATAAAGCTACAACTAAAAAAAGGTAGGCACCAACTGCAATGCCACTGTCATATAAGTTCATTTAACTTATAATTTTTTAATGACCATGAATATAGTAATCAGTAAATTAAATGGGGCCAATTTTTTATTCAGCTTTTTGAAATGACATGTTTGGTGTGGTAGGTCTACATGTTTTCACTATATCAGACCTTGCATTAATTTGGTTTACTATTATTTTTCAACTTTTCAGTAAAAATTTAAAAGCTGAAAACAGCTTTTAGAGATTAATGACATCCAAAGACATTCCATAATTTCATTGCCAGAAATGATACTTTTACTATAACATTAGTACACAATGTCCCCTTTTACATTAGAACTATGAGTATAAATTATCATGCTGCTTCTCCTTCCTTTTTTAAACAATCAAAATGATAAACTGAAAATGTATCCTTTGAATTAATTTCAATCAGACTCCAAAATACATGCCAAATTTTTAGACGAGTACTTTTTTCCTCCTGAATTTCATTTTCAAAGACAGGAGGAAAAAAAGAAGGAAAGGAAAGGAAAGGAGAGAGGGTAAAAAACAAAGCCACTTCAAAAATATCAGAATAAAACACATCTAGGTCTTGACCTGCAACGTTCTATTTAGAAAACTACTATGACATCATCAAATAAAGTACCCAAATATGTCACCTAAATAATTAATAATTATTAACGTCACAAAGGTTAAATAATTGCTATTTGTTTTTAAAACATAATTATCTGGACTGGCTTTTCTCCCCTTCGTTTGTCATTGGACAGAGATTTAATCTAAGAAATCCCACTATTTCATTATTAAATATTTAATAAATTTCATTATTAAAAAGTAAGTGGTTTTAACATTTTTTTTTCTAATAGCTCTTGATGTAGGGATATGTATACAGAAATAAGCAGATAGTTAAAAGATCTCAACGTTTTGAAATCTGAATTAACTCAAAGAACAGCAAATAATATCTCAACAAATATTAACAAAAAATTTTTAAAGTAGAAAAATTTCCTTTTATAGAATATTGGTATTCCTCTAAGCTTTTGCTTAAAATATTTTAAAATGTAGTCTCCTCTAATTTCTTTCACCTATTTATCAAAACAGAAAAAATTTAATGTAAAACATATAGGTTATTTTTATAAAACTATCTAAGGAAAGGTTTTATAATAAAATAAACATTAAAACTTCAAATAAAATATATCATGCTGAACAAGTTTTTAAAAATCCAACAGGTACCACGTCATTAAAATATTTTTATAAGGAATTCCAAAATATTTTTATAAGAAATTTAACTGAAAAGTTTTTTATTTGTGATTAAGAAAGCAAGTATTGCTAAAAACTCATATAACTTTCCCTCCTTTTTCCATGGTAATTGTAATTTTCTTTGGTGGTTCTTGATTCTGAAATGTCAAAATTTAACTGAAAAACGTTATATTTGTCCTGAAGAGATTTTTTAAAACAATGGTAATTTCCTCCCTAACATCCTCTTTTCTCTTGAAATGTAGCTTTTATTTCTAAATCAGATCCTCAAAGTCATGTTTTATACAGTCTATTTTCTATTCATAAATTCAAAAATTATGAGAACAAAGAAAAAAAATAAGTTCTAAAAAAAGAAAAAACTATACATTGATACAAATATGACATTTTTCAGAAGAACACTGTGGGGTGTTGGGGGTGATGCACAAAATGGGTGAGAGAGGTTAAGAAGCACAAACTTCCAGGTATAAAATAAGTAAGTCATGGTGGTATAAAGTACACATAGGGAATACAGTAATATTTAACAATTTAGTTCAATAACATGATAAGTGGACTTGTGATCATTTCATAATGCACGAAGCTATCAAATCATTATGCTATACACCTGAAACTAATACAGTATGTTAACTGTAACTCAATAAAAGAAAAATAATTTTAATTTCAAAAACAGTAATAGCTGGTGGCTATGTTTTGAACAGAAACTCCTATAAAACTTTAACTCCTTTTCCAAAAACAGTAAAACTATTTTCTCCATACACCCTGCTGCACATGTTATTTTTCTTCTTCAAACCTTAAGTGCATGCTCAGTTGCGTCTGACTCTTTCGAGAACCTATGGGCTGTAACCTGCCAGGCTCCTCTGTCCGTGGGATTTCCCAGGCAAGAATACTGGAGTGGGTTGCCATTTCCTTCTCCAGGGGATCTTCCTCACCCAGGGTTCAAACCCAGGTCTCCTGTACTGTAGGCGGATTCTTTACCACTGAGACACCTGGGACGCCCCTTCAAATCTTAAGATGCCGTATCAATCCATGCTGCAGCAACATCCATTTTCACGCATGTTTTTCTAAGAAGTGTGCCACCATTATTACGGTGGTTGCTGTAAAGAATCACTATCGCTTATTTTTTTGCTCTCTTTCCTGGTAATCAAACTGTATAGGAAACATCTGAACCACTCCTAATCTAGCACTGACTGGATCTTGCTGTGGTTTTGAACCTTTATTTGATATAACTTAAAAAAGGAAATATTCCATAATGGGCACTCAACAACTTTCAAGGTAAAAGAATGGAACAAGTGCCAGTTCTGTGAAGCTATGTTCACTGACAATTTGTTCCATTTATCTACCTTTGTTTCTAGTGTATTTTACCAAAATTACAGAAAATATCTGCAGATTTTTAAATCACAATATATTATTTCATCAAAAATAATGATCAACAGATTAATATTAACTTCCTTTATCTGGGTGTATTTTGGTGATTTGTTTTTCATAAGCAAAATCTAGACAATTTTATTGCAAATACATTTAATTCTATCTGAGACTCTTAACCTCATCACATTTCATAATTGAAATAGCTTTAAGCTGGCAACAGGCCAAATGTTTTAACAGGCAATTAGCAGAACAGAGCGCCACTTACTGGTTTTTAGTTATTATTCACAAGAATACTTAAAAGAGAAACATGATAACAATTTCATTCTCTGAGATTGGTAATAAACTTTAATAGACTTCACACCACTCTAATAATACAAGAATACAGCAGCACCTCCACTGAACATTCTAACAACAAATTACCTTAAAATTACCTTTAATGCTGAAACACAGCATCAGAAAACATTAAATCAAGGAAGATTCAAAGAAAATTAATATATTCTTCACAAGTAAAATGAACCACAGAGCAGATGCTTTTTAAGGAGTGTACTTAATAAAATAAAATTCTATTTTCTCAATTCTCTAGGTCTAACCAAATGTTCTGCTATTCACCAATTAGCTTCAAAATCCAAAAATACGGTCTCAAACTGTCCAAAAAATATAAAAATAAATAAGCTTAAAAAGCTAAACTGAGCAATTTAATTCCTAAATGTAAAAGAAAAAAATTATTTTCAGCTGGTTTCAAACCTGATGTTCCTTTTCTGAGTATGACTTAATTCAAACTTGTTTTTTTGAAAATCAGCTAACATTTTGAAAAAACTGATTTTCAACAGCTAATGGAGCATTCTAGTCGAGAAGGGTATAAAGAAAGCTAACTTACCTTGGTTTGGCTGCATACTCATATTTGGTCTGGGGCCGTAGTTTCCCATGGGCTGTCCTTGACTCATGGTCATCTGGTTCTGTACCGGCATGCTCTGGGATGATGGCACGGAATGGTTGTAACCTCCCATGGACCCGTGGCTACTTGAAGGCATGTTCATGGAACTGTTTGTCATATTAAGTTGATTGGGTCCAGGTCCCTGCATAGGGATATGGTTGGGCCCTTGAAGAAAAGTGATCAAAACCAAAATATGAAAGTTAAACAGATGATCTATACAAAAGTACCTTAAAAAGCTTTTTTTTTTTTTGCATTAATGCAATAGTAATACCAAATAATAACTTGAGTATTTAATCAGTAGCAAAAAAAGTAAATGCTTTACTTGAATGATAGCAAATACTGTGAGGAGGACTGCTGCTGCTGCTGCTGCTAAGTCGTTTCAGTCGTGTCCGACTCTGTGTGACCCCAGAGACGGCAGCCCACCAGGCTCCCCTGTCCCTGGGATTCTCTAGGCAAGAACACTGGAGTGGGTTGCCATTTCCTTCTCCAATGCATGGAAGTGAAAAGTGAAAGTGAAGTAGCTCAGTCGTGTCCAGCTCTTAGCAACCCCATGGACTGCAGCCCACCAGGCTCCTCCATCCATGGGATTTTCCAGGCAAGAGTACTGGTGTGGGGTGCCACTGCCTTCTCCAAAGTATTGAGTATTTAATCAATAGCAAAAAAAGTAAATGCTTCACTTGAATGATAGCAAATAGTGTGAGGTGGACTACTATTCTCATTTTACAGACTAAGAAACTGATGCTTTTGAAAAGCCAGAAACATTCTAGAAAAATTAAAAAAAAAAAAAAAACAACAGTATGAAGGAGGACTTGCTTTATAAGAGACCAAAACATAGGAAGCTGAATTTAAAATGTGTAGTGCTAACACATAAATGAACAAATTAACACATCAGTGAACCTAGAGCACAATCTAAAAACTGACCCCAAAGCACAATCTGGTAAACAACAATGGTTCTGAGATTAGGTATCTGTGAGCAAAAGAAAGATAATTCAATAAGTGATGTTGTGACAACTGAGTAGACATCTGGAAAAACACAGGCTGGATTCCCTACCATGTTTTTTCTAGCAAAACTAAGTCCAGATGTAAAAGAAGAAAGAAAAAGTAAGGAAACCATAAAAGAGTCTTTCAAACTGGAGAATTTCTAAAATAAACTTAGAGTGGAAGCGCTTTTCACAACTATAAAAGATTTATAAACTAGAGTACATAAAAATAAAACATTTGCACATGACCAACAAAGCAAAATTAAATAATAAAAATATTAACTGAGAAAAAATATTTACAAGAAATAGCACAGACCAAACTAATTACTTAACATATAAACTAAGTAAGTAAAAGTCCACCAGCAGTAAACAGGCAAAGTACATGAAACATCAGTTCACACAAAAGCTTTACAAAAGGGCCATAAATATGAGAAAATTCCTTGTTTCACTTAATATAGTAAAAAGGCAAATTAAAACCATGAGATCCATTTTTAATCTTTTAGATTTGCAAAGATCAAAAGCTTTGTTCCAACCCTATTATGAAGAAAAAAGCACTTTCATACTTCATTGGAAGACTATAAATGTATAAATAAGTACTATTTTTATGTAGACCAATATGACAATAACTACCATATTATAAAATGCATATACCTTTAACCTAGCAATTTTAGTTCTAGGACTTTATCCTATAAATATACAAGTTTTTGAGTGTATATGGATATGGATACAAAACTGTAAATTTGTTTACTTATTTATATTTCACAGGCATATTCATAACAGCATAATTTTTAATACCAAAAGACTAGAAATAACCTATATTTCTATCAGAAGGAAACTGTCCAAATAAATGAGAGGCATCCATAAAAAGAATGTAATACAGTCATCAAAAACAACGAGGAAGCTCTTTATATACTGAGTGGTCTCCAAAATATACTCTTGCCTGGAAAATCCCATGGATGGAGGAGCCTGGTAGGCTCAGTCCATGGGGTCGCTAAGAGTCAGGCAGGACTGAGTGACTTCACTTTCACTTTTCACTTTCATGCTTTGGAGAAGGAAATGGCAACCCACTCCAGTGTTCTTGCCTGGAGAATCCCAGGGACGTGGGAGCCTGGTGGGCTGCCGTCTATGGGGTCGCACAGAGTTGGACACGACTGAAGCGACTTAGCAGCAGCAGCAGGTCCAATATATATCTTTATATACTCATGGTGTCTAAGGGAAATCTTTAAGAGGTAAAAATATGAAATATAATACTATCTAACATATGCTACCATTTGTGTTTAAAAGAAAAGAGAAGAAAAAAGAATGTACACCAGCACATGTTTTAAAGGGTAACTAGACACCAATGACTATCTGGAACAATGAGTCTGGGTAGATAGGGGCTGTGTGCCTTTTCGCACCTTTTGATTTTGGTACCATCAGTATATATTATCTAATTGTTTTTTTAATCAGCTAAATTTATTTTAAAGGAAGATACGTGACCAAGATCAAACAGCATATAAAGAGCACTACCACTTACAAGACAAAATATTAAAAACACAACTAAAATCAGAAATTAAAAGCCTAGATACAAATTTGTGTACAGAAAAAGGCTGGCTAAATACCGTAGAAACTTATTAAATAAAAACAATATAACTAACTGGACTTCCAATTTCTCCTACACCTAACTGTAAACTTTCTAACAATGAGTTGTTTTACAAGTTCTCCAGTATTCTGGACAACCTAGGTCATAACTGGTTGAAAATCCCTGGCTCATAAAGAGATATCTTATTCCAGATGGCCTTACACAAAAAACCAAATGTCATGTTAACAATAATTACACTGCTGCTCACTTGCTTCCTCAGCCTTTGGCGTGAATGTTACCTGGAGAAGTTGAATTGAATTCCTAATTAAAGGCACCACTATAAAAAAAAAAAAAAAAATCACAAAACTCCCCTGACTTACGAAGCTGCATTGGCACTACCCTGACAGTTTTAAAAGCAACATGTCCTGATGATCTAACTGTGGACAGAGCAAGAAGCTTCCTTCGACTACAACCAGTTCCTTCTGGCTACAACCAGAAGGAAGCAAGAAGCTTCCTTCTAACTACAACCAACAAGCTGTTATGTCTTTAATCCTGCCTCCACGTGGGGTGAGGGCCATGTGGGCCATGACTGTGGAAACCCCGGCGAGAAAGCTGCCACCAAAACACCTCACCCTCCTACATGACCAATCAATCACACATCACTCTCCTGTAAGCCAGGTGACCTGGCCTCTTCTGCTCCGTACTTTCTACATCCAAAGACCCTGAACACCAATGCTACCAACACAATCAGTTCATACTATCCTAAGGATGCTAATAATACTAATTTTAAAAATAAACTTCTCTGTGATTTTAATTTACTCTCACTATTGCTATTTGTATAATACATTCTTTATGTTAATGAAAATAACCTTTGTTTTTAGAAAGCAAAAATTCTCACATTAAATGTAGAAAACACTCCACCAAAACTTATGGGTATGGGTGTGACTATTGTTACAAAAACAAGATAATTTAAAGATACTTTTCAGATTAAAAATTCAACCCAGCAAAAAGTGTGTAAATCAGCACCTGATGGTCTGGTATTTTAAGTAGCTCTAAACTTAAAATGGATAAACAACAAATAATGCATTATATAAGAAAGCTGACACTTTTCAGCTTTTAATTCTGCTCAACTTCCATATTTCCATTATGCTATAAACATATATATTCATAAAAATCCAAGCTCAGTTTCAATAGACCAAGGAGGAAATATTAAATACATTCGCACTTTAGAGGGTGTTTCGTTTTTATCTCCCCATGTGTTATTTTTTCAGCAGTGCCGTTTCTGAGATCAATAAAATTTCAAGTAAACACAAAACTCAGAGAAATGCTACAATACATTTTTATAAACATTTTAATTCTTATGCCATGCCTTTTTCCCCCTCCAAAAGCTTCTAAAGCCAGCTGTATTGCATAGTTTCAGACAGACTAAATTTAGCCAGTTCTGTTCATCAGAGGAATGCTGTGTGTCAGCTACATCAAAGCCCAAGGGCAGCCTGATAAACACTGAATACAGGTCACGTAGCTCTGTAGCTAACAAACTCTAAGAGAGCTTGGACTCGAGGGCATTCAAAGCAGTTTTGTCATCAACAATCTAAGTATCCCTTGAGCCCCCATGTCGTTTCAGTTGCTAAGCAACTCTGGTGTTAATGTCTTAGAGGAGAGAAACTTACCAGGCATCTGGCCGTTCATCTGGTTCTGCATGTGTGGTGCCGGAGGACCCCCACCTACCATTCCATCTGAAGGCATGTTGTGAGCGCGCGGAGGTGGGGGAGGGCCGCTCGGACTCATCCCTCCGGGACCCATAGGCATATTCTGTGTGGGTGGCTGAAAGAAGACAGTTTAGTAAAACAAGACAAACAGTCAGACTAATATATTAAAGATGCATATGGTGTAACGGTTGCCTATATTATTCAAGTGAACAGGAACAAAAACACACATGCATTTCAACTTATTCTACTGCATTTTAATTATGGGCTTATTCACATTGTATTTAATACGCTCCAAAAACTTCATAGGATCATCAGCATGGATGTATCCTCTGACCACCTTAGACCAAAGGAAGAACCACAATTCAGGTCTATTTTACTTTACAGTTAAAATTTAAAAATCATAACATTCGATACAAAAAGAATTCTTGTTTATCTATAAAGATCTCTAAGGTGCCCACTACTGCTATTTCAATTATACTTTAAAAATCAAGTCTCCTTTCATTATTGATATATTTGGATATATTTACTCTTAGTGATGTATTTCACCTGAAAAGATACAGTAACAAAAGACTAAGGTACAAAAACTTCAAAATGTGATACATTTTATATTGTTGGGGAGGGGGTGGCTTTGGAGGGGGAATGTTTTAAACCACAAAGATGCAGCTCAGCCCAACATTTTTGTGCACTACTCCTATAGATTGGAAACATTACTGACGGCCTCCAAGGGTACACAGACAGCTGCCTCAAAAGGATGCCTTTGGCAAATTTCCTAATGAAAGTGTGAAGAAAATCACTGACTAACCTTGAGAGTTCACAAAAGGGCAAAAGGAAAAACACAGATATAAGATAAGGTGGTCTGTAAACCTGGCTCCCTTTTTGGGGATTTTTGGGTAGAGAAAGCATATAGTTTCTTTCCAAAACCCAGTTTTTTAAGCCTGTAAGAGGATACGGAAATCTTACCTTTACAGATCTATTTTGCTTTCTTTCTCTACTTGTCTGTGTTCTAAAAAGAACGTCCATTTCTACAACTTCAGTCTTCCTCTGACGTGTTTACTGTGTCTATACTACTCAGATTTTGCAAACACAGTCCTCCCTAGCACACTGAGCAGATAGATATACATTGTTCTTTAGACATCCCATGTAAACACTCAAATCTCCAACCACCTCATAACCACTAACACTTACAAAATTAAACAGATTCAAAATCTTAAATTCATAATCTTAGTTTCTTTCACTACTGAACCCAATAACTGCTTATTAAATATTTCCTCTTCAAGTCTTATCTTAAATTCTTTATCCAATTTGTATTCTTTAAATACTTTGCTCCATTTTCAAGAAAATTACCAAACATCAACTCGGTGTCACATATCTCACCTTTAAATCACCCTTTATCTTCCTTCAACATGGCTGACTTGATCCCCTAGTTTGAAAATCAAATTCCTTCCTCCTATTATCTTGTCTAAATTTTCTGTTCAGGAATTTATGCTCTCACTCTCAGTAAGTATCAGTTTCTCATCTTCTTGTGGTTCAACTCATAAATCAGTGTTCTCAGTTCCCATCATAATAAAGTAGCTTGTATCAAACTAACCCTCTTGCTAATAAAAGCTACAAAATCCAGATAGGCCACTCTCTCCTTCCAAGATGGCCCAAACTCTGTCTGTGGAGTGTCTTTTTCTCTAAATCCATTTCTTACCTATCACTTGGTTCTCACAGAATTCTTTCTACCATGAGACATCAAGAACCTGAGCTTCATCAAGTTCTGAAACCAGGAGGTGGATCGAGAAAGATCTTGCTGTGATTTACGTCAAGGAGTATTCTATGTTTTCCAAGACTCATTACTTTATATTTGTGCCTCTTTACCTGGTTAGTTGTACTTTTTGAAAATGGCAAAACAAAACAAAACAAAACAAAATTAAAACTGTTTCTCTAAAAAAAATAAAATCTGGATAAAAGGAAAAATCATTTGAAGGCACTGAAGAGTAATGTACACAGAGAGGAACAAGAGGGGCGACAACTGTTAAAAGACGGGAAAATGGAAACAACATGACCCCACAGCCACGCTGGCTTTTCCTGACTTCCCTGTGGAACAGAAAGCAGCCCACGCAGGAGGTGGCAGTCCCACTAGGTTGAGAGAAGACGGAGATTTTCGGCCACCAGAGAGCCGGAAACTAAAGTGCAAAGTCCCAGAGAGGAAGAACCAGAAAGAAGGGGAAGATTCAAGAAAACTAGCAGAAAACAGCCATTATGACAAAAAAGATCTGAGAAGAGATTTCAGCTCTACCCTGTTCAAGGGAGACAAAGATTGGAGTAGAGGTCTCAGCACATCAGAAGGGCCTTCATACAAGCCAATCCCTCTGTTAAGATTTCAAAAGAGCCTCTACTTGGCTTAAGATCAAAATTTAAATACATCAGCTCTATCAAGTCCAAAAACCCTCAATTAAATTTAAAAGGCATTCTACAAAAAGTAAGAAGAAATGGCCAACACTCATCAGGATGGCTACAATAAAAACTTTTTTTTTTGAACTATAGAAAATAACAAGTGTTGGTAAGAAAGCGGAGAAAATAACTCTCATACATGCTGAAGGGACTGTAAAAGGATGCAGCTGTTATGCAGAACACTTGAGCAGTTTCTCAGAGGTAAACACAAGAGCTATCAAAGTGAAGTCGCTCAGTCGTGTCCAACTCTTTGCGACCCCATGGACTGTAGCCTACCAGGCTCCTCCGTCCATGGGATTTTCCAGGCAAGAGTACTGGAGTGGGGTGCCATTTCCTTCTCCAGGGGATCTTCCCAACCCAGGGATCGAACCCTGGTCTCCCGCATTGCGGGCAGATGCTTTAACCTCTGAGCCACCAGAGCTATCAAAGGACCTAGCAATTCCACTCCAGGTATAGATCCAAGAGAACTGAAGACATACATTCACACCGTATTTATAACATGAGTGTCCACAGCAGCACTAGTCATAAAATGGCCAAACAGTAGGGAAAAAACTAAAAGTTCTTTAACCGATGAATGAGTAAACAAAATGTGATAAATTATATACACAATGGAATGCTTTTTAGCCACAAAATGGAGTGAAGTCTGATACACACTACAACACAGACACATCTTGCAAACACTTATGCTAAGTGAAGAAGTCAGACTCCAAAGTCCATACATGGTACGGTTCATTTATATGAACTGTCCAGAACAGTCAAAGCCAGAGAACAGAAAGTAGACTGATCAGTCTCTGCCAGGGGGATGGGCAGAGGGGACAACTGGAGCTGATGGTCAATGGTCAGGAGTTCTCTTTTTGGGGTGATGCAAGTGTCCTGAAATTAGATAATGTAATGGCTGTATACCCTGTGAATACACTGAAAACCACTGAATTGTATACAAGCATTCCTCACTTTATTGTGCTTCAAAGACACTGTGTGTGTGTTTTATAAATCAGAGGTGTGTGGCAACCTTGTGTGAAGCAGGTATACTGGTGCCATTTTTCCAACACATTTGCTCATTTCAAGTTTCTGTGTCACGTTTTGGTAATTTTCACAGTATTTCAAACTTTTTCATGACTATTATATTTGTCACGGTGGTCTGTGAGCAGTGCTCTTTAATGTTACTATTGCAAAAAAGATTACAACTCACTGACAGTTCTGATGCTGGTGAGCATTTTTTTAGCAATCGAGTATTTTTTAATTAAGGTGTATACACTGATGTTCAGACACTTCACAGACTACAGTACAGTGTAACACAACTTTTATATGCTCTGGGAAACAGAAAAATTTCTGTGACTAGCTTTATTGCAGTATTCACTTTATTGTGGTGGCCTAGAATGCCGCGTCCGACTCTTTGCAACCCCATGGACCATAGCCTACCACGATCGTCCGTCCATGGGGATTTTCCAGGCAAGCATACTGGAGTGGGTTGCCATTTCCGTCTCCAAGAATGGAACCCACAAAGGTTAAATGGAACCCATTTTAACCTTTTAAAGTACAGTCACCCACCCATATCTGAGGGTGACTGTACTTTAAAAGGTTAAAGTGGTGAACCTCACACTATGTGAATTTTATCTCCATTAAAAAAAGAACAGAGGAGATGGACGACCAACAGAAGTAATAGAAAACAGAAAAAAGACACATAGGTCATTCACATTTTAGAGTTATATGAGAGACCTTAATAATGACTGATGTGTTCCAGGCAAAAAGCAAACAGGATAAATGGAGAATTTCAGCAAAGCCTAGAATTCTTAAAAGAGTAAAATGGAACAACAAAAGTGTAAAATAAAATCACACATCAAGATAGAAAAAATGGAGAGAAAACACAACTCACAAGTGTTAAAGACATGTATGTCATGCTAAAAAGGCCTAACACACATCTAACTGGAGTTACAAAAAGTGGAGAAAATGACACATAAGCAGTAAGAATGCTGGTCAAGAATTTTCCAAAGCTAACAAAAGACATGAGTCTCTAGCAAACGTATGAAGCTCTACAAACCTCAGTAGGATATGAAGCAAATATAGCTAGACATATCAGAGTCAAAGTCCTAAAAGCCAAAGTCAAAGTGAAAACCTTAAAAGCAGCCAGGGAAAATACGTCACATTTCCTTCAGGGGAATGGCAATCAGACTAAAAACCTATTCTGTATCATAAATAATGGAAATAGAATACAAAAAACCAAGATCTTTAAGGTGCTAAGACAGAAAAAGAAAATAATAAATCAACCAACCTAGAATTCTATACTAAGAGAAAATATACTCCAAATACAAAGATGAAATAATAATAGTTTCAGATGAATGAAAACTGAGATAACTTGTTCAACTGAAAAGGATTCATCCAGCTAAAAGAAAATGGCCCCAGACGGAAGCACAGAACTAGAGGAATTAACAGAAAGGAATGGAAAGGTAAAAATGTAAACAAATAAAAACATTAACATTTAAAATAACAGTAACAATGACTAGTATAGTTTAAAGATGTGTAGAAGTATAAAATATGACAAGACTAACATAAAGGACAACAGAATAAATAAATTGCTATAAATTTCTTGTATTTTTCAGCAAGTGTTAGATGTACAAATTTAGACTGGAATCTAATAAACCAAACTTGCACAATGTAATCTATTGGGTAACTACTTCAAAATGCCTATACACATATAAAGGAACAAATAATGCTTGATTAATTCAAAGAAGGACCAAAACAAGACAAATAGAAAACCAGGATCAGGCTGACAAGCTCAGAACCTATTATATCATGTTCTACATTAAATGTTTATGGACCTCTCAGATTTCAAATTCATATTCAATTTCATATTCATATTCAATATTTCAATAAAATAACAAATATTACTTAATTTTTAAAACACTTAACTATATTCTGTTTATAGGAGATTTGCTTTAAACTTAGGGACATATAGATATTAAAAGAAAAATAATAATATATAAACATTAATTAAATGTATGGTGATGTCACTATGTATCAGTTGACAAATCAAAAACTATTACTACTAGAAAAACTAAAGGGACAGTTTACTATAATAAAAGGACCAATTAACCAGGAATGTAACAATCATAAATTTGCATACATCTTATAACACAGCTTCAAAATCTATATCGTAAGAGTTGACAGAATCAAAAGGAAAAACTGAATAATCCATAATAATGGTTGGAGATTTTAATATACTTCTAGTAACTGACAGGACAAAAAAACATCTAATAACAATAAAAAGCCTTAGAATATAAGATTTGACAACACTATTAACAACTCAATTTAATTAACATGCTTAGACTACTATACCCACTCTAGTGTTCTTGCCTGGAGAATCCCAAGGACGGGGGGGGAGCCTGGTGGGCTGCCGTCTATGGGGTCGCACAGAGTCGGACACGACTGAAGCGACTTAGCAGCAGCAGCAGCAGCAGCAGCAAACTACTATATACAACAGTTGCATAATACACATTCTTCTCAAACACTCAAGGAATGTAGACCAAACTAGGCTATATACAGGGCCACAGAGGAAGTCAACAAATAACAAATGATTGAAATCACATGTTACATGTTTTGAGAACAGTGAAATTAAACTCAAAATCAGTAACAGAAAACTAATAACCTGTTAGTGAAGAAATCACAATGGAAATTAGAAAATATGCTAAATGAATGAATGGTCTCAAAATTTGTGAGACAGGGACTTCCCTGGTGGCCCAGTGGCTAAGACTCCGAGCTCCTAAAGCAGGGGGCCTAGGTTCAATCCCTGGTCAGAGAACTAGATCCCCCATGCTGCGACTAAGGCCCAGCACAGCCAAATAAATAAATTTTTCTTTTTTTAAAAAGCAGCAGCAGCCCAGAAAAAAAAAAAATGAGATACAGCTAAACCATGAACATTTATAGCTTGAAAATGCATATTTAAAATGCATTTTTAAGAAAGGTTGAAAAATTAATAAGTTTCCATCTGCAGTAGTCAGGAAAATACAGCAATCAAACCCCAAATAGTATAATGAAGGAAATAAAATAAGACAAGTACAGAACTCAAGGAACCATATGCAATCTTTTAGAGAACACAAAAATGGGGAACAATTTCCAAGTCTTAATGAGGTCACCAAAACTCTGATACCAAACCTGACAATGACATCACAAGAAAGAAATTTACCCGCCAACACTTCTCATGAACAGACACAAAAATCCTAAACAAAATTTTGCAAATCAGATTCAGACTGCATAAAAAAGATGATGCATTATATAAACAATGGAATTTATTTCAGGAAAGCAGGCTAATTTAACTTTTGGAAATTAATCATTGTAACTCACCAAATTACACAATAAAATTCATATAATCATCTCAATAAAGGAAAATTATCTGTTAAAATTCAACATCCACTGAAGACTTTAAAACATTAAGAATGGGAACATCCTTAACCTAATAGATCTAGTTTACAAAATAAAATGTATACTCAATATCATCTTTTATTGATGAAAATACTGGACTTTCAGGAAGAAAATAAAAATTCAGGAACAAGACAAGTATATTCATTAACACCGTATATTCAACAAAATAAACAAACCAACAGACAAATCAACAGTATAAAAAAAGAATAAAGCAGGGGGAAAAATAAAAGATTGGTAATGACATATAATTATTATTCAAAGATAACATGATTGAGTGCATAGAAAACAAGAGAATCTTTAACCAACTGTTAGAATCACTAAAGTAACTAGACACAGGTGTCAAGTAACTAGACACAAACAGGTATATATATATATATATATATATATATACACACACACATATATACACACCTATATATGTGTGTGTATATATATAATTTCTATCATTTCCAATAAACCAGAAAACTAAAATTTTGAAAATGATACCATGTATAATAGCATCCCCAAAAGGTGAATAGCTAGAAGATAAATCTAGCAAGAGAAGTATAATACTTCTACACTGCGACATTGTTGAGAGAAATTAAGGGGTTTACTAAACAGAGGGATATGTCATCCTCACTGACTGGAAGACTAAATATTGTGGAGATGTATCAGTTTCTCCAATGTTGGCTTAGACATTTTATGTAATCTCAATCAAAATCCCAGCAGGCTTTCTGCAGAAATTAACAGGCTAACTCTAAAATTTACATGGAAATACAAAAGACTTAGAACAGCCAGGATTCTAGAAGAACAACATTACCTGATGTGCAGTGTTCAGGTATGTGGCTGATCCAAGGACTGATAAACAGACCAACAGAATCAAAGAACTGAGGAACAGCCCCCCACACACAGTCACTTTACAACAAAATGATTTATATTCAGTGGGTGAAAACTGATCTTTCCAATAAATGGTACTGGATAAACTGAACATCATATGAACAAAAATGAACCCTGACTCCTAGCTCAGATCATAAACAAATTTAATCTGCAATGAATCATGGATAAACGAACTTTCAGAAGCAAGGATATCTTCATGACCCTTATACAAGAAAGTATTTTGTAAACAAGACACTGAAAAGAAAAGAAAAAGACTGATAAACTGGGATTTCACTTACATTAGAAACTGTTCATCCAAAGACACCATAAAGAGAATAAAAAGGTAATGTGCAAACTGGAAGAAAGTATTTGCAATATACATAGTCAGTAAAAGATCTGTATCTAGAATATAGGAAGAACCCCTACAAATCAATTTAAAAGACAACCCAGTTGAAAGTGGGCAAAAAACAGGCATCAGAGAACTTTTTTGGAATGATAGCATTATTCTATATCCTGCCTGTAGCGGTGGTCACAAGGATTAGTCAAAATTCATCCACCTATACAATTTAAATGAATGAATTTTATTCTATATAAATTATAGCTCAAACATCATTTTCTCAAGAAAGCCTTCCCTTACCCTCAGGGTCATCAGGCCCCATTATCTGCCCCCTTAGTCCTAGATGCCCTTCCTTCAAAGCATTTGCAACTGTTACTAAAAATGTTTGCATAGTTACTTAATTAACATCTGTCTACCACACTATATGTTAATTTCTGTAAGGACTGAGCCCATAATTATATTTGCTTATCAATGTAGCCCCGAATCATCTAGTATCAAATAGAAGTGAAATGTTAATTGCTCAGTCGTGTCCGACTCTTTGCAACCCTATGGACTGTAGCCCGACAGGCTCCTCTTTCCACGGGATTCTCCAGGCAAGAATACTGGAGCGGGTTGCCATTTCCTTATCTTCCCGACCCAGGGATCCAACCTCGGTCTCTGGCAATGTGGGCATATTCTTTACCATCTGAACTATCAAATAGAGGTACTCAATAAATAATTGTTACGAAAAACTGGGGTTTCCCTGGTGGTTCAGGTAAAGAATCCACCTGTAACGCAGGAGACCTGAGTTTGATCCCTGGGTTGGGAAGATCCCCGCAGGGGAGAGAGAATGGCAATACACTCCAGTATTCTTACCTGGAGAATGCCCATGGACAGAGGAGCCTGGTGGGATCATGATTTTTGATTGTCAAAATTGCCTACTCAACTCCACACCTCCATTTGGAAATCTATTAGACACTCAAACTTAAAATCTACAACACTGAGTCCCTGACATCTCAGCCTCAGCCTCAAATCCCTTTATCCAACACTATCTATCAGCTGATGGCAATTTCATCATCCATTTGCTCTGCTGAAAACCAACAGGGGCATCCTTTACACCTCTTCTTACATACTGCCTCCTACATCCAACTTTCAACATATCCTTTGGGCTGTACCTTCAAAACAAACCCACAATTTGACTTCTACTACCAACTCCTCTGCTACCACCCTAGTACAAGCCACCATCACCACGTATGCTCATGATTACTGCAAAAGCCTCCTTGAGGACTCCCTGCTTCGACCCACGCTCCTCCATGGTAAATTCTCCACAAAGTAATCAGAATGAACTTGTTAAACATCAATATAGTAAATTCTCCACAAAGTAATCAGAATGAACTTGTTAAACATCAATCCACTCTCTGGCTCAAAATCCTCCATGAGCTTCTGGTTTCAGAGAGAAAAACAAAGTCCTTACAACAGCCTGCTATTAGGCTCTGTTCACACATCTTCCTTACCTTATTCTGTTCCAGCCACAACAACCTTCCCATTGTCCCTTGAACAAGCCAGGCACAGTCTCACTTCAGGAGCTTCCCACTGCTTGTTTCCTCTGCCTAAAACACTTTCTCAGGTCTTAGCTCAGACTTCACCTTCTCCAAGAGGTCTACCCTGACCACTCTAATTTCATATTATAAACTCCATCCCAGCTTCCAGTATTTCTAATACACCTCTTCCTCTCCTATTTGTTTGCCTTTCCTTAGCTCTTTCTATCTCCTAACAGGCAACATGATTTAATTATTTATCACGCCTGCCTTGCTTGGTACAACATAAAATCCAAAAGAGCAGGAGTATTTGTGTTTTGGTAAAGTAATTAACTATTGCCTAACACACAGCAGGCATCTAATACTTAGGGAAAAAATTAAGAGGCCATCAAATTTAAACAATTTACTATAAAACTAAAAATAATTCTGACTATATCTTCACTATTTCTTTAGAATATTTTAAAAAACTGAAAAATACAAACTTTAGTTTAATAATCTTTGACCTGTATAAATATCATTAGTTTAACTGTCACTAAAATAATTCCCCAAAGGAGGCAATCAAGTGACATAAAGAAACAGATTAAAAGGAAATTATTTAAAACAGGCTACATATATTTTACATATAGACACATATACACATATAAATACTTCCAAAAACTGATAAAGAGATGATCCTTAGACACACACAAGAGTCTTGATGAATCAACCAAGAGTGGATACAAAAGCCCCATCCATATCATTATTTGTCTTACTTCCTAGTCCTAAAACCAGTCTCCCAAAATGAGTTTTACACAAATCTGAAACAGTTTAGGAAGGTCTCCTCAGTTCCTCATTCATGCTATCCAGCAAATACCTATCATGATTTTTCCTAGCAGTCTGAAAAGACAAGATAGGCAACAGTGTTGACAAAATGCTCCCTGTATTAGCGTAGAGAAATGTGTTCCCATAAATTAATTCTCTATGAAATGCATGGTTACCTCCTTTATGAAACCTTCTCTAATCCTCAATAGAAGAACTAATCACTTCTGTTTCAAATGTACTTGAAATATACATACTTCTAAAATAGCATATAATTATACTGCAGAATTACTGTTGTCTTTAATTTCATTTATAGAATGCTCTGGCATATAAAATACAGATAGACATTTCAGAAGACCGTTTCACCTGCTGTCTTGCTCTGTTTTTAATACCAAAATGTCTTAATTAGACACCTTTTATTTTGCAGCACTTATTAAGGTAGAAGAGAAAGAAGACAGCTGTGGCTGGTGAAAGAAAAGCGCGTAGTCTGAGATGATCACTGTTTCTCAGTAAAGAACTCAGTGTTTATACTACTCACTTGAGACAGGAAATACGAAAATGCAGGCTGTGCACTTTTTTCCCCTTTAACAGCAGGGAACAGAGGAAACTTGAGAGAGATGAGTTTTGCCCACATCATGTGGTGAGGAATATTCAAACTGGGTATGCCAAATGGAAGCTAGATTCACGGTGCACACCCGGGCAAGAAGATACTATTTGGGAACCAAGAATATGGAGAAAAGTGAAAGTGAAAGTCGCTCAGCTGTGTCTGACTCTTTTTGACCCCATGGACTGTACAGTCCAAGGAATTCTCCAGGCCAGAATACTGGAGTGGGTAGCCTTTCCCTTCTCCAGGGGATCTTCCTAACCCAGGGATCGAACCCAGGTCTCCCGCATTGCAGGCGGATTCTTTACCAGCTGAGCCACAAGAGAAGCCCAAGAATACAGAGGGGGATCTTCAAGTCAAGAATATAAAAAACCAGGAATGTGAGTGAAATCTCCCAGAATGGGTGTGTATAGTAAAAAAAAAAAAAAAAAAAAAATGTTCAAGGATAGATCATCAGCATTTCATGGGCAGGTAAAAATAGGGAGCTGAGTAACTAGAAAAGTAAACAAAGAAAACTCACAGAAGTTAACACAAGCTTCACCATCATCACACTGACCAAATAAACATGATCATGTTCATCAAACACTTAAAACATTCTGAAACACTCTGAAAAGATGCCAATATTGAAGAAAAGTCCGTACCATAAATCTAAATAAAATTTTAAACGCTTTCGTTAAAAAAAAAAAAAACTAATATAAAATAGGACAGTGTGTACTGCAAGGTTCTACCTGCATAGAAAAGAAGGGGAAAGTATGTATTTACATTGGCTTTTATTTGCATAAAACACAGCAAGAAGACAAGTTGGAGATGGGTTTTGTATTGCTTTTTGCAATCCTTAATGTTCTAACAACATCAAAGTATTATTACCTGTGCTAAAAATTAAGCTAAAATTTATAAATGAAACAGACCTTGCTAACCTTTAAAATGTTCCACAGCTCTAACCATGTGTTCCTTCACTTCACTTGGATCACACCTGCAAACAGCTAATTTTGTAAACAGCAAATCCTATAATATCAAACTTGAGTCAGTGAAACATCTTAACCAATGAGTGCTCTGCCAACACGGTCACTGACCTGAAGACAAATATATGACCGTTTTTACTGACACTTGTCTAAGGAAAGGCTAATTGAGTGCTCAACGCTAACTCAGACTATCAAGTGTGCATCCTCCAAAAATGCAATTTAGGAAATAAAAAAACAACATATAAAGTGTAAGGCTACTTTTTCTAAGCTGATTTTTAGTAATAATTTAAGACTTTTCTTTTTTTGTACAGAAAATAGATTAAACAAAAATTATCTTTAATACCTAACATTACCTGGTTAAATTAGAGATTCTTTTTAAAACTCAATGCTCATAGTGAATTAAGTGCAAAGCCAAGACAAGCAATTCCAATCAACTTTCAGCCTTCTTTTAAAATTAAATGCACACACACTCAAACTCAGTGAAGGGCGTGAGTATCAGTGAAGTCTCCAAACTCCTTCCCTTATCCTGCATATGTGTTCAGTAACTGAATCTAGCCAATCTTCTTTCAAACACTCCCAAATCTGCATTCTCTTTCTATGTGTCCGTTCCAATTGCATACTACCTTCATTTTCATCACCATCAATATTTGCTGAGTACCTCCTACATACTGGACACCCTGAAGTGTTTTATTTAGTCCTCCATGTAATAGATTCATAGAGTAACTGTAAATTCTCATATTGTAAAATGGTCACGGTATACATCAAATGAAGGTAGATACTACAGAAAAAGGAATCATATTTTTCCAAAGCTTTACATATCCTCAAACGTCATTGGATATCCCATTCAAAATATATAGCAATATAAAATCCTCAATTCCTAGTTATACAATAGAATCAACTGAAAAGCTTTTAAAATGTGCAGCCAAGGTAAAGAAACACTAGACTATATGATTATCCAAGTTCCTTCCAGCTCTAAAACTTTAATTCTGTAGAAATATTTCCAGACTGTATGTCTTCAAAATGAAATGCCACAATAAAAAAAGACTATTTTCTCCCCAAGTTCTTCCCAAAGAAAAATTAAATCAATAGATAAAAGCTTTTTAAAATTTAAACTGTTCTCTCATAACTCTTTCCTAAATCAATGGTTAGTGATTGATAAAGATCAATGGAAAGTGAAAGTTGCTCAGCCATGTCCAGCTCTTTGAGACCCCATGGACTATACAGCCCACTAGGCTCCTCTGTCCATGGGATTCTCCAAGCAAGAATACTGGAGTGTGTTGCCATGCTCTTCTCCAGGGGATCTTCCTGACCCAAGTATTGAACCCAGGTCTCCTGCATTGCAGTCAGAGTCTTTACCATCTGAGCCACCAGGGAAGCCCACTGTTGTTGTAGACAGTAAATACCAACTCTGAAAACCAATATTCCAGTGATGCCTCCAACATCATAAGGTAGACAGAACCCTATATACACATACTAAATGGATTCAGAATAGTGTGCACTTTGAACAATGCCAACTTTGTATAAATATTTGGGCTTTTTCAATGTCACCTCAGATGTCAGGCATACTGCTTTTAAATAAGCCTGACCACAGACTACATTCTTCTGAGTTCTGATTTGTGATTTGCTGCTTTCTGATTATGGGCTTAAAATTGAAAAATCAAACTGGTAAAACATATATAAAATTAAGAATAGTTTCTGTTAGAAACTTACAATGCATTTGAAACAAGAAAAGAATACCCAGGACCCAGACTAAGGAGTACAATGCCTAATGGTTAATACACTGGCTTTATAAGTCGTCTTTCTCCTTTTAGGTCTTTTTCCATTTATTCCTGGTCTTTTAATTCTTGACTTTCATTCAAACAGAAGAGGCTTGCTAGATCTGGCCTAGTTTCAGATACATGAAATATTACTATAAACACATAATCCCTCTTTGGGGGGGTGATTAAAAACTGAGAGTTGAGCTTACATATAAGAATGGGCACATTTCCAATTCCTACAACCAGTTAAAAAAAGTGAAAAACTTCAATCTGGAAAACTTGAGTAAAATCACCCCAAAACATACAGTCTTTTTTCAGGGTCAAAATTTCTCACTCTACAGTTAGTAACTAGTATATTC
This sequence comes from Bos taurus, assembly GCF_002263795.3. NCBI lineage: Eukaryota > Metazoa > Chordata > Mammalia > Artiodactyla > Bovidae > Bos > Bos taurus. The sequence continues at coordinate 30,694,585 of NC_037351.1, read as the reverse complement.
TATCCCTTTTTGCCAATTGGTGATATGTATTCTGCTATTTCAGTTTTCCCAAATTCACCGTTCTTCCTATTTCATCTCTAATCCAACTGCTTCCCTTGCAGCTGATTTTTCCCCTCTCTAGCCCAGCTTTTCTTTATTGGTCCAACTCTCTGTTGTTCCCCTTACTATGAGGATCGATTTATTTCTAGTTTCTCTAAAACTCTTCCTCCTTTGCTAATGTTGCTTTTCAAACAAGCTTCAAAATACTCATTTTTTAAAATGAAAATTGGTCACAAACAGACTTCAAATAAAACTTTGACCAGTATTAAGACGGAAAATTTTTATTTCAAAGTACATAAATGGCAATATCTATCTATATTCTTTAGCAAAATATGTAAAATAGTGCCTCTGTGTTAAATGAATCTGAAATAACGGTAGGTTTGTAACGAAATCTGTCTTTCCTATGTGATAGTTCTTAACTAGGTGATGGTAAAATAATATCTGCCTTGAATACAAACAATAATAATTTTTACTGTCCTATTTGATCTATAGGGAAAAATATAAATGCTATTATTAAAAATTGCAAAAAATTCAGTAAAGTGTATAACTGAGCAACAGGTGAGAATGGACTAGTAAATTCTGAGCCAGAAAATTCTACGGTAGCATATTGAATTTCTATGGTAAGCTACATTTTACCACACTGGCTTCTCAATAATTACTACTTTCCCGAGGATGGACAAGAGAAATGAGTAACTAAATCTCAAGATGCGTGCTATGAACCAACACTGTTGCGTTCTCCATAAAAGCTAGAGAGAATAAGGGATGTCAAATCCCTTATGATTATACAGTGGAAGTGAGAAATAGATTTAAGGGACTAGATCTGATAGATAGATAGAGTGCCTATGGACAGAGGTTCGTGAAATTGTACAGGAGACAGGGATCAAGACCATCCCCATGGAAAAGAAACGCAAAAAAGCAAAATGGCTGTCTGGGGAGGCCTTACAAATAGCTGTGAAAAGAAGAGAAGCAAAAAGGAAAGGAGAAAAGGAAAGATATAAGCATCTAAATACAGAATTCCAAAGAATAGCAAGGAGAGATAAGAAAGCCTTCCTCAGCGATCAATGCAAAGAAATAGAGGAAAACAACAGAATGGGAAGAGATCTCTTCAAGAAAATCAGAGATACCAAGGAAACATTTCATGCAAAGATGGGCTCGATAAAGGACAGAAATGGTATGGACCTAACAGAAGCAGAAGATATTAAGACGAGGTGGCAAGAATACACAGAAGAACTGTACAAAAAAGATCTTCACAACCCAGATAATCACGATGGTGTGATCACTGACCTAGAGCCAGACATCCTGGAATGTGAAGTCAAGCGGGCCTTAGAAAGCATCACTACGAACAAAGCTAGTGGAGGTGATGGAATTCCAGTTGAGCTATTTCAAATCCTGAAAGATGATGCTGTGAAAGTACTGCACTCAATATGCCAGCAAATTTGGAAAACTCAGCAGTGGACACAGGACTGGAAAAGGTCAGTTTTCATTCTGATCCCAAAGAAAGGCAATGCCAAAGAGTGCTCAAACTACTGCACAACTGCACTCATCTCAGACGCTAGTAAAGTAATGCTCAAAATTCTCCAAGCCAGGCTTCAGCAATATGTGAACTATGAACTTCCAGATGTTCAAGCTGGTTTTAAAAAGGCAGAGGAACCAGAGATCAAATTGCCAACATCCGCTGGATCATGGAAAAAGCAAGAGAGTTCCAGAAAAACATCTATATCTGCTTTATTGACTATGCCAAAGTCCTTGACTGTGTGGATCACAATAAACTGTGGAAAATTCTGAAAGAGATGAGAATACAGACCACCTGACCTGCCTCTTGAGAAACCTATATGCAGGTCAGGAAGCAACAGTTAGAACTGGACATGGAACAACAGACTGGTTCCAATTAGGAAAAGGAGTATGTCAAGGCTGTATATTGTCACCCTGCTTATTTAACTTATATGCAGAGTACATCATGAGAAACGCTGGGCTGGAAGAAGCACAAGTGGAATCAAGATTGCCAGCAGAAATATCTATAACCTCAGATATGCAGATGACACCACCCTTATGGCAAAAAGTGAAGAGGAACTAAAAAGCCTCTTGATGAAAGTGAAAGAGGAGAGTGAAAAAGTTGACTTAAAGCTCAACATTCAGAAAACGAAGATCATGGCATCTGGTCCCATCACTTCATGGGAAATAGATGGGGAAACAGTGGAAACGGTGTCAGACTTTATTTTGTTGGGCTCCAAAATCACTGCAGATGGTGATTGCAGCCATAAAATAAAAAGACACTTACTCCTTGGAAGAAAAGTTATGACCAACGTAGACAGCATATTCAAAAGCAGAGACAACAAAGGTTTGCCAACAAAGGTCCGTCTAGTCAAGGCTACGGTTTTTCCTGTGGTCATGGATGGATGTGAGAGTTGGACTGTGAAGAAAGCTGAATGCCAAAGAATGGATGCTTTGACCTGTGGTGTTGGAGAAGACTCTTGAGAGTCCCTTGGACTGCAAGGAGATCCAACCAGTCCATCCTAAAGGAGATCAGTTCTGGGTGTTCATCAGAAGGACTGATGCTAAAGCTGAAACTCCAATACTTTGGCCACCTCGTGTGAAGAGTTGACTCATTGGAAAAGAACCTGATGCTGGGAGGAATTGGGGGCAGGAGAAGAAGGGGATGACAGAGGATGAGATGGCTGGATGGCATCACCGACTCGATGGACATGAGTTTGAGTGAACTCCGGGAGTTGGTGATGGACAGGGAGGCCTGGCGTGCTGCGATTCACGGGGTCGCAAAGAGTCGGACACGACCGAGTGACTGAATTGAAGACTTTAAGATATTTCCATATTCTATGAAGACAGTATTTCAAATCAAGACAAACTGACAAAATTCAGAATTGCACAGTATCATAAGTTACAGAGACTCTCCCCTGGTTGGGCCAAAGGGATTTGGAAGGAGTAACAGGATCACCTGAGAACACTGTGCACACTGCTCACTCCCCAGCCACCCACAGGATTCTGGTAACAGCCTGGGGGAGAATGTCCCCTCTCCACACTCAATGCCCTGACTTGAGAATCCTGTAATGTGTTACTGTTTTGACAAGAACATGATCAGAAAAGTGTTATATCTTTCAGGTGTACTAGAACAGGAGCAAAGAAAAACATCACCATAGGCCACCATGGTGACAATAAGTGAAATTCTTGGCCTACATCTTAAATCCACAGTATAGTCCCCAAACTATAAGCAGACTCATTCATTTAACATGTTCTTTACAAACTTAACACCTAAGGACAAGAACAATGCTAGACAAAAAAGAAATAAAAGTGATTAAGGCATTCATTTACCTAACAACACAACAGAACAATCAAGTCACTGCAGGTTGTAAAATTTAGATTCGATTCAAGCTCTAGAAAAATCTAGCCAACTCCTACCCTGATACACAAACTTAAGAGCAAAGGGATCAAACTTTTATTTCCATTCCATCCTAGTAGTAACATGACTGACTGATTTAATGCATGAACCGCTTTCAGTAAGGCGTGGGTTCAAGGGTCATGCTACCACTTACCAAGACACCCGAATCATCCTGAGACTCAGTTTCTTCAACCATGAAATGGGACCAATATTTTAAAGAATTCTGAGGATGAAATACAGTACTCAAAGAACCCAGTACTTAGCAGTCCTTCTGCAAGTGTGTTCTCTCTCCAGTGAAACAGGCATATCTGAGAAGCCATAAAAATAATTAATATACTATGGATAGCAGACAGAATTCTATTCTAATACTTAAAGGAATCACATAGGGTGATGGCAAAGGAGGTCATTCAAATCCTCCCCGGTAGACAACAAAAAAGCTGGAGAAAATATTTGAAAAATATTTTTCATGACATAGAAGAACAGACAAAGCAATTAAAAATGCACAGGCCAAGCTCCAGAAGAAAAAAAATGCAGAGACATGGGCCCAAATCTGGGGCTACATTTGCTGTGGGCACAACAGGCAGGACAGAAAGCTGGTTGAGAATTTCCCAAAACTGATCAAAGATTTCAATCCACAGACTTCAGAAATCTCAACAAAACACCAAGCAGGATAAATAAAAAGAAAATAGATAAATATAATACCTAGAGAGATCACACTAAAACTGCAAAAACCTCTAGACAAAGCAAAACTCTTCAACACAGTCAAACTGCCTTCAGAATAAAAACATTTACATCAACACAGCTGTCGATAGATAAAGATGAGAAAACAACAGCATTATTAATTTAATGTACTCATATGCCAACCTAAAATCTGTCCCTGGCAAAAGCATCTTATAAGAATGATAGTAAAAAAAAAAAAAATTTCAGATCACATATACAAAAAAAAGAGACCTGAAGGTATGTGCCACCACCAAACCAGTGCTAAAAGGAAATGTTCAAATATGTTCTTTTGGAAGGAAAAAAAGAAATGATCTGAGAGAAAAGGCTGAAAATGAAGGGAGGAATGAAAAGCATCAAAATTGGCAACAATGATAATGCTAATGAATACTAACTTTACAAAAAGTAATTATCACTTGTGAGTAAATAGTCACAGATTTAAAATGTGTAACAACAGATAAGTCATTGAGAAAATGAATAGAAATACAGTATCTGAGGGTTCTTGAATTAACTGTATAGTAACCTATATAGTAAAAGAAGAGTAAGCATGTAAGTATATAAAAACGAGCATAAAGTAAAAGGAATAATAAAAAAATTATCCAGACAGAAAGAACAGTAAAAAGGAATATAAACAGATGAGACAAACACAAAGTGTTTGTATGGTAGGTTTATATGATGGTAGGTTTAAACTCCAGAGAAGGCAATGGCACCCCACTCCAGTACTCTTGCCTGGAAAATCCCATGGGTGGAGGAGCCTGGGAGGCTGCAGTCCATGGGGTCGCAAAGAGTCGGACACGACAGAGCGACTTGATTTTCACTTTTCACTTTCATGCATTGGAGAAGGAAATGGCAACCCACTCCAGTGTTCTTGCCTGGAGAATCCCAGGGACGGGGGAGCCTGGTTGGCTGCTGTCTATGGGGTCGCACGACTGAAGCGACTTAGCAGCAGCAGCAGGTTTAAACTCAGATATATGAACAATTACGTTCACTATAAATGGATTTAATGTTTCAAGTAAATAACAAAGATTGTTAGATTGGATTTTTTTTTAAAGTTTACATATTATTCATAAAACAGGTATCTCTAGCACAAAGAAATGGAAAGGCAGATACAACATGAAAATGCTAAAGAAAGCAGACTGAGCTACACAAAAACCAGACAAGTAGATATTAAGACCAAAAGCATAATTAGCTACAAGGAGGAATACTTCATAACAACACATGTTACAAAGAATCAGAAAGCTGTAACATTTCTAAACATATAAGCACCCACTAACAGTGCCTCGGTGTGATAAAATCTTAAAACTGTACGAGGGAAAACAGTCAATCTATAACTATACTTGGACATTTTAAACATACACCTCTCAGTAGCTGATAGAACAAACACAAAAATGAAACATCACGAAAAAAAAAATCAGTCATTAATAGAAGATTCAAACAAGATTAACTTGTTTGAAACAAGTTAATACTTGAAACAGTCAACATATATAGGACTCTGCACTGAGGGGCTAACGAATACATGGAACTTTTATAAAAACTGACCGTATGTTGGACCATAAAACAAATCTCAAAGAATTCCCAAGAACTGAAATCATATGAAGTGTTAACTACCCACAATGCAATGAAGTCAGAAACCATTAAGAAAAAGAAACAATAAAATCTCCCTGCTTGCAAACTAAGAAATATATTTACCAACCCATGTATAAAGAAGAAATAACAATGGAAATTATAAAATATGTGGAACTGAATAAATATGAATATGCTACACCAAAGAACTGGACAGAAATTTATGCCCTCAAATGCATAAATGAGTATGGAAGGATTAAAACTGAGGAAGCGAGCATTCATCTTAAAACTCAGAAAAAGAACAGCAAGATACAGTGAAAGACAATAAAATGAAACAATAAGTAAGATCAGAAACGAGCCATAGCCAAAAACAGACAAAAGAGTAATGTCACAAAGTCTGGTTCTCAAGAATTCTTTTAGGGAATCCGAAAGGTGAAAACTATTTCCATAATAGTACTAAGATGATGTTTGCCTTTTAGGCTGTGTTGATATTTATAACATCAGGGTGCAACAGCAAAAGTGGACATAACAGATGCAGCCTTATATCAAGGCATCAAACTCTACTTAAATCATTGTATTATTGACTATCACAGACTGGCAGTAAGAGAAAGTCTGTTTCACTTAAGAATGTCCTTGATAAAGCAGTAAAAATTATTCATTTATTCAATTCTCCATGTGATGACAAAATGAGAAAATAATAAACATATCTGCCACAAATCAAAGTGAAATGAAAACACTTTGTGACTGAGCTGCTTGCTGATTTAGGCACTGTTTTCATGGAATACTGGGGTTCGTTTTTTCATGAAACATCTGTGGCTCACATGGTAAAGAATCTGCCTGCAACACAGGAGATCCAGGTTCTATTTCTGGGTTGGGAAGATCCCCTGGGAAAGGGAATGGCAACCCACTCTAGTATTCTTGACTGGAGAATTCATGGACAGAGGAGGCTGGCCAGTTACAGTCCATGGGGTCACAAAGAGTCAGACACGACTGAGCGACTAACACTTTCACTTCCCTTCATGGAACACCAACTTTACTTCAAAGAACAATTTCTAGACAAATTACACTTATCCAGGCAGACATTTCCTCAAAACTGGACACAGTGAGCCTGGAAAACAACTGGCAGTACTTGTTGCCAAAGATCACATTGCCAATGAGCCTTGACTTTTCAAGGAAGAAATGGGAATTTGGCAAACATATTTTCTATCTTGAGCTTGACAGCATCCCAATATATAAGAGACTTTTCTGATAAGACTGGTGGTGATTTCAACAAATGTGGTTTTTGGTATCACATACTGAAACATATCAGTATTTAGAAACTGTGCAGAACTAAGTGAATTTATTATTTTCCAAATGAGCAAATCATGATGTTCTGAAATCATGCATAAGTAAAAGATCCTCCAAAAGTGCAAGAGAGACCAATGAACTTTAAGGTACCGGAATAAGATAAATGTACTGATAAAATTTCAGATTCCAGACTGCAACCAACCTTTAAAAAAAAACAACACTTGCTGAGATGTGCTATACTACCAGATTATTCACAACAATCTGAAAAGGCTAAAAATATTCTTCCCTTTATAATCTTCCTATTTGTGTGGGACTGGGTTTTCTTCTACTTCAACCAAAACATATTATGCTAGATCGAATTCAGAAGTAAATATGAAAATACAGATGTTTTCTATTAAGCCAAACATTCAAATGAAATTTGCAAGATTATTAAACAGTATCATTTACCTCACTAAATTAGTTCTCAAAAACATAGTTTTTTCTTTTTTAAAGAATCTTATTTATATTAACATGCAATGAGTTTAGTATCGTTCATTTTAAATGAATAGTAGTATAATAAGTAAAATAAAATAAATACATCATATATATAACATATGAAACTCCTCAGAGTGTTCAGTAATGTTTACATATAATGCAGTTCTGAGAACAGAGTTTGAGAAATGATGCAACAGGGAAAGATCAAAGACAAACGCTGATTCTTTAAAAAGATTAAGAGAAAAAATACAATAAATACTTGGCAACCGTGATTAAAAAAGATTTTTAACGAGAAGGCACAAATAAACTACAATGAGGATTTAAAAAAAGAAACTATCACTACAGATCCTATAGATGTTAGGAAAATTCTACAAAACCCTAACAGATGTTAGGATTATTCTACAAACTTTATTATCAATAAATTTGAAATTTTAGATAAAATGCTAAAAAGCACAATTTACTGAAATAGGTATCTCATAAAATATAGAAATGCATAAACTGTCCTATAACCATAAAGAAATTGAGCAGGTAAATAAAAGTCTTCTCACAAAGAAAACTCCAGATCCAGATGGCTTTTCTAAAGAATTATACCAATCATCTAGGAAATAGCTATATTATGCAAATTCTTCCAGATAAAAAAAAGTGGGAAAATTCTGCAGCTCATTTTATAAAGCCAGCATAACCTCAAAACAAAAGAGAGACAAAGGCATTATAAGAAAGGAAAGCTAAAAGGCAATTACACTCATCAACACACATAAAATCATGATCAAAAATTCAACAAACTGCAATTTTTTTAAGACTGTGACCAAGTAGGTCGTGAAAAGGTAGGTTAATTACTAAAAAATTCAAGACTGAACAATAAGAAGTAAATCAGATTAAAGAGAAATAATAGATTAAGTTATTAATCTGTAAATAAATAATTAATAAAGTAAACAGATTAAAGAGAAAACTATGATCTTCTCATTAGATGCAATAAAAGTATTTAATAAAATTTAACATCCATTCAATATATAAACTCTTGGCACAAAAGAAACAGAAGGGAACTTCCTTAATCTGATTCAAGGTATCTACCAAAAAACTACAAGGAACATCACAGGGAATGGTTAAACAGTGAAAGCTTTCGCTTTCCCTTTGTGATCAGGAACAAGATTAAGATGTCCTCTGTCCGCACTTCTACTCAGGAACGTACTGGAGGTCCTAGCCAGAGAAGTAAGGCAAAAGAAATAAATAAAAGGTCTAAGGACTGGCAAGAAAAGAACAAAACTCATTATTCACAAATGATACATCGGTGAATAGAGAAAACAAAGTATCCCCAGAAAAACTGTTAGAGATAAGAATTGAACAAGACTATGGGATTCAAAACCAATTGCGTTTCTTTGTAAACAGCAATCACAGTTACAAAATAAAACAAAAAAGCACAAAGATTCCATTTTAAAATTGCCTTAAAAAGACAACGTACTTAGCAATAGATCCAAAGAGAAGTGTGTAAATCCTCTCCAGGAAAATCACAAAACTTCATTGACAGGGAGTAAAGGGCTAAATAAATCAAAATATATACAATGACCATGATTTGAAAGACTCAGTATTGCAGAGACATCAATTCTCCCCAAACTGATTGACAGTCAAAGTCATCTCAGTGAAAATCATAATGCAGTTATAGTGAACACACTGACAAGTTTAAGTATATAAGGAAATGCAAAGGACCAGTACCCAGGATAGTCTTGGGGAAAAAAAAGGAACATAAGGAAGAAGTAAAGAACCTCTCTAATATACATCAAGACTTATTACAAGTCTTGACTATGACAAGTGTGACAGGACAGAGGAAATCATCAAAACCAGCCAATGGAACAGAAGAAATAAGACACAGACCCCCAGGTATATGGGCATTTGATATATGATACAGGTGTCATGACAGAAGTAGAGAAAAGATATTTTGCTTTGTTTTCCCGATAATGCTGTGAGAGAATTATCTACCTGGAAACAAACAAAATCAAACCTATTCCTCATACTAGCTGGTAATCAAGATTATGGTAAAAAAAGCACATTATTTCAGATTCAAAACAAAATTTATTCATTATATACCCTTAGTGAGATATATCTTAAGAACAAGCCTATTATTGTTAGTGGCAACCCTGATATTGCTATATTGAAATTATGTTACATACATAGTAGTACAAAGTAAACAAGTGACTATAAAGTTGCCATCAAGATTTTTAGAAAAAGAAGAGACATTAATATACAAAATTAAAGCTAAGTTTAAAAAAAAACCTTTCCTGAGACGAAAAATATCACTAATATTTTCTTTATTTTTAAAAAGAAAAAACATGCTTACTACCTCTGTCCACTGAAAATGCTCCAAACATTCAATGGAAGGACTGATGCTGAAGCTCCAATATTTTGGCCACCTGATGCAAGGAGCCAACTCATTGGAAAAGACCCTGATGCTGGGAAAGACTGAGGGCAGGAGGAGAAGGGGGCGACAGAGGATGAGATGGTTGGATGGCATCACCAATTCAATGGACATGAGTTTGAGCAAACTCCGACATAGTGAAGGACAAGAAAGCCTGGTGGGCTGCAGGGGGTCGCAAAGAGTCAGGCACAACTTAGTGACTGAACAACAACCAAACTCAAACTTAGTAACAAATGCCCCAAACGTCCAAATTGTGGTCTCTAAATATCAACTCCCACAGAAAAAAAGGCTAGCTGAAAAAACAGCTGGGGCAGAATACTTCTGGGGCAGAAATATAGTCAGTCTTATCTCTCTCACAAATTCTAAAGCAAATAAGCTCTACAAGAATACTGGAATCATGTCAGCAGGACATAGGACGCCAAAGGAAGGGATTCCCACCGACCAAAGGTGAGAAAACTTGAGCATCACAGTGTCTCAATGGATTTAAACACATTAAAAATATAGAAATGTGTACGTTCAGATAATAATAAAAACAAAGACAAAATCCTTGGTCATCCTTTGCAAGGTGCTGCAGACCAACTTGTTATTCTGAAAACTGATGAATTGATTAAAAAATTGATAAAGAATAGAATCAAGACTTTATCACGACTTTCCTACAGGAACTCTATTTCAAGATAACCAAATATTTGCTGAAATTTTCCTTTTTAGAAGAAGTACAATGCAGGAGGAACTGTAAAATGAGAAATTTATCATTCTTAGATCCTAAGAAACAACGGACCCAACCAACGAGCACCAATGACTGATAAACCCATCAACTGAAAGGTAGATGAGGAACTTTATAATGGTCTGGTGGAACCGGTATCAACTGTGAGCACTGATCAACCTTAACATCACTAAAAATGGGACAACAGAATATGTTCCTCCCAACGAGATACAACAGCAACACTTACATGGTGCAATCAATGAAATATTCAACATAAAATAAATCTAATTATAGTCGAGCCTCTCCATCTAGAAAATACCAATTTAAAGGAAATAAAAATGAGATGGAGGAACATGTTAAAGGATCATGAGGCTACAAGCAGCCAAATCCAGAATGTGAGAAATTCTACAAAAAAATGACCCTCTTTCTTCAGTAAGTAAATGGAGAATGAAAGAAACTGATACAGGTTAAGAAAGACCTAAGACACAGATAAACCAAAGCAAAGAGTAGGCCTTGTTTGAATTCTGTGGCAAACAACCAGCAAAACATTCAAATTATTTTTATATAACTGGGGAAAACTGAAAACATCCTGATTATTATAAGACATTAAGAGATTCTGGCTAAGTTTGTTACATGGGATATCAGTCCTTATCTGCTAGAGATGCATATTAAATTACATACATGATGGACAGGGATCTACTTTAAAATATTACAGATCTGTTCCTAAATAATTTGTGTGATTACACATCAAAATAAATGAATAAATAGGTAGGTGGATGGGTGAATGAATAGATGGATAGATGCAACTTCCTTGGGCAGCCAATCAATTCTAGATGAATTAATTCAAATTAAATATGAAGGCAAAAGATTAAAGCTAATAGATCATGTAAACGAATATCTTCATGTTCTCAGAGGAGGGAAGGATTCCTAAGCAAATCTCAGAATCACTCAACAAAAATCGGTCCTTCTGTACAGAATTCCACAAATATTATCTACACTTCCCACTATTTTAAAGGTACTTACTGCTGGTAAGAGAGACTGCATGTTCTGATTAGAATCTGCTATTGTAGCAAGGTAGACCAAGTTGGTATGCAACATCTGTTGATACCTATTAAAACAAAACAAATGTCAATATTAAAAAATCATGTTCTTCCTATCTGCTTACACACAAACAGCATTCTATTTCTCAAGTTTTTAGTAAGAGATTCCTGTTACATGAACATCAGCAGCACTTCAATTTTTTCCTAGTTCTTCTGCAAAATAACTGCAAATAAGTACATTCAAAGACAAAAATAAACACAGGGCTCTTGCCATATGCTAGATACTTAAACATGCTTTATATACTTAAACATCAAACCAACACTAGGAGGTAAAGGTTCTTATCTTCTCCATTTTACAGATGAAGAAACTGAGGTTTAGAAAGGTTAATACCTTGTACAAGACTGTACAGCATAGAAAATGGAATATACTAAGACAGGTAAGGGCTCCACACAAACTACTGAGTTGGCCAAAAAGTTCTTCTGGTTTTTCATATTATATATTACACCTTAGGGGAAATCCAAATGAACTTTTCGGCTAACCCAATACATTTACAAAGAGATCTAGGATGAAGGAGTCAACAAAACTGATATGCTCATTCCGTTTCCTCTGCCATTTTCGTGTTGCCAAAAACCTCAAAGTCAAGTACAGTCAACACACTCTGTTAAAATGTCAGAAAGGAGGTGGAAACCACGCGTTTTTTTATCCTCATTCCCGTAGCAGTGACCAATAATTTATGCCCGCTGTAGCTGTGCTGCCCAACTATCAGGACCTAGCATATAGAGGACAATAAATGCTACTGCTGCTAAGTCACTTCAGTCGTGCCCGACTCTGTGCGACCCCATAGACGGCAGCCCACCAGGCTCTGCCGTCCCTGGGATTCTCCAGGCAAGAACACTGGAGTGGATTGCCATTTCCTTCTCCAATGTATGAAAGTGAGAAGTGAAAGTGAAGTCACTCAGTCTTGTCTGACTCTTAGTGACCCCATGGACTACGGCCCACCAGGCTCCTCCGTCCATGGGATTCTCCAGGCAGGAGTACCAGAGTGGGGTGCCACTGCCTTCTTCGAGAAGACAATAAATAGGTGTCTCCAATTAAAAAGCAGAGACTTTACTTTGCTAACAAAGGTCCGTCTCATCAAGGCTATGGTTTTTCCAGTAGTAGAGTTAGACTATAAAGAAAGCTGAGCGCCGAAGAATTGATGCTTTTGAAATGTGGTGTTGGAGAAGACTCTTCAGAGTCCCTTGGACTGAAAGGAGATCCAACCAGTCCATCCTAAAGGAAATCCGTCCTGAATATTCATTTGGAAGGACTGATGTTGAAGCTGAAACTCTAATACTTTGGCCACCTGATGCGAAGAACTGACTCATTTGAAAAGACCTTGATTCTGGGAAAGACTGAAGGCAGAAGAAGGGGATGACAGAGGATGAGATGGTTGTATGGCATCACCGATTCAACGGACATGAGTTTGGGTAAACTCCGGGAGTTGATGATGGACAGGGAGGCCTGGTGTGCTGTGGTTCATGGGGTCACAAAGAGTCGGACATGACTGAGCTACAGAACTGAATTACAAAAAAAAAGTTACAAGCTAAAGCACTGAAATGGAGTAAAGAACAGGACACCAACACCATTACGAATTAACTTTAAAAAATAAAGCAAACTCTCATTATTGGCGTGAAGTGGCTAAACATGTTTATTGCTATTTACTTGTGAATAATTTTTGCTAAGCCTCTCTTCATAATTTTAAAAATTAATTCCAATGAAACCAGACTGAAATTAGCAGTGATTCAATTACTTGTGTTGGTAAACACACAAAATACAAACTTAAAATCTGCATCAGATCATTATTCTTTTAGAATTTCATTTACTAATAAACAGTAAATAAATTAAAATTATGAAATAAGTAAAAAACACCTTTATTCTGCTAAATAAAGCCTTCTAATACAGATCCCAACAGACACCATAAATCCTAGCAAATTCTGTGCTGTTAGAAAAACTACCGATGCTGCTAAGTCGCTTTAGTCGTGTCCAACTCTGCGACTCCATAGACGGCAGCCCACCAGGCTCCCCTGTCCCTGGGATTCTCTAGGCAAGAACACTGGAGTGGGTTGCCATTTCCTTCTCCAATGCATGGAAGTGAAAAGTGAAAGTGATGTCGCTCAGTTGTGTCCAACTCTTAGCAAACCCATGGACTGTAGCCCACCAGGCTCCTCCTTCCATGGGATTTTCCAGGCAAGAGTACTGGAGTGGGGTGCCATTGCCTTCTCCCTGTTAGAAAAACTAGTAAACTCTTTTTCCTGTTAGAAAAACTGGTTTCATTACTTTTTTCTTATTTAGTGGGGAACAAAACTTATTTCTCACTGAACTTGAAGGTTCTTAACTAACAAGATTATGCTTTTGTAGTTTGCTTGGTTTTTTTAGATTTATTGAGTTATAACTGATATTTATAAAGAACTTCACATATTTAATATGTACCATTTGATGTTTGGACATACATGAACACCTGTGAAAATATCACCACCGTGGAGGTAAGACATACCTAACACTTCCCAAGGTTTGTTTCCTTTTGTTACTATTTTTTTATTGTTGTTTAAAAACAAGTCTACAGGTTCTTTACGTTCCTCCTCACATATATTATATACTACGCTGCTCAATCATACGTAATATTGTTACAATGACCCTTATACAAATAAGGACCAAGAAATAATATTTTGAAGTTATTCATAATTCATAATTATGCCACTGAAATTCATCAAACAGCACTGACAGGCACCACCAGCTGGAACTACTTCATTATTCCGTAGGGATCTTAAATGGAATTTAAGGTGCAGGGTTCCACAATCTTGCCATTTTTAAAAAACCAACCAGCCGTTTTTAATTAGAACATATAATGCATTTCAAAGGCTACTCCTTCAAGTTTTCCTCTTTTTCTGAGTACTGGTAAGGCTCTAATACACGTACTCAGATATGAGATTTGCTGACTGCCCTATCAAAAATAAAAATGCCAACGTTACGAAGAACTATGGCTTACTTATGACCCTTTAAGAAAAATTGTAGTCATGGTTACTGGTACTCAGTCAATCAGTACTAAAATATTTAATCTGCCACACTCTTGAGGCCCCATTTAAAAAATACTGGCAGTGAGAGTGGATCCATAAAGTGCTTGTAGTTCTAAGTATCTTCAAATACAGCACCTTTTATCAAGTATTTTAAAACATTTCCCTAACTTTCAAATCCTAATTTTTAATCTTGAAATAATCCCAAATTCAAGAATAGTATGAAGAACTCCCAAATATCTCTCTCCCACACTCCCTAACTGTCAGCATTTTACATTTGTCTCAGACTATCTCTAAACACACAAATCAACATACACATGCATGCAACTACACACTTTTTCCCAAAGCCATCTGAGAGTCAGTTACTGACATAATACTTATCACTCCTAATACTACATTTGTCAGTTTCCCAAAAACAAGGATATTCCCTTACATAACTACAGTACAACCATCCTAAGGAGGAAATGAATGCTGATACAATGTTAATCAAATCCACAGAACACAGTCAAATTGCTACAACCGTCCCAATAGCCAAATCTTTTTATCTAATATAAGGGGAGAGGTAAAAATGAAAAATTTTAATGGGTCTTTTGTAAGTAACTTCATCAGGTTTTCTCTCTGGTAAAACTGCATTCTTCTTACAGCACTCACCAAATAAGCTTATTCTCAATTCTTCTACAAATATTCTTCTGAGAAACTTTTTTTATTCTATAAATACTACTAATTTATCACTGAAGCAGTTTTCAATGTATATGCTTATAATTTCTAAAGCAGTATATTTTATATAAAAAAACTAAATAAACAAAGGGCAGATATAAAACATATTCAACATCTTATATTTGATGATGGTAACTGCCTAATAAATACCGACAGGTACTTCCAAATAGCCTTAATTATTAACCTATTAATTGTGAGGCAGTTCACTTCCCAAAGATTCCACTAAGAGCCACTATATCAATTACCCTGAAAAAAGTTAAATAACCACTACTGAATTTACTGATATAATTATAAAATGAATCAAAAATCATGAGATTTCATTTTGAAAAAGACGTCTTTACCTAGAAGCTATGAAGATATATTTATAGGTTAATAGGAATACAATGTACAGAATAAAAGTTATCTTCATAACTAGAGATTTTAAACAAAATTCATTTATATTATGATGAACACAAATTTTTCATTTGAGAATTGTTTATAACACATTCTGAAATAGATGCAATCATCCTGAAAACAAAAAGGGCTGATTTAAGCAAATATATGGAATCATTTAGAAAATGCTCAAACCAAACACCACAAGAGAGCACTAATATATTCTTACATGTACGTTGTCAGAATTTCAAGCGAAGAGGAGCTGGGTGTACAAGCTCCACAGAGATGCACTGACTTACATGGCTGTGTGTGAATGAATGTATGTATGTAGCTAAGGAAAGAGTAATACACACCAACAGAGCTTCCCAGGTGGTTCCAGTGGTAAAGGATCCTCTTGCCAAAGAGGAGACACAATAGACACAGGTTTGATCCCTGGATCAGGAAGATCCCTTGAAGTAGGAAATGGCAACTCACTCCAGTATTCCAGCCTGGAAAATTCCAAGGGCAGAAGAGCCTAGCGGCCTACCATCCATGGAGTTGATGTAATCAGCAAAAAATCTTTGGGTGATGAGAATATGGTGTTCATTCTCTAAATTTTATATATCCGTGTTTCCTAATTTTCTACAATATATATACTGTGTTCATAAAAATAAAGTTATTTTTTTATTTATAAAAAACTCTGCTTGAGGCAGTTATCACATCTTAAGGAACTGTTTAATTAAAATTGAACTGTCAATTCCCAAATGGTTGTCATTGACGTTTCTCTTTATTTTCCTTTCGCTTCTCCTCCTGTGAGAAACAAGAACATTTATTAACATTGAGAGGAGAGATTTTTTTTCTCTTCACTCCTAAACCAATTCTGACAACTTGAGAAATAAAGAGTACCTGGAAAACTCTAAGAATGAAATTAAATTCAAGAGAAAGAGCAGAATTTAAGATTCTACCTAAATCAATTTAGGCCCCATTTATACCAGATACATCTATGTGAGCAAATGAGGTCTATGCCAATAGGCCGAGAAAGAGGAAAATGACAGTATGCACGAAAATGCTGAGAATATAAAGAATAAGACAGGATGAACTTTTGCCAACAAGTTGGAAAAGAGGGTTTTAGATCTGAATACGTCTTATCCCCGTCACTTACTGCCAAGGCCTATAGGAAACTGAACCAACCCTACGCCCTCGGCTCTGCCTGGCATTTTAAAGTCACAGGTGTGGTGATCACTTTGTAATGTACAGGAGGATCAAATCACTATGCTGTGCACCAGGAACTAACACAGTGTTATAGGTCAGTTGTGCTTCGAAAACAAACGCACAGAAAAAGAAGTTAGATTCGTGGTTACCGGGGCTTGGGGGAGGGTGGGGAATGTGGACCGGCAGAGGTGCTGGATGAAGGCAGTAAAAAGAAAAAAGCCCCAAGTGAAAACGATTATTCTCATCAGTGCCTCACAGCCGTTACTATTCCACAGCCAACTTGAGGTAGTGATCTCCTGACAACTGATGATCAGCCACAGTTAAGCTAAGGAAGTAGCTCCGCTGGTAATTTCTTAGAAGCATTTTTCACATATAAACAGGCAAGATTCATCAAAGAAAATATACGTAAAAGAAATGGCAGAGGTGACATAAAATGCAAAATGCACAAATGATTAGAAAATAAGATCCTAGCATTCAGATCTTAATTTCTGAATATTATTTTCCAAAAAAAGAACGAGGGCCTGGAGAAATGGACAATTCCAGACTGGGCCAGAAAAAAAGTACAAGATAAGCCTGGAACCTTTTGTCATGCAATAAAATTCTGTAAATGCTCAAAAAATAATAAGAGCTGTATCAAGAAGCCAGCTCGAAGGGCTGCCAGTGGCCAGCATTTGGGACAATTTGAAAAAGGAAATATACAGACTAACAAATTATAATCCAGAGGATACAATAAAAATCCTTAAGTCCATTCAGATATAAATCAATGAATGAATGAATGGGAGCAGAGCTTTGGAAATTTCTTCCTTACAGTAGGATTCCAAACAATGTAGAAGGAAAGACAGATTCTGTCACCTTTTGGCAACCAACACAGTAGTAACTGAGTTAAGAACTGTTGTTGTTACTGGTGTTTAGTCACTAAGTCTACTGCTGTTTAGTCACTAAGTCGTGTTCGACTCTTTTGCGACCCCATGGACTGAGGAGCTGGCAAGGATTTCCCAAACAAGAATACTGAAGTGGGTTGCCATTTCTTTCTCGAGGAGATCTTCCCAAGCCAGAGACTGAACCCGCATCTCCTGTATTGGCAGGTGGGTTCTTTACCAGAGTCACCAGGGAAGCCCCAAGAATCACTGGTGGATGTTACAATGAACATGTAGAAACAGGCTAAGAAACAGTGTTACATGTGTCTCAAGGTATCTCCCCAAAACATAGGAATTATCAAGGGGAAAATAGTAACTTTATAGTAGAAATCTTGGCAGACGTGACAGCACCGTAACAAACTGGCCAAAGTTATCATGAATGCTGGGACAGACCACGGTCACACAGCCGCCGCGGACGCACCGAGAAGACGGCAGAAGTATGTGAGCATGGGTCTCATCGAGGACGAACGGCAGGCAAGCTCCACAGTGAGGGACACACCACACAGCTGGCCTGTACTTTTCAACAGTGTAAACATCATGAAAGAGAACAGATAAACTGAAGGACAGGTCCAGATGAGAGGATTCTGAGACCAACCTAAACATAGCATCTGCTCCTGTACCAGACTGTGGACCTGAGCAAATACACTAACGGGAAAACTGGTAAAATTTCTAAAAAGTCTGAAACTAGACAACAGTATTGAATCTTGATTTGAACAATTAGACTCTTAAGAAGTTGTGCCTGTTTTTATGAAATATGTTATGAAATACACAAAGATATTATAAAAGTAAGAGAGAATCATGTCTGTAACTTTTTCTCAAATGTTTCAGAAAAACCATGTAGGGAAGAAATTAATGATATAGCAAGGTTGCTAATACATTAACATTTGAGGAATTTCAGGGAAGGACACAGGAATTTCTTCTACTATCTTTGAAATGTTTTTTTGTAAGAGTGAAAATATTTTAAAATAAAAAATTTTAGGAAGAAATACCACTCTTCACCAATCTATGTAAAAAAAGTTTTAAGATGGCCACTATCCACTGCTGGCAGACATGGTTGGAAACTAGGTCTCTCAAACCTAGTTGGAGGAAGGCAAACCAGTACAATACAATCGAGTAATCTGGAGATTCAGCACAGTTTTTGACCCAGCCATTCCTTTTATAAAACTTTAACCTATTGAAAACAAAATGTCTGAATGTGTTTATATAAATATGAACACATATTTGTAAATGCACAGAAAAATGTTTGGAAAGACAGAACTAAACCACCGTTAAGTAGTTACCTCTATGGAGAATAGAGATAAGAGTGAGAAATAATTACCTCTATGGAGAATAGAGATAAGAATGAGAAATAAGAAGTGTATGCCGATGGCCGATTCATATTGATACATGGCAAAAAACATCACAATACTGTAATTACTTTCCAATTAAAATAAATAAAAATTTTTACAAAGTTTCATCTCTACAAACTTTTATGCTTTATGATTTTAATTCAAAAATAATTTTAAGCAAAGGGGAAAGAGTCATGGAGAAGTCATGAAGGACTCAAAATTAGGAAAGGGGTTAATCAGATAATGGCCAAGAGACCGGCACAGAATGAAAGCCGTGCAGAGCCAGAGTTGCTGAAAAACACCTTTCTGAGAGCAGACCAGTGAGATCTTCAGGAAATAGATGAATACCAAAACAACAGTGGGAGAAAAGTATTTACAAGTGAATTGTCCAATATGGTAGCCACTGCTGCTGCTACTGCCGCTAAGTTGCTTCAGTCGTGTCCGACTCTGTGCGACCCCACAGACAACAGCCCACCAGGCTCCCCCGTCCCTGAGATTCTCCAGGCAAGAACGCTGGAGTGGGTTGCCATTTCCTTCTCCAATGCATGAAAGTGAAAACTGAAAGTGAAGTCGCTCGGTGGAGTCGGACTCTTAGCGACCCCATGGACTGCAGCCCACCAGGCTCCTCCATCCATGGGATTTTCCAGGCAGGAGTGATAAGAGTGGGGTACCATTGCCTTCTCCATCAGTAGCCACTAGACACACTGAACTTGAAGCTAGTACAAGATGATGTTAGTAGAATCAGATGCACAGTGGATTTCAAAGACTTGGTATGAAACAAAAGAACATAAATTAACTGATTAATATTTTTATACTGGTTATATATTGAAGTGATATTTTAGAAACAATGAGTTAAGTAAGATATTATTAAAAATAATTTCACCTGTTTCTTTTTACTTGTATAATGTGCCTACTGGTGGCTGAGATGGTAAAGAATCTGCCTGCAATGCAAGAGACCCAGGTTAATCCCTGGGTCAGGAAGATCCCCTGGAGAAGGGAATAGCTAGCTACTCCCATATTTTTGCCTGGAGAATCCCTTGGACAGAGGACCCTGTGGGGTACATTCCATGGGGTCGCAAAGAGTCAGACACGACTGAGTGACTAACACACACACAAAAGCAAATGTAGAATGACTTATGTGGCTTGCAATGTATTTCTGCTGACAGTACTGTTCTAAAGATTTTTGATAAAATATTCAATTTGTTCCACTCTATCAGATCCTACTAGATATAGGGTACTGTTTATTTCAGACACATCATTACTTTAAAATAAGAAGTTCAGTTCTTACGAGTGATAATCAATTCTCTATTTATTAGATGTAAACTTTACATTCTCAACCACGTACAGTTGACCTTTACACAAAAGGGATGAAGACACTGAGCCACCTGCAGTTGAAAATCCAAGTATAACCGTACAGCTTGCCCTCAGTGGTTTCGCATCATGTATTCAACCAACCACAGATCATATAGCACTGCAGTACATCTACACTGAAAAAAAAATCCATGTAAGCACACTTGTGTAGTTTAAACCTAAGCTGTTCAAGAGTCAACAGAATACGCACGTTAACTATGAATGTGAAGATCTAACTGTTCCAAAAATCAGACTATAGAAATTTGAAGTCATTTATAACACAGGATAAGAAGTGTAAGGAAAAAAATGATATATCCTCCAGCCCAAGTAACAAATTTTTCTTTTACAAAAATCAAGAAAAGTCACACAAAAAAATTTCACACAAATGTGCACAGCATCACTCATCATAGTCAAGAACTGGAAACAATCCAAATGTTCATCACTGATAGATAAATAAAATGTGGTAGAGCCGTGGAAGATTATTTAGCAATAAAAAGGAAGGAAATACTGATATAAGCTTCAACATGGATGAATCCTGAAAACACGATGCTAAAAGAAAGCAGTCAATGAATGAATTCATTTGTATGAAGTGTCCACAATAAGCAAATCTCCACAGACAGAAAGCAAATTAGTGGTTATCAGCGGGTGTGTCATTAGGAGGTGAGAATGGGGAGTGACTGCTTATCACAGGGTTTCTTCCGGGACTGTTGAAAATGTTTTAAACTGATCAAAGCGATAATAGTACAACTCTATGAATATACTAAAAACCACTGAATTGTACACTTTAAAACAGGTGAATTATATGGTATGTAAGTTATATCTCAATAAAGCTATTCCTAAAAAGAAAGAAAAGTTAAAAAACTAACCAACACAGAAAAAGAAATACCAAAAAACTTTCATATCAATCTTACTGAGAACACTCTGAGGTCTTTCCTTTATTCTGATAGTCCATTATACACTGAATAAGATGGTTATTTTCATCCAGCATCTGAAATAAAAGTAAAAAAAATTTATTGTAAATCTCATGCATCAAGTAAAATAAAAAATTAAGATTTCTAGAAAAGTTTATACAGGAACTGAATCCACAGGTCTTTTTTATACCTACAATATAGCTCTGCACAAAAGACCTTATTTTATATCTTTGGGATGTTATGTTTAATCAACAATTTTTAATTTTTTTTTTTAACCACTGCCACCCAGCTTGTGGGATCTTAGTTTCCAATCAGGGATTGAACCTGTGCCCCCTACAGTGGAAGCTAATCTGTCCTAATCCTGAATGAAGTAAACTGATGAAAACTTCAGCACAGGAGGCTTAAGGAGATAGCTGGTTAGCTTCCAAGTTTTATGTTGTTGTCTGACTCTTTGAGACCCCATGGAATGCAGCACACCAAGCTTCCCTGTCCTTCACCCTTTCCCAGAGCTTGCTCAAAAGTCCATGATACCATCCAACCATCTCTCCCTCTGTCGCCTCCTTCTCCTCCTGCCCTCAATCTTTTCCAGCCATCAGGATCTTATCCAAGTTTTATGCAGCATGGTTTTGTGACTTTCCAAATATGCAATAATTAATGCCAGTAATTTCTAGGTAAGTACTATAATATTAACCACAGACCCTATGAGCCAACCTTATAATTGTCCTAAAAGTTTAAAAACAAGCATATATTTATCATACTATGAAAACAATTCAAAGCAAAACTGGCTTTAAGGGTTAAATAAGCAGAGTGGTTCTGAGGAAAAAGCACTGATGTAGCAATTAAAAGGCCAGTTTTACTGTGATGCTATCCTGAGCAAACCACTCAAGATGTCAAAGCTCAGATTTATCAAGGGACAGGAGTAGATGTTCCTCCTCCAACCGCCCCCACCCTTCCAGGATTTCAAAGCTTTAATATCATAACCACTCTTTCTCAATTTAGTTAATGTAATTCTTTTAATTAAACACGAAGATCCATTTAAAAGTGTGACCTCTTTTTTGCACATGAATCAGTCTTTACTTGGTGGAGAAAAAAAAAACATTAACATGCCCTTCAAAAGAAACAAATGCAGTTTTCTTCTTATATCTACTCATCAGATGCCAAAAAATTTGTCTTTAGAATGTGTTTTAATACAACCTCCAATCTAACGATTTCCCAACCTATCTTCTCAGTAGATTCCACAGTTTAACAATCTTCACCATTAGAACGTCTGGGTTTGTCTCGTATCTAACGTCATTCCCTCACGCTATACAAGCAGGCACTTAATGTGGGATCCTTTTTCTCTCCTGAGCTGAGGATGAACACTTTAACTGATCAGCATCTCTTGAGTTAGGCACCCACGATAAATTATCTTAAGATGTAAGTAAGAAAAACTCTTTATAGGAAATACAAACTCAGAACTTTTCTACAGTCCAAAAAGTGAAGCCTTCCAGAAACACGTTTTGAGTACGTGTACTCGGAGCTGTCTGCCAGGCCGCAGACTTCGCCCAGCACGCTATACAAAAAGCACTGCATTTCCAGGCAATGCCAAGCCTGTCTCTTCATAAATAAAGCAACAGTTGGGCAAATGTCAAACGCCACACTGTAAAGAGCCTGAGAGTCAACAGAAGCCTATTAACATAAACTACTAGGCATATGATGGTGGTGTCTTGAGTGGTCTTAAAAGTTGACTGTATTTTTACACTTTCATCTTTGTTCCGGTGCATAAAACAAAACCGAACTATTTAGGGTAAACTGCAAAATTTAGCAAGTAACTTTTCAAACTCTGGTTCACTAAAATTCAGAATGCTGCCGTGCTCAAAGGCAACAAGGGGCAGAAAACAATAAAGAAACCTTTGTGTCCCCAACTGGCAAGTAACCGCGGCCACAGCGCAGCTCCCCGCGTGTGTATCACGTCTTCTGAAACTGATCACGAGGCTCAGTCGGTCTCCACCACTCGACCCTAAGCTCCCTGAAGGCAGGCAGGGATCCTGCTCACCACCGCAGCCTCGGCGCCTACGCTTGGCGCTGCAGCTGTAAATGGGACGGGGGTGGACCCAGAGGGAGAAGCGGGTCCGAGAGAACCCCGAAGTCTAGAGGGTGCTCCCTCGTCCGCCTCGGAGCCTCGGCCGAGGTTTCCCGCAGCATCCCCCAAGTTCTGCTGTGAGCTCCCCAACTCGGCCGGAGTTTGCGGCCGAGCGCCGAGAGCGAGCAGCGCTCCTACTTCTTCCTAGGCCCACTCCCGGGACCCGCGGTGGGGTCGACCCGGGGCGGCCGCCGCACCGCGCGGGGCGGGGCGACGCCAAAGTAACTCCGGAGCGACGCGCGGACCGCGGGGGGCGCGGGCCTCGGAAAACAGCCCTGCCCCGCGCGGCCACCGCCGCCGGGCGCACGCGCCCCGCCGCGCGAACGCCGCCCCATCCCCAGAGAAATCGGGCGGCGGTTACTCGAGCTTTTGTGCCGGTAGGAAGAAGCCCGAAGGGGCGCGCAGGACTCCGCGAGGGGAGCAGTTCGCCCCTTCCGCCACCCACTCGGGCGCAGCCCCGCGGCTCAGGTTCCCACACCCGCCCGCCCGCCCAGCAGGCCCGCCTCCGCCCCCGGCGCGGCCGACAAGCCCGGCCCGAGCCCAACCCCCGGGCTCCTCCTCAACGCGGGCCAGGCCTGGCATCCCCGACGCCGCGCGGCTTCACCTTCTGAATCGCGGCGGGAGTGATCTCCCCCTTGCCGCGCTGCCTCGGGGCCGCGAACGCCACGGACATGTTGCCGCCGTCACCACTACGGGCAAGTCCCGAGCGCTCCGGGTGAACGGCAAACTGGGGGAGAGACGCCGGCCTCTCGGGCCGAACCACGTCGGGCTCGCGGGGAGGGGGGATGCTCCGGCGCCCGACGGGCAGCCGGCCGGCCCCGCCTGCGGGAGAAGCTCGGGCGCGAGCTAGTCCGGTTTCTGCAGGGTACCTGGGAGCCGCGGCCCCGGCAGAACGTCCCTGTTCTCGGTCGCCTTCCGGTTCCTCCGCCTGTCCTTCCCAGCCACCCCCGGCCCTCTGCGCTCGTGGTAGGGCCGCGCCCCAGCCCTCCCTCCGCTTCAGCGATTCAGGAAATGGTCCCGCCGCCCGCGGGAGAGGGAGCGGCTAGGGCAGCCCCTGTCACAGGAAATGCGAGCGCCCGAGCCGGCCCGCCCTCTTCGCGCGGGGCCACTTGCCTCTCTCTCCGCGCGCCCGGGTGTCCCTCGGCGGCGTTTCGGCGCTCCGCTCTATAGCTCGAGCAGTTTTGCCAACTTCATCCTTACCCCCTCCTGGGTAGAAGTGGCCGCCCCGAGCTGTGCGGGTACCCTGAGAGGGGAAGAGGAAGGTCAGAACCCGAGAGTTTCGTGCGCACCCGTGGAGCATCTACTGAGACGGGGCAGGGGTGGCCGGACTAGGGGAGCGCCGATTCGCTGGTTTGAATGGCTCGGCTACGCCCTCGAAGTGCGCACCTCCGAGTCCACGGTCTCGTGCGCACACAGAGCCCTGCCGAACAATTAGAAAGTAAGCGCGACCCAAAATCGGGAAACGAAGGCTATGTCCTGTACTTCAGGGGCAGTCGGCCAACTTGGCTGCAGCGCCCAGAGTTCCCCTCTTAGGATAAACCCTTGACGGAAATGTGGGTCAGTTTCATCTGACTTGCATCTTTGGAATTAGGTTTTGAAATAGGGCACCCTCGCGCTTTTCTTTTGCAATTATGTATTTACTGGCTTGCTTGTACATTAGGCCCAAGCTAATCAGTGTGAGGGGAAAAGCCAAAAGTTTTCAAATTGTGGAAGGGACATGGGCAAAGGTCCGTAATATGTTGGTGCAGGGTTTATTAATACACAGTAAAATTAGACTTTCATGTAACACGAAGGAAAAGTTTATATAAAAATGTCACCCAACATTAATGAGGCTCAAAAATCAATCCCTCGGTTAATATATAAAATAAACCGGGGGAAAAAAAAGGGAAAATTTCCTTATTTGAAAATATAAGTTTCAAATAAATGCTGTTCACAAAAAGGTCATGAGTTTCATTCATTCAGCAAATTTGGGTTCTTTTTATGTGCTCGCCTTTATTCTAGGCACCTGGGATACAGCTGTGAACAAGATGGACCGAGTACCTGTTCTCAAGGAACTTAAACTCTGATAGGGTTCAGAGACCAGAAACAAGTAAACAAATAGGTACATAGGTAAAGTACTTAGGAAGGCAAGCAAACTGGGGACTGAGAGCGACTGACAGAGGCACTCAGGTGGTTGTGATGGGAAGTCCCCTTGGTTATATTTAACCTGAGACCTAAAGGATGAAGACACTCAAGACATCCTCAGAATAAAAGTAAGATGATTTGTACTTCTGCAAATAGTAGTTTCTTTCAGGAATTGTCTTTCACTACCCTCAGCGTTGACAAGTAAACTTGGACATAATGCAAACACATCAATTTGGAAAACCTATTGAATTCAGAACAGAAACTAAGTCTTATCCAAAAGCCTGGTTTCCATGGTGGTGTGTTGATGTTTACACAAATGTGCCTTAGTAGTTGAGAACATCTCAGTAAGAGAAATGAAACTCTTACTGCTCCACTTCCATCTGCTAGGGAGATAGCATGGAAATTGAAAGAGATAACAGCTCTGCTTAAGTTGTTTATTCCTTCAAAGTAGCAGGGCAGGGCCTAGGGCACCCACTACCTCTAGACATGGATAAGCACAGTTTTCTCTGATACCAAGGGCTTCCCAGGTGGCAAGTGGAAAAGGATCTGCCTGCCAGTGCAAGAGACACCAGAGGCATAAGTTCAATCCCTGGGTCAAGAAGATCTCCTGGAGTAGGAAATGGCTACCCACTCCAGTATTCTCACCTGCAAAATTCCAAGGACAGAGGAGCCTGGTGCTCTGTTGTCCCAAGGGTTGCAAACTTGGACGCCACTGAGCATGCACACATATATGCCAAAAAGATACCGGTTTTTTCTGTGTCCATCCCATGAAATCAGAGGGCAAGCACGGTGTAATGGTTCATCCAAAGATACAAATGATCTCCCTGAAGAATTCACTTTTTTAAAGGGGCCCTATCTTACTCCTGGACTTCCCAGGTGGCGCTAGTGGTAAAGAATCTGCCAGGTGATGCAAGTTGTAAGAAACACCGGTTCTATCCCTGGGTTGGGAAGATCCCCTGGAGAAGGAAATGACAACCCACTCCAGTATTCTTGCCTGGGAAATCCCATGGACAGAGGAGCAAGGCGGTCTACAGTCCACAGGGTCGCAAGAGAGGGACACAACTTAGCAAACAGATACTTACAACAATCTTACTTTTAAGCTTTCAGTATAAATCCAATCAATCAGCTTGACCTGGACAAGTAAAAAATTCAGCAAGTGGTAAGGAAGACTGTAACCTGGAGGAACTCTCTGGGAATTTTGGAGTCTTTGTACCTATAAGATCCCTGAGTTAGGGAAAAGATAGAAGCATCTAGTCTCATTTTACCATTAGTTTAGAGAGAGGAATCCCAAGGTAACTACAAAGTGATAGCAGGACTGGAAGGGAAAAGAATAAAGAGTCCCCAGCATTTAGATAAGGAGAAAACAGAGAATGAATATGGGTAGTTGGCCCAAGTTTGAGAAATGACTCGGAACTTAAAAATGAGCTACGCAGGCAGCCGTCTCCCCAACTAAAAAACTCCGTCCCATTATTTAAACTGCTCTTGGACTGAGACATCTGAAAAAGGAATTCAGTCCCATAACAAAGAGGTGAAAGGTTTTTGCGAATATACAATAGCTCAGAATAAGTAAAATTATCCACATGAACAATTAATTGATCTTGATTATTCACACTAATGAATGTAGATACACTTTTCAAAAATAGTAATGAGGAAATTATCTGTGCTTGATTTTCAAATATGCTTAAATTCTCTATTTGTTTTACATGAATTTGTATTCCTAAATGTATTTAACTGAACCAACTGAATCAAGTGCTATAGGAATATGTTCAATATTTTATAAAACTATAAAATCATGGCATTAAAATTATCTTAATACACACAAAATACACCATGAATTTTCAGATAATTGAGATTACTTTCATACAAGTATTTCTTTAGTACTTACTGTTTCATAATTAGTAGACTCTCTGTACTACCAAATTAGCTGGTATTTTACGCCCCTGTGCTGCCATCAATTCATATAATACATTGGGAATGCACAGACCAAGGCTGTCTGCTTATAATTGGGCTCAGAGCAAAACCCCTCAGGTAATATCTTTCAAAATATTTCTGCTCACTGTCACCATGGCATTTGATGAGTCATTTTGAGTTGTGGCTTCCACAGCTTTCAAGACTATAAGGAGAACAGCAGACATCTATATATAAAATCATTATTCTAGGCAAGAACAAATCACCTTTCCCAATCCTTCGTAAAAGACTTTATTTTCAATACTCCAGAAGATTTCGTTCAAAGTAGACTATAACTTAACCTCTCTGGCACATTTCCATTTCTTCTAATACTATCAAATACTGAATGAATTAAGGAGGAGTTGAATCAATTATGTTTGGGGGTTTAATGTTATTAGAAAGCATTGCTTCAAAAAACTAGTTTCTTTGTGAAGCTCTGTGCAACTGTAACTAGCTCACTGTGATGAATGCACAAGTTTGGAGTTCCAAGTTCTTCCACCTATGCCATGATACTGGACAGGACACTTTATCTCATTCACCTTTTGCCACCCTATCTAAAAGACTATGAGGAATAATAAGGTATTTAATTATTTAGTTAGTATTTATTATGCACAGCCACCATGCTGAGTGATTCTTTAAGATGTCGTCAATCTTAACTGGTAAAATATGCAAAAAAATGTGACATTGTAATTACTAAATAAGGATAAGATTTGTACTTAATAATCTAATAAGGAGAGAAATACATACTTCAAGACCAGAAATGGTCCAAAATACTTGACAGTGCAGCCTCCTAAGATATTTTATAACTTAGAGATCATATTTTTTCCTGTTGAACATGTTTCCTGACCTTGAAAATGATGTGCAGTTACTTTACCTTTAGTAAAAGAATATAATAACTGTCCTTGAACTACTTCACAATTTATGGAGAGGATGATGACATACTAATTTCCCTATGAATTGTTAACTAAGTTCCCTATGAATGGATGCAATAGGCACTGTAATTTCATCCTCACAAAGATGACTACTTCCCAATCCTCAGAACCTGTGAATATGATAACTTACTTGAAAACATGGTATTAAGGTTCCAGTTGGAATTGAGGTGGTTAATCAGCTGACCTTAAAATACAAAGATGAACCTGGATTATTTGGTTGAAAGTTAAAGTCTCTCCATCTGTCCAACTCTTTGCAACCCCATGGACTATACAGTCCATGGAATTCTCCAGGCCAGAATACTGGAGTGGGTAGCCTTTCCCACTGGGAAGATCCCCTGGGAAGATCCTCCAGGGGATCTTCCCAACCCAGGGATCGAACCCAGATCTCCCGCACTGCAAGCAGATTCTTTACCAGCTGAGCCACCAGGGACGCCCTTATTTGAGTGAGCCTAAGTGCAGCAATAGCACCCTACTCCAGTACTCTTGCCTGGCAAATCCCATGGACAGAGGAGCCTGGTGGGCTGCAGTCCATGGGGTCGCTAGGAGTCGGACACGACTGAGTGACTTCACTTTCACTTTTCACTTTCATGCATTGGAGAAGGAAATGGCAACCCACTCCAGTGTTCTTGCCTGGAGAATCCCAGGGACAGGGGGAGCCTGGTGGGCTGCCGTCTATGGGGTCGCACAGAGTCGGACACGACTGAAGTGACTTAGCAGCAGCAGGTTCATCCACCTCATTAGAACTGACTCAAATGTGTTCCTTTTTATGGGTGAGTAATATTCCATTGTGTATATGTACCATAACTTCTTTAGCCATTCATCTGTCGATGGACATCTAGGTTGCTTCCATGTTCTAGCTATTGTAAATAGTGCTGCAATGAACAATGGGATACCATGTGTCTTTTTCTATTTTGGTTTCCTCAGGGTATATGCCTAGGAGTGAGATTGCTGGGTCATATTGTGGCTTTATTCCTAGTTTTTTAAGGTTTTTATCTTATTTTATATAATTTTATTTTTTTATATTTATTTTATTCCTAGTTTTCCATGTTCTTTATGGTATCTTTTGAATGTGGGTGGCCTCCAGATGCTGAAAAGGCAAGGAAGGAGATTCTCCCCAAGAGCTTCCAGAAGACATAAAACCATACTAACACTTAATTATAGCCCAGAGAGGCCCATTTTGGGTATCTGACCTCTAAAACTGTAAAGTCATAAATTTGTGTTGTTTTAAGCTGTTCAGTTAGGGATAATTTGTTCACGCATCTATAGGAAATTTCTCTAACATTCATGGTTGAATTATGCAATGTGCACTAAAATATGGATGTTATTCAATATGTTACAAACTGCTGTCCTAATTATATACTAAGCTAACCTAATCACACTTATTATATATTTTCTTTTGAAGAAAATATTATAGTGCAGTCCTATAGACACTGTAGTTTCAGCCTTCTGGACTCCAGAATTGTGAGAGAATACATTTCTGTTATTTTAAGCCACCAGATTTGTGGTAATTTATTACAGCGGCCATAGGAAAACTAATACAGATGCCAAGATAATTCAGTGGAGGGAAGACTATTTTGCAACAATTCATGTTTTAAAAAATGAACTTTGACCCTTTCCTCACATAGGCACAAAAATTAACTTGAAATATACTGTAGACCTAATGTAGAAAGTAAAACTATAAAATTCTGAAACAAAAAATTGGATAAAATCTTCATGACCTTGAGTTAATATTTCTTAGATATAACAAATATCAAGAAGCATCCAAGAACGATTGCTAAAGTGGATTTCAATTAAATTTAAAAGTCTCTTCAATCCTCTTCAAAGGATTATAAGAAAGTAAAAATGCAAGCTATACTCCAGGTGAAAATGTATGAAAACAGAGAATTTGTATCTAGAATATTTAAAGAACACTTGCTGCTGCTAAGTCGCTTCAGTTGTGTCCAACTCTGTGCGACCTCATCAGTAAAAACACAAACAACTCTTAACAAAAATGGACAAAAGATTTAAAGACACTTACAACAATGATGTGGGAGCGGCCAATACATAATGCAGGTTTACTGTGATAGTTTCTTAAAGATGGTTGAAACTTACAGATTCTTACCAATGTATTTTTATTACTCTTGTTGTTTAGTCACTCAGTCGTGTCTGACTCTTAGTGACCCCACAGACTGCAGCACACCAGGCTTCCCTGTCTTTCACTTTCTCCCAGAGCTTGCTCAAACTTATGTCCATTGAGTCGGTGATGCTCTCCATCCAACCATCTCGTCCTCTGTTGTCCCCTTCTCCTCTTGCCTTCAATCTTTCTCAGCATCAGGGTCTTTTCCTATGAGTCAGTTCTTCGCATCAGGTGGCCAAAGTATTGCAGCTTCAGCATCAGTCCCTCCAGTGAATATTCAGGGCTGATTTCCTTTAGGATTGACTAGTTTGATCTCCTTGTAGACCAAGAGACTCTCGAGAGTTCTCCAGCACCACCGTTCGAAATCATCAGTTCTTCTGCAATCAGCCTACTTTACGGTCCAACTCTCACATCCATACATGACTACTGGAAAAACCGTAGCTTTGACTGTACAGACCTTTGTCAGCAAAGTAATGTCTCTGCTTTTTAATACACTAAGTTGGTCATAGTGTTTCCTCTAAGCAAGCATTTTTTATTTCATGGCTGCAGTCACCGTCTGCAGTAATTTTGAAGGCAAGTTTGTTATTATTCCAACTCTATTACATTAAAATCCATTGGTCTATGTAGTCTTTTATTTATACATAATTGTGTGTCTTGCTTTGGTCCTTGGAAAATACTTGTTCACTGAATTATGTATAAATTCCAAATTCAGTACTACATAAAAAATTAGACTTTTTCATTGCCACTAGTCTCATCAGTAAAAGTTTATTTTTTTGCCATTTAAGATTTTAATTTAAAAATATTTTACATATACATTTTTCTATTCTTCTTCAATTTTTTTTTCCTAAATGGGTTATTATAGAATACAGAGCAAAGTTTTAATTTATGGGGAAGTTGTCCAGTTTATGGTGATATATGCAGGTCTTCCAAAAATTCTAATTTTTGCTTAAATGCTTGAATTTTATCTTTTGAAACACACACTATCTGGTTTTGGGGGGGTTGTTTTGGCCTTGCAGTGGGGGTTGTAGGATCTTCGTTCCCCAACCGGGGACTGAACCTGCCCTAAGCAGGGAAAGCACAGAGTCCTAACCACTGGCATGAGTACCTGCTCAGTTGCTCAGCTGTGTTTGATTCTTTGCCACACCATGGACTGTAGCCCACCGGGCTCCAATGTCCATGGGATTTTCCAAGCAAGAATACTGGAGCGGGTTGCCATTTCCTTCCCGACTCAGGGATGAAACTGTCTCCTGCATCTCCTGCACTGGCAGGTGGATTCTTTATCACTGAGCCACCTGGGAAGCCCTCTAACCACAGGACCACCAGGTAACTCCCTATATGTTGTTCTTTTGAAATGACAGGTTAATGTCATTCAAGAAATGTTTGCCCAAATATCTAACTCTGAAAAACCACAGTATGTCAATCATTCTTTCAAGAATAAATGATGTTCCATAAGAAAGGGGGTGGTTCAGCAAACAACTCAAATATTTAAAAAAATGCTTTTTCTCAAGCTAACATCTTAATTTGAAGGCAGAAGAGGTGTTCTATGTGTACTGCCCCTTATCTCATTCTGAATATTAAAACGGCAGGTACTCAAGAGAGATTTAATAAAATTCATAATTAAGTGCTTATTCAATAACATTCTAAAGTGAATTTGGCATTTCTTCCCACAGGTGCTCAGTGGTAAAGAGTATAATGTTTACTAGTACAATTTTGTACTACTGCCTTGATTTATTCTACAACTCTAGCAGTTTTACCCGTTTCTTTGCATTGTCAGCATAAATATCCATACAGTGAAAGGGCAAATACAGTTTTTTAAAAAAAATTTTTATTGGAGTATAATTGATTTACAATGTTGTGGGACAAACACCGTTTCAGTGTTATCACTATAGACTTGACATTGTGAATCCCTTGAAAGGTTTTTGGGTCCCTCCAAGATCTCTGAACTCCAGTTTGAGAAACATTGCTTTATTCCAGTAGGACCAAGATGATTCAAAGCTTGGTATTGGTCCCTGTGAGAAAAGGTCTATTTTTGTTTCATTCTTACTTCGGGTTGTGGCCCTCTGAATCCCAACAAAAGCCTAGATGTTTTTCGTTACCTCTGTACTCTGAAAGGCTTTGAACTCCAATTTTTGTTTATTAAAGGTCTCCTTTGCTTCTAATCTAGGAATAGGCAGATACCTTAAGAAGAAGATGCTAGGCTTACTCTCTATGAGTTTTCCTTCTCTTCTGAATCCTGGCACCACAAACCCTAGGTGGAGTTAGCAAGCATGCATATATTTTTTAATATTTTGTCCAATATTTCTGATTGTTCAGTAAGATATTTGGCTCAAACCATCAAGATGTCATTGTTGGAAACCTCTAGGCATTAAACTATAAAGTTTAATGTTGCTTTTATTGTTTAAGTATAAATTATGTTTGCTGTGGCTGAGCCACTTCCCTGGTGGCTCAGATAGTAAAGCATCTTGCTTACAATGTGGGAGACCTGGGTTCGATCCCTAGGTCAGGAAGATCCTCTGGAGAAGGAAATGGCAACCCACTCCAGTACTCTTGCCTGGAAAATCCCATGGACAGAGAAGCGTGGTGGGCTACAGTCCATGGGGTTGCAAAGAGTTGGACACGACTGAGCGACTTCACTTTCACTTTATGTTTGCTGTAAAAAATTTAAAATAATACATACATATATATACAGTTTGGAACAATATCTTCTCTTTTATTACCATGTCTCCCCATTCTCCTTCCAATCCTTGGCCTTTTGCAAAGAAAACCATTTGGTTGACAAGGTGTATATTCTTTCACTCTTTTTTCTGTAGATTTAGAAATACATATGTATACACATGTACATTTAAAAATATATAAATGAGTTCATGCTAAATTTTTACACTTCCTAATTTTTCTCTGACAGAAAAATCTTAACTTTTTACTTAACTCAATGATTAATAACAATGGTTATCATTTTTCAAGTGCTTATATGTGTTAGCTAAGGTGGACTGGTATTCCCATCTCTTTAAGAATTTTCCAGTTTGTTGTGATCCACACAGCCAAAGGTTTTGGTGTAGTCAATAAAGCAGAAGTAGATTTTTTTTTCTGAAACTCTTTTGATTTTTGGATGATCCAATGGATGTTGGCAAGTGGATCTCTGGTTCCTCTGCCTTTTCTAAATCCAGCTTGAACATCTGGAAGTTCATGGTTCACATACTGTTGAAGCCTAGCTTGGAAGATTTTGAGCATTACTTTGCTAGCGTGTGAGGTGAGTGTAATTGTGAGGTAGTTTGAACATTCTTTGCATCACCCTTCTTTGGGATTGGAATGAAAACTGACCTTTTCCAGTCCTGTGGCCACTGCTGAGTTTTCCAAATTTGCTGGCATATTGAGTGCAGCACGTTCAGCTCATCATCTTTTAGGATCTGAAATAGCTCAACTAGAACTCCATCACCTCACTAGCTTTGTTCATAGTGATGCTTCCTAAGGCCCACTTGACTTCACATTCCAGGATGTCTGGCTCTAGGTGAGTGATCACACCATCATGGTTATCTGGGTCATGAAGATCTTTTTTGTATAGTTCTTCTGTGTATTCTTGCCACTTCTTCTTAATATCTTCTGCTTCTGTTGCTGCTGCTGCTAAGTCGCTTCAGTCGTGTCCGACTCTGTGCGACCCAATAGACTGCAGCCCACCAGGCTCCCCAGTCCCTGGGATTCTCCAGGCAAGAACACTGGAGTAGGTTGCCATTTCCTTCTCCAATGCATGAAAAGTGAAAAGTGAACGTGACGTCGCTCAGTTATGTCCGATTCTTAGCGACCCCATGAACTGCAGCCCACCAGGCTCCTCCATCCATGGGATTTTCCAGGCAAGAGTACTGGAGTGGGGTGCCATTGCCTTCTCCGCTGCTTCTGTTAGGTCCATACAATTTCTGTCCTTTATTGAGCCTATCTTCGCATGAAATGTTCCCTTGGTATCTCTAATTTTCTTGACAAGATCTCTAGTCTTTCCCATTCTATTGTTTTCCTCTATTTCTTTGCATTGATCACCAAGGAAGGATTTCTTATCTCTCCTTGCTATTCTTTGGAACTCTGCATTCAAATGGGTATATCTTTCCTTTTCTCCTTTGCCTTTAGTTTCTCTTCTTTTCTCAACTATTTGTAAAGCCTCCTCAGACAATTTTGCCTTTTTGCATTTCTTTTTCTTGGGGATGGTCTTGATCACTGCCTCCTGTACAATGTCACAAACCTCCATCCATAGTTCTTCAGGCACTCTATCAGATCTAAACCCTTGAATCTATTTGTCACTTCCACTGTAAGGGATTTGATTTAGATCATACCTGAATGGTCTAGTGGTTTTCTCTACTTTCTTCAATTTAAGTCTGAATTCCCCAATAAGGTGTTCATGATTTGAGCCACAGTCAGCTCCTGGTCTTGTTTTTGCTAACTGTGGAAAATTCTTAAAGATATGGGAATACCAGACCACCTTACCTGCATCCTGAGAAATCTGTATGCAGGTCAAGAACTGAATATGGAGCAAAAGACTGGTTCCAAATCAGGAAAGGAGTACGTCAAGGCTGTATATTATCACCCTGCTTATTTAACTGATATGCAGAGTACATCATGAGAAATGCCAGGCTGGATGAAGCACAAGCTGGAATCAAGATTGCAGGGAGAAATATCAATAACCTCAGATATGCACATGACACCACCCTTATGGCAGAAAGTGAAGAAGACCTAAAGAGCTTCTTGATGAAAGTGAAAGAGGAGAGTGAAAACATTGGCTTAAAACTCAACATTCAGAAAACTAAGATCATGGCATCCAGTTCTATAACTTCATGGCAAATAGATGGGGAAACAATGGAAACAGTGACAGACTTTATTTTCTTGGGCTCCAAAATCACTGCAGATGGTGACTGCAGCCATGAAATTAAAAGACTCTTACTCCTTGGAAAGAAAGTTATGACCAACCTAGATAGCATATTAAAAAGCAGATAGATTACTTTGCCAACAAATTCCGTCTAGTCAAAGCTATAGTTTTTCCAGTGGTCATGTATGGATGTGAGAGTTGGACTATAAAGAAAGCTGAGTGCCAAAGAACTGCTGCTTTTGAACTGTGGTGTTGAAGAAGACTTGAAAGTCCCTTGGACTACAAGGAGATCCAACCAGTCCATCCTAAAGGAAATCAGTCCTGAATATTCACTGGAAGGACTGATGCTGAAGCTCAAACTCCAATACTCTGACCACGTGATGTGAAGAACTGTCTCACTGGAAAAGCCCCTGATGCTGGGAAAGACTGAAGGTGGGAGGAGAAGGTGAGGACAGAGGATGAGATGGTTGGATGGCAACACCGACTTGATGGACGTGAGTTTGAGCAAGCTCTGGGAGTTGGTGATGGACAGGGAAGCCCAGCGTGCTGCATTCCATGGGGTGGCCAAGAGTCGGACACAACTGAGTGACTGAACTGAACTATCTGTGTTAGGCACTGCTCTACAGGCAGTAACACATTATTTCATTTTCTCTTCACAACAACCTTATGAAATAACTATTGTTATCCTTGTTTTACAGATCAGAAAACTATTTTTCACCATCACTAAAAGACTATTTTAATGATGAGAAATATACTTGCCCAAAGCCACCCTGTTGGTTGCAATGTCAATATGAATCCCTGAATGTGTTGATTAATCCTTGTCAACATTTGAATGCTATATTTATTAAATGTATGCTATAACACACTGTAACACTTTCAAATGTCTTTCAGTCAGAGCTATGTAATTATTTTATACCAATGTCAATTTCCTGGTTCTGATATTGTACTATCGTTAGTATGATGTAACATATTGGGCAAACTAGATGAAGAGTACAAGAGCCCACTCTCTTTTATCATTGTAACTTCCTGTGAATCTATAATTGTCTTTAAAAAAAGTTACATACTGTATAATATAACAAGGGAATAAGGGGAAGAGAGAGAAGGAAATTCTAGAATATGAAACCAAACAGAAGAGATTGAAAATTAATTACCACTGGTTCTCTAACAGGTTTGTGGAAAATAAAAATACCTAATCTTCTAAATTCTGGGTGTGTGTCTGTGTATATGTGTATGTATGTGTGTGTGTGTGTGTGTGTGTGTGTGTGGTCAGTCATGTCTGACTCTTTGCAACCCCATGGACTATAGTCCACCATGCTCCTCTGTCCATGGGATTTCCCAGGCAAGAAAACTGGAGTGGGTTGCCATTTCCTTCCCCAGGGAAATCTTCCCAACCCAGGAATCGAACCCGTGTAATCTGTGTCTTCTGCATTGGCAAGAGGATTCTTTACCAATGCACCACTTGAGAAAGACCTATTCTCACTATTAAGCCCTACTCTTTGAGATAGTTTTCACAACCCCATCCTGGAGCAATACCAGAGTGGAAAACCGGGACTCAGGAACCAGGAACTAAGGGTAGCACTGAAACAGAATCACAGTCGATTCGCACTTAGCACGTCTCACCCGCGGTTGCAAACACTTCCGGCGGCGTCTTGAGGAGCACGTAAGCACTTCCGGATAGCACGTGGCCACAGGCCCTGCCGCTCCTCGGCTGTGATAGTGTGTGGGGGGGCTCAGCTGGAATAGGGGTAGTGGTGTGCGATGGCGTCTCGGTATGACCGGGCGATCACTGTCTTCTCCCCGGATGGACACCTATTTCAAGTGGAATATGCCCAGGAAGCAGTAAAGAAAGGCTCCACCGCGGTGAGAGAGCAACTTTTCTTAGCCATCGGCCCCTGCCTTGTGTCAGGCCTTGATTACTCCACCGTCCCAGCCCATCGCTGGATATGGGGGGACCGGAAAAGAGTCCCCTACGTGTGAAAATTGCCTCCTTTCTGTATCAAGGGAGGTGTTTCTGAAACTAGGGTTGGAAACAGCGGAGTTAAAAGTTGGTAGATTTCTTAGGTTTCCGTTGTTGCAACTGCCATTAACAGTCGCCATAGACATGTACCTGGGGCGAAGCGGGTCTGGGGTGGGGGTGGGGGGGAGTGTTTTGTAGCCTTGACTGTAGAAGAGACTTTTTTCCCCCCCAAACTTCAAGCTTTTTATTTTGTATTGAGGTATAGGGGATTAACAATGTTGTGGTATCTTCAGGTGGACAGCAGAGGGACTCAGTCATGCGTATACATGCATCGGTTCTCACCTAAACCGCCCCCGCCCCCACCATCCATGGAGGCTGGCACATAACATTGAGTTCCATGTGGTGTATAACAGGTCCTTGTTGGTTATCCGTTTTGCAAATAGCAGTGTGTACAGTGACCTTCCCAAACTCCCTAACTATCCTTTCCTTTCCCCGCCAAACATTAATTCGTTCTCTAAGTCTGTATCTTTCTGTTCTGTAAGTTCATTTGTATCATTTCTTTTTAGATTCCACATATAAGGGATGTCATACCATATTTCTCCTTCGGTGCCTGTCTGTCTTGTGGAAGAGAGATTAATGCTGTGTCTGACAGTTAGGAAAGAAAAGACTTCTTTCAGCCTGTAGCATCCTACCTGAATGCACACTACTCACTTCCTCAGGATTTGGCAGACACGTGGAAAAGTAACAATTACAGTAAAAATCAAAAATTGAATATGTCTGTCAATGAAATGTGGCCTAAATCGATGTGAAATTAAATCTTGTGGAGAAAAACTGTTGAAATGGCTAACCTACTCAAACATTTTCACCTGTTAAAAATGTTTGTTCAAAAATTTACTCCTGAGTATTTAGCGGCCATCTAGAGATTTTTAAGCCCCCAAGAATCTCCACTCTTTGGCCATTTCCCACTTTTGGTTTGGTTGTTACAAAGGAGAGTATCAGATCAGATCAGATCAGTTGCTCAGTCATGTCCGACTCTTTGCGACCCCATGAATCGCAGCACACCAGGCCTCCCTGTCCATCACCAACTCCCGGAGTTCACTCAGACTCATGTCGGTCGAGTCAGTGATGCCATCCAGCCATCTCATCCTCTGGCGTCCCCTTCTCCTCCTGCCCCCAATCCCTCCCAGCATCAGAGTCTTTTCCAATGAGTCAACTCTTCGCATGAGGTGGCCAAAGTACTAGAGTTTCAGCTTTAGCATCATTCCTTCCAAAGAAATCCCAGGGCTGATCTCCTTCAGAATGGACTGGTTGAATCTCCCTGCAGTTCAAGGGACTCTCAAAAGTCTTCTCCAACACCACAGTTCAAAAGCATCAATTCTTCGGCGCTCAGCCTTCTTCACAGTCCAACTCTCACATCCATACATAATCACAGGAAAAACCATAGCCTTGACTAGACGGACCTTTGTTGGCAAAGTAATGTCTCTGCTTTTGAATATGCTATCTAGGTTGGTCATAACTTTCCTTCCAAGGAGTAAGTGTCTTTTAATTTCATGGCTGCAGTCACCATCTGCAGTGATTTTGGAGTATACCCTCCTTTAAATTGATATATCCACATTTCTGAAAAACTTTCAAATACTCAGGGTAGCAGTAGTACTCCTGCCAAGGTTTAATTACGTTTAATAATCTTAGTGATTTATAAAAACTAAAAAGGACAAAAATGGCCTGGTGACCAAAAATCTGTTACCCCAAATCTTCCAAATCCTAGCCATTGGGTTCAGGAGGATTTGATGTTTTAAAATCTTTCGAATTTCATGAGCATGTTTGTTGTGTATCTTGGAAAAGGAGACACCAGCTATGAGAATACACAGTGCATTTCTAAGTCTAGCAATGTCTATATTTTCTCTCGCTTTCCATACCAACCTAGTTATGGAAGGAAATAATTCACTTTTATTATAAATCTATCAAATGTGAAGTGGTAAAAAAAATAACACTAGAAGGAATCTTATCATCATTTTAAAAGTATTTTTCTATTTAATTGGGCCCTCTAGTTTTACTTCTGTTTTGTAAGTAATTCTTTTAGAATTGTAAATTTAAGAAAAGTCTGATGTAGCTTAAACCAAAGGGGTACCATTTTGATAAAAACAAGAAGTTATATAATCCCCAGCATGGCGTGAAGCATATGGTTAGAAAATAATGCCCCAGTTTTAGAGCCTAAAATAAAGGGAGTAATGGGAGAAGACTGAGGTGTAATAAGAAACCGCATTGGCTATTTAAAATGTTTTAAGAATGCTATAGAACTGATTGATAGTTCCTTTGTAATGAGCTGTAAAAGGGTAAGGATATAAAAATACCTATAGTGGGCATTTTTAAAGATACATTGCGAGGAGGAGACAGTTTTGTCTCAGGATTCTGGATTATAATTTGCATCTTTGTATGGAGTTATTCGTTGTGTTTCCTTTAGGGTGCTATGACCTGTCACGTGGGGGTAAAGTTTATAATGGCACTTTTTATTAAGATATGTCACAGAAGATTCTGTCTGTAAATGACAGTTGATATGATGAGTTTTAAATAAGCCAGGGTTGGCCAGTTTTGACCAATATGAAGATGTGATATTATTTAGTAATACAAAAGTTATATGGGCTGCAACTAGAGACCCTGGGTTCTGCTTTCTTCTTGATGATTATCTTACAGAATGAAGTGAGGCAAGAGGCCTGTTTTCTTTTTCCTTAGTTCCCTTTTTATATAAATGAAAAATATGTTTGAATAACATTTTAGAGAGGTAATACCTTTCTTTTTAGGAAAGGAAAAAAATGAACCCCTCACAGTATTCCCATGGAAATGATAGGATTTATTATCGTTCTTCATTCTGTCCTTTCTCTGACCCCAAACTGTTATTGGCTCCATATTTCCTACTTTATCAAACCCCAGATCCACAGTCTGGCCATCAAAGTCTTCCATGATCCACTTTAATTAAGGGTGCAGCTTTGTGGTTTTACCAATATATGCTTCTGCCCTTGTAGGTGGGGAGAGCAGAAAACACCTCTGTCACTCTCCATCTTATTCTCTAAGAATCTCTGCATATTTCTCTCCTTTGTGGAGCCATCTCTGATCCACTCCAGTCATCATGGATCTCTTGGTTCTCTGAATTTATCATCTGTACTACAGAACAGTGTATAGTATTTATTATTTGGCCTCATGGGCTTCCCTGGTGGCTCAGTTGGTGAAGAATTTTCCTGCAGTGTGGGAGACCTGGTTTCAACCCCTGGGATGGGAAGATTCCCTGGAGGAGGGCATGGCAACCCACTCCAGTTTTCTTGCCTGGAGAATCCCCATGAACAGATGAACCTAGTGGGCTATAGTCCATGGGGTCGTAAAGAGTCAGACACAACTGAGCGCCTAAGCACAGAACATTTGGCCTCATACTCTCTTTAATGTCAGATATTCTTAATAGTCTTCTCACTTCAACTGGATAGTAAGACCTTGGTAAAGAATCCACCTGCAATGCAGGAGACTCTGGTTTGATTCCTGGGTTGGGAAGATC
Organism: Bos taurus; assembly: GCF_002263795.3. NCBI lineage: Eukaryota > Metazoa > Chordata > Mammalia > Artiodactyla > Bovidae > Bos > Bos taurus. Next base: position 30,653,536 of record NC_037351.1, on the reverse strand, counting down.
TGCTGGAGAAAAGATAGACTACCCACTCCAGTATGCTTGGGCTTCCCTTGTGGCTCAGCTGGTAAAGAATCCGCCTGCAATGTGGGAGACCTGGATTCGATCCCTGGGTTGGGAAGACCCCCTGGAGAAAGAAAAGGCTACCCACAACAGTATTCTGGCCTGGAGAATTCCATGGATTGTGTAGTCCGTGGAGTCACAAAGAGTCGGACACAACTGAGCAACTTTCACTTTCGAGAATTTAAATGGTGTAATGCCTTTTGTGTTTCTACTGCAGGATATACAGTGGAGGAGCTGAGAAAGAAGTAAACTACCATTTTAAGTAATACTCATTTTCCCCCACATATGTCGTGTACATTGTCTTATACCGTATGCTCAATTGATCAGTCACGTCCAACTCTTTGCTACCCCATGGACTGTAACCCGCCAGCCTCCTCTCTCCATGGAATTTTTCAAGCAAGAATACTGGAATGGGTTGCCATTTCCTACTCTAGGGGGTCTTCCCAACCCAGGGATGGAACCTGCATCTCCTGCATCTTCTGTGTTGGCAGGTGGATTCTTTACCACTGAGCCACCATTAAGAACAGTGTTTAATCCCCTTTTTAATGTCTGTGGGAGCTGTGATTCAGAAGCTTCCATAACTTGGTAAGGGTACCCAGCCAGAAAGTCAGAGTCCATACCCTCACTTTAGTTTCTCTGCTTCCACAGCCTTTGCGCTTTGTGTTGCACCATGTGATTTATTCCATAAATGTTGGTATATTAATTATGTCAACATCTTAAATGTGGAAGCTAGATATGTATCATATAAGGCAATTAACTTCTCTAAGCTTCAGTTTTTTAAATAGTAAAATAGGCATCAAAATAGTGCCTGCTTCATAGAGTTGATTTGAGAATTGAATTGAGGCAATAATATGTGTTCACCATCTTGCAGTGTCTGGTTCACAGCAAGTACTTAGTAAATGGTAGTTATTCTTCTTTACTATCCCTTTGTTTTCTCTTTATCCTTCAATTTTGTCTGTAGTTCTTCCAGCACTTCCATTTACTATTTAAAGACATTTTTGTTTAACACTTACACCTGCCAGATGTGGTGCGAGGGCCACTGGTTTCACAGTGGACAAAAGAGACTCAGTCTTTGGCCTCAGAGAGCTTGCTGTCTAGCAGGGATGTTGGATAACGGTGAGTCTATAGTCCTAACAAGGCCTGTCTAAGTATTATAATGGGAGATTATGAGGCATTGTGGGAACTCTAGGTATTAGGTCCTAGGTCCATGGTCCCTATGAGGAAGTATGTAATATTTATGTAGACACCTGAAAGATGAAGTTAGCCAGATGAAAAAGTGGAAGGGGAAAGAGAGTATTATAGACAAAAAGAACTAACGTGACAAGACCAAGTAGGAAAATACAACTGTGGTTCACAAACTGAAAGACATTCAGGATTGCTGAAGCAATGGAAAAATGGGAAGAGGTGAAGCCAGAAACAGGAGCCAGACTGTGGAATGCTTTTAAGGGAATAAGAAGGCTTGAAGGGTTTTGATGTGGCTATTATTGTTCTGCCTTTCTAATAACAGACTCCATTTGTCTCACCAAAGAGGTACTCACATGACCCAAGAAATGTCATTCGTAGTTTCTGTCCTCCTGCAATAAGCAAGGGACAGAAATCTAGCCAGTATAAGTCCATAGAGCAGGACTTTTCTAGCTAGAGATACTGGTAGCTTTTTTCCTCTGGGAGAACTATTGGGATATGAGTCCAGGGTTCCCATTTTTTTTTTCCTGAACAGATAAAGCATGTCTGCATTAAGAGAGCAGAAAGCTGATAATACAGAAGTAAATATTACAGTCCCTAGATCCTTTTGTCCCAAGTTTACTTCTGTGTTATCTTGGTTTGCCTAGTGAGAAATGTTCCCTACTAATACAAGTTTTAAGTGGGGGAGTGCAACATTCCGATTTTCTTTTCTTTTTTTCTTCATATTTTTATTTTTCAAAGATTTCTCAGACTGCATCATGGTCAGTGGATTAGATGAAATCAAGGAAGTGGGGAAACCTCATAGGAGTCGATGGGAGTAGCCCAGATGAAAGACGATAGGAGGTGTTACTAGGGTTGGGGCAAAAAGGGACACACGGCAGATTCTGGAGAAAATTCCATGGTATTGTTGATACGTTGGATGATTATTTGGATGGTTTTGGGGGTTGAGGAAGGAGAAAAGGTATTGAAGAGGGAGGAGTCAGAGAAGGTGCCTCTGTTTCTGGATTTAGTCTCTTGGTATATGGCACTGCTTTTTTTTTTTTTTAAGGCAATCTGAAGCAGTAATTGACATGCTTGTAGGATCTGTAGTAAGCAGCCTCCAAAATGGCCTTTAATGATCCCCAGCTTCTGGTGTTCATTCCTTCAAGTAACCTTCTCCCTGTATGTGAGCTAAACCTAGTGGGTGGCTTCTAAGGAATGGGATGGGAAAGGTGATGGAACGTCACTTCACATGTTGGGTTTCAGATGGTGACTTACTTCAGCCTCTTGCTTGCTTACCCTGGTGAAGCCCAGTTGGCATGTTGTGATTTGTCGTATGGAGGGTTCTGTATAGCAAGGAACTGAGGGAAACGTTTTTGTTAAAAACCCAGTATGGAGCAAAACCCAGTGTGGAACTGAGGTCCTTAGTCCAGCAATCCACAAGGAACTGAATCTTGTTAACAACCTTGTGAGTAAGCTTGTAAAGATTCTCCCCCATGAGCCAGGAGATGAGTGCAGCCTTGGGTGACAGCTTGGTTGCAGCCTTGTGAGAGACTGAACTTAGCTAAATTGTCCAGATTTCTGACCTACAGCTGAATATACATGTTTGGAAATCAAGAGACTGATCTAGGCTCGGAAATACTAATTTTAAAGTGTATCCTTTCTCTCCTCAGCTTAAAACCTATGTTGAAGGTCAAGCAAATGAGTTTTCTTAAGTACCCTTCTTCACTCAAGAAAACAAAATATAGACTACAGACTGTGTAGAGGATAGACTAAAGCCATAAGGGACCTTAATGACCTATGAGTAGTCCACCTTGGCTAAACACTGGGAGGAGTGGGGTGGAAAGCAGGTTGCTGTACAAACTAAGAGTTGATGACAGTATTTAGCCTTGAAAGGGTTAAGAGAGAGAGGCAGAATTGAAATAAAGTGGTCTTTAATATTTTGTTTAAAATAAGAGAGATTTAGCCATGTGTTCAAATGTTGGTGAAAGTTGCTCAGTTTTGTCTGACTTTGCAATCCCATGAACTATACAATCCATGGAATTCTCCAGGCCAGAATACTGGAGTGGGTAGCCTTTTCCTTCTCCAGGGGATCTTCCCAAACCAGGGGTCAAACCCAGGTCTCCCTCATTGCAGGCGGATTCTTTACCAGCTAAGCCACTAGGGAAGCCCATAAGGGAAGCCACAACGGACTTCCCTGGTGGCTGAGACAGTAAAGTGTCTGCCTACAACGCAGGAGACCTGGGTTCGATCCCTGGGTTGGAAAGATCTCCTGGAGAAGGAAATGGCAACCCACTCCAGTATTCTTGCCTGAAAATCCCATGGATGGAGGAGCCTGGTAGGCCCTAGTCCATGGAATTGCAAAGAGTCGGACACAACTGAGCGACTTCACTCACTTCAGATGTTGGTGAGAAAAACCCTGGAGAGAAAGCTGAAGTTTATTTGTTTTTGGCTTTATTTGATTTATTTTAAACTTTTTATTATGGAATATTTTACATTTACAAAGACATAGAGGGAACAGTATAATTAACTTCTGTATACCCATTACGCAGCACCAGTAATTATCAACATTTTTCCAGTCTGTTTAATCTTTCCTGACTTTTTCCTGTCTCCAGTGGAGTAATTTTAAATGTAATTTCTACTGAGATCATTGTAGATTCACATGCAGTTGGAAGAAATAAAACATAGGGGTTCCTAGTATACTTTCTGCATTTTCTGCCAATACTAACATTTTGTAAACTGGTACAGTGTCACAACCAGGATATCGATGTTGATGTTTTATTCCAAATTCTCCAATTTGCCTTGGACTCATTTGCCTGTGTACATTCCTGTCTGTATCCACAGTCAAGATACTAACCATTTCCAGCTCCACAATTCCATATGTTGCTCTTACTTAACCATACCCAACTCTTTATTTACCTTCCCTGCCAAACTGACCTATCGATGGCCCTAATCCCTGGCAGCATTCATCTGTCCTTCATGTGTAAAATTTTGTAACTTCAAAACGTTATTGAAATGACATCATACAGTATGAAACTTTGGGGATTTGCTTTCTTCCCTTGAGTTTCATCCAAGTTGTTGCATGTATCTGTTTTATTGCAAGTAGTGTTCCATGGTATGCATGTACCATAGTGTTTAATTAACTCTTCATGTATTGGAGAACATTTGTTTCCAGTTTGGAGTTTTTATGAATAAAGGTACATTCATAGCAGGCTTTTGTGTCAACATGCTTTTATTTCTCTGATAAAATCTCCCAGGTGTACAATTACTAGATTGTATGTTAATTGCCTGTTTTATAAAAAGCTGCCAAACTGTCTGCTCTGGGCCCTAATCCTTATCCCTCCTGTGAGATGTTTGAAAGGGCTTTCAGGATTTTATCTACTTGACCTTCTAGACTGCTTCTACTACCACCAGTACTGGTACTGCCCATTTTACAAGAAATGGTCATGTGTTCCCAGCATCTTCTTTCATTTGGGTGAACATTGTCCTGTTTTTAGATAGTACTCCCTTAGGTGTCTGAGATTAGGACAGTCATGTAGTTTCAGCACTGGTGGTGTGTTCTTCTAGTTTATACCTATTTGCTTTGAGTTTAGGAAATAGACTTTCTGTAAGCCTATACTTGTGTGTTTTATTTTTCTTAGATGTCTGTTTTTCTCTTTTATACTGAAGGTTTAAAGAAAAGCCTTTTCCTGTAAGTCATTTGTTAGAATAATTTGATTATAGGCGTTAAAATGGCCAGCTCATTCTTTTTTATAATGACTCAACAGGTTGGAATTCGAGGTACCAATATAGTTGTGCTCGGGGTCGAAAAAAAATCCGTTGCCAAGCTTCAAGATGAAAGAACTGTGAGGAAGATTTGTGCCCTTGATGACCATGTCTGCATGGCTTTTGCAGGTACTTGTGGGCCTACAGTAATGATGCAGAGTATGTTGATGTAACACAGCTGGCCCCACGGTAGCTGTTACATAATATACATACTTCATAAATATACTTCATAAATATACATTTCTCATTAAACATAAATAGTATGTCTTATATTTTTTGGGAAAGTCACAACTCTATAAACCAAGATTTCTGACAATGAGTTTTCTACATATGATACTTTTATTTTTCTATAGTTTTGGATCATATCAATATTTACAATGTAAAGAAATACTGTACTTCAACATCTCCTATCATATTTTTAAATGGAGTGAAGCTTTTAGCCTATAGGGTAAGCTAAGTCAATGTATCACCATTTCTTTCTCTCAGATAACCTTTGCAAAGAGAAAAGAATCAATTTTTCTCTTTAACTGAGTGTCTGATTATAATTCATACCCTACTCCTGAGTGTTAGAGTGGTTCTCAACAGTGGCATGTTCTGACAGCTGCTGCTTTGTTGGTTACTGTTAACTATCTTCAGGAACTAACCATTCTTCCAGGTTTATAGAAACACATTTTGAAATGGTGTGGAAGGGAAACAAGAGTTTGTGACTGCCGAAGACTGATTGGTTATGTGAGAAACGGCTGTTTCAGAGATTTTGTGAATGAGTTTTTTGAGCAATATGATATTAAGAGAGTGGAGAAAGAAAGTAAATGGTGATGAAAAGGTCAAATGCCATAAAGTCTTCAATAGAAATGTTTGTAATCATTTGAATCCATTTAAGTTTTTGGTCATTTTGATAGAAACATCTTCTATCTCCTCCTAGAAGTGTTAAGAATTCATCACATGATGTTTTGATGCGATAAAAGCAAGATGAAGTTTTTTCTTTCCTTCTTTCTTGGTTTTTGGCTCTAACCTTGTGGTATCCTAGTTCCTGACCAGGAGTCGAACCCAGGCCCTCAGCAATGGACATGCCAGAGTCCTCGCCATTCGACTGCCAGCAAATGCCCTTCTTTTTCTGTTTTAATGTTCTTCATTTTCAAACCCCTAATCTTAGACAAAAAGCTGACAAGCGGCATGTCACGGTCATGTTGAAAGCAGATTGAGTTCGTGTTTGATAATGAAGTTTCGTTGTTTTCATAAGAAGAAATCCAACTTAGTTTATGTTTAGGTAATAAGTAGCTTGGTTCTGGAATCAGGATAGATGGTCAGCTTTTGAACAAATCTGCCACTGATACTGTCTCAAAAAAGCTTTTAAAATTTGACTACAGAGTTTTTTTTTTTAATTTAATAAAACCTAATAATCAAACCAGCTACTGTAAATTAAACCATCCTGATCTTTGGGAAATAGGTTACTTAACCTTCCTGTTTAAATATTATTTAAAACAATTTTCTTTAAAAAGTAAATAACAATGGATCAAATGAAGGAAACAAAGCAACTTAGGATGAGTGATACTCTACTTCATAAATTCTTTATTATGGACATATATTGGAAAAAACAAAGAATGTTACAGGAAAAATAGCATGGTGGCCAAAACACTTTTAATGAGGAAGACTTCATTATTCTTTGACTGTTTTTATAGGCCTGACTGCTGATGCAAGAGTAGTAATAAACAAAGCTCGTGTGGAATGTCAGAGTCATAAGCTTACAGTTGAGGACCCAGTCACTGTAGAATATATAACTCGCTTCATAGCAACCTTAAAGCAGGTAAGCCAGTATTCCAACAGATTTCAAGTGTTCTTTTTTCCACCATGATGGGTCCTATCATGGGAATACTAGTCACTCCAACCATTCAGTCTGTTAAAATGTACTAAATTCCTTATTATTTCTCATTTCATATTCAGATTCTTATTCCAGTGGAGTGGATTGATTTGATCACTAGAAATCTCAATCAGTATCAATTCTGAGAATTAAATATTAAAAAAAAAAAAGAGTGACCTTTTAAGGAGATTTCTGTAGTTCAGAGATGTAGCAGTAAGACACCATTTTTAAAGTTTTCCACAGAAATACCTGATTCTTTCATCTACAAAGCTAAACACAACTGATCAGGTTTAGAAATTATGTCTTCTGAATCCATGTGTAGATACATGATTTGATCTTTAGTATAATCATGATGCATATAAATATTGCTTCATTTATTATCATTTTCTTTGCTATTTATCCACAGCAGCATAGTTCTTACACTCACCATCCTAACTATATAGTACTGTTTCTAATTGCCGTCTCCTGATGATTTAGGTTGCTCCAGGTTCTTCTTTCCTTTTCTCCTTCCCTCCCTCACTCCCTCTTTCTGCCTTTCTCTTTCAATCTGCTACTTTAATAACATTATTCTATCTTGGTCACAGTTTTTTCTTTTTTGAGTTATATTGTTAAATTAATTTTCAGTCTGGGATTCCTAGATTAAAGGTTGTAATTAGTTTTAAGACTCTTGTTATATGTAGCTAAATTGCTTTCTAAAAAGATTGAACAAATTTTTATCGTACAACTAGCAGTACCTAAATATTTCCCTAAAGAATCATCAGCATTGGGTTTTTCATTTTTCTTTTATTTTGCAAATAAGTATAGCATAGCATTGTAACAGTTGTTTTAATTTGTATTTTATAATTAGTAGTGAGGTCAATTTTTTCCCCACATGTTTGTTTGCTATTTTCATTTCTCCTAGTGTAAACTGTCTTTTCTTTTGACAGGCACTCTGGCAGTTAAGAATTTGCTCCCAGGAGCGAGAAATGTGGGGTTTAAGTCCTGGCTTTGCTACTTCCTAGTTAATGCCCTGGGCAAATCATTTAGCCTGTTTTGCCTCAATTTCCTTATTTATAAAATTAACATTACAATGTTTGTTGAGTTGCAATATATATAGTACACTTAAAGAATTTAGAATATTTCCTGGGATGAATTTTACTATTTGTTTTTACATAGAGATTTTTTTTATAGGTTCTATATATTCTAGATACTACATTTTTAAATTTCATACTTACAAGAAATGGCCCTATTTTTTTTTTTTTAGAATTTAATTCGTTTCAACAAAGTTTAACATTTTTATATTGTTCTGTTTTTCTTTCTTCATTGCTTTGATTTTCCCAAGTTAAAAGGTACTCACCAAAAGCCAAGGTAGAGAAGATTGTGTACACAAGGTTCCCAGTTAAGGTTTTTAGGTTTTCTTTTGGAAATATAAAAACTATTATGCATGGAACATTTATAGAGACACGCATTGTGAATCTGTAACAGTGGCGTTGCTACCGAGAAGCCTGAGGCTCTGGAACAGAAGTTATCCTCATGTACAACTTTTGTTCTTTTAAATGATTTTACCCTTGTGCACGTGTTTCTTTTTCACACTGGGGATGCAGCTTCGATCCCTGGTGGGGGAACTAAGATCTCACATGCCTCTCGGCATGGCCAAAACAAAACAAAGTGGTTGCTTAAGCAAACAAAGTAAAAGTTTCTTTCCTTTAAGGTATGTTTACAAAACATCTACTTCATACCTACGTGTGAACTAGGAACTTTAGGGAATAACAGAGAAAAAAGACAAACCCTATTCTTTCAGAGTTTATGTTGCAACTAAATCTAAAGTGGCTTTGGAAATTCCCTGGCAATCCAGTGATTACAACTCAGGCTTCCACTGCTTGGGGGTGCAGGTATTTTGAGCTAAGATCCCACAAGTTGTATGGCATGGCTGAAGAAAAATCAAACAAAAAAACGCCAAATTTAAAGTGGCTTGTAAATATATATATATAATAACATTAAAATTTTTTTAAAAATTATGTAGACAAGTCCAAGAAGAAAGCTAGTCTAAATACAGGCCAGACTTCATACAGTTGCCTACAAATGTGGTCCTGAGTTTTCTACCATGGCTGCCTCTCTGCACAACTTCTGTGGATGCCAGTCTCAGAATCACTCCCTAGGACACAAATTTAGAAAGTTCCTAGCACCAAAGTAAAAAGATAAAACTGGTTTCCAGTGCCCCATTGTCAGGAAAAAACATGCTTTTTCTTCAACAGAAGTTTCTTGTTTTGAGACTGAAAGAAATGTCTTAGTTGGATTTTTATGTAGAGATAAGAGCATACTGAACAGAATATACTTGATAATAATAGTATCAAGTAAGAATACTTGATAATAACAACAGTGTCCCTCACAATGAAACCAAGGCCGTGCTTCGCACAGCTCACTGAAATCAACTTTGTTGAGAACCGAAATGACCTGACAAGCACAGTTCTCTGCAATAGGAAAATGGTTACAGTCTAGTTATGCTACCAAACTTACATAAGGCAACAGGAAAACAAATTTGAGACCATACATAAGAAACTTATGATTTCATTTTACAAGACTGTCAGTATTTACTTTTTAAAATTTTCATCATGGATTGAGGTTACTACAGAAAAGTTCAGCAAGAGGATCTTGAAGTTATACAAAATAGAAATTAATAAAAGATAATTTTATCAGGAATACTTTATATTAGAAATTGTTATGTGTTAAGTAATAGTGTTGTCCTTTCTTTGGCCTCATACAGAGAGTAGTCAAGAAAACATTTTATTTTTCAGAAATATACTCAGAGCAATGGACGAAGGCCTTTTGGTATATCTGCCTTGATTGTAGGTTTTGATGATGATGGTATCCCAAGATTATACCAGACTGATCCCTCTGGTACTTATCATGCTTGGAAGGTGAGTCAGGAATTTGTTCATGTCTTTTAGAATTTGAGGGTTATACTTGTTGGATAGCATCACCGGCTCAGTGGACATGAGTTTGAGCAAACTCTGGGAGATAGTGAAGAACAGGGAGGCCTGGCATGCTGCAGTCCAGGTCGCAGAGTTGGACACAACTTAGCGACTAAACAACAACTGCTGAGAAGCATTTTTATTTCAAAGTCAGTTAGGAAAATAATGGAGATTGCTTAATTGTTGGCAAGTTTATTTATCATCTGGGTCTGAAACTGCTTTGCTGTGGTGTTGTAAGGCCAGGTGGTGGAGGTGGGAGGGTGTAAATAGTGCGAGCATGCGCGCACACATGTACACCGTGTCATCCTCATTTCACTGATTCTATGTATTGCACTTTCTTATAAGATTTTGGTTGAAGGAAGCATTATGCAACTTAAAAAAATCATCTATAACAAAAAATCTTGGAAACTTTTTTATTCTATACGTTTGAAGTAATACTCAGGAGTTAAGTGACTTTTTAAGTTTTCACCACTAGTTAATAGCAAGACTGGAATTAGAACTCAGGGTCTCCTGCTTCTTAGTGCAGGGTTCTGTCCTCTACTTCATGCTACTTCCCTCAAGCCAGATGATTCTCTCTATAGTATATACATTCTGATATCCAGCCTTTCAATGTGGAGTAAATTCTTGTGGTTTTATTTTTATTTAGGGGTGTGCCCTCTGGCACTTTGTTAAACATAAGGTCAAGTTTCTCTGTTTTCTTTTTTGTTTGTTTCTGTGTTTTGTTGTTTCTTACTCTGACCTAGTACACCACACATCCTGGTAAGATGGTACTGTGGACTGCTGAGAACGGCTGTGTCATCACTGTGTAATGACAACACTTTGCAGTGCTAGGTTGTAGTCTTACAAGGTATGGTTAGAGGACATGTGAAATAGATAGTAGAGATTTTTGCACATTAGAGTAACATGATCTGATTTATATTTCAAAAGTATCTCTCATTGAGAATAGATTGTAGGGCGGAAGCAGGCAAGCAAGTTGTATGCATGCTCAGTCACTTCAGTCCTGTCCAGCTCTGTGCGACCCCATGGACTGTAGCCCACCAGGCTCCTCTGTCCATGGGATTCTCCAGGCAAGAATACTGGAGTGGGTTGTTGCCATGCCCTCCTCCAGGGAAATCTTTCCTACCCAGGGATCAAACTTGCGTCTACCTGCGTCTCCTACATTGCAGGTGGATTCTTTACCTACTGAGCCATGATTTAGGGGACTCTTAATAATAAGTGAAATCAGATTTAGATCAGGGGTGTCGGCCAGTGAAAGGTAGGGATAGATCCAGCCTACTCTGTAAAGGAGGAGAACCCAGAGAGTAATATCCTGGATCCCGAGTGAAAACAGGATTCCAAGAAGAGTTGATCAGCCAAGTCAGCACCACTGATAAATCAAATAAGAAAACCGCTGTGCTATGATTGAATTTGGCAACATGCAGGTCATTGGTGACCTTGGCAAGAACAGCCTGGATAGAGTGATGGTGATAAGCTTATAAGGCCAAGTTTTTTGCTGTGTTGGTAATACTTTAAACAGGAACAAAGTTAGTATGTTGTATACTTCAGAACAGTGTTTCTCAAAGTGTATTTCTTTGGATGTTAATATATGTAAGTTAAGCTGTTTAAGGCTAATTAATGTGGGGAGATGTTTTTCTAAAGAAATTTAATAAATTTTCTTAAGTTCTGCATGTTCTAAAAGGCATTGTAAATATTCTAGAAACAGTTTAAGTAGTCCCCAAGATTACTTTAATTTGGAACCCTTTTATCATAGATCCTCTCTCCACACTGGTATTCTTTGGAAAATACCATTTAACCATCATTAAAGGCCATTTAACCATCATTTTTAGTAAGTGCTTTGGGGACTAGCATTTGTTGAAGGGAACAGATGAGGCTGAGGGAAAAGTGGGGCTGCAGTGGAATCTCCGTAAAGGCCTCATCATCCTGTGGGAAGCCCTGGGGCAGGGATAGCTCTTCAGAGTTGTTTCAAGTTGGGATGGGGGATCTGGGCATTAATAGCTCTTCATCAGTCAGTCGTTGGATTTGTCCACCTCTGGACAGTACAAGACCTTAAGCGAGATAGCTCTTGCTAACAAAGGCACCTCTCAAAGAAAGTTAAGAGGTGAAGGCCATGTGCCGTTAGCACTGCCAGCAGCTGGAGGAATAAGGCTTTCATTTCTGAGGGGGAGTAGGGCAGCACATCCCAGGATCCACTCAGAGGTCTATTTGTGAATTACTGTTCTCAGCTCCTAACCACAGGGACGTGATGATCCTTAACACGTAAGGATTTATCTTTCCTGCATAATGAGAAGGTTGAAGTAGGCAGTTACTGGTGTTTGTCTCTTTTATTATCTTAGTCTTTTCTCATGCTCCCGAGGTAGTTACTAGACCTCCAGCCAACATGTCTGCATTATAGGCAGCAGAGATTTCTAGAAGGTTCATCCAGTTACTTCCACTTGTATATTCCTTTTGGTAACAGAGGGTAGGACATGACATTTTTCAGCAGGCACATTGCCTGGAGTTCTGTCACAGAGGAAGAATGAATACTGGGGTTGGCAGCTAATATTCTTTGCCACAGAAAATCATCATTAATCTGGACAGGCAGGCAGGAAAAACATTGCAAAACCATCAAGAGTCTGTTGAAATGAGCTCAAGTGGGTAATGGGGTTGGAGGGAGGGTGGAGTTATAAGTGTGGTAAGAAGCAGCTAGATTTTAGGAAACCAGTCAAATAGGTTAGAGGGTAAAGAATTTTGACATCAGCTATTGGAAGCAGTGGACAGGAAAGTCACCAGGCATTTACAAGGTGACTTTTAAAGGCTCAGTGAGATTTCTGGATAAACCACTACTTTATGTACTTCCTCTCCAGGAGGCAGCCAGTTAGCTGACCAAAGCAAACTTCAAGCTAATAAACTCCGAAGTCACACCAGGCCGAAGGGTTTCTCTTTGATCTTAATGAAATTTCAAGGCCACAAACTCCGATTTAAAATTTCATAGCTATTTATTTTAATCTTCTGAAATATAAAGGTATGGTAAAAGTTCTGCGAAGTTCAGTTCAGTTGCTCAGTCGTGTCCGACTCTTTGTGACCGCATGGACTGCTGCACACCAGGCCTCCCTGTCCATCACCAACTCCCAGAGTTTAATCAAACTCATGTCCATTGGGTCGGTGATGCCATCCAACCGTCTCATCCTCTTTTGTCCCCTACTCCTCCCGCTTTCAATCTTTCCCAGCATCAGAGTCAGTTCTTCGCATTTTGTGGCCAAAGTATTAGAGTTTCAGCTTTAGCATCAGTCTTTTGAATGAATATTCAGGACTGATTTCCTGCAGAACTATATGTTCATGTAGTACAAAAGGTATGTTTTCATACTCACTTCCTAAAAATCTCCTTTGCAATCTCTTTTCAGTAACCATAGTACATACCAGTTAGAACTGGGACATTCCCTATTTGCAGCCAGAACCCTTCAGTGAAAGGATGGGCCTTTCTGCTGGTTCTTTTCACTCTCTGGAGCCATCACAGCAGAAGGGCATGTGGCAGCACAGTTGTATAGAGCTCAAAGCTCAGATTGATGATTTGGTCTACTTGGTTTCAAAGCTCATATCTTCTGCTTACCCACTATATGATCTTGGGCAAGATTACCTAAGCCAGCGGTTCACAAATAGGGGTGATTCTGTCCCAGCATAGGGACATATGACAATATCTCAAGGCACATTTGGTTGTCATCACTGAGGTAGGGGATACAACTGGCATCTAGTGAATAGAAAGCTGAGCGCCGAAGAAATGATTCTTCTGAACTGTGGTGTTGAAGACTCTGGAGAGTCCCTTGGACTGCAAGGAGATCAAACCAGTCAATCCTCAAGGAAATCAGTCCTGAATATTCATTGGAAGGACTGACGCTGGAGCTGAAGCTCTAATACTTGCGCCACCTGATGCTAAGAACTGACTCACTGGAAAAGACCCTGATGCTGGGAAAGACTGAAGGAAGGAGAAGAAGGGGACAACAGAGGATGAGATGGTTGGATAGCATCACCAACTCAACGGACATGAGTTTGAGCAAGCTCCGGGTGTTGGTGATGGACAGGGAAGCCCAGTGTGCTGCAGTCCATGGGGTTGCAAAGAGTTGGACATGACTGAGCGACTGAACTGAACTAGTGGATAGAGACTGTGAAACATCCTGCAATGCACAGAATAGCGCCCCCACCACAGCAAAGTCATCCAGTCCAAATTGTCGGCTCTTTTAACCTTTTCAACCCTTCATTTCTTCCTTCATGAATTAAAGTTAGTAATAGTATCTTTTTAATTGTTTTTGTGATGGTTAAGATGAGATAATCTGTTTAAAATGCTTAACATAGTGCCTGGCACATTAAGTGTTCTGTTAATAAAAATTACTGTTGTTATCATTATCATCACTAGTACTCATCTGGATAGTTACACTGAATGGAAAGAACAGGCTATATATTACCTGTAGTCATGCAGCCAGGGAGATGCTTTTGCCACTTCCTTTCATCTGCTGAAAATTTCTGAAGAACAAAGAAAAATGGGGAATGGAACAGAAGCAGCCCTTCTTGCTTACAGTCAGAGGAGATAAAATGATGCACAGTCCTGTTCAAAGAAACACTTTTCTTCTTCACACTGATGCCCTTTTATTTTTCTTTTTGCATCATATTGCAGTTGTATATCCTTTCCTCTTTACATCTTTTCGAGTTTCAACTCTTTCAATATTTTTTGACTACTAAGGACTTGGGAACCGTTAACGGAATAGAAAGCACTGGCCAGGACAAGGCATTGGTGTATCTGAAAATAAGTCATGCCATTATCTCAGATTATTCATGTAGTAAATCAAATGAGCTGTTGAAATGTTCCCTAAATCTTCAAACTACAATTTTCACTTAGTAATTATGCTAAGTAATAGTGGAATAAACTCTAAACCCCTAAACTTTACTTAGTAACCATAAATTCATTCATATTGCAGTGGTATTAATAATTATCTTCTATCTTTCAAGGCAAATGCAATAGGTCGAAGTGCCAAAACTGTCCGAGAATTTCTGGAAAAGAATTACACAGAAGATGCCATAGCAAATGACAATGAAGCTATCAAATTAGCAATAAGAGCTTTGCTGGAAGTAAGTGATCTAATAAAGCATATACAGAAAATCATGGGATTCCCCCCCTCCCCCCATTCAGTTGCTTATTAAAACACAGACTTTCCTGGAGTAATTCTAAACTTGCACTTGTTTTACATTAGGTTGTCCAGTCTGGTGGAAAAAACATTGAACTTGCTATAATAAGAAGAAACCAACCTTTGAAGGTAAGTCATTAACCAAAGAGGAAAAAGACCTATAGTATAAGGCCTTTTGACAAAAAAATTTAGTATGTTGCTGACACCTGTGAATCTATTACAAGCCTGAAACCTCCCTTAGCATCCATTGACACTATGATGAATTCTGTTTTGTTTCTGTGGGCTGTCACTAATCTGTACATGCTTACTACACAAGCAGTTATCTCTGCCTAGCCCTCTGTGAAGTCCTAGGGGTGCTGAGATCTATGTATAGGCTACCCTACTCTTGAGAGTCCCTTGGACTGCAAGGAGATCCAACCAGTCCATTCTGAAGGAGATCAGCCCTGGGATTTCTTTGGAAGGAATGATGCTAAAGCTGAAACTCCAATACTTTGGCCACCTCATGTGAAGAGTTGACTCATTGGAAAAGACTCTGATGCTGGGAGGGATTGGGGGCAGGAGGAGAAGGGGACGACAGAGGATGAGATGGCTGGATGGCATCACCGATCTGATGGATGTGAGTCTGAGTGAACTCCGGGAGTTGGTGATGGACAGGGAGGCCTGGCGTGCTGCGATTCATGGGGTCGCAAAGAGTCAGACACGACTGAGCGACTGAACTGAACTGAACTGAACCGAACCGCAGTCAGTACATGTTCTTATAATTAGGAATCCCTACTGAGTCCGTCCCATATAGGGTCAGCGTACCGTATTCCCTGTGGAGATTCATTCCTGGCACCATATAGCCACAGTCCCTCTTGCTGTCTTTGTAGATCTGAAATCAAGATTAGCTTCCAGTGTCATTCAGCTGCCATTTATATAATTGTTGGCCCTCTAGGCTTCTAACATAATGTTATCCTTCATTATGTTAAAAAACCACCTTTTTTTGATTGCCTACTGGTTTTTATCTGTTTTCTCTACTTTTCACTTCTGAGTGCCTTAAGCTTCTGTAAGACTTGCATTTTAATATCCAATTGTGGTCATCTTTCCATATTTCTTTATATCAAGTCTAGCATTATTAGTTGTACACCTTTAGTCAGCCATTGTGTGTTAAAACTGCTGGACCACAAAGTAAATTGTCCAGAGCACTGCAATAAATTGTTCCAAACATTGTGATAGAGAACTCATTGGTAAAGAGCATTTGAAATGTGACTGACTGTTCATTAGGTAGAGCTTCACACTGTGTGCCAGCTAGGTCTTTAGCTGAGAGTGTACAAAAGCACTTGCATGGGAAACTATATGAAAAATGTGCCCTACAGCAGTATTTTACGTATACCCTTTCTTTTGTGTTAAGGAAACTATTTCAAGGGGAAATAGTGTTAAAATCAGTGCTGTGTGGAGCAGGGGTTTTGGTTTTTGGAGTTTTGTTGTTGTTTTGACACCAGTGGGTAGGGATGCAAGGACAAGGCAGGAGCAAGTTTCAGTGAATAAGAGAAGTGGGGACACGAGGACTGGGGCTGCCTCTGTGGGGCTCCCTCTGTGGGGCTCCACATAAACAACCAGGGTGCCGAGCAGAGTATGGAGATGGTATGGGGCAGATTGTCACCTCTGCTTCCAGGACTCAGGGACAGCTGTGCCAAAACCACAGGGACACAGAACCACTGACTCCAGAGTCAGCTCTCCAGCCCCACGACATACATATGTATGTACGTTGTTATGTTCTCTACTTAGTTTGGGAGTTATAAACAAAGCACCATGAAAATCATCATTTTCCTACCTCTTTGGCTAGTCCAGGAGCTGATAAAATAAACAAACCCTCATGAGAATCACATTGGGATGGGGGTGGGAATTCAGTAATCAGTTATTTTTTCATGAATAGAATAAGCTTTGCATTCAAATGTGTTCAGAATTATATCCATATATAAGATATGGAACCCAATATGTATTTCCTGGCTTTTTATTTTAGCACAATGATAGTGGAAATGTTGTAGAGTTCTGATTTTGTCCATAATTGTTATAATTAAGCTAATTCTGAAATATTTCATCATGTACTTGAAGTTATAAGATATAAAGCTATAAAAAATAAAATTATAAAATATAATTGGATTCATCGGCATTATAGTTAAGAAATTGTTGCTATAATTGAAATTTGCTTTTTAAAATTTTTTCTTTTCAGATGTTTAGTGCCAAAGAAATTGAATTACAAGTAAATGAAATAGAAAAGGAAAAAGAAGAAGCAGAGAAGAAAAAATCAAAGAAGACCACCTAATTCTTAGGAGAAACACTGGGATATTTTAATATGTCCTTGTACTCAGAATTGCTTAGTGAAATTTTAAAGGAAATAAGTTAATATGCAACATTACATTTAGTAGTTACATGTGTTGAGAATGTCATACTTGTGGCATTCATCTATGACAAACAAACATGATTATGAAGATTTTTTTAAAAAGAGTTCAGTAATTGTTGAAAGCAGTCATGACTTTACATAAGCCTGAGACTATATTTTATAACTTTCTCAGTATGTTACTTTTTTCATATATGCAAATTCAATTAAAAATGTTTTAATTAAAAAATAATTTGGTGCTATTCCAGCATTGACTGTCAGGTAGAGATAACTATTCCAAAATAAACTGAATATAATATTGAGTTGCATTTCTAGGTAAAAACATCCTTGTGTTGGTGAAGTGCCAAAATTTTGTCAATGCCTTATTTTTAAGTGAGCTTCCCAGGCAGTGGTAAAGAACATGCCTGTGAATTCAGGAGATGAAAGAGACCTGGGTTCAGTCCCTGGGTTGGGAAGATCCCCTGGAGGAGGGCACGGCAACCCACTCCAGTATTCTTGCCTGGAGAATCCCATGGACAGAGGAGCCTGGTGGACCACAGTCCATGGGGTTGCAAAGCTGGACGGAACTGTAGCAAACTGCACGTGTTGTCATATTGATCTTACACGTTGCAGTACAGTCATCCGTTGGTGCCGGCCCCTTGTGAACACCGAAACCTGCCAGTGCTCAAGACCCTTGCACAACAAAATGGTGGAGCATCTGCGTGAGCCTACACATCCTCCAGTATACTTTATTATTTCTTCCAATTTTATTGAGATATAATTGATAAGGGCTTCCTGCGTGGCTCTGCTGGTAAAGAATCCACCTGCAATGTGGGAGACCTGGGTTTGATCCTTGGGCTGGGAAGATCCCCTGGAGAAGAGAACGGCAACCCACTCTAGTATTTTGGCCTGGAGAATTCCATGGACTGTTATAGTCCACGGGGTCGCAAAGAGTCGGACACGACTGAGCAACTTTCATGTAAAAACAGAGATTCTGATTATGTATTATGGGCTTCCCAGGTGGTGCTAGTGGTAAACAACCCGCTTCCCAATTCAGGAGACGGAAGAGACGTGGGTTCAATCTCTGGGTCAGGAAGATGCCCTGGAGAAGGAAATGGCAACCCCCTCCAGTATTCTTGCCTAGAGAATCCCATGGACAGAGGAGCCTGGTGGGCTACAGTCCATGGAGTCACAAAGAGTCGGCCACGAATGAAGCATGCAGGTAGTTGATATGCAACATGGTATGTTTTAAGGCATACAGCATAATGATTTGATTTATATACATTAAGAAGTGATTGTCACATTAAGTTTTAGTGGACTTCCAAGTTTTGTGAACATCTCACATAGATAAAAAATGAAAGAAGCACAAAAATACCTTTGTCTTGTAGAGAACTCATGATTTACTCTTCAGAACTTTCATAAATAACAGCAGTATGAATTATATATTTATCACATTGTACATTATAGACATAGTATTTATGTATCTTATAACTGGAAGTTTGTGCCTTTTTGACTGCCTTGATCCAGTTGCCCCTTCCTCCAATTCCTGCTTCCAATAAACACAAATCTGATCTCTTCTTATGAGTGAGTGAAGTCAGTTTGTTTTAGAAGTATAATTGAACTACAATAGTACGTTAGTTCTTGCTACACAATATTGATTTGATACTTCTACCATTTCAAACTGATCACCCTAAGTCTGCTTACAATATGCCACCACACAGATATTACATGGTTGTTGATTATATTCTCCACACTGTATGTTTCATAACGACTCATTTACTTTGCAATTGGAAGTTTGTACTTCTTAATCTCCTTCCTCTATTTCTTTCCTCCCTTTACCTCCCTCCTCTCTGACAACCCACCTGTTTATTCTATCTATAACTCTGTTTCTCTTTCCTTGTTTTTTTTTTCATTTGTTTTGTAGATTGCATGCATAAATAAAATGCAGTACTTGTCTTTCTCTGTCTGACTTATTTCACTTAGCCTAATACCCTCTAGGTCATCCACATTGTCAAAATGGCAGGATTTCTTTTTTATGACTGAGTAGTATTCCATTGTGTGTGGGTATATGCATGTTTTCTTTATCCATTCATCCATCGATGGGCACTTTGGTTGCTTCCATATCATGGCTATTGTAAATAATACTGCAGTTAGCATAGGGGTGCATATATCTTTTCTAATTTGTGTGTGTGTTTTGCTTTCTTAGGATAAATACCCAGGAGTGGAACTGCTTAATCATATGGTACTTCTACTTTAAAAATTTTTTTTTGAGGAATCCCCATACTGTTTTCCATAGGGGCTGCACCAATTCACATTCCCACCATCAGTACACAGGGTTCCCTTTTCTCCACATTCTCATCAGCACTTGTTATTTGTTTTATTTTGCATAACTGCCATTCTGACAGGTGTGAGGTGGTATCTTGTTGTGGTTTTGATTTGCATTTTTGTG
Source organism: Bos taurus (assembly GCF_002263795.3). Classification (NCBI taxonomy): domain Eukaryota; kingdom Metazoa; phylum Chordata; class Mammalia; order Artiodactyla; family Bovidae; genus Bos; species Bos taurus. The sequence continues at coordinate 30,633,783 of NC_037351.1, read as the reverse complement.
ATGATTAGTGCTCCCCAGGTCTTCCCTGGTCAGAGGTTAAACATCTGCCTGCAATGCGAGAGACCTGGGTTTGATCCCTGGGTCGGGAAGTTCCCCTGGAGAAGGAAATGGCACCCTACTCCAGTATTCTTGCCTGGAGAATCCCATGGATAGAGGAGCCTGGTGGGCTACAGCCCATGGGGTCGTAAAGAGTCGGGCATGACTGAGCGACCTTACTTACTAGTGCTTCCCAGGTGCACTGGGGGTAAAGAACCCACCTACCAGTGCAGGAGACAGAAAGAGATGCAGGTTCGATCCCTTGGTCAGGAAGATCCCCTGGAGAAGGGAATGGCAACCCACTCCAGTATTCTTGCCTGGAGAGTCCCATGGATGGGGAGCCTGGTGGGCTACAGTCCATGGGGTCACAAAGAGTCGGACACAACTGAGTGACTTAGCACAGCACAGATGATTAGTGATTTTGAGCATCTTTTCATGTGCCTGTTGGTCATCTGTATGTCTTCCCTAATGTCTTTTGCCCCTCTTGAACATAGAGTGATGGGAAGGTACCATGTAATTGTTGAATATGTCAACATATTGCATGCATGGTCCCTGAAAGTGGATTCAGACTCTGGTTAAGTCAAAATGGGGAGACCTCCAGGAAGAGAGGGATGTATTGTAGCCCACACATGGCCCTGGGAAGCCATCTCATGAAAGTGCATTCAGCTACTGCTCATCTTCACCAAACATTCTCTTCGTGCTATGCTATGCTATGCTAAGTCACTTCAGTCGTGTCTGACTCTATGTGACCCCATAGACGGCAGCCCACCAGGCTCCCCTGTCCCTGGGATTCTCCAGGCAAGAACACTGGAGTGGGTTGCCATTTCCTTCTCCAATGCATGAAAGTGAAAAGTGAAAGTGAAGTCGCCTAGTCGTATCGGACTCTTAGTGACCCCATGGACTGCAGCCTACCAGGCTCCTCCGTCCATGGGATTTTCCAGGCAAGAGTACTGGAGTGGGGTGCCATTGCCTTCTCCGTCTTCATACTAAGTGAAAGTCAAAGTTGCTCAGTCGTGTCTGACTCTTTGTGACCCCATGGACTGTACAGTCCATGAAATTCTCTAGGCCAGAATACTGGAGTAGGAAGCCTTTCCCTTCTCAGGGGATCTTCCCAACTCAGGGATTGAACACAAGTTTGCTGTATTGCAGGCAGATTCTTTACCAGCTGAGCCACAAGGGAAGCCCAGGAACACTGGACTGGGTAGCCTATCCCTTTTCCAGTGGATCTTCCCTACCCAGGGATCAAACACAGGTCTCTTGTATTGCAGGTGGATTCTTTACCAGCTGAGCTATCAGGAATTAAAAAGATATGGTCCTTGTCTTGAAGAGGTCACAGTACCAAATAATTAAGCCCATTCTTATGAGTTATATGAATAATGAAAAGTGTATTTCCCTTATATTTAAGTGTATTTCCCCTTAAATCTGTGGATTTAATATGCAGTGAGCAATTTCACTTTGACTTTTCACTTTCATGCATTGGAGAAGGAAATGGCAACCCATTCCAGTATTCTTGCCTAGAGAATCACAGGGATGGGGGAGCCTGGTGGGCTGCCGTCTATGGGGTCGCATAGAGTCGGACATGACTGAAGCGACTTAGCAGCAGCAGCAGCATGGAGTATGTTGCTAGTAGTTTCTGGAATAACATTTAAATCTTCCCTAGTAAAACACACAACTCTAGACCTTAAAGGAAACGAGACGTATTTTTTGTTAATAAACAAAAAAGGGGATGATACCTTTCTCTCCCAATTTCCACCTCTAATCTGAGGACAGGGCCTTTTCGACCTCTGGATGTGTTTGGCTGTACATGGATACAATGTTAATTACTCTCTTCTGAACCATACCTCAGTTGTGTGGGTCCCATGTCTCCTAGATGTGGGGTGAGGGGAGCAACGGGACACATCATCCTAATGATTCAGTTGTAATTCCACCCCTTACTTTTACTAAACCACCACTCACACGCTGCTTACTACATGCCAGACACTGTCTTGAGTTCCTTGCAAATATTAACTCACTGAATCTCTCACCTCTAATGATACACGTTGCATGGTTTACGCCCAAAGTGCTGATGCTTATAGCGCTTTGCATCACTGCTGTCCATCAAAATAGACACATTTCTGCCCAGTCTTCCTCACAAGGCTGTATCGTAAGAGGTGAAAGCTTTTATATCTCATTGGCTTTATCCTGCCTGTAACTGGCATGAGCATCAGATTGTTTTTGACTCCATTGCTTTGTTTTACTTTAAAAATCTAAGTATTGTTTTGTTCAGGTTTTGCTGATTTATACATATATCTATTTTTTTTTTTAATGTGACATTTTAACCAAAATATGGGGCTTCTCCCTGGCTCAGTGGGTAAAAAATCTTGCAGTACAGGAGACACAGGAGACCCAGGTTCGAGCCATGGGTTGGGAAGATCCCCTGAAGGAGGCAAACCATTCCAGTATTCTTGCCTGGAGAATCCTATGGACAGAAGAGCCTGGTGGGCTACAGTCCAGGGAGTTGCAAAGGGACATGACTGAGCGATTAACCAAAATATACTCAAATATTATTGTTATTGTTATTTAAAATGTCAGTTTTCTTTTGTTGGAAAAAATGCAGTTTGCAAGCACTTTGTGCATTTTCTCCCTTGTGTCCTCAAACTGAGATGATCACAAACATTTGGTTCTGGGGATCAGCTAGACAACTTCTCTTTCCATCGTTAGGTTATCATTAACTAGACAGTCTGAAAAAAACTCTCTCACTACAGGCAAAGAAACAAACACTAGATCAAATCTAACAAATGTAAGTATATGTCCTTTAAATGCAGAACTGAACTCACAGGAAGAAAGGGAAATCCCTAAGGCCAAAACCAGAAAAGGGTTTGAGAATCAGAGAAGCATCTGAGCAGATGTCAGTGCTGCCCAGGAGAAAGCTGGACTGGTTCAGGTAATGAGCAAACTAAGGATGAGACCCCCCCAAAAAAGACTTAAAAACACACCTACCCTCGCTGGGTTACTCGGGTTATGGCAGCAAGCAATGCATATCAGTGGGTGCAGAATAAACTCTTCAATAAATGGTGACAGGACAACTGGTCATCCATTTGGAGAGAAAGACAGTGGAATCTCTACCTGACACTGTTTAAACAAATCGATGTCAGATGAATTAAAGACCTACACATAAAACTTTTAGAATCCAGGAAAAGATAAGACTTTGTTCTAAACAAGATACAAAAAGTGCTAACACTTAAGGAATAGATAGATAATTCAACTACCTGAAAATGTAAGCTTCTCTACATCAAAAGATACCATAAAGAACATGGAAAACTAGGAATAAAATAAATATAAAAAATAAAATTAGAAATATATAAAATAAGATAAAAACCTTAAAAAACTAGGAATAAAGCCACAATATGACCCAGCAATCTCACTCCTAGGCATATACCCTGAGGAAACCAAAATTGAAAAAGACACATGTATCCCATTGTTCACTGCAGCACTATTTACAATAGCTAGAACATGGAAGCAACCTAGATGTCCATCGACAGATGAATGGCTAAAGAAGTTATGGTACATATACACAGTGGAATATTACTCACCCATAAAAAGGAACACATTTGAGTCAGTTCTTATGAAGTGGATGAACCTAGAGCCTATTATACAGAGTGAAGTAAGTCAGAAAGAGAAAGATAAATGTCATTCTAATGCATATACATGGAATCTAGAAAAATTTTATTTACAGGGCAGCAATGGCAAAACAGACATAAAGAATAGCTTATGGACATGGGGAGAGGGTGAGATGTATGGAAAGAGTAACATGGAAACTTAGATTACCATATGTAAATATGGGAATTTGCTATATGGCTCAGGAAACTCAAATAGGGTCTCTGTATCAACCTAGAGGGGTAGGATGGGGAGGGACATGAGAGGGAGGCTCAAAAGGGAGAGGATATATGTATAACTATGACTGATTCATGCTGAGGTTTGACAGAAAACAAGCAAAGTCTGTAAAGCAATTATCCTTCAATTAAAAAGTAAATAAATTAAAAAAAAAAAAAGAATGTGAAAAGACTGGCCCCCTGGGGCAAGATGGGGCAAGATGTTCATAACATGTAACTGATATAAGGTGTATATCTGGAGTTTATACAGGACTGTTTCAAAGGAATAAAGAACACCATGCAACAGAAAAATGGATGGACCATTTAAACAAACGTTTCCCAGAAAAGGACACCTGAACGATTTTCTCTTTATGAGGAGCTTATTAAATGAAGCTCTACCCTAATCCAGGAAATACATATTGTAACTGTGATGAGACCCTATTTCACAGCCATCATCCAGTTGGCAAAAACAAACACTGTATAAAGTGTCAGTGAGATTTAGAGCCCAAGAAACTCCAGTATACTGCTATTGGACTCTGGACTACTACACCTGCTTTGGGTAGCAAGGTAGTGAGATCTAGAAAGTCAAAGAGGCATGTGTCCTTCAGCCAGTAATTCCACTCTGAAATATGCAGCCTACAGAAAACTCCACTATAAGTGCATAAAGACAATCACCAACAAAGGCATTGCTTGTGATAGGAAAAGAATTAGAAATAACCTAATACTCATCAACAGGAGAATGACTGAATAAATCATGATTTATTCATACAGGAGCATACCAAACAGCAGGGAAAAAGAAGGCATTACCATTACACGTATCAACAAGGATATGTCTCCAAAACACTGACTAAAAACTAAAGCCAGCTGTGACAGAGTACACAGAATGTACTCTGTGTTTATAGAATCTTTATAGAAATAGAATGTTTATAGGAATGTTTATAGAAAGCTTAAAGAACTGCAAAACTAAACATAGTGCTTAACAGACACAGTGAGGTAAAACTGAAGAAAAGCAAGGGAAGGGTTGTTGCAAAAGACAAGACAGTGAGTCCTTCTGTTGGGATCCTGGGAGAGGATATACAAGAACAGTGAGGCTTTTGCAAAGCTTGGTGGAGAGCATGCGTGTGTTGATTCATTATTCTCTAAACTGTACATGTCAACTATCTATACTTATTATGTGTCTCACAATTGTAAATCCAAAGAACATTCAATGCAGAAAAAGTTTAAGGAAGTTTAAACACGCATACCTTGCCTTTAAACATACATACTTAAACACACTGTTTAAGAAAAAATGGAAAGCATGCGTAACTATAACATATTGTGTTGTCTGTGTATCTATATGTAGTAAAAATAAAAAGCAAAATCAGGAAGGTTGGACAAGAAGGGAACACAAAGGGCTTCAACTGTATTTGATACATCATATTTCTTTATTTCTTGAATAGTGGATGGAATAAGAGTTGATTACAATATTCCAGAGACAACTTTGCATCTTTACTAAGGTTAGCACTTAACCCTTTCTGAAAATTCCGTCCCCCTCATTCCTGGTTATGTTGAGGAAGACGATCAAGAGAGTGAAATAATGGAAGACGCGACAAGGGTCCCATCATCCGAAGTGAAATCGTGACTCATTCTCTCATGAGCAGACCCTCAGTTTGCACAGTAAGTTTCAAAAGACATTTGAATGTGTTAGTCGCTCAGTCATGTCTAAGTCTTTGCAACCCCATGAACTGTAACCCTCCAGGCTTCTCTGTCCTTAGCTTTTTCCAGGCAAGAATCCTGGAGTGGGTAGCCATGCTCTCCTTCAGGGTATCTTCCCCACCCAGGGATCAAACCCCAGTTCTCCTGCATTGCAGTCAGATTCTTTACCATCTGAGCCACCAGGGAAGCCCCCAAGTAAACTTCTACTTGATCTTTGAAAAGGGATGTGATTGAAATAAATACTCTCTTAAGTTTGGAAAAAAACCCTCATATTTCCCTAGGGGGTCTTCATTCCAAGTATTCCCATGCTGTATGTAATTTAATGGAATATATATATAAATTATATATTAAGATTCCTTTAGACAAATTAAACAATTTATCATGACTCCACATACATCTTCAGTGGTTATTGACCAGGTCATAAAAATGTCTCATCTAATTAAAAATTAAAAGAAGGCTTTTCACTAAAGTTTTAATGGACAGTTTTAAATGTACATTGTGCTTTACATAAAGTGGAGAAAAGAGATAACAAGATTTTCTTTCAAGAGGCGTATATCAGAAATGAACAACATAAAAAATGCATGTAATAGTCTCACTGAGTGAAAATGTTTATACTATTATTTCTTATTTTTAATAATAATAAATTTGTGGCTCAGCTGGTAAAGAATCCGCCTGCAATGCGGGAGACCTGGGTTCAATCCCTGGGTTGGGAAGATCCCCTGGAGAAGGGAAAGGCTACCCACTCCAATATTCTGGCCTGGAGAATTCCATGGACTGTAGAGTCCATGGGGTCACAAAGAGTCAGACACGACTGAGTGACTTTTACTTTCACATGATACATAATTTAAAAACAAATTGTATAGTCAAATACTCCATCCACTTTTTGTCCCCCAGTAACAAAGTTTCTCTTCTTGGAGGCAAACCATGTTATCAGTGTGTTCCCACTGATATTTTCAGTATACTTCTGTTGATATTCCATACATATACAAACATGAATACCTCTTTCAGTGAAAATGGTATCACACTGTATATACAGTTCTTTACTTTGACTTTTTTCATTTACGTGTCTTTGCTGTCTTCCCATGAGAAGAACATTCTTTCCAATGTACAGATGTAAAGTTAAGACTCGTAACCAATCTTCTACTGATGAACCTTACTGTTCATGGTGCTGCTACTGCAAATAATGTTGCAAAGAATGAACTTTGGTTTGTCATTCCCCATATTAGAGGTATATTTTCAGGGCAAATCACTAGAATTAGAATTGCAGGGTTAGAAGTGTTTTACACAGTTATACAAATGTGTGCTTCTCCTAACAGTGAGTGAGGGTCCCTCCACTATACCTTTCCCATTGTTAGTTGAACTGGCTTTGTATGGTGTCAACTCGCTAACCTTGGAATGACTTTCCAAATTTTTATTTCCTGTAGGGAAATTTGCACAGTAGTTGAATGCAGAAGAGAAGGAGCTCTGAGTAGCTCACTGATACTAGGGCAGCTTGCAAGGCATGCTGGTTTGCTGGCTCGCCTTACTGGTGCAGGGAGGCATCCAGGCTCATAGCTACCTTAGCTCCTCCAGATCCTGCCAAATCTCCTCCTTCACATTCTTCGCTCACAGATTCTTTGCTTACAGCTTGATGGCAAAGGACCCCAGCTTTTCCTAGAGGTCACCAGCAGCATCAAGCCTGCAGAGGGTGAAAGATACCCTCGTGGGTTACAGCTTGTTCTCATCCTCCCCATTTCACATCCAGCTTATCTTCCTGACTTCCAGAATGAGCTGACTGCAGAGGCAGCAGCTTTGCACAGACCTCTCCCTCAACTCCCACAATCCTGTGAGGTCTACTTCCTCTAGAAAATTGCTTATTCGTTATCACAGTGACTTTGCTTCTCTAACTGAACCCAAACTGATAACAATGGTGCTTCAAACTTTTTTGCTAAGAAATAGGTGAATCTCAGTATCTATTTACTTTTTATTTTTAAAAATTTCCCCCAATAATTTTGATTCGCATTTCTCTTATGAATGATGTAGAACATCTTTGAAAAGTTGAAAGTTAGTTGCACAGTTGTGTCCTCCTCTGCGATCCCATGGACTGTAGCGCGCCAGGCTCCTCTGTCCTTGGAATTCTCCAGGCAAGAGTCCTGGAGTGGGTTTCCATTTCCTCCTCCAGGGAGAACATCTTTATGTTTGTCTAAATGCCTTTTGAGGGCTTCCCCTGGTGGCTTCGCAGTAAAGAATCGTACCACAATGCAAGAGACTGCAGGTTGGATCCCTGGGTCAGGAATCTCCCCTGGAGAAGGAAATGGCAGCCCCCTCCAGTACCCTTGCCTGGGAAATCCCATGGACAGAGGAGCCTGTGGGCTACAGTCCATGGGGTCACAATAGAGTCAAATACAACTTAGCAACTAAACAGCAAAAAAGCCTTTGAATTTTCCTCTCATTGATCCTTCATATCCTTTGCCTAATTTTTCCAATAAGTTTTGGCTTTTTCCACATCAATTTGTATGAGCTTTTACTATATTTGGGAAATTACGTTTTGCTTATATGTTGAAGCAATGCTAGTTGCTACAGTAGATGACCGCACACAGAAGTTTCTCAGTAACAAATCCCATTGCTGCTTGCAATCCTCCAAGCAAAAATCCAGGAACCAAGAGTCCTCCCATTTTGTGGCTCTGGCATCTTCAACATGCCATTTTCAAATACTCCCAAGACTTTTGTGTACATCTACATTTAAGCTAGCAAATGGGGAAAGAATTTGGAGTATCAGTTGTCAAAAAAAACCAAAAAACTTGGTATACTAGAAACAGAGGAGAACTTCTTCCACATGATAAAGGGTGTTTTTAAAGGACCCAAAGCTAACATCATACTCAATGGCCAAAGACCGAAAGCTTTTCCTCCAAGATCAGGAATAATACAAGGCTGCCCACTTTCACCACTTCTATTCACCAATGTATAGGACATTCTAGTCCGAACAACTGGGCAAGAAAAAGAATTAAAAGGCATCTACTGTGAAGAAGGCTGAGCGCCGAAGAATTGATGCTTTTGAAACGTGGTGTTGGAGAAGACTCTTGAGAGTCCCTTGGACCGAAAGAAGATCCAACCAGTCCATTCTGAAGGAGATCAGCCCTGGGATTTCTTTGGAAGGAATGATGCTAAAGCTGAAACTCCAGTACTTTGGCCACCTCATGCGAAGAGTTGACTCATTGGAAAAGACTCTGATGCTGGGAGGGATTGAGGGTGGGAAGAGAAGGGGACGACAGAGGATGAGATGGCTGGATGGCGTCACTGACTTGATGGACGTGAGTCTGAGTGAACTCCGGGAGTTGGTGATGGACAGGGAGGCCTGGCGTGCTGCGATTCATGGGGTCGCAAAGAGTCGGACACAACTGAGCGACTGAACTGAACTGACCATTGGAAAAGAAGACGTAATATCAATTTTGTTGACAGATGCTTATTAGTTCTAACATTTTTCAAATGGAATCTTTGGAGTGGAAAACAAAGACACGGGATTAAAAAAAAAAAATCAACCCAAAAGTTAGATGCATTTTCTTAAAGATTTTTTTTTTGGACTTGGACCATTTTTAAAATTTTTATCAAATCTGTTACAATATTGCTTTGGCTTCCAAGTATGTGGGATCTCGGCTCCCTGACTAGAGATTGAACCCGCACTCCTTGCATTGGAAGGCGAAGTCTTCCACTGGACCATGAGGGAAAGTCCCAAGTTAGATGCATTTTATACGCTGACAATGAACAATTCAAAAAGAAAATTAAGAAGTTCCATTTACAATAGCATCAAAAAGAATATAATACTTAGGAATAAACTTCACCAAGGAGGCAAAAGATTTGTGTACTGAAAACTGCAAAGCACTGCTCAAAGAAATAAGACACAAATAAATGGAGAGACACCTTGTGTTCACAGACTGGAAGACTTAATATTGTTACGATATCAATAGTACCCAAAGCCATCTACAGAGGCAATGCAATTTTCATCCAAATCCCAGTGATGTTTTTTTGCAGAAGTAGAAAAATCAACCCTACACTGAAAATTCAAGCGCTAATCATGGTTTCCTATGTTTTCATGAAAGACTCCCCAGGTGGCTCAGAAGTAAAGAACCCACCTGCCAAGGAGGAGATGCAGGTTTGATCCCTGGATTGGGAAGATCCCCTGAAGAAGGGAACAGCAACCCACTCCAGTATTCTTGCCTGAAGAATCCCATAGACAGAGGAGCCTGGCACACCATGGTCCTTGGGGCTGCAAAGAGTCTTTGTTAACTAACGTAATCCAACTAGTATTTCTCATACTTTAATGAATTTATAAATTTAGGATCTTGTTAAAACACAGGTTCTGACTTAGTCGGTCTGAGGTAGAGCCAATGGGTCTTTTCTGTCAAGTCCCCAGATGATGTCTACACGCACTGGCATCACCTAAGTACTTATTATGCCTGAGTAGCTCAGGATTTAGGAGACATCTACCTACATGGCGCCCTACTCTGGTCTATGAGACCTGCCTCCCCTCACCCTCCCCATACCTCTTTGCTTCATCTCTTGCCATTCCTGCCATCCCTCATTCACCTCAAGCCACACTGGCCTCCCTGCTGTTCCTCATAAACAAGAAGCACATTCCTGTTTCAGAGCTTTGGAGCTGACCGTCCTCAGCCTGGAGCACTCTCCCCACATGCCCTGTGGGCAAGGCTTGCTCCGGGATGTGCACACTAAGTCACTTCAGTCATGTCTGACTGTTTCTGACCCCATGGACTGTAGCCCGCCAGGCTCCTCTGTTCATGGGATTCTCCAGGCAAGAATACTGGAGTGGGTTGTCATTCCCTTCTCCAGGGGACCTTCTGACCCAGGGATCGAACCTGTGTCTCCTCTGACTACTACACTGTAGGCAGATTCTTTACTGCTGAGCCAATGGGGAAGCCCGCTTGCACCTGTACTTCCGTTTGCTGCACAAATGGCACTGTATGGGCAGGTTTTCTCTGACCATCGTTTATAAAACAGGACTCCCACTACCCAAAGACCTAACACCGGAAATATGTTTGTGTTTACTGACTGTCCCCCATCCGAATTGTAAGTTCCATGTCTATTTTATTCATTAGTGTATGGCCAGTGCCAAGAACAGTCTGAGCTTATAGTAGGTAGCTAACACACACTAATTTGAGTGAATATTAGACAGCCATTTAGCTATATTACAACTTAAAAATCCAAAATCAGGTATCAGTTGTCTCCATGTTTCTTACTTAAAATTGCTGGCATATTTTAGTATAATACCGTATTTGTTGATAATGGAATAAAGTTATAGGCAAGAAGTTTTGAAAAGTTCTCCAAATGATGTGTTTGGTGAGCTATCATTCCGTCTTTGAAATGCATATAGCATGTGAGAAGATTACATATATGAGGCTGGCCCATCTCCACTAGGAATTCAAGGACAATTGAAGGCCACCTTTTTTCAGACTTGGTATTTAGAATCTGCTGACTGTGTCATGCATTCTGTATGCCCACTTCAGTTAAGATCTCTTGGCTAAAAGAAACAAAGATTGACTCCAGCAAGGATTCAAGGAAAAAAAGGCTCTTGCTGGGAAGTATAAAACTGGGAACAAGAGCACCATTTTGCCTCGTAGGGATGGCGGTGCTAGAAATCTCAGCGTCAGGAGCTTTTGGATCTTAATTCTAATGTTGAAGCAGGAATACGATCAGTTCCTTTCAGCACATCTGTTCTTCTCTCTTTGCTGTCTGACTTTCTCAGCCTCGTTTTCTTTCTTTAACGCACTGCTTATGCTAACTCATGGCTTCTTTTCCTTTATAACCTTCTGGCTTATCCATATGCATTATGGCCCGTCTCGCCTCTCTTTCCATTATGATTGTAGTTTCAGCTCCCATAGTTAACTTCTCTTCTTTTTTCAGGCTCCCAACAGCAATTCTGCATGAGTAAATGGGTTCGCACCAGCTGGTATTTTTGCATCTGGCCTGGGTAGTTGGAAAAGGCAATGGCACCCCACTCCAGTACTTTTGCCTGGAAAATCCCATGGATGGAGGAGCCTGGTAGGCTGCAGTCCATGGGGTTGCTAAGAGTCAGACACGACTGAGTGACTTCACTTTCACTGGGTAGGATGGCTGCCTTTGGGCCAGCTTCCTGTTGCTTGTCCAGTCAGGAGTGGCCAGTGGCCTGGGGACAAGTGGTTCTACCCTGTGATGACCTTTGTATCCGTAAAGCAGTTCTCTTTCGAGGGGCTGCATGTATGACTGAGGTGGGGGAGTACCCACATGCTTCCTCAAAACTTTTTTCCTTCTCCTTTTCATTGATGGAGCGGACTCTGGAAATTTCTTATGACTCACCCCCGGTCCAGGAAGACTTTCCTCAGGCTGGTTAGAAGCCCAACTTCTGTGAGAAGCTTTTTGTTGGGACCTGTCTCATACTGTCTAATAAGTGTTTCATACTTGTACCTTCCACTTTAGTGTGAGCATCTCTGGCTAAGAAAACTATAGTTTTCATTTAAAATATTTATGAAATATCAAATATTTATGGTAATTGGTGATAATAATCAATTTCTTGCCTCTTACACATCCACCTTTCTTTGCCCCTTTTCATGATAGTAGAGCTGGTCCCTGGAAACATCTTTCCTTTGCCAGCTATGAAATGCCAAACTTCGCCAATAGAGGGCGCAGAAGACACACTGCAGAGCCACAGCAACAGGCTTGCGGATTCTGGTGGACTTCCCAGGTGGTAGAGAATCCACCTGCCAATGCAGAAGACGCAGGTTGGATCCCTGGGTTGGGAAGATCCCCTGGAGGAGGAACCGGCAACTCACTTCAGTACTCTAGCCTGGAGAATCCCATGGATATAGGAGCCTGGTGGGCTAGAGTCCATGGGGCCGCAAAGAGTCAGACATGACTGAGCATGCATGAATGCACAGATCAACAGTGGCCCTTTTCCTCTGGCAAGCTTCTTCATCACTGCCAGGATGTGTGCTCCATGCCCTCTTTGAGGAGTTCTGAGTCTCAGCCACAGGGAGTTTCCTCTGGTAATCTCTGGGTCTTTTAATGGCCACTCTCGCTCTAGCTGGAGGAAGTAGATGCTTTTTTTTTGCACCTGTTACTCTAAGGATGCCTTAGAGCACAGGTCCCCAACCTCTAGGAACCTAATGCCTGATGATCTGAGATGGAGCTGATGTAATAACAATAAAGGGCACTATTAATAAATATAATGCCCTGAATCATCTTGAAACCATTCCTCCCACCCCCAGTCCATGGAAAAATTGTCTTCCATGAATCTGGTCCCTGGTGCAAAAAAGGCTTGGGATCACTGCTTACAGCTCTACTTCTTTCAGTAGTAAACCACCTTCCAGAAGCTAAAAATTCTTTACATTTTCCCTCTTCAACTAGCTGAGTAATAGCTGTCCTCTGAATGGACCCTGGCTAACATAACATGTAATGAGGCTTTTATGGTGTTTTTAAATGGACCCATAAATAAATAATTTTCTCCATTTTAATTTCTAACATGGTAAATATTGACAGATAAAATCCATACAGAGAAAAAGTTTTAGGGGTCCTCAAAAAGTTTTAATAGTATAAATGTTTCCTGAGATACAAATATTTGAAAACAGCTGCTTTATTTCAAGTCTTCTCCGTGTTTTGTTTTTTTCAGTATTTATTTATTTTTATCGCCGTGCTCGGTCTTTGCTGCTGCTGCAGCTACTCTCTAGTTGTGATGGGTGGGTCTCTCGTGGTGAATTTTCTGGTCGGGGAGCCCAGGCTCCAGGGCACATGGGCTTCAGTAGTTGTGGTGCATGGGCGTAGTTGCACCGCAGCATGTGGAATCTTCCCTGACGAGGGGCTGAACCCATGTCTCTTGCACTGACAGGTGGATTCTTAACCACTGGACCACCAGGGAAGTCCCTTCTCATTGTTTTGCCATACTAATGCACATTGCATATCTGAATTTAAACACAGATCTAATGTATATAAAGCTGTAGGTGAGGCTGACAAAATGTTTAACTCTTGAAAACTTGAAACCTTTTTTTCTCATCCAGAACTTTCATTAAAAAAATAAAAGAGACCACTCCTTAAAGTTAACAATGTGGCGGTGGTGGTTTAGTCGCTCAGCCGTGTCCAGTTCTTTGCAACCCCATGGACTGTAGCCTGTCAGGCTTCTCTGTCCATGGGATTTTCCAGGCAAAAATACTGGAGTGGGTTGCCATTCCCTTCTCCAGGGGATCTTCCCCGCCCAGGGATCAAAACCCTCACCTCCTGCTTGGCAGGCAAATGTAAAATACATCAGCTGGGATTACTTGACATGATAAGGAAGCTATAAGGAAGGATTTGGTGAAACTTAGAAGGCAGAGAAGATTCTCTGGGAAGGATACCTGGAACAAACTCAGAGGTGGTGGGTGAAAGCTCAGTTTTGCCTGAGATCCTGACTTCCTTCCTTCCTACCACAAAAATCTCATCATACTGTGTCAGAAACTGCAACTTAAATGGTAAAGTTTCTGAAAGAAACTTAGAGTCCACAGGGAAGACTGGGAAGTAAGGAAGATACCAGGAGAATCTAGCAGGAGGATCAACCAAGAGGATGTGGGGATGTTTGCTGGGGAGAGGGTCATAGAAGACTTCTTTGGGCAAGTTCTTCCCCCACCTCTTTGCCTGGCGAGAGGAGCCTGGCATCCAAGAAGTCAGGTGTGGGAAAAGGACGGTGGTAGCTAGGAGTGATGCCAACCAGTGGGCACATCACGATGCGACTTCTAGTTCACGTCTATGTTTTATTCTGGGGACACTGAGGGAGAGGAGGGGCATATGGTGGGTAGGAGGAGGGGCATATGGTGGGTAGGAGGAGGGCATGGAACATTTTAAGTACGCAGGAAACCACAAATTTTTGTTTTGTAGAGGCAAACATCAAACAAACCACATGAGGAAATATTACATCGAGAACAAGACTAGGAAGCATATCATTGTTATTATTCGACACTCCCTTGGAGATCATATCTCACCAATGCAATAAGACTACAAAAACACATGATCTACAAATCCATTCATTCAGTTGAAAATATTTATGAAACACCTACTGTGGGTCAGGCATTGGCCCATATTTAAGTATATAGCAGTGAACAACAACAAAAGAGCCTTCATTTCATCAAGCCTCATTCTAGAAGAGCCAAACTGAAATCTGACCTCTCAGCATTTCATGTAGTTCAACCCTTGGTTCTTGACTTCACCTGTTTTGATGATTTTTTTTTTTTTTTTTTTTTGCCTTGGTATCCTGACTTCACACTTTTTGTTTTTTCCCCCTATCTCTCCAGCCTCTCTCCTCCTTCCCCAGTTCCACTTTTTTGGCCTTTTTTTCCTATGCTACCATGAAATGCTGATGTTTGATATGGGCTCTTCTCTCCTAACCGTACTTGCTTTCCTTCCATGCTAACATCCAGTCCTACACTGTGTTATGAAGTGCAGGTAGAAAGGTAATATAAAACCTAGTTTTTATTTCACTTTCAAGTTCTGTTAAATCTTTCTTGAACTGTTGATCTTTGCCATCTCCAATCTTCCCCATTACTGTGAATGCAATCACTATCCACCCAGGATCTCAAGCTATAAATGTGAGAGTCACTCTTAACACTTCACTCCCTAAGTTGCTTGGCTCAATTTGCCACTAACACCCACAGATTTTTATCATCAACATATATTTCAAATCTGCCCACGGCTACTACGCTGTTTCAAGCCACCATCAACTCTCACCTGAAACAGCCACTCAACTAGTTTCTCTGTTGCCTTGTTTGCCTTTTCTAAGTTCATTTCCACACAAGAACTTCACTGGTCTTTAGGAATGTACGTTACTCAGAAAATGATGGACATACCTCAAAAGGATACAGGAATCACCTTAAAAAGGAGTTCTTACTGTCCAAATCTGGGACAGTTTTGAGAATCAAAGAAAGTCATCACACAGATCACAGCCCATTGACTAAAAAGGAATGCACAAATCCATGCTGATACATACTTAAGTGAAACAGAAAAACTACTTTTTTCAACAGAATGTCAAACAATAATGTAGAAGAAGTGAGTTTTTAAAAATCACTATGGATGATACCACTCTAATGGCAGAAAGTTAAGAGGAACTAAAGAACCTCTTGATGAGGGTGGAGGAAGAGAGTGAAAAATCCAGCTTAAAATTAAGTATTAAAAAAAACTAAGATCATGGCATCTGGCCCCATCACTTCATGACAAACAGAGGGGGAAAAAGTGGAAGTAATGACAGATTTCCTCTCCTTGGGCTCTAAAATCCTTGCAGATGGTGACTGCAGCCATGAAATTAGATGACTGCTTCTTGGCAGGAAAGCTATGACAAACCTAGACAGTGTGTTAAAAAGCAAAGACATCACTTTGTCAACAAAGGTCCATAAAATCAAGGCTATGGTCTTTTCAGTAGTCACATATGGTTGTGAGAGCTGGACCGTAAAGAAGGCAGAAAGTGTAGTCACTCAGTTGTATCCAACTCTTTGCAACCCCATGGACTGTAGCCTATCAGGCTCCTCCATCCATGGGATTTTCCAGGCAAGAGTGCTGGAGTGGATTGCCATTTCCTTCTCCAGGGGATCTTCCCGACCCAGGAATCGAACCCAGAATTGAACCCGAGTCTCCTGCATTGCAGGCAGATGTTTTATCATCTGAGCCACCAGGGAAGCCCAAAGAAGGCAGAGTGCTTAAGAATTGGTGCTTCTGAACTATGGTGCTGGAGAAGACTCAAACCAGTCAATCCTAAAGGAAATCAGTCCTGAATATTCATTGGAAGGACTGATGCTGAAGCTCCAATACTTTGGCCACCTGATGCCAAGAGCCGACTCATTGGAAAAGACCCTGATGCTGGGAAAGATTGAAGGCAGAAGGAGAAGAAGGCAACAGAGGATGAGATAGCTGAATGGCATCACCTATGCAATGGATATGAACATGAACTTGGGCAAACTCCCGGAGATGGTGAAGGACAGGGAAGCCTGGCATGCTGCCAGGCTTGGGGTCTTGATGAGTCCAGCACAACTTGGTGACTGAACAACAACAAACAACAAGTTCTGTGGTGATCACGGTAATAACTGACTCAGCCAAGAGTCATTAATGGATGCTAAAATTAATAGGGCAAAGCTTGATGAAAAACAAGATATTTATACAGATATAAATATCAAAATATGTTCCATCACACTGCTTATTAATTACAAAGAGGAAAAACAGTTAACTTTACAGTGAGAAACTTGCCATATACTAATTTAAGCAAGTGATCAAATTTAAGGTAAACTGTAATTGTTATTCAGTTCAGTCCAGTTGCTCAGTCGTGTCCGACTCTTTGCGACCCCATGGACTGTAACATGCCAGTTCTCCCTGTCCATCACCAACTTCCGGAGTTTGCTCAAACATATGTCCATTGAGTCGGTGATACCATCCAACCATCTCATCCGCTGTCATCCCCTTCTCCTCCTGCCCTCAATCTTTCCCAGCATCAGGGTCTTTTCAAATGAGTCAGCTCTTCGCATTAGGTGGCCAAAGTATTGGAGTTTCAGCTTCAACATAAGCCCTTCCAATGAACACCCAGGACTGATCTCCTTTAGGACGGACTGGTTGGATCTCCTTGCAGTCCAAGGGACTCTCAAGAGTCTTCTTCAACACCACAGTTCAAAAGCATCAATTCTTCAGCACTCAGCTTTTTTTATAGTCCAACTCTCACATCCATACATGACCACTGGAAAAACCATGGCTTTGACTAGATGGACCTTGATGGCAAAGAAATATCTCTGCTTTTTAATATGCTGTCTAGGTTGGTCATAACTTTCCTTCCAAGGAGTAAGCATCTTTTAGTTTCATGGCCGCAGTCACCATCTGCAGTGATCCTAGAGCCCAAAAACATGAAGTCTGCCACCGTTTCCACTGTTTCCCCATCTATTTCCCATGAAGTGATGGGACCCAATGCCATGATCTTAGTTTTCTGAATGTTGAGCTTTAAGCCAACTTTTTCACTCTCCTCTTTCACTTTCATCAAGAGGCTTTTTAGTTCTTAACTTTCTGCCATAAGGGTGGTGTCATCTGCATATCTGAGGTTATTGATATTTCTTCCGGCAATCTTGTTTCCAGCTTGTGCTTCATATGCAGAGTAATTGTTATTATATTATTACAAACTAACATAACATGTCTCCTAATATGACACAGAGTGTATAACATCACTTATGCAGTATTTCAGACAAAAGGCATAACCTGAATCTGCTTATGAGGAAACAACAAACAAACCCAACTGAGGGCACTCTACAAAATAAATGGCCTGTTCTCTTAAAAAATGGCAAAATCATGAAAAAGAAAGGCAAAAAACCTGCTCTAGATTGAAGGAGACTAAAGAGATATAAAACTGTGCACAGTCAATGATTCAGGATTGAATCCTGGGTTAGAAAAAAACTTGCTATAAAAGAACAATATTGGGAAATTGACAAAAATTGAAAAAGATCTGTTGATTTAAGATCTATTGACTAAATAGTTGTATCAATGTTAAGTTTCCTAATTTTGTTCATTGTACTGTGGTTATATAAATCCTTGTTTTTAGGAACTATAAATTGAAGTGTTTTGGGGGTAATGCGGCATCTTCAACTTAATTTCAAGTAGTTCAGGCGAAAAGTGTATATAGAGTTGATTTTCATTATTTGCAGTGATTATGTTCTATTAAGTTGCAGAGCACTGAATTAGCAAATACTCAAAAAATTGTGCCTTGGGGAAACACAGAGTTAAGTTCCTGTAAGCCTCTAGTTATGTTTTTTTTCCACCTGTCAATATGTTTTGTTGACACTTGTTTAATACACTTGTGTTTAATGACACTTGTTTTATGTGTGTTTCTGTTTCTGCGTGTGTGCATGCGAAGTCACTTCAGTCGTGTCTGACTGTGACCCTATGGACTGTAGACTCCCAGGCTCCTGTGGCCATGGGATTCTCCAGGCAAGAACACTGGAGTGGGTTGCCATGCCCTTCTTCAGGGGATCTTCCCAACTGAGAGACTGAATCCGCCTCTCTTGCATCTCCTGCGTTGGCTGGTAGGTTCTTTACCACTAGTGCCACCTGGGAAGCCCATGTTTAAAGATACCTTATTTAATATACATTGTTGATTCATTAACACTGAACTCATAACCAACAGCACTATTACTCATGCCTGAATGAAGCATCTCTAACACATAAATTCTCTCTGAAAGGCATCTCACAGCCTTCCTGTGCTCAGGGACACGAGGCAGCAGCTTAGTACTGTGCCTGGGCATTTTAAACAGTGACACCATCAACAGGAAGGACAAGAATATGAAAAACATGGCACTAAACAGACTCCAAAAAGGATACTTGCTCACAGTAGGAGTGCTAACACAAGAAGGCAGAGCACCACCGTGTTTGAGCTCAACTGGGAATGTGCACATTTGGCAACTAAAATTTTCCTGGCTCTGCAAATGTCTTCAGTAGACCTTGAAAGTACCATGAGGGTACAAATAAATTGTAGCAAGTAGGTAAATTTGCAAATACAGAATGTGTGAGTAATGAGGATTGAGTGTGTATGTTTACTATATATGTATACACACACACACTTATACTTAATGAGATTGAACAAATGGCGAACAAATCAAAATATTAAAACTGGTGGATCTCCATATGGAGAGGATATGGGAGTTGTAAATACTGTTTCTTACAACTCTTCTCTAAATTTGAAATTACTGCCAAATAAAAATTTTTCAAATGTAAATTAATTAATTTTACTCCTCTGCTTAAAATATTTGAATTGCTTTCATTTGTACATCACATGACCTGTAAGCCCTGAAGGTGGTCAAGCCCCTTTGGGCCTATCCAAAGGTCATCTAGGCCACTATTCCTCTAATTCAGTCTCATAAACCGAAGTGAAGTTGCTCAGTCGTGTCCGACTCTTTGCGACCCCCTGGACCGTAGCCTACCAGGCTCCTCCATCCATGGGATTTTCCAGGCAAGAGTGCTGGAGTGGGTTGCCATTTCCTTCTCCAGTGGATCTTCCCGACCCAGGGATTGAACCCGGGTCTCCTGTATTGTAGACAGACGCTTTACCATCTGAGCCATCAGCAAAGTCCAGTTCAGTCTCATAGGTATTCTTTAATTCCTGGAGCGCTTCTTTCTCTAACTCCTGAGCTAAATTAGATCCTGTCCATTAAGGTGTCCTGAAGCACCTTGTTCTTTTTCTTCCACAGCCTTTATCATAATTTGTACTTATACTTACAAACAATGATGTGTTCTTATTTAATAAATATTATGTGTAAAACAATCATTAAGACATTTTAGAAGTATGGAATTATGCAAATGACTTGATTTAAATGTTTAGGCATGGAAAATTATTGAGGCAAAGATAAGGTCTAAATCGTGTACAAAAATCATACTTGTCCTTCACATAGGAGCAAGCATACAATGGATAAGGATTAGAAAGTAATATGCAAAAATGAGAATTCAGCTAGAATGATGAAATTATAAGCAGTTAAAAATAGATATTGTTTTCTTTTTGGTTCCTTTTAGTAAGAAAGAAAAATAGTTCTAAATCAAAGGATGATGATAATAACTACAATGTCAAGAATAGTTTGAAGATAATCTCTCTTACTACAGACCAGAGAAGAGAATGGAAAGCCACGGTTGGAGGCATGAAGCGAGCCCAGTTAGCATAATTTAAATAAACACACTTGGGTATGAACTAAGAGTGATGGTGCGAATGAGAGAAGTCGATGGATTACAGAGATATTATAGATACGCCAGGACTGACAAGATCTAAGACTAACTGAACAGGGTGAAAAAAGAGGGAAAACTCAAAAACTCTAATTTTAAATCTTAGGGAACTAGAAAGCAATTCACTGGTTCACTGCAAAAGGGATCATAGGAGAAAAGGCAGGTTTGCAGGTGGCATAATAAATTTACTTTGAACCTGTGGGACATCCAGGTGAAGACAGTAGGCAGCTGTCTACATAAGTCTGGAAAAGGGAGAAACTGGGCCAAAGATAGATAGATCTGGAAGTCATATAAAGACAGAAATTAAGCCAAGGAAAGTATAGGCTTCCCAAGTGGCGCTAGTGGTAAAGAACCTGCCTGCCAATGCAGGAGACAAAAGAGACGCAGGTTTGATCCCTGGGTTGGGAAGATCCTCTGGAGAAGGGCATGGCAACCCACTCCACTATTCTTGCCTAGAGAATCCCTTGGACAGAGGCAACTGGCGGGCTACAGTCCATAAGAGTTGCAAAGAGTCAGATACAACTAAAGCAACTGAGCACACGTGCACGCAAAGATAGTATAGCCTGAGTACACAGAGCTGAAGTATTAACCTGATTAGACACCAGGAAGACACAGACAAGATGGAATTTCTGCCCCTAGTGGCCAGTCTAGGGATAGAGTCGGAGAAGTAATCTTTGTCTTTCTTCCATGTATTCGATACTCTCTTCTAGTTCTGAAATGAACATGACAGAGTCTCAGCTACCAGGAAGTTCACAATCTAGAGAGAGAGCATAGACAGAAAGAACAACTCAGACAATAACGTAGTCCGTACGATGGTAAGGTGCTGTGGCAAAGAAGAGGCACTGAATTCATCCAGTGCAGGCTGTAGCCTGTTGAAGGGTATACTGGAATTGACCAGGTAGAATGTTTCAGATGGGGAGGGCTTTTAAAGGGAGGTGAACCACTGTATGAAAAGGCATTGGTTTTCATACCAATGAAGTATGAGAGAAAGGCTGAGAGAAAGTTTAGGACATCTGGGAAGCTACCGTAGTTGTATATGGGGCCAGTTGAAGGTGCCCAGCTTTGTGAATTCAGTGAAGTTTACTGGATATTATGGACAGGAGATGAGGGAGAACTTAACTGTGTTTACAGATTTCAAGTGTTACTAAGAATACATACTTTAAGTCTGCGTTAATTTTTGATTATGTAAATATTATTCATTCATTGTTTAAAAAAATTAGAGCATACGAGAGAAATTTCTTTAAAAACGACCACTTGGACTATCCCTAAATAGAGATGTCCTCTGTTAACAAGATTGGTGTATATTCTATATTTTCTTCTGAGCATATATCTGTTTATTGGTTACAAATGTTTTTTAATTTACAAAAAAAATGGAGTCATACTTTGTATACCAATCTCTTTTTTTCATTTAACTACATGCCATGATCATTTTTCTCATAAATGCACCTCTAAAAGTATATATCTTAATGCTGATTAATATTTCATAGTGTGAATAGATTTCTTATGTTAGGATCATTCAGCTGTATCCAATTTTTCGAGGAGCTTGACTTTCAAATACTAAAAATCTTAAAAAGTGGCTCAGACTTCATTAACCTTTAATGAAGCCACCCAAAATTGAATTTATTCATTAAGTCAAAACTCTTTAACAGTTTGAGCAGGAATTCCCTTGTGGTCCAGTGGTTAGGTCTCGGAGATGTAGGGTGGGGGGCAGGATCCTCCAAGCCGTATGGCAAGACCAAAACAGAAAGAGAGTGAGCCACATTCCTTTAAGAGGATAGGAATGACACAGTGGTGTTCTGTTGCAGAAAGTATGTCAACCATCTGATGCAAAACACAGATACTGGACTAGGCTCAAGGTACAGAACTTGAAGGCGCACAGTCATTTCTGGCACACTTTGAAGGTGAGGCCATAGCCATTTTAGTCAAATAGTTATGTTTTCTTAGGCGGATTTTTCAGCTGATCTCATTTCACAAATAAAGAAGGTTTCCTATTTAAATCCTAAAGAGTAGTAAACTTCTACTCATTTTGTGGAGACTGTAGGTACTTGGAAAATCAAATGGCCAATAATTGACACCTTCTACTTGGTAACTGTGTGTGTGTGTGTGTGTGCGCGCGCGTGCACCCAGTGATGTCGGACTCTTCGTGACCCCATGAACTTGTGGCCTGCCAAGCCACTCTGTCATTGGAATTTTCCAGGCAAGAATACTGGACTGGGTAGCCATTTGCCACTCCAGGGGATAACTATAGGGCTTCCTAGATGGCTCAATGGTAAAAAATCTGCCTGCCAATGAAGGAGACACAGGTATGATCCCTGGATTAGGAAGATCCTCTGGAGGAGGAAATGGCAACCCACTCCAGTATTCTTGCCTGGAAAATCCCATGAACAGAGGAGCCTGGCAGGCTACAGTCCATAGGATTGCAAAAGGTTCGACATAACTGAGTAACTAAGCATGTATGCAGTATGTAAAATAGTAAAATAGTCAGAACATAGATTTTATATTTGTTCAGTTTTATCACCTGAGTTAATAAGCAGAATATCTGGACAATAAATGACTTAATCCCTCATTTAGAAGGTGCTAAGGGCTTTCCTGATGGCTTGGCAGGTAAAGAATCTGCCTGCAATGCAGGAGACCTGGGTTCGATTCATGGGTCAGGAAGTTCCCCTGGAGAAGAAAGGGCAACCCACTCCAATATGCTTACCTGGAGAATTCCATGGACAGAAGAGCCTGGTGGGCTGCAGTCCATGGGTTATAGAGTCAGACATGACTGAGTGACTAAACATTCACTCACACTCAAGGGCTTCCCAGGTGGCGCACTGGTAAACAATCCACTTGCAAAATCAAGAGACACAAGAGAACTGGGTTTGATCCCTGGGTTGGAAAGATCACCTGGAGGAGGAAACAGCAACCCACTCCAGTATTCTTGCCTGGAGAATTCCACGGACAGAGGAGTCCGGCAACCTATAGTCCATGGGGTGGTAAAGAGTTGGATAGAACTGAGTGACTGAGCACATACACACATGATCTGAATATGTGTAACTCCCCAAAACTCATATCTTGAAATCCTAATGCCCAAAGGTGATAGTATTAGTAAGGTGGGGCTTTGGGGAGGTGTTAAATCATGAAGGTGGAACCCTCATGAATGGAATTAGTACACTGGACTAAGGCAAATGAACAAGGATTTTTTCATCTTTAATTTGAATTTGAACATCTTTAATTTCACAAATACTTTAACAGCTAAATTTAATAAAGTGTTAGTCACTCAGTTGTATCTAATAAAATCAAGATACAATCTCCCCCCTACATTTTTCTTTTCTTACATAGAATGCATTTTGCCTCACTATATGAACTGTTTTATTATGATAAATTTCTATAGAAAGGAAATGTAATAAACACAATTATTGCTAAACTCCAAATTCAGGACAAGTATTGTAGTTACTAGAACTGGGTAAAGAGCAGTAAATTTTTAAGTAGAAAATTAAAGCTCCCATTAGTGCAGCAAATTACCAAGCAAATGTAAACAATTAAAAAAGAAATGTCCAAGGTCACCTTAAAGAGAAAGTATACTTCCTCAGTCAGGTCTCTTTGTAACTTGAAAGAAGTTATTTACATACCTAAATACAGTATGTGAATTGGGGGTGGGGTTTAATGGAGTTTTAGAAAAGGGTAGTTCGCAGGGCAAACTTCTGAGACTTTCTTTCTTCAGCTGAACAATTTGTCCACTGTGGAAAGAGCAGGTCTAAAATTCATATCCACTAGGTGGTTTTGCTTCCCTGAAAATGTTGCATCGTCGTTGTTTAGTCACTAAGTTGTGTCCGACTCTTCCAACCCCATGGACTGTAGCCCACCAGGCTCCTCTGCCCATGGGATTTCCCAGGGAAGAATACTGAAGTAGGTTGCCATTTCCTTTTCCAGAAATGTTGCATGGCTCCATTTAATTCATTTACTTAGCAAATATTTACTAAATACCTTTTCAGTGCAATGTATTTTGCCAAGAGTTGTGTGTGGAGGATACAAGAATCACTAGTGGAGCAGTGGGAAGAGATGTGCTTTGGGATCAAATAGACTGGTTAGATCCCCAGCTTCATGGATAAATTACTCCTTTGCAGTTTTTTTAAGCCAGTACAAACCCACTCCAGTATTCTTGACTGGAGAATCCCATGGACGGAGGAGCCTGGTGGGCTACAGTCCACAGGGTCGCAGAGTCGGACTCGACTGAGGGACTTCACTTCAAGCCAGTAAAATGAAGTTTTTTGTTTTTGTTTTAAAAAGGAAGAGGAAAGGAAGAAAGCAAGAAGGAAATGTAAATATCTGTGACCAGAACACAAGAAGTACTCAATAAATCAGGTTTTCCTCTCTTCAACTCCACTTGGCGTTTTCTATAAGGTAAGTGATCAAGTAAGCCTTCATAAAGTGGGGAAGGGTGCAATTGATTTGGGTCTTAAGAAGGGTTCTTGATTTGGACTGGTTGAGATAACGGGAGAAGACAAACTCAGCGATTGACGTGTTTGGACTGGAAGTAGATCCTATTCTCTGGAACAGACTAGGAGGGTGAGAACTGGAAGCTGCAAAGGTCAGGATGCCTTTTATAATCTCATTCAGTATAGAGCAGGTTCCTAAAAACACAAAGTTATGAGGACAGTAGCCTGAAATCAAGGCATCTTCTCTGATTAGATCTAAGGGGCAAGTTTTTCCGTATTTGATTGTATTATTGATTCATTCACCACACACTTTTGATTTATTCAAAGAATAACACAGCACTTAAAATCTAAACACTAGAATGTGACGATACAGGAATCAAAAGACACTGTCCCAGTTTTGAAGCAGACAGACACATAAACAATTTAAATACGTTTAGGGGAGAAGGCAATGACACCCCACTCCAGTACTCTTGCCTGGAAAATCCCATGGACGGAGGAGCCTGGTAGGCTGCAGTCCACTGGGTCGCGAAGAGTCGGACACGACTGAGCGACTTCACTTTCATTTTTCACTTTCCTGCATTGGAGAAGGAAATGGCAACCTACTCCAGTGTTCTTGCCTGGAGAATCCCAGGGACGGGGAAGCCTGGTGGGCTGCTGTCTATGGGGTCGCACAGAGTCGGACACGACTGAAGCGACTTAGCAGCAGCAGAGGTGATAAAGAGTCAGGTAGAGCAGCTCCGAGAAGAAAAATATTTTTTTCTTGGATCAGTTCAACTCTAATTATACGAAAATAAACACATTTTACCAACTATAAAATTATACGCCACGCTTAAACATTAAAAAAAAAAAAAGGACATTAAGGTTTTTTTTTTTCCCCGAAGTGTCAAACGTAAAGCTCATTCTAGCGATGCTTCTGGAGCTAAACCCGCAGAAAAACACTGAGGAAGCGTGACTGAGTTCTTACTGTTACTGCTCTCCGAAATCGGTCCTCCACATCGTTTCCTTAAAAAGTAGAAGCTTGTGGGAAACACAGTCTTGGCTCCTCAAGGAACACGCAACTGGAGACTGCAAGGAGAAAGCAGAACGCGGATACCGCAGTTTTCCAAGTGCGGTCGGCCCTTCCCAAGTGGTGGATTTTTGGCAACTGGCCCCACCTTCCTCCGGATTCCGGGGAAGAGTCTAACGCCCTCCGGAGCCGTCCCTAGTGACGTCACGAGCGCGATTCCAGTCTGCGGCCAATCACGCGGCCGGATTCCGGGGGAAGCCCGGGGCGGCGGCGGCGCCCTATGCGCGTGCGCGAGGTCTCCGCGTGGCTATATAAACATGGCTGGCGTGGCCGCGCGGCGGGGCCGTGCGGAGCGCGCGTAGGGGGCTTCGGGGCGCTCTGGGTTCGTAGGTTTGAAATTTCTGGCGGGGGATTCGCCGCGCCGAGTTTCGGTGGGAGGTGGGAGCCGACGTGACGCCCTTCCGGGAGCCGCGCAGCCGGACTCCGCTGCCTCTGGTCCCGGGGCTGAGGCGCCGGGTTGAGCCGGCGCACGTGTGAGCGCCGCCGAGGAAGCGGCGAGCGGCCGAGCAGGTGTGGCAGCCGGCGGGGCCGCGCGGACGGGAGGAAGGTCCGGGACGCCGGGGTCCCGCTGTCCAGCGCGGCGTCGGTCACTGACTCCTGTGTCGCGGCCCCGGCGCCTCTCCCTAGCGATGCTGTGGAGCTGGAACTGCACCGGAGTCGGCGGCCGCTTGTCAAGCCTCCTCTCGCCTCTGCTCCCGGAACGGCAGCGCCGCGGCTGCCGCTGATCCACCTAGGGGGATGCCCGCGGGCCTCACGGAGCCGGCCGGCGCCGCTCCCCCAGCCGGTGTGGGCGCCTCCGGGACCGTGACCATGGCCCCCGCCGCGGCTCTGCCCGTCCGGGTGGAGAGCACTCCGGTGGCCTTGGGCGCCGTGACTAAGGCTCCTGTCAGTGTCTGCGTAGAGTCCTCGGCGTCCCAGCCGCTGCGGTCCCCCGTGGGGACCCTGGTGACCAAAGTGGCCCCTGTCAGTGCCCTTCCTAAACTCAGCAACGGCCCTCGTCTACCATCTCCTCAGATAGTCGCCGTGAAAGCCCCCAACACCACCACAATCCAATTGCCTGCTAATCTGCAGCTTCCTCCAGGTACGTGGCTCACCTTGATAGCTTTAGCGGGCCAGCCGGCTGTGACAGGGGAAACGTCGCAGCCGATCGCGCCTTGTCTCTGGGAGTTCCAAAACACTCAGCCCAGAGAACCTTTCAACGTCTCGACTTTGCGGGGCAGTGATTTGTCTAAGGGGCCACAGTAAAAGCTGGAGCAGCATGTTCGAGAGGGCCTTTGAGGCACTGGCTCTTAGATTCGGGAAGATAGAGATTCGCTCAAGTTTTATTTCGTATGGAGAAAAGATCAGTTTTTATATCCACATACTTAGATTACTGTGTTTAAAAAAAAAGTGTTTTTAAAAGGTTCTTATGTGTTAAGACCGAAAGAGAATTTTAAACTGAAGCAAGCCTAAATAAGTTTACTAGAAAGAGGTGTGATGATTGTAACCTGCCAGAGTTGACAGGTCAGAGCCAGAAGGTTATTTGTGAAGCAATGTGTGAATTTCTGCAGTTAATGAGCCTGTGACTACTTTTTATACTAAAGTTTGCTCTGTAGGGCTGTTTTTCTTGACTGAGGCAAAGTTTTTGCTTTGTGATGACTTACATATTGTAAATATGCTGGAAGGTGTGTAAGTATTTTATCTTGTTTTCTTGCCTCCAGTGAAAGTCACTTGGAATTTCTGTGGGAGGAAAAGGCACATTTTCTCTTTGGAAAAAAATTCTGCTAGTAATTTTATTGTATTCTATGTGTTTTGCTTAGCAGCAGTGGGAGCTCTGACCAGCAAAGGTGGTAAAGAAATGGAAACCTTTTGGTTCACATGATGTCAGTTTCCCCTTAGCAGAATGAGGAGGCCTCTTTTGTAACTAATGTTCTGTTTCCGTCAGGAACATTGTGGAAAGATTAGTTTTTAACTTATGATGAACTTGTGTTTTAGTTCTGTATGGTACAGGAGGTACTTATACTTAAGACTGTGTGCTCCACTGGATACTTTTTTTTTTTTTTTTTAATGTTCTGGAAGGACATCATCTATTAAGAGAATCATCATTAATTAACCCTGTACAGAACACAGGAGCTAGGTGGACAGAGACTATAGTCTTTTGTAGGACATTGCTTCCTACTAACCAGTCCCTGCAGGGCTTGCTTTTTTTCTTTCTTAACTTCTAAACAGAGTTACTGTGCTGTTGGAAAAATTATCTTTCTCAAAAGACCTGATGTCAGTTTCCCACTGTCTACAAATTCCAACAAAAAGCAAACCCAAGTGTGCTCACAAAGTGCTCTTAGTCAACATTGCTACTCATATATAGTTTTGAGGTCTCCCCTAAATTGGTAAAATAAACAAAATCTTACAAGAGGAATACTAAAATATACACTAATACTTTGCTCAGTATCACACAGTAAGTTAGGTTTCCAGTCACATACTCTATGGCTGTACGATCCACCTCATCTGTACTGGTTCCTAGGACTGTGTCCGCTTGGAGGTTTAAAAGAAAATAAGCCAACCTCTGTGGCTTAGGAGTCATCTCTGGAAGACAGTACTGGCCTTCTGAATGCTGGGACTCACGGACTCGTTGATGTGGTTTTCTGCTGTGCCAGGATGTCCTGGCAGCTCCTGTACATTTCAATCAAGCAGTTCCACTGAATATATTTTCTGCTGGTTCTAAATTGTCACCCTACATACCCTCTTATAAAGTAGTTATGAATTTGTTTAGATGAAGTACTCCTGATATGTTAAAAACGAAATTCCTATCCAGTCACCGAAGTTTGTTTAGAAATGATCAAAAAGTATTGAGAGGAAAACTTTCAAAAGTGGGAACTTGCTGGTGAGAGGGACCCGATCACTTACTGAGAACATACTGTGCTATGAAAATTGAGGTAAAGTTGACATACAATATTATATCACTGGCCTCTTTTTATACATTTAAATTATTTTGTTTGTTGGTCAAAATAGATAGCAAATAAGGAAAAAGTTCTCTAAGGGTAAATAATTCGTCCAGTGCCAGACAACTCCTAGATAACAGAGGGAAATTGAATCCAGCTTTGTTTGACTCTTTCCACAGCACTGTGCTTACCACTTGATGTGCATGTATAATATGCCTCCTGAGTAGCAATGTTAAAAGGTGATTTATAGAATTTTAGAGCCTAATCTTTTTATTACACAGAGAAACCAAAACTGAAACTTGCTAGAGCGAAAGAGCAGCAAGCCAGGACCACAGCTTAAGTATGCAATACGCTAACACTTGTTTTGCCGTGGGAGTGCTGTACTGTGCTTAGTCACTCAGTCGTGTCCGGCTCTTAGCGAACCCATGGACTGCAGCCCACCAGGCTCCTCTGTTCATGGGAGTCTCCAGACAAGAATACTGGAGTGGGTGGCCATGCCATCCTCCAGGGGATCTTCCCAACCCAGGGATCGAACCCAGGTCTCCCGCATTGCAGGCGGATTCTTTACCTGCTGAGCCCCCAGGGAAGCCCATGCTGTGGGAGAAACATCCACAAAAGAGAGGAGATAAATTGTCTTTAGGAGTTACTTAGGAGGTAGGATGGTACTTTGAGGAGCAGCTTTTGGAATTTCTGCTCAAGTGTAGCAGAAGAGCATACTCAGTTTGCACTCTCTTGGGTGCACAATAAGATAACTGATAACCTGAGGTATGACATAGAAACACTGATTAAAATAACACTTGGACACTGATTAAAGTAATGTTTTAAAGAGTTTATCAGTCTTGTACTAGTTCTTTTATAGGCCAAGGATTAGCAGAGGATTACTCAAAGATACTTAAATTACCTAGGAGTCAGCTCTGATTTTTCCAAGGTAATGAATTCTTTGTGTTTGCTTTCTCTTTACTTCAAAATTTCCTCTGTAAACTGAACTATTTTTTAAAAATGTACATATGTACCACAGGTTTTTCTTGGGAGCAGGAGCTGGAAACAAAAAGAGGGGCATTGTGAGGAAATGAAAGAAACTGTAGCAAAGCCCTGAAGATTATTCTGTGGAATATTTTTGCTAATCTCTTCAGTCTTTTCTCTTTTATGAATTTGTGGGATTCAGACCAGACTGTGGCTCTTTGTATTTTTGGTATCCTGTGCCTCTTCTATCATGTATTTGAGAGTGATGAGGAAGGACTTGATTGCTTCTTTTATGTCACAGTTCTTTTATGAACTGTGCTTCATAAATTCTGCTTCCATAGTCTTACTGTACAGAAGTTTGTAAAAGTTGCTGGTGAAATGGATCACATCCTTTTTTATCAACTCCTTCATGCTGAGACATGGTGTGGGTTTTGCATCTTTCTCGAATTCTGAATCAGTACCTGAATAAACTTGAGGTTCTTGTTTTCACCCAGCTTTATCAGAGGGATATTACATGATCATCTGCTCCCAAGGTTGTCCCAGTACTCCGGGACACCATGGAAAGTGTTGGCAGTTGTCTTCAGTGGTCACCAATGCCCCGGTAACTCATCTGGTAAAGAATCTGCCCATGCTGTGGGAGAACTGGGTTCGATCCCTGGGTTGGGAAGATCCCCTGGAGAAGGGAATGGCTACCCACTCCAGTATTCTGGCCTGGAGAATTCCATGGACTGTATAGTTCATTGGGTTGCAAAGAATCTGACACAACTGAGCAACTTTCACCTTCAGTGCTCACCATATGTACCAGCCATAGTTTGGATTTCAAGGGCTGTGAAGTCACTTTGACTCACATTTACCCTTACAGCATTAATAACAACTACTACTGACAACTTTAAAATTCATGAATTTGCTCAGAAGTATTGTCTCATTTGATCTCTTTAACAATCTTGCAAAGTAGGTATGTCTCTCAGTCCACAAACATGAGATGTCTTCCCATTTATTTTAGATCTTTAATTTCTTTAAATGACATTTTATAGTTTCCAGATATTGCTTTTGTACTTATTTGGTTAAATTTATTCCTAAAGTGTATTATTTTTTATCTTATTGTAGGTGGAATTTTTTCTTAATTCTGTTTACAATTACTCATTGGAAATGTATAGAAATACAGTTGATTCTTCTTTATTGATCTTGTATCCTGCTTCCTAGCTGAACTCATTTATTAGTTTTAATAGTTTTTTTTCATAGGTGTTTGGATTTTTATATACAAGATCATGATGTATGTGAATAGATGGTTTTACTGTCTCTTTTGGATGCCTTTTATTTTCCTGTATCATTGCCCTGGTTAGAACTTTCAGTATAATGTTAAGTGGTAGTGATTGTAGGCATCCTTGTCATGTTCCTCATCTCAGGAATCCTGATCTTAGGGTAAAAGAATTTAGTCTTTCGCTGTTAAGTATGATGCTAGCTGTGAGTTTTAAACCAACCTTGCATATTGAGATAAGTATCACTTGATCAAGGGTATAACACTTTTTATATGTTGCTGAATTTAATTTGCTAGTACTTTGTTGAGAATTTTTGCATTGGTATACATAGGATATTTTGGTTTTAATATGAGGGTAAAACAGACCTTACAGAATGAATTGACACATGTTTTCTATTCGGTTTTTTAGAATAATTTATGAAGACCTAGCATTTTTTTCCCTTAGATATTTGATATGGAGAGTGAGTGAGTGAGTGAAGTTGCTCAGTGGTGTCCGACTATTTGCAACCCCGTGGACTATAGCCCACCAGGCTCCTCCATCTGTGGGATTCTCCAGGCAAGAACACTGGAGTGGGTTGCCATTTCCTTCTCCAGGGGATCTTCCCAACCCAGGGATCAAATCAGGTCTCCCGCATTGCAGGCAGACGTTTTAACCTCTGAGCCACCAGGGAAGCCCTGATATGGAGAAGGAAATGGCAACCCACTCCAGTACTCTTGCCTGGAAAATCCCATGGATGGAGGAGCCTGGTAGGCTGCAGTCCATGGGGTTGCTAAGAGTCAGACACAACTGAGCGACTTCACTTTCACTTTTCACTTTCACACATTGGAGAAGGAAATGGCAACCCACTCCAGTGTTTTGCCTGGAGACGGGGACAGGGACAGGGGGAGCCTGGTGGGCTGCCGTCTATGGGGTCGCACAGAGTCCAACACGACTGAAGCGACTTAGCAGCAGCAGATATTTGATAGAATTCATCAGTGAAGCCATGGGGAACTGAGCTTATCTTGTGGATACTATTTTAGATTATTCATTCAGTCTGTTTGTTAGAGGTCTATTCAGGTTGTCCATTTTCTTAAGTTAGTTTTAGTAGTTTATTATGTTTCTAGGAATTTGTCCATTTCATGTAATTTATCTAATTTATTGGTTTATAATTGGTCATAGCATTCAACTAGAATCCTTCTTTCCATAAGATTAGTGGTAATATCCCCTCTTTCATTCCTAATTTTAGCAATTTGAGCCTTTTCTACTTTTTTTCTTGGTTAATCTAGGTCAAGATGTGTCAGTTTTTTGATCTATTCAAAGAACCAACTTTTGGTTTTTTTTTTTTCTCAGTTGTTTCTCTATTCTTGATTCTCCTGACCCTGCTCTAATCTTTATTAATTTTCTTTTGTCTGCTTGCTGTCATTTTTGTTTAGTTTTTTCTCAGTGTCTTTAGATAGAAGGTTATAAAACTATTACTTTAAATTATCCTTCTCTTAAAATACAGGGATTTACTTTCTGTAGTCTGTTTTCAGTCTGAAGAACTTAATTTAGTGTTTTCTGTCTGATGCTAGCACCCAGTCCTCTATGTTTTTATCTGAGGATGTCTTTTTTTTTTTTAACTTTTTATTGGGGTATAGTTGATTTGCAATGTTGTGTAAGTTTCAGGTGTACAGCAGAGTAAATCTGTTATACCTACACATATGTCCACCCTTTTCTAGATTGTTTCCCATATAGGCCATTACAAAGTATTGAGTAGAGTTCCTTGTGCTATACAGTAGGTCCTCATTAGTTATCTATTTTATGTATAATAGTGTGTATATGTCAGTTCCAATCCAGGATGTCTTTATTTTGTCTCCTTTTTTGAAAGATGTTTTCAATGAATATCTGATTGTTGGTGGATAATTATTTTTGTTTTTCTTTTTCCCCAGCAAGTGGAATATGTCATACTCCTGATGTCTGGCCTCCATTGTTTCTGATGAGAAGTTAGCTGTTAATCCTGTTAACGCAGTTCTCTCATATATTTTTCTCTTATTGTTCTCAAGGTTTTATCTTTGTACATTTTTATCATGATGTGTCTTTGCATTTATCTTATTGGGTTGACCAAAAAGTTTGTTCAGGTTTTTCCATCTTATGAAAACTCAAATGAACCATTTGACCAATTCAAAACTTAAGAGTTTGTTGAGCTACTTTGATGTTTAGATTATTTTTCACCAAATTTGGGAAGTTTTTAGCCATTATCTCTTTGGATATTTTTCGGCTCCTTTCTCTCCCTCCCTCCCCGTTTCTGTCCCTCCTCTCCTTCTGGTATTCACATTAGGCCTGTGTTGATGTGCCTGTCACTGTGCCAGGTTTCTGTGAAGCTCTGTTCATTTTTCTTCATTCTTTTTTCTCTTCATTCTTTGGATTGTGTAATCTCTATTGAACCGTCTTCAAGTTCACTGACTTATCTTTCTGCTCATTCAAGTTTGCTCTTGATCCTCTCTAGTGAAATTTTTATTTGAGTTTTTGTACCTTATAATTACAGAATTTTTTTTTTTTGTAATATCTGTTTCTCTAATGGTATTCTCTACTTAATGACAGAATCATCATCATCATATCTTCCTTTACTTCTCTAAGCATGATTTCCCTTGGTCTTTTGACATATTTATAACAGTTACTTTGAAGTCTTTGTTAAATCTAACATCTCATTTCACTCAGGTGGTTTCTGTTGCCTGCCTTTCTCCATGTGTCATTCTTTTTTCTTTGCATGTCCTATAATTTTTAAATTAAAACTAATATATTGACACTTTCAGTGGCTAAAGCTCCATGCTTCCAATGCAGGGGGCCCAAGTTCAATCCCTGATCAGGGAACTAGATTCCACATGCCGCAACTAAGACTCAGCACAGGCGAATAAATGAATATTTTTTAGAAGTTAACAGAGTGACTTTTTACTCCCTTGAGTGGATTATTGTTGTTTGTTTTTTAAGTGTCTGGCTGAACTATTTTAATGAAATCTGTTTCCCTCAGAGGATACAGCTTTTGGCATAAGCACAGCCTCCCTGGGATAACAGAGGTTTCAGCAGGGCCCTTTTCGATTATTTCTTTCTCTGATAGCTCTGTTAAGCTTTCTGCCTCTGCTGGTATCATGCCTAGACTCCACTCACTGCCAGTACCTTCTTGTTTTCAACAGCACCCTGAGGCCTAACTAGCTTCACAGTCCAATTCAGTTAAATATGGACTCATCTACGGGAAGTAGTTTCTGAGGTCATTGAGGTTCTGACCCCAGTAGGACCCTTCTTAGTTGTTTCTTTATCTTGTTCTCTGTGGTAGACCAGAGGTAGACCTGTGACTTAGCATAGCTTGTATCTTTTAGGAAGATATCAGAACCCTTTCTTTTAATTGTTCATTGTATTTGAGAATGCCCTTAGTTTGACCTTTCCCACACTCTGAAATAAAGTCAGTTTCTCTTGGGAGATGTTTGGAGCAGGTACTCAGGACAGTGGCATGCTTCTTTCTGAGTGATGTCTCTGCTTTAGAAGTGGAGAACTGGGCTTGGGTGGTGACCTCTAGTCTGCTCTGCTTATCTCTTCCATCATGGAACTCCCACCCCATGAAAGAGCTGGGGTGAGGGTGATGGCGGCCCAAGTATTCTCAGTCGAGTCTTCCCTTTATGAGTAGGGATGAGTAAAACAAGAAGCCTGGAAACCCTTGGATGCACTTGTCTCCAGTTTATTTTCTTCTGTATTCAGCTTGAGGTGGCAGAGATGCAAGATGCTGTCCCTGAAAAGTAGCATAGCCCTCAACTGGAAGCTTGGGAGAGAGGGACACCCTCCGTTGGCCACATTGCCTGAACTGAGAAGGCAGAGGGGTGGGTCATGGTTCAGATGCCACAGATTCTTGTTGTTCTTACTGAGTTTTAGTAGATTCTTTTTAATAAATTGTCTAGTCATTTTCTGTATGCCTTTGGGCAATTTCTGAAGACTTTAAATAGTTGTTTTTAAAAATAATTTTTACCAGTTATGCTTGTTTTGCTGGGGAATGGCTTTATGGAGCTCTTCGTGTCCAGGAATGGAACTCCAGCTATGACTGTTCTTGCTTGTGCCTACTACTTACGTAGATAAGAATTTCTTACAATAGAAATACTGGGTTAGAGGGTATGCAAATGGGAACCAGTTTGGCACAGTCGTGTAGAGTTAAATGAAGCAGTTGTACCAAACTATACTACCAGCTTTAAGATTTTAAGAGTTTTTGTTGCTACACATCTCTGTAACACTTAATATTGTCAATGGACTTCTTAATTTTTGTCTGCCTAGGTAGACATAAAGTGATATCTCACTGTGGTCTTAATTTACCTTTCCCTGTCATTGGTATCTGTGTTTCTTTTGTGCATTTTGGATGTTCACTCTTCGAATATATGTGAACTAAATTTTTCTTTCCTATTTTGTGCTTTGTCTTTTTACCTCATGGTATCTTTGGCTAAGCAAAAGTTTTAAAAATATAGTGGTATGTATCAAGTTTATTTAGTTAAGAAATCCTTCCCTGTTCCAAGTTCAGAATGACAGTTTTCTACATTGTTTAAGAGGTTAAAAGTTTTTATTCTTGTATCCTTAATGTCCTTGGGTTTTTGTGCATGGTGTGGAACATTTCATCTTTTCCATTTAAGTAACTAATTATATAGTAGCTCTTTTTCTCACTGATCTGCAGTACTCTTAGAAGAATTTCATATGACATATCTGGAGGCTATTTGGGATTTTCTATTCCATTGGTCAAAAGCAAAGGAGAAAAGGAAAGATATAAACATCTGAATGCAGAGTTCCAAAGAATAGCAAGAAAAGATAAGAAAGCCTTCTTCAGCGATCAATGCAAAGAAATAGAAGAAAACAACAGAATGGAAAAGACTAGGGATCTCTTCAAGAAAATCAGAGATACCAAAGGAACATTTCATGCAAAGATGGGCTCGATAAAGGACAGAAATGGTAGGGACCTAACAGAAGCAGAAGATATTAAGAAGAGATGGCAAGAATACACAGAAGAATTGTACAAAAAAGATCTTCACGACCCAGATAATCACGATGGTGTGATCACTGACCTAGAGCCAGACATCCTGGAATGTGAAGTCAAGTGGGCCTTAGAAAGCATCACTACGAACAAAGCTAGTGGAGGTGATAGAATTCCAGTTGAGCTATTCCAAATCCTGAAAGATGATGCTGTGAAAGTGCTGCACTCAATATGCCAGCAAATTTGGAAAACTCAGCAGTGGCCACAGGACTGGAAAAGGTCAGTTTTCATTCCAATCCCAAAGAAAGGCAATGCCAAAGAATGCTCAAACTACAGCACAATTGCACTCATCTCACACGCTAGTAAAGTAATGCTTAAAATTCTCCAAGCCAGGCTTGAGCAATACGTGAACCATGAACTTCAACATGTTCAAGCTGGTTTTAGAAAAGGCAGAGGAACCAGAGATCAAGTTGCCAACATCTGCTGGATCATGGAAAAAGCAAGAGAGTTCCAGAAAAACATCTATTTCTGCTTTATTGACTATGCCAAAGCCTTTGACTGTGTGGATCACAATAAACTGTGGAAAATTCTGAAAGAGATGGGAATACCAGACTACCTGATCTGCCTCTTGAGAAATCTGTATGCAGGTCAGGAAACAACAGTTAGAACTGGACATGGAACAACAGACTGGTTCCAAATAGGAAAAGGAGTATTGTATATTGTCACCCTGCTTATTTAACTTATATGCAGAGTACATCATGAGAAACGCTGGACTGGAAGAAGCACAAGCTGGAATCAAGATTGCCAGGAGAAATATCAATAACCTCAGATATGCAGATGACACCACCCTTATGGCAGAAAGTGAAGAGGAACTCAAAAGCCTCTTGATGAAAGTGAAAGAGGAGAGTGAAAAAGTTTACTTAAAGCTCAACATTCAGAAAACTAAGATCATGGCATCTGGTCCCATCACTTCATGGGAAATAGATGGAAAACAGTGGAAACAGTGGCAAACTTTATTTTGTTGGGCTCCAAAATCACTCCAGATGGTGATTGCAGCCATGAAATTGAAGGACGCTTACTCCTTGGAGGAAAGTTATGACCAACCTAGATAGCATATTCAAAAGCAGAGACATTAATTTGCCAACAAAGGTCCGTCTAGTCAAGGCTATGGTTTTTCCATTGGTCATGTATGGATGTGAGAGTTGGACTGTGAAGAAAACTGAGCGCCAAAGAATTGATGCTTTTGAACTGTGGTGTTGGAGAAAACTCTTGAGAGTCCCTTTGACTACAAGGAGATCCAACCAGTCCATTCTAAAGGAGATTAGCCCTGGGATTTCTTTGGAAGGAATGATGCTAAAGCTGAAACTCCAGTACTTTGGCCACCTCATGCGAAGAGTTGACTCATTGGAAAAGACTCTGATGCTGAGAGGGATTGGGGGCAAGAGGAGAAGGGAACGACAGAGGATGATAAGGCTGGATGGCATCACTGACTCGATGGATGTGAGTCTGAGTGAACTCCGGGAGTTGGTGATGGACAGGGAGGCCTGGTGTGCTGTGATTCATGGGGTCGCAAAGAGTCAGACACGACTGAGCAACTGATCTGATCTGATCTGATATGATTCCCTTGGTCAGTTTGCATAGTCTTGTACTGTTACCATACTGTCTTAACTGTAGCTTTATAAATAGTTTGATGTCATGAGGAAAGTGTTTTGCCTTTTTCAGGAATATCTCATCCATACGTTTAGACTTTTAATATTTTAAATAGCTTTGAGTAACAACATTTTTCTGTATTATATATTGTAATTAGTAGACATGGGATTCAGTATTTCCTAACTATTCACTTAATCAAAGCATTTTACAGCATTGAAAGAAATGAGAGAACAAAAAACGTGAAGATTATGCTTCATTTATTAGCTAACATTTTGTTTTCTGTTAACTATAGGAACCGTTTTGATCAAAAGTAACAGTGGTCAGCTGATGTTGGTATCTCCTCAGCAAGCTGTAACAAGAACTGAGACCACAAGTAACATAACTTCAAGGCCAGCTGTACCAGCAAATACGCAAACCGTCAAAATCTGTACCATGCCGGTAGTATACATTAATGTTTTTTTCATCCTTCTTAGTTTTCTAGCAATTATCTTCATATAAGTGTGTATGTATTTGCCAGTAAAAATAATATAAAAGATCATTCTGCTCAACTGTTTGAATTAAGCTACTTTCCTTGAACATGTTAATTTTATCAAGATAAAATTTAATCTTCATACTCATATTTTGTTGTCCTCAAGGGAATGTTCAAAGGGCTATTTGCATCTCTAAATGGGAAGAAAATAACCATTCTATTTCAATTTTAATTTGTGGTAAGACATTAACACTACAGTTTACAGTATTCATTTTTATCTATATCATATAGGAGTTATCTTTAAAAAATTAGAAATCTACTGTAATATTTCATTAACTTGGCTTTTTTTTTTTTTTACTTTACAATATTGTATTGGTTTTGCTATACATGGACATGAATCTGCCACGGGTGTACCTGTGTTCCCGATCCCATCCTTCTGGGTCATTCCAGTGCACCAGCCCCGAGCATCCTGTATCATGCATCGAACCTGGACTGGCGATCTGTTTCACATATGATAATATGCATGTTTCAATGCCATTCTCCCAAACCATCCCACCCTCGCCCTCTCCCACAGAGTCCAAAAGACTGTTCTATACATCTGTGTCTCTTTTGCTGTCTCTCATACAGGTTTATCGTTACCATCTTTCTAAATTCCATATATATGCGTTAGTATACTGTATTGGTGTTTTTCTTTCTGGCTTACTTCACTCTGTATAATAGGCTCCAGTTTCATCCATCTCATTAGAACTGATTCAAATGTATTCTTTTTAATGGCTGAGTAATACTCCATTGTGTATGTGTACCACAGCTTTCTTATCCATTAATCTGCTGATGGACATCTAGGTCCACGTCCTGGCTATTATAAACAGTGCTGCGATGAACACTGGGGTACACGTGTCTCTTTCAATTCTGGTTTCCTCGGTGTGTATGCCCAGCAGTGGGATTGCTGGGTCATATGGCAGTTCTATTTCCAGTTTTTTAAGGAATCTCCACACTGTTCTCCATAGTGGCTGTACTAGTTTGCATTCCCACCAACAGTGTAAGAGGGTTCCCTTTTCTCTATACCCTCTCCAGTATTTATTGCTTGTAGACTTTTGGATTGCAGCCATTCTGACTGGCGTGAAATGGTACCTCACAGTGGTTTTGATTTGCATTTCTCTAATAATGAGTGATGCTGAGCATCTTTTCATGTGTTTGTTAGCCATCTCTATGTCTTCTTTAGAGAAATGTCTGTTTAGTTCTTTGGCCCATTTTTTGATTGGGTCATTTATTTTTCTGGAATTGAGCTGCAGGAGTTGCTTGTATGTTTTTCAGATTAATCCTTTGTCAGTTGCTTCATTTGCTATTATTTTTTCCCATTCTGAAGGCTGTCTTTTCACCTTGCTTATAGTTTTCTTTGTTGTGCAGCAGCTTTTAATATTAATTAGGTCCCATTTGTTTATTTTTGCTTTTATTTCCAGTATTCTGGGAGGTGGGTCATAGAGGATCCTCCTGTGATTTATGTCAGAGTGTATTTTGCCTGTCTGCCTCTAGGATTTTTATATTTTCTGGCCTTACATTTAATGGTGTTAGAAAGTGTTCTAGTTTCATTTTTTTACAAGTGGTTGACCAGTTTTCCCAGCACCACTTGTTAAAGAGATTATCTTTTCTCCATTGTATATTCTTGCCTCCTTTGTTGAAGATAAGTGGACCATAGGTGCGTGGATTTATCTCTGGGCTTTCTGTTTTGTTCTGTCTTTGTGCCAGTACCATACTGTCTTGATGACTGTGGCTTTGTAGTAGAGCCTGAAGTCAGACAGGTTGATTCCTCCAGTTCCATTCTTCTTTCTCAAGATTGCTTTGGCTATTCGAGGTTTTTTGTATTTCCATACAAATTGTGAAATTATTTGATCTAGTTCTGTGAAAAATACTGTTGGTAGCTTGATAGGGATTGCATTGAATCTATAGATTGCTTTGGGTAGTATACTCATTTTCACTATATTGATTCTTCTGATCCATGAACATGGTATATTTCTCCATCTATTAGTGTCCTCTTTGATTTCTTTCACTAGTAGTTTTCTATATATAGGCCTTTTGTAGATATATTCCTAAGTATTTTATTCTTTTCGTTGCAATGGTGAATGGAATTGTTTCCTTAATTTCTCTTTCTGTTTTCTCATTGTTAGTGTATAGGAATGCAAGGGATTTCTGTGTGTTGATTTTATATCCTGCAACATTACTATATTCATTAATTAGCTCTAGTAATTTTCTGGTGGAGTCTTTAGGATTTTCTATATAGAGGATCATGTCATCTGCCAACAGTGAGAGTTTTACTTCTTCTTTTCCAATCTGGATTCCTTTTATTTCTTTTTCTGCTCTGATTGCTGTGGCCAAAACTTCCAAAACTATGTTCAGTAGTAGTGGTGAGAGTGGGCACCCTTGTCTTGTTACTGACTTTAGGGGGAATGCTTTTGGCTTTTCACCATTGAGGATAATGTTTGCTGTGGGTTTGTCATATATAGCTTTTATTATGTTGAGGCATGTTCCTTTTATTCCTGCTTTCTGGCGGGTTTTTATCATAAATGGATGTTGAATTTTGTCAAAGGCTTTCTCTGCATCTATTGAGATAATCATATGGCTTTTATTTTTCAATTTGTTAATGTGGTGTATTACATTGATTGATTTGCAGACATTGAAGAATCCTTGCAACCCTGGGATAAAGCCCACTTGGTCATGATGTATGATCTTTTTAATGTGTTGTTGGATTCTGTTTGCTAGAATTTTGTTGAGGATTTTTGCATCTATGTTCATCAGTGATATTGTTCTGTAGTTTTATTTTTTTGTGGCATCTTTGTCAGGTTTTGGTATTAGGGTGATGGTGGCCTCATAGAATGAGTATGGAAGTTTACCTTCCTCTGCAATTTTCTGGAAGAGTTTGAGTAGGATAGGTGTTAGCTCTTCTCTAAATTTTTGGTAGAATTCAGCTGTGAAGCCGTCTAGACCTGGGCTTTTGTTTGCTGGAAGATTTCTGATTACAATTTCAATTTCCGTGCTTGTGATGGGTCTGTTAAGATTTTCCATTTCTTCCTGGTTCAGTTTTGGAAAGTTGTACTTTTCTAAGAATTTGTCCATTTCTTCCACGTTGTCCATTGTATTGGCATATAGTTGCTGATAGTAGTCTCTTATGATCCTTTGTATTTCTGTGTTGTCTGTTGTGATCTCTCCATTTTCATTTCTAATTTTGTTGATTTGATTTTTCTCCCTTTGTTTCTTGATGAGTCTAGCTAATGGTTTGTCAATTTTCTTCAACTTCTCAAAGAACCAGCTTTTGACTTTGTTGATTTTTGCTATGGTCTCTTTTGTTTCTTTTGCATTTATTTCTGCCCTAATTTTTAAGATTTCTTTCCTTCTACTAACCCTGGGGTTCTTCATTTCTTCCTCTTTTAGTTGCTTTAGGTGTAGAGTTAGGTTATTTATTTGACTTTTTTCTTGTTTCTTGAGGTATGCCCGTATTGCTATGAACCTTCCCCTTAGTGCCGGGGACCAGCCCCGGCTGATCCAGGGTATTCAAAGGGGAGACGGCGTCGGCAACCTATTCAAATGGTAATTAGAGATATAAAGAGTAATAGAATGAGGATAGCTCAGTAGGAAAATTCAGTGGAGAAAAGAGGCTGAGTAGCTTGGTTTACGCGGAAAATCAATATAACCCATGACACCAGGTTAGCTCTGACCATGGAGGCCGCAGGCGCCCTCTCGAATAGCGGAAGGTGCCCCACCTTAGACACCTTCTCGAGTGGGTCTTAGAAGCCCAGGCAAATAAGTGGTCGCAGAGGATATCCACGCTCCAGATGGAGACTTCAGCCGGAAGTTAAAGGAAAGAATGACATGGAGAGACCAAGCGTTGGTGAGCAAGGCCCGTAGCTTTATTTTTAACAGGGGCTTTTATACCCTAAGTTACACATAGAGGATAATAGGGGATTCAAAGTCAGCAGTCTTTGATTCTTATCAAAAACCAGGGTTTCTTTCCTGCAAATTTATCCTATACAAATGGTTTAGGTGATTTACATCATCTTCTGGCCAGAAGGCCTATTAACATTTTATGACTCTTGACAAGGACTTATCAACAAAGACTTATTTTCTCTAAGAGTAATTATTTTAAGGTTTGGCCCCATCTTCCGAAGATAAAATTGCATTCCTATAGGGTGGATGTGTAATGGGTTTACAACAAAGGAAAGAATTTATTACCTTAAGGGTCTAAAGTTACTAACACCAAGGCCACTACTTATTTTTTCTACATACCAACTATTAATCAATACATATTCAAGGATACAATTCAGGGGATGTGAAAACTTGGCAACAAGCATTGACTCATCAATGAAATCCTTTACTAGTTTATTCTGACAGTTTCTAACTCTCTGAGAGGCTCTAAGCTATTTGAATATCTTAAGCTTCCCATGCCTCTTGAGGCTGGGAGACTGTAAACAATCGTATGCATAGCTGTAGGAGTCCGGGTAAACTTGTCAGGCGAGTTAGAGAGCCATCTGAAGGGTTTGGATTTAAACACTCCTAATTGCCCAGGAACTTTATTAATTGGAGCTGTAAGTTAACTCTTTGACAGAGAGAGCGAGATGGTGGTAGGGGACAGCCCCCAGTAAAGTCAGAGGTGAGAGCACAAAGCAATAAAGTAGGCAGACTCTGGTTTTTTGGGGGAAAATGCTCGAGAATATCCGGGCGGACTCCTGAGGCTCCATCCCACCTTTGCGTATGCCGAGCCTCCTTCCTCATGACCTTTGTCACGAGCGGAATGCCTCACCGGCTCCCGGCACCTTAGCACTGCTTTTACAGTATCCCACAGGTTTTGGGTTGTTGTGTTTTCATTTTCATTCGTTCCTATGCATATTTTGATTTCTTTTTTGATTTCTTCTGTAATTTGTTGGTTATTCAGCAGCGTGTTGTTCAGCCTCCATATGTTGGAATTTTTAATAGTTTTTGTCTCCTGTCATTGACATCTAATCTTACTGCATTGTGGTCAGAAAAGATGCTTGGAATGATTTCAATTTTTTGAATTTATCAAGGCTAGATTTATGACCCAGGATGTGATCTATCCTGGAGAAGGTTCCATGTGCACTTGAGAAAAAGGTGAAATTCATTGTTTTGGGGTGAAATGTCCTATAGATATCAATTAGGTCTAACTGGTCTATTGTATCATTTAAAGTTTGTGTTTCCTTGTTAATTTTCTGTTTAGTTGATCTATCCATAGGTGTGAGTGGGGTATTAAAGTCTTCCACTATTATTGTGTTATTGTTAATTTCCCCTTTCATACTTGTTAGCATTTGTCTTACATATTGCAGTGCTCCTATGTTGGGTGCAGATATATTTATAATTGTTATGTCTTCTTCTTGGATTGATCCTTTGATCATTATGTAGTGTCCTTCTTTTGTCTCTTTTCACAGCCTTTGTTTTAAAGTCTATTTTATCTGATATGAGTATTGCTACCCCTGCTTTCTTTTGGTCTCTATTTGCGTGGAATATCTTTTTCCAGCCCTTCACTTTCAGTCTGTATGTGTCCCCTCTTTTGAGGCAGGTCTCTTGTAGACAACATATATAGGGGTCTTGTTTTTTTTATCCATTCAGCCAGTCTTTGTCTTTTGGTTGGGGCA
Source organism: Bos taurus (assembly GCF_002263795.3). Classification (NCBI taxonomy): domain Eukaryota; kingdom Metazoa; phylum Chordata; class Mammalia; order Artiodactyla; family Bovidae; genus Bos; species Bos taurus. Next base: position 30,590,141 of record NC_037351.1, on the reverse strand, counting down.
TTTAAGCCATTTACATTTAAGGTAATTATTGATAAGTATGATCCTGTTGCCATTTACTTTATTGTTTTGGGTTCAAGTTTATACACCCTTTCTGTGTTTCCTGTCTAGAGAAGGTCCTTTAGCCTTTGTTGGAGAGCTGGTTTGGTGGTGGTGAATTCTCTCAGCTTTTTCTTGCCTGTAAAGCTTTTGATTTCTCTTTCATATTTGAATGAGATCCTTGCTGGGTACAGTAATCTGGGCTGTAGGTTATTTTCTTTCATCACTTTAAGTATGTCTTGCCATTCCCTCCTGGCCTGAAGAGTTTATATTGAAAGATCAGCTGTTATCTTATGGGAATCCCCTTGTGTTTTATTTGTTGTTTTTCCCTTGCTGCATTTAATATTTGTTCTTTGTGTTTGATCTTTGTTAATTTGATTAATATGTGTCTTGGGGTGTTTCACCTTGGGTTTATCCTATTTGGGACTCTCTGGGTTTCTTGGACTTGGGTGATTATTTCCTTCCCTATTTTAGGGAAGTTTTCAGCTATTATCTCCTCAAGTATTTTCTCATGGTCTTTCTTTTTGTCTTCATCTTCTGGGACTCCTATGATTCGAATGTTGGGGCATTTAGCATTGTCCCAGAGGTCTCTGAGGTTGTCCTCATTTCTTTTAATTCTTTTTTTTTTTTTCTCTCTGTTTCATTTATTTCTACCATTCTATCTTCTATGTCACTAATCCTATCTTCTGCCTCCGTTATTCTACTGTTGGTTCCCTCCAGAGTGTTTTTGATCTCATTTATTGCATTATTCATTATATATTGACTCTTTTTTATTTCTTCTAGGTCCTTGTTAAACCTTTCTTGCATCTTCTCGATCTTTGTCTCCTGCCTATTTATCTGTAACTCCATTTTGTTTTCAAGATTTTGGATCATTTTCACTATCATTATTTGGAATTCTTTATCAGGTAGATTCCCTATCTCTTCCTCTTTTGTTTGGTTTGGTGGGCATTTATCCTGTTCCTTTACCTGCTGGGTATTTCTCTCTTTCTTCATCTTGTTTATACTGCTGCGTTTGGGTGGCCTTTCCATATTCTGGTAGTTTGTGGTTCCTCTTTATTGTGGAGGTTCCTCACTGTGGGTGGGGTTGGACATGTGGCTTGTCAAGGTTTCCTGGTTAGGGAAGCTTGTGTCGGTGTTCTGGTGGGTCGAGCTGGATTTCTTCTCTCTGGAGTGCAATGAAGTATCCAGTAATGAGTTATGAGATGTCAATGGGTTTGGAGTAACTTTGGGCAGCCTGTATATTGGAGCTCAGTGATGTGTTCCTGTGTTGCTGGAGAATTTGCATGGTATGTCTTTCTCTGGAACTTCTTGGCCCTTGGGTGGTGCTTGGTTTCAGTGTAGGTATGGAGGCGTTTGATGAGCTCCTATCGATTAATGTTCCCTGGAGTAAGGAGTTCCGTGGTGTTCTCAGGATTTGGACTTAAGTCTCCTGCCTCTGGTTTTCAGTCATATTCTTACAGTAGCCTGAAGACTTCTCCATATACAAGGTTAATGATGTAAAGTTTCTCCACAGTAAGGGACATCCAGAGAGGTACACAGAGTTACATGGAGAAGAGAATAGGGAGGAGGGAGATAGAAGTGACCAGGAGAAGAACAGGGGGAATCAAAAGGGGAGAGAGCAAGCTAACCAGTAATCACTTCCCTATGTGCGCTCCACAGCCTGGATCCCTCAGAGATGTTCATGGAGTTATACAGAGAAGAGAAGAGGAAGGAAGGAGACAGAGGTGGCCAGGAGGATAAAAGGGGGAATCAAAAGGAGCGAGACATATCCAGCCAGTAATCAGTTCCCTAAGTATTCTCCAGCGTCTGGAACACACAAAGAGATTCACAGAGTTGGGTAGAGAAGAGAAGGGGGAGAGAGGAGATAGAGACGACCTGGTGGAGAAAAAGGAGAGTCCAAAGAGGGAGAGAGAGCAGTCAAGCCAGTAATCTCGTTCCCAAGTAAAAATGGGAACTGAAGATTGGGTTCTTAAAGGTACAAAATTGATAACAAATACCAAAAAGCAAAGATTAAAAATCTAGAGTAGAGGTTAGATTCTGAAAAATACAATATTAAAGAAAAGAACAAAGTCACAAAAATTATAAAATATATATATATGAAGTTTGCTTTAAAAATAGGGTCCTTTTTTTTTGCAAAGTAATAGTAGGTTATAAAAATTAAAATTAAAGGTGTAATAGAGGACTTAAAAATTAAAAAATTTTTTTAATTTAAAAAATGATAATAGTAAAAATATATCTAGGACTTTCTCTGGTGTCGTTGTGGACAGTGTAGGGTCAGTTCATATTCAGATAGTTCCTTGATCTGGCTTACACTTCTCAATATCTATATGCCCATTCCTAGGTAGTCCATGCTAACTGCAGGGTTTTAATCTATTGCAACTGTCACTTCCAAAGCGGTTCCCTCTGTTTATTTTAGCTTCTGTTTGCTGGCCTCTTCAGTATCTAATTTCCACCCTGACACAAGGGGGCAGTGGTGTCTCTTTTTTTAGGCTCACTTCTTCAGTCGTGCTGTGGGGAGGGAGGAACACTGCAGACAAATATCCCTGGTGTCTGTGGGGAGTGCTCCCAGTGTCTCGGCCACACTGGGTATGCCCCAACTCAGGGCGTGTGTGCTTTCCCATTCTACACTGCTCAGGCTCTAGGTTGCTCTGCCAGGAACTGTCTGAGGCAGGTCCTGGGTTGAGTGCACTTCCCAGGCCAAAGCTGCTCAGGTTCAGGTTCTCGGGTATGCCACAAAGGCGCAGACTTGATTGGCCCTGCGTTTTGTGCCCTTCCCTGGTCCGAGCGGCTCAGGTGACCAGGTACTTGGTGAGCTGGGACTTACTGCCTCCCCTGTCCCAGGTGCTCAGTTTTCTGGGTGTACAGTGGGCGCACCTTTTCAGGTGTGCCCTGTGTCTCCTCTGGGGAGCTGATCTCTGGCTGCGACCCTCCCGACGGATGTCGACCTTCCAGAATCTCAAGGAGTCTTGGTTAGCAACGAAGCCTCCTTGTAGTTTGGTAGATGATGCCTCTCTGGGGCTGCGATTGCCCCCTTCCGGCTCTGGCTTCTCTCGCCTGCCTGTCTCCGGCGGGGGATGGGCCTGTCCACAGCCAGCTAGCTCTGCTCAGTCCTGTGAGCGGGCCTGGCAGTGTTTTAGATTAGGGCTTTTCACGGTTTAGCTATCCCACAGTCTGGTTTTCTCTCTCAAGTTAGTTCCCTCAGATTGCCCTCGGGCCATTGAGGCCTGTTCCTTACTCTAAGCAATGCAGAGGGCGCCTCCCTGCCCAGCCCCCGCTTGCTAGTGGCGGATGCAGGCTTCTGCACCGCTTCTCCGCTGGGGGTTGCCTTAGGCACATAATCTGTGTGTTTTAATTATTTATTTATTTTTCCTCCCGGTTATGTTGCCCTCTGAGGTTCCAAGGCTCACCACAGATTCGCCAGTGAGAGTGTTTCCTGGTGTTTGGAAACTTCTCTCTTTTTTAAGACTGCCTTCCTGGGATGGGTCTCCGTCCCTCCCTTTTGTCTCTCTTTTTATCTTTTATGTTTTTTTCCCTACCTCCTTTCGAAGACAATGGGCTGCCTTTCTGGGTGCCTGATGTCTTCTGCCAGCATTCAGAAGTTGTTTTGTGAAATTTACTCAGCGTTCAAATGTTCTTTCCATGAATTTGTGGGGGAGAAGGTGGTCTCCCCATCCTATTCCTCCGCCATCTTAGGACCACCCCCTAACTTGGCATTGTTAAAATGTGATTTATTTTACATACATGATTATCTTTCTAGATATCTAAAGCTTATCCTGTGTGTGTCAGAGTTAAAAAAATATATTTTTATGGGCATCTTTCTTTGGTTAAACAGAAAATACAGAATGTAGTATAGTAATGTCTTCATGAATCAGGCTCATCCTGATAAAAAGGTTCATTGTATTCTGTGGTAATATCATCTTTGCCAGTCTTTCCCAACCCGCTGTGTTCTGTGCTCCCCTAATTTGATTCTAGGTGCTTAACCAGTCATTTTCTCTTTTTCTGTATCAGTGATAGCTACTCCTTCCTTTTCTTGTTTGCTATGGGTTGAGAAGATAGGTTAGCAGACTTTTGTTTATAATCACATATTAAATAAGAATCTAAAGGGAAGGGGCATGGATAGTGGTAGAAGATTTAAGAGATACAAACTACCATGTATAAAGTAAGTAAGCTACATGGATATATTGTACAACACAGGGAAAACAGACAATATTTAAAAATAGTTATTAATGGAGTATAACATTTAAAAGTTAGGAATCAATATATTGTAAGCCTAAGACTTATATAATATTGTACCTCAACTATACTTCAATAACAATGAATGATAATTATGTGATAAGATGTAGATGTTAGTGAATGTTACAGAATCATTGCATTATATAAATTCCCATTCATGTTAGGGAATCATATTGCATTATATAAATGTATCAAATCAACACATCACACACTTTAAACTTATGCAATGTTATATTTCTATTATATCACAATAAAAAAATTTAATTAGTGATATTTTTTTAAAAGACTGAAAGGATATCAGCAATGGAAATGACAGAAAAAAAAGAATATGTTTTCTGTGAGAATCAAAGAGTAAAATTCAAAGATTTTAATGCTGAAATACTGTGATATTTAGGAATCTTAAGTCAACTCTTTACCTGCTGAGCCATCAGGAAGCCCTAGTAACAATTTACTAGTTAGGCTAATAGTAGAAAATATGCATAAAGTTCATAAGATTATAAAGCAAGTTATAACAAAGAAGTTTGTTGTGGTAAAGTGTTTGGATGTTTGCTATAATACTGATTGATTTTAAATTGCTAATATTGATGACTCTCTATCATCTCCCCCTTCCCCAAGAATTCTAGTTCACAGTTAATCAAGAAAGTGGCAGTGGCACCTGTTAAACAATTGGCACAAGTAGGAACTACTGTGGTAACCTCTGTTCCGAAGCCTTCCCCAGTGCAAGTAAGTTGTGACTTGTGGTCATGTGCACCCTGGTTATATTTTCATATTTTGTTATTATTTGTTGTTAGCTATTTCCTGAAGAGAACAATCCACTGATATATAAGGACACTTACTAAACTGGAAACTGTTGGAAGTATGGGAAACACAAGATGAACATGGTATATATTCTTGGAATATCATGTTTATTTGAATGTATTAAATTAATACAAGGTGTGTCTAATGTTTATGTGTCCCAGGGTTTATAAGCAGGTGCTGGGACAGAATTTTGGTGTCTGGGATGTTTATAAAGGATTGATAGCTGTGGAAGGGAAGGAGAATAGGAGTTTGAACTAAATGCAGGCTCAGTAATGCCTTGGCCACCCTGATGGGGAACTCTGGAGCAAGTGTGGCCTGTCAAGAGTTGTCTCACCGAGTGCCACCTTGGTTGGGTGAACCACAACTCCCCGTCTGTGATCATTCACTGGATGTGGACTCTCCAGGGAGAGTTGTGTTCATGGCAAGGTAATGCTCTGTAGCTGTGAGAGATTCTGAAGGAACTGACAACCATCATCTTCCTAAATAGCATCCCCTTGGAGAAGGCAATGGCACCCCACTCCAGGACTCTTGCCTGGAAAATCCCATGGACGGAGGAGCCTGGTGGGCTGCAGTCCATGGGGTCGCTAAGAGTCAGACACGACTGAGCAACTTCACTTTCACTTTTCACTTTCCTGCATTGGAGAAGGAAATGGCAACCCACTCCAGTGTTCTTGCCTGGAGAATCCCAGGGACGGGGGAGCCTGGTGGGCTGCCGTCTATGGGGTCGCACAGAGTCGGACACGACTGAAGCGACTTAGCAGCAGCAGCAGCAACAGCTAGGATGACACACATCTTTCTTTGTGATGGTATATCGCAGTCTCCTCCTTTGAAGCACTGGGACCTATGTCCTCATACATGTTGGAAACCAACTCTCCTTGGATTCTAATAGGTTTCTTCCTTGGGGAAGCAGAGAAGAGGAAGTTAATAAGGTGTACGAAAGTCCCCACCGCTGCAGCTGACATCATTATGTCCGTCCACCATCCATTCTGGATTCCTCCCATTCTTAACTACAAATTCTGTTGGGTCTTAACTGGTAGTGTGATCAGACTTTTATCCCTGAGGGATCTGAGGTCCAAATTGCAGTCTTTTTTTTTAATAGAAGTTTATTTATTTCTTTATGGTTGTATTGGGTCTTCATTGCTGTGTGTGGGCTTTTCTCTAGTTGCAGAGAATGGAGGCTAACTCTCTAGTTGTGGTGCACAGGCTTCTCATTGTGGTGGCTTCTCTTGTTGTGGAACACAGGCTCTAGGGTGTGTAGACTTCAATAATTGTGGCACGTGGGCTCAGTAGGTGGGATCCCTGGGCTCTAGAGCACAAGCTCAACAGTTGTGGTGCACGGGCTTAGTTCCACAGCATGTGGGATCTTCTTGGATCTGGGATCAAACCCATGTCTCCTGCAATGGCAGGTGGATTCTTTACCACTCCGCACCAGGGAAGCCCTACCACAGTCTTTTTAGGCAAGAGTTGTGGCACTTGTCCATTTATCGCCATAATTGGACAAGGAAATAACCAAGAGCCAGTAAGTGAATCACCCGTTCACTGCATAAACTCCTTGACCTTCACTGTATAAAAGGAACCCTCCCTATGCCAGATGTCAGGTCTGTTACCCCTGTCATGGTAATGATTCTCTTTCCTGCTGGTTGGTAGATAATGCGACCTTGAAGTCCCCATGAGGCAGCCATAGTGTCTACTTCCTTGGGACTCCTGTTACGTTCTTTGGTGAAAGCGTGCGCACTGTGGGCAGGAACGGAAAGCACAGAGGCCCCCAGTGGGTTTTTGGGAGTAATAGTAAGTAGATCCATTCATCCTTCTACTCTGATTTTTTGGTTTTTCTTGTTTTTGTCCATATAAAATTTTTTGATTCAGTGAGTACACCTAAGTCTTAGAAGATGGAGGATGGAATTCTGTCTTCAAAGAGTATTGTCTTTGAGTTCTCACTGCACCTGGTTTCTGCAGGCTGTTCTAAACTAAGCAGGCAGCTTCTGGGTCCTGCCAGATATGACACAATCAGTGGATCCCATGGTCATGGGACCACTGTTGTCCTTCCTTTGCTGTATAGAAGGGACATCTTTCTGGAACATGTTATATGAAATCCCATGCTTAAACTTGGTGTTTAAGGTTTCAAAATTGTTTAACGATATTACTTCCTCTAACAGAGATGATGAGCAGTGAATCTGATTTTAAACATAGTTTTTCTTTTCCCTAATAATGGCTACCATTTATTGAGCACTTAATATGTTGACCACTTTAAGTGTTTTACATCCCTCACCTCACTTCATTTCGTCCTGTGACTACTCTATGAGGAAGTATTATCTCCATTTTATGTGTGTGAAAATAGGTTTAGAGAAGTTAGGAAATTTGCATGATTTCTGCTAATATGTAGCAGAGGGCCATTTGAGTCAAGGTCTCTGTCTGACTCTGGAAACTGTTCTTTATTACCTCTGTGCTGATTGTCCCAAACTCTAGGTTCCCCCTAAACTTGGGTTATTCTAAGGAGATCATTGAGCCAAAGAGCATGAATTTAGGCCTACTGATGTCTGCTCTGTATTGTAAGAAGTAATTATGTTTCTTAAAAGGGGATTTTGTTTTGATGATCAGTCAGATGTGGACACCAAATACCACCACAGGGAGGTATGTGAAAGTGAAAGAGATTTATAATACTGCAGGTCTTAGAAGAGGGGGCATGGCACACCATTCAGGGGGGCATTTGGGAGGAGACCTGGGGCAGGCTTATCCAAACAGGTGGTATCCCGAGAGAGAATGAGGACCTGGGGGCAAGTGGCTTTGTTGAGAGTTCGTATGGATTGAATTTCACTGGTGTGTTTGAATGGCACTAGGTCACAGTCAGGAGGGCAGAAAGAGAACTTGTAGGAGGGACCAGCCTTATCACACGGGGTCACCTGGGCAAGGTGTTCATAGCCTGTTTGTGGGATGTTGAGGCACCAGGAAAATACGAAGTTGAAGAATTTATAAGATTATTTTATGAAAGATTTTCTCTTTTGCAGTACTTTGAGTATATCATTTCTTTTACCTTTTGAAAAATATTCATCTGTTTTTGGACATGCTGGGTGGGTCTTCGTTGCTGCATGGACTTTTCGCTAGTTGCGGCAAGCAGGGGCTACTCTTCACTGCGGTGCGCGGGCTTCCCTTGTTGCGGAGCACCGGCCCTAGGAGCACAGGCTCTAGCAGTTTGGCACATGGGCTCAGCAGTTGTGGCATGTGGCCTTAGTTGCTCTACAGCAGGTGGATTCTTCCTGGATCAGGAGTCAAACCTGTGTCCCTTGCATTAGTAGGTGGATTCTTATCCACTGCGCCATCAGGGAAATCCTATCAGTTTTTTAAATTGTATCTATTTCTTAAAGATTTAGTACATGTAGTTGTTCCAAAATGATGTATATATGTGTTGTTTCATTCTTTTCTACCATTGCTCTTTCCATGTAGTGCGTGCATAACTTTTCTTAATTTAGACTGATGCATATTTTAAACTGGGTCACTCCTTAGTGGTAGGCTAAAGCAATAGAAATATCAGTGAATTAGTGAATAATATCTGTGTCCACTCCGAGAGGTCAGTCAGTTCAGTCATTCAGTCATGTCCGACTCTTTGCAACCCCATGGACCGCAGCATGCCAGGCCTCCCTGTCCATCACCAACTCCCAGAGTTTACCCAAACTCATGTCCATTGAGTCGGTGATGCCATCTCATCCGCTGTCGTCCCCTTCTCCTCCTGCCCTCAATCTTTCCCAGCATCAGGGTCTTTTCAAATGAGTCAGCTTTCTGCATCAGGTGGCCAAAGTATTGGAGTTTCAGCTTCAACATCAGTCCTTCCAATGAACACCCAGGACTTATCTCCTTTAGGATGGACTGGTTGGATCTCCTTGCAGTCAAAGGGACTCTCAAGAGTCTTCTCCAACACCATAATTCAAAAGCATCAATTCTTCGGTGCTCAGCTTTCTTTATAGTCCAACTCTCACATCCATACATGACTACTGGAAAAACCATAGCCTTGACTAGGTGGACCTTTGATAACAAACTAATGTTTCTGCTTTTTAATATGCTGTCTAGATTGGTCATAACTTTCCTTCCAAGGAGTAAGTGTCTTTTAATTTCATGGCTGCAATCACCATCTGCAGTGATTTTGGAGCCCCCAAAAATAGTCAGCCACTGTTTCCCGTTTCCCCATCTGTTTGCCATGAAGTGATGAGACCGGATGCCATGTTCTTAGTTTTCTGAATGTTGAGCTTTAAACCAACTTTTGTCACTCTCTTTCACTTTCATCAAGAGGCTCTTTAGTTCCTCTTCACTTTCTGCCATAATGGTGGTGTCATCTGCATATCTGAGGCTATTGATATTTCTCCCGGCAATCTTCATTCCAGCTTGTGCTTCTTCCAGCCCAGTGATTCTCATAATATACTCTGCATATAAGTTAAATAAGCAGGGTGACAATATAAAGCTTTGACATACTCCTTTCCCAATTTGGAACCAGTCTGTTGTTCCATGTCCAGTTCTAACTGTTGCTTCCTGACCTGCAAACAGGTTTCCCAAGAGGCAGGTCATGTGGTCTGGTATTCCTATCTCTTTCAGAATTTTCCACAAGTTTATTATGATCCCAATTTTAGGTATTTTTTTAAGAAATGAGGGTCTAGAACCTGGATGACTCTCTGTAGTCTGTTAAATTTGCATACAGTTCATTTCACTGACTATGTGTAACTGATTTTTCACAATTTATTTCACATATACCCAAGCTTTTTTCTCTCCTGTCCCCTAAACATGCCTATCAGTGCCAGTGTGGTCTTGAAAAGCATGGCAATAGCATTGCCTGGTCTGTTGCTGCTGCTGCTAAGTCGCTTCAGTCGTGTCCGACTCTCTGCGACCCCGTTGACAGCAGCCCACCAGGCTTCCCCGTCCCTGGGATTCTCCAGGCAAGAATACTGGAGTGGGTTGCCATTTCCTTCTCCAATGCGTGAACATGAAGTGGCCCAGTCGTGTCCGACTCTTAGCGACCCCATGGACTGCAGCCTACCAGGCTGCTCCGTCCATGGGATTTTCCAGGCAAGAGTACTGGAGTGGGGCGCCATTGCCTTCTCCCGCCTGGTCCAGCATATGCAAAGTTAATGATTAACACAGTTCACCCATTATAGCAGTGTGATTACACGTAGTGTCAGGCTGGGATCGTGTGACTCCATGCCTCTTAAGAGGTGCAAGTATCAGGTGAGGTACAGGTAGTAGCTATATTAGAAAGAGTTACAAAAGACAGATTTTGTGCTGGGACAGGATAAAATATTGACAAGGAAAGTAGAAACGCTATAAATGCTTCTACTCACAAAAAATAGGACTCCTCCTGAGATTTGCCTTATTTTGCTTCATAAGGAAAAGGGACAGTAGTCCCCCCGAGGAACTTCTCTCATCAGTCCTAAAGCTGAAGTTCAACATCACTTTCTTAAATATAGTAGTACAGAGAATTAATGGCAGAGTACAAAACATTCACTGAAGAAGGAGTATGTATTTACTGTCTGTAAACCTAAAAAAGTTTATTAGAAAATCTCCAAAAGGATTCAGAGGAAACTGCATAGTACTTTATCTCAATATGGTTGTCTCAAATAATACCCAATCTGTGATTCCTTGTATTTAACTTTTTATCCTGCAGGTGGTGCTGTAATTACTCCTCTTCCTTTAATAGAAGCTAGAAGAAACACCTGAGATTCTTTTCCATGTGAAAATAACACAATCACATAATATTTGTTATTACAAATTTCAAAAATATTACTTCTCTATTAAGTCTACATAAAAGCAGCTTATCTGAATATAAGATGATCAGTAGATCTCACAGCTTTGTACTTACTAAAAAGCAGAATATTGTAGAATAGGAAAGTCTGTATTTTCATATAAAAACTTACTATTTCAGATCCTTTTTGGAGACATATTAATATGTGTAAGGACTGTGCGCTTGGCACTGTTTTTTAAAAACAATCCCAAGATAGTAGGTACCGTTGCCATCCTTGTTTTCTTACGGACAGGAATCAAGAAGGTTAGCAAGATTAAGTAACTTACCTGAAGTGGATGCTTGGGTGTCAGTGAAAAATAGGTAGTAATGAAACCCAGAAATGAAACCTACAAATAGGTGAGAATGAAACCCAGAGGTACTAGAGTCCAGACCTGGTAAATGATTTTACATTGCCTTAGACTAGTAGAGCATAATACAAAAGCAAGGAAGTCAAGATCCATCTGTAGTCTGAAGTGTGAACATGATACATAGCATAGTAACATGATACATAGCATAGCGTAGTGATGCGTATCTCAGTGTCTACTGCTTTCAATTTCAGTCTGTGGCTGTGCCAACTAACGTGGTCACAGTTACTCCTGTAAAGCCCGTGAATACTGTAACAACCCTGAAGCCTTCAAGTTTGGGAACAGCATCTGCCCCCTCAAATGAGCTCAATCTCAAAACAGAGAACTCAGCCTCTGCTCAGGCTAACCTTTCTCCGGTAAGGTCTCACTTGCACCATACATAAATCAAGCGTTCTACACGTTTTCTTGAATCCTGTTTTCTAGCCAACATTTGTGACTGTTTGTATTTCTGTATTTAGACGATGCTAGAAAATGTGAAGAAATGTAAGAACTTCCTCGCAATGTTAATAAAACTAGCATGTAGTGGATCCCAGTCCCCGGAGATGGGGCAGAATGTGAAGAAGTTGGTAGAGCAACTTTTGGTAAGTTCGGACAGTAAAAGCTCTGTAAGAATCTACACAACTGGTTTTAAGTGGGGAATAAATAAATATTTTTAAATGAAGTTTATCTTAAATGGATATTTGGATAAACTTTACTTTTGCTTCTTGAAAGCTCTGTAATGATATAAACCTTAGAGTCGTAAATCTTGTCTATCCGGTCATTGCCCTGTATCGATGGGGTTTGGTTTTAGGAGCCACTGTAGATACCAAAATCCCCGGATGCTCAAGTCCCATAGTTGACCCTCCCTGTCTGTGGGCTCCGTATCTGCGGATTCGACCAATCACGGGTTGTAAATCTTGTAGTACCGCATCCTTAACTGGTTGAATCTGGATGCGATTCTGCGCACACGGAACACGGGGATCCAGAGGGCAGTGTGTGTATTACTTAGTCTTGCTTCTCTTAGCCTAAAGACAGCTTTGGAGAGAAGGTTGACTTTTTTGTTTTTTTGGTCAGATAAACTTATGTGGGGAATATTTGGCCTCATGGAAAGAGGTAGTTGAGAAAGTACTTTGAGAGCGTTTCTCCAGATCATTATAGGTATTCTTTATAGTCCACTGGTTTATTTTGTACCTTGAATGGATCTTTCAACCATGTATGATTTTTGAAACAGCTCACATTTGGTCATCTGGAAAATAACTGGTTCAGTGGGTTGTATAGATCTTCCAAATGTTGACAAATCTGTTTTTTTAAATATCAAAAAATCATACTTGTAATCTAATAATCACATCAGAAGATTTTTTCAGTACAGAGAAGCTATCAAACTCAGGATTATGGTTACACATTTTCCAAAATTCTAATTTTGGCTTGAGAGCTCTGATTTTTATCATTAGCAGCCAAAACTGACAGTTGTTTCCTTACAATGACAGGTTTGGTTCATTTGTTTTTTTCCTTTTGAGATAATGTCTCTCAAAATACCCCAGTGTGAATAACCACAGCTGGTTTGATATTCTTTCCGGTAACCAAAAAAAAAAAAAAAAAAACCAACAAAACACAGCTAATTCAGCTAGCACCTCATTGGAAAAGTGCTTTTCCTTGAGTATCTTACTTTGGCCTGCTCTGTGTGTGGTTCCCATTAGGTTACACACAGTATTTTAAAAAGATGGCTACTAAAGTGTTGGGATTTGGTAAAATTAAATTTTACTGTTTGGTCGAAGACATTTTCAAGTGGAACTGGTTCTGTTTTTTGTTTTTTTTTTTTACCACACCTGCTTTGCAATGTAGAATATGACAGATATTTAAAACTGCCAGCAGTTTTATTCAGTGTTGCTTTTGTACCATTGGTGCAAATCTCAGCACAGTGAAAAAGGCCCAAAAATGATTAGTTATTAATGTGAGAATAATTTAGACCTCATAGACCCCTGCAATGTTTAGAATCCAAAGTGGCATGGAAGAGTTCCTAAGCCCTTTGAAACAATGGCATGTATATTATTGTGGCCTTGTAATAGCATTCTAGAAATATAGTCTAGTCACAGTTAAAGTAATTTAAAAATTGGAAAGGTAAACCAAAACAAAATCCCAAGCCCCACACCAGGTGACTGTTCAGTTTTCTGCCCTAAGTAATGTAGGACTCCTGTGTTTTTACTTCTTAGTTTGTTCTTAACAAACTGTGGTCTTAATACTGTCGCCTTGCCATTTAGCCAGCTCTCATCTCACTTTCACTTTGCTTACTGAGATCTTAAAAAATAATAATAATTGCTTCATTGTATTCTATATGAAAAAAGCATCTGTTTATTCACTTTGTAGGGGACAAAAAAAACCCACCTGTATTTAATGATAGACTTTGACTTTATCGCTTTTAGAAGCTTGCTATATCTCCAGTCATGAATTACACACTTTTCCTCTTGTAAAATATTTGTAAACCTAAAAGTATTTTTCTTTTTCCTATTCTTCAGGATGCAAAAATTGAAGCAGAAGAGTTTACTAGACAACTGTATGTTGAACTCAAGTCTTCACCTCAGCCTCACCTAGTTCCTTTCCTTAAGGTAAAGTTATGTGTTACTTTGAAGAAATTGTTTGGATTTGATTACTTTAAAGTAATTTAAAATCTGAATATTTCAATATGACAGCAACTTAATATGAAGATAGTAACAGTAGGAGAAACCTTTAGGGCTGTTGTAATCTGTAAAGCACATTTATAATCCATATTCTTTGGATTGGAACATGCTGAGAAAACAAAAGTAACATCTTCATGAATATAACTTAATGATTATATTATTTAATGCTTGTATCCTGAAAGATTCTTAACTTAAAAAAAGTAGGGTCTCTTCTTTGTCCTATTATTTCTTAGTGTCAGAAATAGTCAACCTCGTGGTGCCAAATTTAGTGGGAAAACTGTTATATTTTGGGTTAGGGAAAGCTATTATCTTTAAAAATTAATTTATAATGTTAGACATTCTCTTAAGATTTATTGAATTAAATAGATTTTGATGGAGAACAATATCTTTGATATCTTTGTTATCTTTGATAACAAGAGCTTTGGTTGGCAGGTTGAAAAATTATGTTCCTTTTGTATATTTAGTGTCTGGAAAAGAGTTGACTTGAAAGTTATAAAGTTATTAAAGACCTGAGATTATAGTAAACCAAGAGTCCTCCCATACATTTTGAAATAACAGAATGAAGAGTTGCCTTTAGAAAAATTTGGCATGGTTGTCTAGGGGAGAGGAGTGAGACCTCGTGGAGATGAAAGAAGAGTGGGAAAGGGGTTGGGGCACCACTGTTTCCGAAGGCTATTAAGATAGTGGAAATTGTCACCAGGAGGCTGACCATGTTAATTAGGAGGGTGCCAGATAGGTGATCTGAACTGAGAGTGTTTTAGCCAGAGCAGTCTTGGTCTGGGAAGGGAAGATTAAAGAGTTAGCACAGTGCTGAACGTCAGATGATGCTGAACATCAGATAACATTTCCAGGTAGCCCTCATGATTGGGAAGTCGGCAGCAGTTCTTCCTTAGGTGCTTTCAGTGCAAAAGGTCTGTGAGCTCTAGGTACTCTGTGACACTGACACTGTGTAACATGAGTCTATGTTTCATACTCTGGAGACACTGTAGGGGAGAAGATGGGGGATAAGTAAGTACCTACTATGTGTTCTGTGCTTTGCTAGCTACTTCTGTTTTTTTTTTTAATTTTCATTGTTTGGATTTAATTTTCCATTTTGGAGGTGAGAAAATTGTTCAAGTTAACTTTTGATTAAACACACAGGCCTAGAATTTAGCCTGACTCTATAGCCTATGAAACACTACTTTGAAGTTATCAAATATTACCATTAAGTATTTGCATTTTGTATAGTTTTCTAAGGACTGTAACAGAGCCATTTTTTTTTCTTGAGAATATTTTTTTCATATCCTTGAGCACTCTGGTGGTTGGATGGTGCACTGGGATGAGGGATTTGGCATTTAAGCTTAACTCTGGCCAGATAATCAAGAGATAATTTAGCATACATATTGTATTTATTTAACATACATATTTTTATTGCTATCTCTTTAAGTCATATTACTTTAACATGTCTTTCCAATTGTGTTTTTCCCAGGTCTCCTCCATCTTTGATTTCTTACTTAAATTTAACTAATCACATCACTTCCTATGTTCATGTATTTTCAAAGCAGCTTATTTTCTCCCGTTTTTACAGTTTGAGAAAATAACGTTGAGAAACTTTCTTTCCTTTGATACTATTTATAGATATATAATTGAAAATCTTCAGTTTAAAATTTTTTCAATCTTTTTAATTAAAAAAAGTAAAAGAAGTAACTGAAAGGAAAAGAAGGAAAGAGGGGTCATAGTTCTCATTTGCTTCTTAAGTAAAGTTCTCATTTGCTTCTTAAGTAAAGGTGGTCTGACTGAATTTAAGTACCAAAACATGGAAATCTTCCATAAGAGCTCAAGAATTCACCAAAAGATAGTCTACTTGCTTTCTCCTTTTTTATCTTTTTTTCTAACTTAAAAACAAAAGCAAATAAAAATCCCAGGGATGAAAAGGGAGAACCTTCTACTTTTTAGTTTAAGCTGTTTTTATTTTTTTCAGCAAGATACAAAGAGACCCAAACTTTAAATCCAGTCAGAAAATACTCTAGCTCAATTAAGAAAATTGTCCTTGTTTCTGTTATTTTATTTTCATGTAAAGACTGTTTCTGTTCAAAGTCTGAAAGTTATTTAACAAAAACGTTTTTTTAAGATTCTGCTGTCCTGTAAACAAACTTGTAGATACTGAAGTTATGAGTGATCTATTAATGGGGTTTAGATAAATACAAATAAGTAAGATAAAGTGTTTTAATATTTGATACCAAATTGATACTATGGTCTATAAGCTTAATACTGAGACATAATACTTATGAATTGAAAGATGAAGCACTTTGGAGCTTTATTTATATCCTGGATATTGACAGAAGGTAAATGATTGATAACAGATTTCCTCAGCTGAAACATTGATATACTTTTTGTGTTGTCAAGATATGACACACAAAGTAGTTCTATTTTACTAGAGCTCACTTACTCGGTTATCAGTGCTGGTTTTTTTCCTTTCTTATTTCTAGAAAAGTGTGATTGCCTTACGACAATTGATGCCCAATGCCCAGAGCTTTATTCAGCAGTGTGTTCAGCAGACTTCTAGCGAGGTGGTCACTACTACCTGTCCCACGACATCAACGCCTTCTCCCGTGGTAACAACGGCAGCTTCTTCCATCCAGGCTGAGAAGCCTGCTGTTGTTGGTTCAGAAGCAGGGGTGCCTGGAGTTGTGTCCGTACAAACTCTGAAACCACTTGCTGGTCCAGAGGGAGCAAAAACTGGAGTCGTGACTCTTCACTCTGTGGGTCCGGCTGCTGTGCCTGGAGGGACAACAGCTGGAACTGTCGTGCTGCAGACTCCAAAACCTCTGGTGACATCCCTGCAGAACACGGTGACAGCAGTCTCTCTGCAGCCTGAAAAGCCGGTTGTCTCCGGGACAGCAGTGACGCTGGCGCTCCCCTCGGTACCTTTTGGAAAAACCTCAGCAGCAGCTGTTTGCATTCCGTCCGTGAAACCCATTCTTACTTCCTCTGGGACCACGTCCAACAAGCCCGTCCTTGGCCCTCCACTCCAAATTAAACTCGCGCAGCCGGGCCCCGTGCTCGCGCAGCCAGCCGGTATCCCACAGGCAGTTAAAGTCAAACAACTAGTGAGTATCTTTTCATTTCTTCCTCAGTTTCTTCTTTAGAAAAAGTCCGACATTCAGAAAACTGGCAAGACTAGTAAAATCAACCCCTGTGTACCCTTGACCATTGTTGATCAGTTGGTAACGTTGGAACATGTTGGCTTTGTCTCTTTCCCCTCTGTTCACAGGCGCAAACACACACATAGTTTTTTTCCTGAACCATTTAAGAGTTGTTTGCAGAAATTGTGACTTTGCACCATTAAATACCATGTATCTCTTAAGGAAAAGGGTTTCTTTTTCTTTGCAGTAACTGCAACGTACTACCACGCATGGGAAGTTATTACAGGCACAATATTTCCTTTGTTGTCCCAACAAGTTCCTGGCTAGTTTGCTTCCTGATGTTGTTTCTAGTAAAGAATTGCGTATTACCCTTATTTGTCATTTTTTTTTTTTCAGACTCCCTTAATTTAGAACTGTTCTTAGCCTTTTGTGGTTGTTCATTGTGTTGTAATAATTTTAAGTGCTAGTTGTTTTTCAGAATATCCTTTTGTGTAATCTTTTCCTCAAGATTAGATTCAGATTAGATATTTTTGGTAGGCTTGTTATTAATACATAGGTGATGTTATGGTAACATTTCTTCTAAAAATTGCTAAGGAGAGAAGGTGACAATGAGGGGAGTAGATGAGTAAGAAGTGATGTTTTCTCCGGAACTGTGTAAGTTGGGAAGTTCTTGGGTAAAAGAACTTGGGTGAAATCTGAGCTGTTTATCTATTTGTGTTTAGATAAACCTTACTCAAGACCAGTTTTATCAGAAGACTGAAAGTACTGTTAAGCTGTAGGAGACAGTACATGGTGAATTAATTGAAAATTATGTTTTTTAAAATAAGTTCTCACCTACCTTGTCCTGTAACAGAACTGTTTTTTTTTTTTTTTTGATTGCACCTGTTCTTTATAAACCTCCATGTTAACGGCTGTGTTTTGAGTCTCTTTGTTTTAGTGTTCTCTGCTTTTTTGGAGTAGTAAAATCTAAGTAAACTTCTCAGCCTTGTTTATGTGATCAGGACAAAACATTAGTATCTGTGGGTGATGGACTTTGAGGCAGAGGGCAAACTTTGGGTGTAGAATGAAGGTGTAGAATGAAAGAGGAAAGATCAGTTTGGACAGTAGTCAGACTCTTTTTTTTTTTTTCATCCCTTCCTACTCTGGCTCTGATTTTCAAGTGGAAAAATGTACCTGCCTCATTATGTTTCTCTTGGGTGTTTGAATTTAATATAAGAGATAAAATCTTCTTTAGAAGCAGTGATTCTTAAACATCTATCTGAACAGCCAGGCTTGGGAGGTGCTGGAACCGTAAATGCCCCAGCAGAAGGTTGCTTTTGGTAACACTGAAGAGAATGGAGACCCTAAATGCCCCAGTGGAAGGTCACTTTTGGTAACACTGGAGAGAATGGAGATCCTCTCTCTGTGTCATAGCTGATTCTTGAATTAGTGCTCATCTTTATTGAAAATCTGTAGCATATCCACCTCTAAGTGATACAACACTCCATAGCTACATAGAGTTTTAAAAACATATCTTGTATGCAGTATGGATTTTGAAATAATTTTGATGAAGGTAAGACAGGGAGAAAACTAAGAATCCCAGAATTTTAAGGGAACAATCTGCTGGTACTCAACAAGCAATAGATCTCAAAGTAGAATCCATTGTCTTTCCTATTAGATTATGGTGCTCATGGCAAGAACTTATAGGTTTCTAGAATGTCTTGAAACAGAAAACTGTCAGGTAATAATATCTTGTGGCCTGCAAGGTGACTCAGTGGTAAAGAATCCACCTGCCATGCTGGAGGCACAGGTTCGATCCCCGGGTCAGGAAGATCTCCTCCTGGAGAAGGAAATGACAGCTCACTCCTGTATTCTTGCCTAGGAAATCCCATGGACAGAGGAGCCTGGCAGGCTACAGTCCATAGAGTGACAAAGAGTTGGACGTGACTTAGCAACTAAGCAACAATAATATCTTGACAGCATTTACACTTTATAAGCTTGACTTGTTATACATTAGAAACTATTTCAATCAAGAAAAATGTAACAAAATCCATTGGTAAATTTTAGGGATTTTTAAACTTCTACTTTCATTCTTAAAAGAATGGCAATGATTTAGTTTTCTTATGAATTCTGCTTTCTTGTTTGGCCTTTGTTTCAATTTTAGTCAACAGATTTAATGTCAGTATTCCTACCTTCCTGTTTAAAACAGCAAAAACCAGAGCAGCTAGACTCTGAAGATGCATTGTAATCTGTTTTACAGCAGATTTTTACCTGGGGCACAAAACAGCATAAGCTGTTCTATATGGTAATGCCACAGAGAGGATTGAACTTGAATGCTCTTTCAAATCAACTAATTTAGAAAATTAGTATTACTTAGGTTTGAAATAGTATTACTCAGGTAGTTTAAGAATATCATCAGTGAATTCCTTACAAACCATAGTCCAGTTTAATCCTGGGTTGAAGCGAGGAGGAAAACACTCAAGGTGCTAGAAACAAGACGGTAATCAATGTAGCTTATAAGAAACATGGTGAATAATTATTTACAATGTGAGAATGCCTCGCTGGATCAAATCTGTGGTCCTAAAACTCAGGATGCAGTCTCCAGTAATGGTCTGAACAATGCAAATGTGACTGTTGTTCAGTGTCAGGTGTAAAAGTTTGTGTGGTTTGTTTCCTTTAATAATCATGAATTTAAAAATTCCCGTTAGTACTTTATCCTTTTCTAGCTTGTACAGATTTTTCTGAAGAATTCTATAGATTTTCTTCCTTCTTGATAAGATGTTTTAAATGTCACACTTTTAAGTTGTAAGAAGCTTCCTAACCTACCATTGCAGGGTTTAGTTTTATCATACATATTTCCCTTATTTCAGATGTATATTTCCCCAGGTGACTGTATTACTTGCATTTCTTTCTTACAGAATTGTAGACATTTGATAAGTGGCCATGTACATTCAACAAATCATTGTCCAACTACTATTGTTTTGTGGGTATAAGAGAAAAACAACTAATTAGTACATTATTAAGGTGGTAATTTGGAGAAGGCAATGGCACGACACTCCAGTACTCTTGCCTGGAGAATCTCATGGATGGAGGAGCCTGGTGGGCTGCAGTCCATGGGGTCGCTAAGAGTCGGACACGACTGAGCGACTTCAGTTTCACCTTTCACTTTCATGCATTGGAAAAGGAAATGGCAACCCACTCCAGTGTTCTTGCCTGGAGAATCCCAGGGACAGGGGAGCCTGGTGGGCTGCTGTTTATGGGGTCACACAGGGTCGGACATGACTGAAGCGACTTAGCAGCAGCAGCAGCAGCAGCAATGTGGTAATTTTCAGTTTTATTACACTGAAGTGAAACTGATCTAAAATAAATTAATCTAGAATATTAGGAAAGATTTGTTGTTGTTGAATAGTATTTTTGTCTCATAGTAACTAATTATTTTGAAGGAGAATCATAATGTGTAGGAAACAAAACAAGGATTATTGTTTTATTGAGTCAAGTAGTTCATTCTCAGTTTCTTATTGGACTGACCTAGATCTAGACTTGAGTTATCAGTTTATGGGTTTTTTTTTTTCTCCCCTTTTTTTGCATGCTGTTAAAAGAGTGAGACAGAGAAGGCAATGGCACCCCACTCCAGTACTCTTGCCTGGCAAATCCCATGGAGGGAGAAGCCTGGTAGGCTGCAGTCCATGGGGTCGAGAAGAGTCGGACACAACTGAGCGACTTCACTTTCACTTTTCACTTTCATGCATTGGAGAAGGAAATGGCAACCCACTCCAGTGTTCTTGCCTGGAGAATCCCAGGGACAGGGGAGCCTGATGGACTGCCGTCTATGGGGTCGCACAGAGTTGGATATGACTGAAGCGACTTAGCAGCAGCAAAAGAGTGAGAGGAGAGGTAGAATTCAGTTGTTGATTGTAATCCCACTAAGATAGGAATAATGAATGTTTGGGTGAAGAGACTGAGTCCAAGTAAGGCCTACTGCCATCTATTTGCCATATATAATTAGGAATTGCATAGAAAAATCTTCATGGGCTATAATTTAGTCAGAGTTTACATAACAATAGTCTTAACATAGGTTGATTAATGCCAGCTCATTTAAATTTACTTGAAGAATATATATTTTTTTAGGTTTTATTTTGATACGGGGACATCAGAATTCACAGAAAATAAACTATTGAAACTATATTTACAGGGTATATGTTGTCTTATTTTTTTTTATTCAAGAAAATGTTTTATTATGAAAATTTCCAAACATAGCGAAGTTGAGGTTTATTGTGAACACTGTATACCAACCACCTAGATTCTACTGTTTACAGTTGCTCTACTTGATTTATCCATTCATCAATTATCTTAATTTTTGATACATTTCAAAGGCATCTTCCTAAAATATTTTAATATTAATGTGCATATCATTAACTGCCAATCAATATTTCTTTACTCTTTTCTTGTTTTTAGCTAAAATGTATATACTGTGATATGCACAAATTTAAATCTATCATTGGATAAATTCTGACAATGCTTAAGAGAAAGTGAAAGTGTTAGTCTAATGGCTTAGTTCATGTCCAACTCTTTGAGAGTCCATGAACTGTAGCCCTCCAGGCTCCTCTGTCCATGGAATTCTCCAGACAAGAATACTGGGGTTGGTTGCCATTCCCTTCTCCAGGGGATCTTCCTAACCCAGAGATCATACCCACATCTCCCACATTGCGGGCAGATTCTTGACCCTCGGAGCCACAAGGGAAGCCCCTTGACGATGCTTACCTCTGTAACTCAAATCTGCTTTTCAGGATACAGAGTGTTACCATCACCTTGAAGATTCCTTCTCTCCCTTCCCAGTCTTTCTCTACCTGCATACCCCCAGAACCACTGACTCTTCTAATAATAGCTCTTTGTTTGGCTTGCCAAGTAGGAGCAGATCTATCATCCTTGGACCAATTTCCATCTCTCTTAATATCAGTCTCTGTTATATGCCTTATATTAGAGTCTAAAACTGTACTTTCTTTGAAAGAACACTGTTGAATTGTTTTATATTTTCTCACTCGTATTTTATTTTGTTCAGCAAGTGTGCAGGAATATGCTGCGCATATGCTCCCAGGTGTTACAGTCATTAGTACAAGGAACGATGGGGATCCAGGATTGTTAAATCAGTCAGCGCATTTGCCTCCTGCCATATACATGAACTTGCACTGGATTGGGCCTAGATTGGGCCATGCACAGCCCTGGTCTTGGAGCCCATGTGAAGGCTCACCTCCCCACTTACTCTGTGCCATGGTCACATGCTGATGCTGGGTTCCTTTGGCTTTCCTACCCCATGCCTCCTGGCTGGTCCCCTAGAGGCCTGGAACCTCCATTCACCTTAGGGGCCAGCCTCTATGCTGTAATTATCATTATATACATATATATATATATATATATAGAGAGAGAGAGAGAGAGAGAGAAAGTATCAAAAGTAGTTTGAAGACTAACTCAAATTTCTAATAACATTTTATTACTGCCTTTCTCTGTCTGCAATGCAAGAGACCCGGGTTCGATCTCTGGGTTGGGACAATCCCCTGGAGAAGGAAATGGCAGCCCACTCCAGTATTCTTGCCTGGAAAATCCCATGGACGGCAGAGCCTGGTAGGCTACTGACAGTGGGGTTGCAAAGAGTCAGACACGACTGAGCAACTTCACTTCACTTTCATAATCAAAACATGAAAAGAATACCAAATAAAAGATAGTAGGGAAGGGAATAAACAATAGGGAGATAAGTCAGAGTTGTTAGTATTTGTTTTGAGTTTTCATCTGAATGCATGAGACTCTGAATGTATATTACTTTGTAGAATTTAAATCTGATTCCTAGAACTTGAGGATATAGAAGTATGATCTCAACTGAAATACATCTTTATTTTCAAGGGTTCTTTCTTTCTTTCAAGAGTCAGTTCTCATAGAATCATGACAATTGAATTATTCCAACTTGTATTTCTCCTCTAGGGGCATTAGTTCCTATATGATTATTTACTGGGACATTTTGGATTTCTTGTAAGTTACTCTTGTTTAGTAATATGCACTAGATTTAATTTTATTTGTAAAAGAATGTAGAATAAATTATGGGCTTCTCTGGTGACTCAGACGGTAAAGAATCCGCCTTCTATGCAGGAGACCTGGGTTCAATCCCCATGTTGGGAAGATCCCCTGGAGGAGGGCGTGGCAACCCACTCCAGTATTCTTGCCTGGAGAATCCCCACAGATAGAAGAGCCTGATGGGCTGCAGTTCATGGGGTTGCAAAAGAGTCGGACACAACTGAGCAATTAAGCCCAGCGTATAGAATAAAGTAAATACCTCCAGAATTGTTATGAAACTAGATCATTTATATTAGCCATATATGAGTTTGAGGACTTAAAAATAGTTCACTATCAATAGCTGGCTCAAATATATAGTGACTGTGTTTTTCTTTGAAGTGAAAGAACTGTGTTTTTTCCTTCTTTGAAGCTAAAAATAAGGCTCTGTTATTATTTTAATTTCTCTTCTTTTATCCCCAACCCTCACCCTGTGGATTTCTTGATTATCTTGGAGAATGCCTTTAGCATTGCTGTCTTTCAGATACTTTTAAAAAACAACTGATTGAAAGTCATTATCTTTTAGAGGTATATTTTGAAATATTTATGGGTTAAAAGATATACCTGAGATTTGCTTTAAAATAACTGAGAGTGGGAGAAGTGGGTAGGGATAGAGATGAAATAAAATTGGTCAAGAATTAATCATTGCTGAAGCTATAATAATGGTAACAATGGTATAGGTGTTTTCATTTTTTTTGTTGTTGTTGTTCCCTCTGCTTTTGTATATCTTTGAAATTTTCCATGGTAAGTTAAAAGGATGAAAATAAAATCTATTTGGAGATTTAAATTGAGCTGTGTATAAGTTTGAATTCCACTCTGAAAATTACAGTGTGAGATGGTCACGGTTTTCAGTTTTGAGCTAAATAAATTTACCGCATACAAATTTAAACTTTAGGCTTTCTTCTGATGCTAAGGTAAAGGTATGTATGGTTAAGTGAGGACAGTCATTTGTTCTCTTGTTACAGTTGCAAGTTTGTTCTTTTCTAAAGCAGGTCTAGTTGGAGGACTGTATTCATAGTTCTCATTGTTTCAGGTAGTCCAGCAGCCTTCAGGAGGCCTTGCAAAACAAGTGACCACTCTTACCCATTCCCCAGCACTGACCATCCAGAAACCTGGACAGAAGAAGGTGACAGTGAGCACTGCAATACCTACCAGTCAGTTTTCTCAAGGTAGATAATAACTAATTTCTGCCTCGTCATGTTGGGTTTGGAACATGACAGGTTTCTGTGCTTTTTTTTTTTCACCATTATATTCAGAGAAGAGAGATTTCTTTTAAGTTGAGACCTATGGAAAATAGCTTTATTATATTCTTTGTACATAGCCACTTTTTAGGGATGTATGTTGTTTTAGATTAAATCAACACCATTCATGGTATTTTGTAACTAGATAAAACAATCTACTAGTAAATACAGTACTTTTTTTAACTTATAAATTTTGCTATTGCCTTATTTCTTTTATTAAAAATGTGCGTTTTTCTCTACATTTGGAAGTCAGTCTTACAAATTATAAGTCTTTATGTATTTTTAAAATCTACCAATACAAAAGATATAGTATTAACATGTTTCTTTTCTTCATAGTAACACCTTTTCTTCATAGTAACACCTTTTCTTCATAGTATTTTTGTAATGCTGGTAATTCTCTACACAATTTGGGGAACATATAAAAAGAAATGGAGAGGTCTTGATTTTGTGATTTCTTTTGCAGGGAATAAATTAATTGTAATGTTTGAATTTAAATCTAGAAAGCTTTGAAATTTTCTTTGATTATTCTATATGCACTGAAAATAGCTATTGTCCTGAATTTTTCCCTAATGTGGTATGATTGCTTTTTTTTCATTTTACTTTTTCTTTCTTCTTTTGTTTTTATAGCTTCCATTCTAAAGCAAGTTACCCTTCCAGGAAATAAAATTCTGTCACTTCAATCATCTGTTCAGAAAAACAAAATAAAAGAGAATGGAACAATATCCTTCAGGTAAAGAAATTAAATGATCAAAATTTTGCCTGATTTAAGAAATTAATATTCTTTTTAAAAACATAAAAGAGATGACAAAATAATACTTATGTAAAATAAATTTAATGATGCCTTTTGAAAAAGCTAACAGTGCTTTTGAATATAATTTATAAGTAGTAAAGTGCGTAGATCTTAAGTGTAGAGCTCAATGAATTTTGACAAACGTATACCTGTGTAATCTTAATTCAGACCAAGATGCTAAACATATCCATCATCTTTATGCTCCTTTCAAATCAGTTACTTCCAACTCTTGTCTCTGGCAGCCACTATTCTTATGTCCATCACCAAAGATCATTTTTGTCCATTCTTGAACCTTACATAAATGGAAAATTACATTATCTACTCTTTTGCATTTGATTTTTTCACTCAACATGTGTTTAAGATTCATCTACATCATTTTGATTATTAGAAGATTGCTCTTTTGTTCTGGTGAACAGTACTCATTACCTGAATGTAAATTTGGTTATTTGTTTTCCTGTTGATGGACATTGAGTTGTTCCCAGTTTTTAAATGATTCTATAAAGTTGCTGTAAACATTTCCATACAGATTTTTATATGAACATAGATTTCATTTCTCTGTAGTTAACATCTAAGAGTAGTATTATGGGGTCACTAGGTAAGTATGTGTTTTACTATTTAAGAAACTATCAAATTGTTTATCAGAGGGGCTGTACCATTTTTCATTTCCACCAGCAATGAGGAGAGTTCCACTCCAATTTTAGTACTTGTTATTGCCAATTCTTTTGACTTTTACCATTCTAAGTATACAGTGGTTATTGTCACTGTCATTTTAATTTATATTTTCCTAAAGACTTAAGATGTTGAATATCTGTTCTTGTGCTTATTTGCTATCCTTAACACTACCTTCTTTGGTGAAGTGATCTTTTGCCCATTTTTCTTTGGAGTTGTTTGTTTTTCTGTGATTGTGTTTTTAGAGTTCTTTATATATATTCAAGATCCAAGTCATTCTCTTACCAGTATCCTTCACAGAGCAAAAGTTTTAATTTTCCTGAAGCCCAGTTCATTAATTTTTTCTCTTGCAGATTATGCTTCTCATGTTTTATATAAGAAATGCTTATATAACCAAAGGTTATAGAAATTTTCTCCTGTTCTTTGTTCTCAAAGTTTTACAGTTTTATGTTTGTCCTTCTTGGATCGATACTTTAAAAATTCACCAGTTGCTTACTTAAAAATCTGTGTGTGGATATTCTGTTTTCTTCTTTATATGCTCCCATTTTTAGTTGCATTATTTGTCACAGTATGTAAGTATCTGTACATTAATCCCCCTTCCTCATCCCCACCAATACTTTAGTTGTAGTTCTACTTTTATATTAAAATGCTCACCTTCAGTCTGTTCTCTGGAGTTTTCTCAGTCATCTCTTGTTTGGATGAAATTAGTTGAATGTGGTCCATGCTTTGATCTACCAGGACACCTCTTTAGTATTTTTTGACTTGGGATGTACTTAGTCTTCCTGCCACTGGTATATTTCATCCTTTATTCTGCGACTAGTTCTCTGGTCTCTCTCCTGCAATTTTTATTCAATCTGCTTTTGTCCAAAACCTTTTGAGATAGGGTGAGTGAGTTGAGGAATCAGTCGCCACTGGACAAGAAAGTGTGCACTGGAAATTGTTGTTTTGCTTTTTCATTTATTCTTGTTTTGAAGTTTGGATATTCTTTGTCTTCACGTTGTGCTGAGGCTGTGGTGTTTGTTGTTCTGTATTGCTTGGGGGAAGTAAATGCTGAAAGATGGTGACCTAGACAGTCGTCATTGTCTTCCAATGCAGTGAGTTTTGACAAAAGACTAAATTCATGTACCAAGTACCTCAGTCAAGATACATAGAATATTTTCAACACCCTGAAAGCCTCCTTTGTGATACTTCCCAGACAGTCCCCTTATTATACCTTAGGCAACCCCTGACTGGCTTCTTATCATTGTTGATTTTTCTTTCCTAGGGTTTTAAATAAGTAGAATAGTATAATGTGTATTCTTCGCTTGGTTTCCTTTGCTCAGCATAATGTGTCTGAAACACACCCAGTGTTGTTGCGTGCATTAGTCATTTGTTGCCTTTCATTGCTGAGTAGCATTCCACTGTATGGTGCACTGTGGTTGTTTGCACTGAATTGTTTATCTCTTTAGCCACTGGTGGGTATTCAAGTTGTTTCGTGTTTTTGGCTATTGTGAGTAAAGCTGTTAGAAACATCTGTATCCAAGTCTTTGTATGGACATAAGTTTTCCCTTGTGTAAATATATGAGCAGAGTTGCTGAATCATTTAGTAGGTTTATGTTTAACTTTATAAGAAGCTGCCAATTTGTTTTCCTATGTGGTTGTACCATCTACAGTCCTACCACAAAGTATGAGAATTTATTCCAGTTGTTCTGCATCCTTGCTCAGTGGATGGGTAAATCAGGTTAAACCTGACAGCCAGCTGAGTTTGCTTTACTCCAGAAAAGATCTGTAACTGTGTCTCATAGGAACCAGGGAGGATTTGGCACTACATTAGCAAAAACAAGACCGAGAGCTGACTGTGGCTCAGATCATGAACTCCTTATTGCCAAATTCAGACTTAAATGGAAGAAAGTAGGGAAAACCACTAGACCATTCAGGTATGGCCTAAATCAAATTCCTTATGATTATACAGTAGAAGTGAGAAATAGATTTAAGGGACTAGATAGAGTGCCTGATGAACTATGGACAGAGGTTCGTGGCACCGTACAGGAGATAGGGATCAAGACCATCCCCATGGGAAAGAAATGCAAAAAAGCAAAATGGCTGTCTGGGGAGGCCTTACAAATAGCTGTGAAAAGAAGAGAAGCGAAAAGCAAAGGAGAAAAGGAAAGATAAAAGCATCTGAATGCAGAGTTCCAAAGAATAGCATGGAGAGATAAGAAAGCCTTCTTCAGCGATCAGTGTAAAGAAATAGAGGAAAAAACAGAATGGGAAAGACTAGAGATCTCTTCAAGAAAATTAGAGATACCAAGGGAACATTTCATGCAAAGATGGGCTCGATAAAGGACAGAAATGGTATGGACCTAACAGAAGCAGAAGATATTAAGAAGAGATGGCAAGAATACACAGAAGAACTGTACAAGAAAGATCTTCACGACCCAGATAATCACGATGGTGTGATCACTGACCTAGAGCCAGACATCCTAGAATGTGAAGTCAAGTGGGCCTTAGAAAGCATCACTACGAACAAAGCTAGTGGAGGTGATGGAATTCCAATTGAGCTATTTCAAATCCTGAAAGATGATGCTGTGAAAGTGCTGCACTCAATATGCCAGCAAATTTGGAAAACTCAGCAGTGGCCACAGGACTGGAAAAGGTCAGTTTTCATTCCAATCCCAAAGAAAGGCAATGCCAAAGAATGCTCAAACTACAGCACAATTGCACTCATCTCACACGCTAGTAAAGTAATGCTCAAAATTCTCCAAGCCAGGCTTCAGCAATACGTGAACCGTGAACTTCCTGATGTTCAAGCTGGTTTTAGAAAAAGCAGAGGAACCAGAGATCAAATTGCCAACATCTGCTGGCTCATCAAAAAAACAAGAGAGTTCCAGAAAAACATCTATTTCTGCTGTATTGAGTATGCCAAAGCCTTTGACTGTGTGGATCACAATAAACTGTGGAAAATTCTGAAAGAGATGGAAATACCAGACCACCTGACCTGCCTCTTGAGAAATCTGTATGCAGGTCAGGAAGCAACAGTTAGAACTGGACATGGAACAACAGACTGGTTCCAAATAGGAAAAGGAGTATGTCAAGGCTGTATATTGTCACCCTGCTTATTTAACTTCTATGCAGAGTACATCATGAGAAACGCTGAACTGGAAGAAGCACAAGCTGGAATCAAGATTACCAGGAGAAATATCAGTCACCTCAGATATGCAGATGACACCACCCTTATGGCAGAAAGTGAAGAGGAACTCAAAAGCCTCTTGATGAAAGTGAAAGAGGAGAGTGAAAAAGTTGACTCAACATTCAGAAAACTAAGATCATGGCATCTGGTCCCATCACTTCATGGGAAATAAATGGAAAACAGTGGAAACAGTGGCAAACTTTATTTTGTTGGGCTCCAAAATCACTCCAGATGGTGATTGCAGCCATGAAATTGAAAGACGCTTACTCCTTGGAGGAAAGTTATGACCAACCTAGATAGCATATTCAAAAGCAGAGACACTACTTTGCCAAGAAAGGTCCGTCTAGTCAAGGCTACGTTTTTTCCATTGGTCATGTATGGATGTGAGAGTTGGACTGTGAAGAAAGCTGAGCGCCGAAGAATTGATGCTTTTGAACTGTGGTGTTGGAGAAGACTCTTGAGAGTCCCTTGGACTGCAGGGAGATCCAACCAGTCCATTCTAAAGGAGATCAGTCCTGGGTGTTCTTTGGAAGGACTGATGCAGAAGCTGAACTCCAGTACTTTGGCCACCTCATGTGAAGAGTTGACTCATTGGAAAAGACTCTGATGCTGGAAGGGATTGGGGGCAGGAGGAGAAGGGGACGACAGAGGATGAGACGGCTGGATGGCATCACCGACTCAATGGACGTGAGTTTGGGTGAACTCCAGGAGTTGGTGATGGACAGGGAGGCCTGGTGTGCTGCGATTCATGGGGTCGCAAAGAGTCAGACACAACTGAGTGACTGAACTGAACTGAACTAGCATGTGCTCTGGTGAACCTGACTTATTTTCTCCACTCTAACAGAGGCCAGAAAACTAGTGTCAGCCTCAGGCATTTGCCCTTGAGGCAGTTCTACCTTTAGAGTGTGCTCAGTGCTTATTTTTACTGATACTTTTTGACAACTTCTGTGTGGCCAACATTGGAATAAAAAACTCTTAAACTTGTCTAAATTAGAATGCCAGTAATTTCTCATGGGTACATCTAGTCCACTTAATGCCTGATGGAAAAGTGTCACCATTCGCAGATTTTAAATCAGAAAACTTGCTTTATCAGTCTCCTCCTTTATAACTTTTGAATTTTGCATTATTCTAAGAAATCTTTTCCTATCCTGAGCTCATAATGAGGAGCTTCTGTATTTTCTTCCAAAATATCTATACACACCCCTTATATGCAGTAGACCTTTACAAAATCATCAGTAGTGCTTGATTCTAACTGTATAAATAGCTGAAGCAGAAATAACCTTTTCCTGGCTGGATTGCTTACGTCAACAAGTTACTGAAGATTTCTTCATCTTTACTTTTCTGATTTCAAATGCTCCTTTACCTTTCAGTAAAACCCCAGTTGTTCAAGGGTATATTTCTAGAATTTCATTTTACTGTTGTTTTTGTTTCATTTCTGTATTAATATTTTTGCATTTTCAGTTATCTTACTTCATTATTTTTATATCTGGATAAATTCTCTATTCCTTTCTTATCAAAAATGTCTTGACTTGTTCTTCTTTTACACATAAATTTCAAAATCAGCAGGGCAGTTCTTTTAAAATTTTTTGTTGAGATTACCTTGAACCATAGTTCTATTTGTTAGAGTTCAATAAGGTTGTAGCTGACAGAAAACTGAAGAATAGTGGCATAAGCAAGATAAGATTCTTTCCCACATTTAGGAAAACTGGAAGTAGGCAGAGTGTTACAGGCATGGCATTCTCTTGGTGTTAGGGACCCGGGAGTTTTCTCCCTTCCTTTCGGTTCCTCATACACACTAGTCAGGCCCCACTGTACAGTGTTCTAGATGTGGTTATTTCCTGCATTTTCTTTCCCCATCTTCATATGGACCAATCCAGTTTAAAAGTTTCTGTTTATAGCACTTATTATTAATATTTCAGTTTAAAAATTATCTGACTAAAGAGTCTTTGTTTGGCCAACCCTGTAAAGTAGCTTTTTCAGTCACATCTGCTGTCTTGAAGCACTTATCTAAAGTTACTCTATTTGTTTACCCTTCTTTATACTCCCCAGTCTCTCTCAGAGTTCGTTGTAACTTTACCATTGTGTGCTTAATGTGTAGAACAGTGCCTTGTTCATAATAAGCGTTCAAAAATTTGTTGAAATAATGAATTTCAAAAAAGAACAGGCATATCTATAATCTTAGATATAATCTATTTTAAAATAAGTTTTATTTTAGCTCTAATATGCACTTTTCATTTTTGTATAGTATGTTCTAGTTATTTGGTTCATATGTGACTTTATGCTTATCTTTTTATAGTGATGTCTTTTTGTTAAGTTTGCTTTCTCAGATACTTAGTATTAATTTCACTTCATTTACTGTTTAGGCAAGAGACTATTTAGGTAAGAGACTCTATTTAGGTAAGAGGAGGTTATAGTGTATGGTATTTGATCTTGTCTTGAGTTAACTGGATGAGGTTAATAGCAGAGTGATAACCGCCTGTATTTTCAAAACTACTTGTTTAAGTGAAAATAACATTTTTGTGACTTTTTCCCTGAGTAAATCATATTTTCTGTTGTGCTTGTCGGTACATCTGGGATAAATAAGGGGAGCTATATAGTGTTTAAACACCAGAGGGTGCCAGAGATTCGTGTTTTATTCTTTATATTTCAGAAGCAGAAGTGACAAATATTACAGTACCTCTGCATGTTTGTGTAGTTAACTTTATTTAAACTGGAAACTGGAAATTTGATGATCATAAGAAGTTATTGTCAATTTTTTTTGAAGAGGTGATACTGTCTTATGATTAAAGTTTTTCTTTAGAATCCTTATATTTTAGAGAGATAATAAAGTATTTGTGGATGCATATTATATATATGTGGATATTTATGTATACATGTATAACTTAGGAGGCATTATAGCTAGAGGTTAAGTGTTTTTTTTTTAATTTGCCTTAAAAGACACTTAGAAAATAACATAGGACAAGGTTACATACTGTTTGTACAGATATCACTCCATCAACTTTAATGTCTCATTTTCTTCTTATTGCAGGAATCAGATTCTCTAGTGTAGATTAAACATGTGCTCTGTCTTGATTCATATGTAATTAATTGTTTTATTATGTATTTATACATAATAACAGATGGTTAATCATTCCAAGGAAGGACTTAGAAAACTATCTGTGGTGATAAAATCTTGGAACAACAGGAGACAGAAGAAGCACCCTTCTGAGCTGTGCAGATTAAATCTAGGGTTAAAGTCAACAAAAAATTCTTGGAGGAATTGCCTTTATGCTAAATCTTATTAGACATTAGGTTCTTAAATATTCCTCACAGCGAAATTACATGAATGAAGACTTAGAGATGTGATTGTGAAAGCTTTCAAAATTATTAGCCAAATTTTATTACAGTAAAATGCTATTTAGGAAAAATTATCTTTGTTCTTACATTCAGAATGAACTGGGAAGGAATATACTCTGAAGTAGTTCCTAAAGTCACTAAAGTTTGAGAAATACTGCAATATCCTATGCTCTATTTCTTAAAAAGAAGAAAGATGATTTCCCATGGGGAAAAATACCTTTAAAAAAGCATAAAAGGAGAGTAAGCAGGATGTTGTGTGAGTTTATATACTGGCTGTAGTAGGTAATGCAGAGATTATGCTCAAAGGTGATGAAACAAGAATATTGAAGGTAACCTTATTCTACCAGGGATTAGTAATGTAAAGGAAGAACTTGATCTTAAAATGAAAAGAATGTACCCTCAGAAGTTCAAAAGTTGTAGCAATTGGACAGACACTTTAAAAGTATGAAAACAAACTAACATTTCCAAAGTAGGCAATTGAAGTCGATCTGGAATATGGATGGGGCATTGGCAGCTGAAACGTAATAAGCAAAAGGAGCTGAAGACTAGAACAAGAAAGGGAGAAAAGCCTGAGAAAGTCCAGGGTCAGTATGAGCTATTTGATGGTGAGAAATGGGAGGGAAGAGTGTGCTAAGTTAAGGTCATTACCTGGAAGGCCTTGAATATCAGGTTGAGTTCATGGGATCATGAAATGTTTTGTAACAGGAAAGTAATGTGATTTTTTTCTACTAGAGAAGAATTAGTCTGATGCTATTATAAATCTTAAGAGGGCAGAAGAGATTTTAAAAGGTAGGCACAAGCAGTGGTTAACTTTATTAAAAGCTGAAGAATTACATCAGTTTCAGAAGCCAGAATGCAAGCCAGGTGATTGGATAATACTTCTTTAACTTTTGCATAGCAGCCTATTGACCCGACAGAATCTTGAGTTGGAAGCCTTTCACTGCTAAATTCCCTTCTTGTATGTCTTTTAGAACAAGACAGGCTTATATCTTTCATAACACCTTCATTAAAAAATATACTGCATCAGACCAGAGGTCTTGAAGACATGATTCAGAGATTCTCACTTTCTTTGCCTCTAAAATTAAACCAACCCAGAATCACAAATATACCTCAGCAGCAAAGCCTTTATTACTGCCTTCGCCTATCTTTTTTAGCCTTATCAACAATGCTGCTATGACATTGTGTTGTCTTTGCTTTCCTTTAGTCTGCCTCCTCTCCTAGAGGAAGTTTTAAATGGTTCGGGTACTGTTGATCATGGTACCCTTTCCTCTTCCCTGCTTAGGCTCTCCCTCTCTTCATGCTGCCCTCTGTAACCATAGCAGCTGAGAGCTGAACTAGAGGGAGCTGTGTTCAGCTTGGGGCCAAAAAGAAGGGGCAGTGATGGCTAGGCAGGAACAAATCTTATAGGGTGGTTAGCTCCCTGCTGATTTCAGAGAAGCGCTGCAAGAAGATTCTGAAAGACGTGGGACAGTCTCTTCATTGACGAATTACATTCAGTTCTAATACTGTGCATGGGACTGCTAGTAACAGGAGGCCTGGTACTGGTCTCTCGAGTCTGTATGTGAGACTTCAGCAGGGGCTCAGTGGGAACACTCACCTATGGAAGCAAGGTGCAGTGTACAGGGCCGGTGGACCTGGCACACAGCTGACGTTGTGACCATGGCATGCTGTGTGCAAGTGTGTAAAGGCCATGTGCTGTATACCTTAAGGAAGTCTGGGGGTTTTTTTAAGGGAAGGATGAGGCCGTGTTCTGAACATCATTATATTTCTCTGTCTTCAGTTTTTTTTTCTCTGTTTATTAACATTATTTTTAAAATATCACTAACCATTTGATTGAGTAATCCATGTATATAGTACAACATTCAAAGGGTAGAAAAGATCGCATGCTAAGTCACTTTAGTTGTGTCCAACTCTTTGCGACCCCGTGGACTGTAGCCCTCCAGGCTCCTCTGCCCATGGGATTCTCCAGGCAAGAATACTGGAATGGGTTGCCATGTCCTACTCCAGGGGATCTTTCTGACCAGGGATCAAACCCATATCTCTTAATGTCTTCTGCACTGGCAGGCAGTTTCTTTACCACTAGTGTCACCTGGAAAGCCTGTAGAAAAAGAGTATGATATGATATAAAATGTCTTCTTCCTACTCATGCTTCCCAATTTCCCCCTCCAGAGATGAATTTCTTGTGTATCCAGAGATATGCCCATAGAAGTTATGCCCATATAAGTGTGTATTTTTTTTCCCAAGGTACAGTCTGTTCTATACCTTGTTTTGTTTAGTTTTTCCCATTTCGTAATACACCTTGGCCAAAGAGAACTCCCTTATTCTTTTAAGTGGCTGAGAGTGACGTTAGAAAGTACCCTAATCAAAGTTATTCATTGTTTAGAGGAAGAAAATTTTGTCCTAAAGGTGTTAAGTAACTGGTTGGGATTCTATTTCAGAGTGAACAGGTTCTGTTTAGGAGTGAACAGAGTTTTTAATAGAATGTACTTGGCCTCTTTTTTCTTTTTTTAATAGATGGTTTTTTAGTGCAGTTTTAGGTTCACAGGAAAATTGATTGATATGTTGTAGAAAATTCTAATACATGCACAGCCTCAATCATTACCAACATCCCCCACCAGAGTGGTCTATTTGTTATGATTGATGAATCTGCATTGAGACATCATTATCAACCAAAGTTCATCGTTTACTTTACAATTCACTCTTGTTGTGTGGTGCATTCTGTGGGTTTTTACATTTTCGTGTGATGACATATATCCCCCATTATAGTGTCATACAGATACTATATATTTCACCGTCCTAAAAAGTCCTCTGTTTTCTGCCTAGTCATCCCTTTCTGCTAACCCTTGGCAACTACAGGTCATCTTATTGTCTCCATAATTTGCATTTGCCGAAATGTCATATAATTGGACTCATCAGTATGTAGCTTTTTCAGTTTGGCTTCTTCACTTAATCACGTGTATTTAAGTTTCCTCCACATCTTTTCGTGGTATGGTACCATTTCTTTTTAGTCCTCAACAGTATTCCACTTCTGGATTTATTACGGTTTGTCCAGTCATCTGCTGAAGGACATCTTGGTTGTTTCCAGGTTTTGACAAGTAGGAGTAAATCTGCTAGAAACATCCATGTACAGGTTTTTGTATGGATGTGAATTTTCAGTTCCTTTGGGTTAGTATGGAGGAGTATAATTGCTGGATCATATGGTAAGAGTACGGAGAAGGCAATGGCAACCCACTCCAGTACTCTTGCCTGGAAAATCCCATGGATGGAGGAGCCTAGTAGGCTGCAGTCCATGGGGTCACGAAGAGTCAGACACGACTGAGTGACTTCACTTTCACTTTTCACTTTCACGCATTGGAGAAGGAAATGGCAACCCACTCCAGTGTTCTTGCCTGGAGAATCCCAGGGACATCGGAGCCTGGTGGGCTGCCATCTCTGGGGTCTCACAGAGTCGGATATGACTGAAACGACTTAGCAGCAGCAGCAGCATGGTAAGAGTATGTTTAGTTTTGCAATAAACTGCCAAACTGTCTTTCATGGTAGCTGTACCATTTTGCGTTCCCACCAGCAATGAATGAGAGTTCCTGTTTCTCCACACCCGCATCAGCATTTGGCGTTCAGGGTTTTGGCCATTCTGATAGGTGTGTAGTGGTATCTCATTGTTTTAATTTGCATCTCCTTGATAACATAGGATGTGGAGCATCTTTTCATATGCTTGCCATCTTTTTGGTGTGTTGTCTTTTAGGTCTTTGGCCCACTTTTCTATCTGTTTGTATTCTTATTGTTGTGTTCTAAGAGTTCTCTATATATTTTGGATAACAGTCCTTAATCAGATATGTGTTTTGCAAATATTTTCTCCCAGTCTATGGCTTGTTTTTCCATTTTCTTGATACTTGATTTTTAAAAAGTATTTTTTACTCAGACCTTTTAAAATATTTTTTTTTAACTTGGATCTTGGTCCATCTTTAGGTTTACAGTTTCTTTTGTACTTACATTTAAGCTTTAAGTGTTCAGATGTTTCTGGAATAGTTCTTTGTTTACATAGGTGGTAAATTAGTTCTTAGAACCATTCTCAGCATCCCATACCTCTGACAGTACCTCTGTGACATTTGATAAGATGAAGACCAACCACTTTTACACAGTTTCTTTATATTGTATATTTTGTTTGGTTGATTTGAGATACTAATTTTAAAAGTTTTCTTTTCCCTAATACCAAGACACAGTTTATAGGTTAGGCTATTAAATATACCATTCAGATTGTGGAACCATATTTCTTTCTCTTCACTTGAAACTGCTGTGTCTAGCATTTAACTTTCTTTCATTTAGTTTGAATCACTTATACCTATGTGAGTGAGGTCTCTCTCCCTCTCTTACCCCTAACATGCTGCTTTTTAAAGTTGAACACCAGAGGCTTTCATATCTTAAACACTTAACTGGTATAGTTTATTTCCCTCTTTTGTACACAAATGCATTACTACAAGGAGGTTCAAATCTATTGATATGAAACTATATGATAGATCATTTGGCCCATGCAATAAATAGAAGGAAGCAATATCTTTTTTATAGAATCATGTTTGTGTAAATTATTATGCATCAGTACTTGAGTTATGGTCAGTGACATGCCTCTTATTACATATAGTGTTAAGGATGCCATTAGAATTTTAGTATTTCTTTGGTCTTTCTCTTCTCTCTCCTTAAACATAATATACTCATCTTAATACCATAGCCATGTAGCAATTCTATTAGATAAAAGCAACTATTTAATTTTGCTGGCACAATGCAAGGAGCACAAACATATTTTGTGTTCTTATATGTATGTCTTTTACATATGTGTGTATAATTTTATATCTTAAATATTAGCCCTTTGCAGCCATTTGCTCGAGGAGGTGGTTTAATAATTCAGTTGGTACAGATGGAGCACACCAAAAGTCTGAAGCAGAAAAACAAAGCTAGTTTTAACCATGTAGTTTCAGAATAGCTAGTCTAGAGAGATTCTTCTCAAGGGCCTTTTCATGGGTATGGACCTTTCAGGATCGAAGGGTTTCTCCTCCTCAGTGGACCAGTGGAGGGCACTGGGGATATTTCAGGGTTTTTTAATCATCTTGGATGAAAAAAAAGAAGCCTCTTTTTATTTCATTGTCTTTCATTGGAGACAGTTTGTGGATAACTTAGACTAACTTCCAAATCCCTCTTTTTTGAAAAAAATTATTTTAATTGGAGGACAATTTTTCCACAATATTGATTTGACATCTGCCATACATCAACGTGAATTGGCCGTGGGGATCCTGTCCCTGCCCCCGCCACAAACCTCGCTCCCACCCCTCTAGTTTGTTACAGAGCACTGGACCAAATCCCTCTTAGTGCACCCTATTTACTAAACTGCAAGAGGGAGAGATGGGCACCAGGAGACAAAGGTGTCTGTGATCCATTTTTCTGATATTAAATGTACTAGTGGTTAGAGATACCAATTAATTTTAAAGACTGACAGAGAGGGATAGCCATGCCTCACTTCTTCTCTTGCTTGGATAAATTAAGTAAGATAATGTCTTTAGTTGTAAGGAGAGATCTACACTTCCTTGCTCTTTGAAATCACTCATTCACATACCACCACCACCATCAAAAACCTTTCCTTTTTTTTTATATTAGAGATGAAGATGACATCAATGATGTGACTTCCATGGCAGGGGTCAACCTCAGTGAAGAAAACGCCTGCATCTTAGCAACAAACTCTGAAT
The DNA here is from genome assembly GCF_002263795.3 of Bos taurus. Taxonomy (NCBI): domain Eukaryota; kingdom Metazoa; phylum Chordata; class Mammalia; order Artiodactyla; family Bovidae; genus Bos; species Bos taurus. Next base: position 30,552,154 of record NC_037351.1, on the reverse strand, counting down.
TGGTTGGCACACTCATTCAGTCCTGTAAAGATGAACCGTTTCTTTTCATTGGAGCTCTACAAAAGCGAATTTTAGACATTGGTGAGTACGATTATTGACCTGATAAGACTGTCTGATCCAAGGAAAATGTTATCAAGAGTTAGATAGCCTGGGTTGGTTTTTCTGGAAACTCTGAAGCTTAAAACAAGTTCTGGAAGTAATCAAGATTTCATGGGTGTTACAAAAGAAGTATTTTATTTTAAAAATTATTCAAATAACTTAAATCATACAACCTGTGGTTTCTGGTATAGGTAGTAGTTAATATCATAAGCATATAAATATACTTATGATATATATATTTTTTCTGTGCTGTTCTTCCTTGGTTGGCCTTTAGGCATGTAATTTATGTTACAAATTTGTGTTTATGAAACAAAGAAATAGCCAACGAGATTAAGTCCCTTTTTCCTCATCTCCATCCTGGAACTCAAACCCATCCTTACGGTAAAAGAGCGAAACTAGAATATCAGGGTTCTCTCTGGCCAGTAGTTGTTAAATGGCCTGAAGTATGTGAAAGGAAATGGTAGAGAACATACCTGTTTTATTCTGGAGCCAAACATCTTTGTTGTTAATAGCAAATTCACAATGGTAACTGGAAAAAGAGACAGATTGAAGAGACACTGTTGTGTGTGTGTCTTCTCGTTTCTTGTGTCCTGACGCAGGGGCTTGCCAGAGACTAACTCTCCTCCTTCACACATGTCCAACTTGAGGGGCCAGCACCGGTGACCTTTTAGTATGCTTGAGTAAGAACCTTTGCATTCTGTGTTAGAGACTTCACACAAAACTGTGAAAGTTTCAGATGTTTGATACATCCATGGTATATTTAAGGACTGTAAAATGCATTGCTGTTATATATTCTAAGTCTACTTAAAAATTACTTAGTAAATATTTGAGCTCCTACTGTATGCTGTACAAATTATCACTTTTTTCACCTCAGTATATGTTATCCTTTTATTTTGAAAAAGTAGAATTTCAGTTCAGTTCAGTCGCTCAGTTGTGTCCAACTCTTTGCGACCCCATGAACTGCAGCACACCAGGCCTCCCTATCCATCACCAACTCCCGGAGTCCACCCAGACCCATGTCCATCGAGTCAGTGATGCTATCCAGCCATCTCATCCTCTGTCGTCCTCTTTTCCTCCTGCCCCCAATCCTTCCCAGCATCTGGGTCTTTTCAAATGAGTCAGCTCTTCGCATCAGGTAGCCAAAGTATTGGAATTTCAGCCTCAGCATCAGTCCTTCCAGTGAACACCCAGGACTGATATCCTTTAGGATGGACTGGTTGGATCTCCTTGCAGTCCAAGGACTCTCAAGAGTCTTCTCCAACATCACAGTTCAAAAGCATTAATTCTTCTGTCCTCAGCTTTCTTTATAGTCCAACTCTCACATCCCTACATGACCACTGGAAAAACCATAGCCTTAACTAGACGGACCTTTGTTGGCAAAGTAATGTCTCTGCTTTTGAATATGCTGTCTAGGTTGGTCATAACTTTCCTTCCAAGGAGTAAGTGTCTTTTATTTTTTTTTTTTTCATTTTTATTTATTTATTTATTCTGGTCTTACACATTTAGATCTTTAATCCATTTTGAGTTTATTTTTGTGTATGGTGTTAGAAAGTGTTCTAGTTTCATTCTTTTACAAGTGGTTGACCAGATTTCCCAGCACCACTTGTTAAAGAGATTGTCTTTAATCCATTGTATATTCTTGCCTCCTTTGTCAAAGATAAGGTGTCCATATGTGCGTGGATTTATCTCTGGGCTTTCTATTTTGTTCCATTGATCTATATTTCTGTCTTTGTGCCAGTACCATACTGTCTTGATAACTGTGGCTTTGTAGTAGAGTCTGAAGTCAGGTAGGTTGATTCCTCCAGTTCCATTCTTCTTTCTCAGGATCGCTTTGGCTATTCGAGGTTTTTTGTATTTCCATACAAATTGTGAAATTATTTGTTCTAGCTCTGTGAAGAATACTGTTGGTAGCTTGATAGGGATTGCATTGAATCTATAAATTGCTTTGGGTAGTATACTCATTTTCACTATATTGATTCTTCCAATCCAGGAACATGGTATATTTTTCCATCTATTAGTGTCCTCTTTGATTTCTTTCCCCAGTGTTTTATAGTTTTCTATATATAGGTCTTTAGTTTCTTTAGGTAGATATATTCCCAAGTATTTTATTCTTTCTGTTGCAATGGTGAATGGAATTGTTTCCTTAATTTCTCTTTCTGTTTTCTCATTATTAGTGTATAGGAATGCAAGGGATTTCTGTGTGTTGATTTTATATCCTGCAAGTTTACTATACTCATTGATTAGTTCTAGTAATTTTCTGGTGGAGTCTTTAGGGTTTTCTATGTAGAGGATCATGTCATCTGCAAATAGTGAGAGCTTTAGTAAGTGTCTTTTAATTTCATGGCTGCAGTCATCATCTGCAGTGATTTTGGAGCCCCCCAAAATAAAGTCAGCCACTGTTTCCACTGTTTCCCCATCTGTTTCCCATGAAGTGATGGGACCAAATGCCATGATCTTAGTTTTCTGAATGTTGAGCTTTAAGCCAACTTTTTCACTCTCCTCTTTCACTTTCAGAATTTACGTTAGTTCAAAAGGATTGGAGTTCAGAAAAGCTAATGGTAAAATGTTTGTTTGCTGTTTGCTTGTGTTTTGTTTGACTACTCTCTTCTCCAGCCCTCCCTCTTCCTCTTTCTCCTCCCCACTCCTCTCTTTCTTTCTCTTTCGTTTTCTTCACTGCATTCTGTTTTGTACTGTACAGGAGGCGGTTCCTTAATTTGGGATTAAGCCTGAGCACATACCTTTCTATGATGGCTTGGGAAATTTGCTGGTGTTTTAACGGCTTTTAGCCACATAATTATTTAGAACTCTGGTGGAGTACAAGTAGATTCGTACTTAATTTTATCAATACCCTGCCCCCTTCTAAATTTTATTTCTAGCTTGATTTAGACTGTGTGACAGGAGAACTTTTATTATAGAAAGAACATTTTTGATCTTTTAGGACAGAGATTGACAGTTTTTGGGTTTTTTTTTTCCTGCAAAGGACCAGATAGTAAATGTTTGCTACTTTGTGGGCAAATATAATCTGTCACAACTGCTCACCTCTACTGTTATATTACAAAAGAAGCTGTAGACAATATGTGAACAAATACGAAAGACTGTATTCCCATCAAACTGTATCTATAAAGAGAGACCAGATTTAGCTTGCTAACCTCTGCTTTCAAGAATTCTGGGGATAAGTCTTTGTATTTTCAGTTCTTAGGGATAAAACACAAACTTGTCATTTAATATGATGGAAAATTGCAAAACTTCTTCCCTCTCAATTACCTAAGCTTTTAAAACAAAAACCATAGAGTGAATGGAGTTATATATTTCTAGGAATGTTCTTCATTTATAATAAAATTTCGTGTTCACAGAACAGGTCAGAACCAAGATCATTTTTTAATAACAGGAGTTATAAATTAACCCAAAGAATTTGGGGAGGAAGATTTTCTTACTTGGATGTGGTAGGGGAGTAAACATGCCAGTGTTCTTCCTTTTTTGTCAGTTACCTAAATTAAATGACACAGACTTTCTGTAAAATCACATAGTAAGCTTTTGAACACCAACTTGATCTCCTTAATCAGTTAATGAACTTTACCAAAGAGAGTGTTTTATTTTAAAGTGAGACTTTAACTTTGGAACTCTGTCATGTTTTATCATCAGTTTAGTGAGGATATTAGAAAATGTGATTGTTCACTAAGCCCTGAAATTGTTTGCAACTCCCAACACTTGTTTATTTTTAGTATTTTAGAAATATGGATTTTTCTTTAACTTAGGCTTCTGTTTTATATATATGCAATTATTTTCAAAGTTTTTTCCCAGACACTATATTATTAAATGTTCGTTTTTCTTAAAGTATCAACTGGCATGTCATCCTTTATATACCCATGTTTGCTTATAATTTTAATTATTGGATTGTTTTGAAATTGTATTATTGCTGCTATACAAGGCCCCACTATTTATTTATGCTGACTTAAAGTAGATTTGACTTTCCAGTTTTTTCCCCTTCCTTGAATCATATATTGGTGATGAATTCAGTTTTGCTACAAAGTAATGAACTACATTTTGAAGGTTTGGTACAGATGAAGCTGAATCGTTTTATATTCTTTTTCTGTCTGGTTTAACATAGCCCATGTTTTGAACTAAAGTTCAACATTTCTTATGGCAGCATTTATGATCAAACAATGTATTTAAGATTTGTTGGCTTTTTAAATTAAAGCTTATTTTTTTTTGTAATCCTTATTCACACTTTGAATATATAAGAATGTATTTCAGATAGAGTGCAAGTTAAGTATTATATTTTTAAGTTTGTGTAAATGCATATGTTAAAAACAAACACAATAGCACTTAGAAAACTCATTTAGATGAGATTATGTAATTGCGTATATCTTTAGGGTTATCATCTCTGATGATACAGGTGGTTTCACTGAGCTGGAGAACTGCTGTTTAAATACTGATGAGGTTGTTTTATAAGTAAGCTTCGTTTTGGGGTATGTGGTCTAAATTGTTTTCCTGAAACTTTCTTCCTAGTTAGCAGAAGGAAGAATAGAAGTTTGGTTTATTTATAGAAAGAGATATAGTGAAAGAGAAGTTTTTAAAATTGATGAGTAAAATGATGAGGCTTTGAACTCATTTCAACTTGTAAATTAATTATCAAGTCAATTTATAGAACATGAGTTAGTGCAAAGTAAGCATGATTGGTATTGTACAAAAAGTATAGGTGTGTCATGTAGACAAGTTATTAACAGAGACTCACAATCTGAATTCATGGAAATAAATGTTGTAAATTGCTAACAGTGTCAAACAGGGCAAAATGTAATTTTCTATTTTTTTAATTACTAAAATTAACAGAATACAGCACTAATTTCTGCAGTTACCATTTTCCTCCCTGAACACTAGACTTGATTTGTGTTCTTATTAACTTTGTCCTATAAATGACCTTGCAAGGAGAATGATTCTAGAGGCTAAGTGAAACAATGTCTATATTTTCTGAGGCTCCAGGCTAGGTTTTATTAATGTAATGTCTAAGATCTTTGAAGTTGTGACTTTACCAGGAAAATCATAATCTCCAAACCTTTATTCGTAATGGGTATGACTTCCAGGGGGAACAGAATACCTGCTGTGCTAATTATTTCAATTATCAGCCTCTACTAAAACACGTAATGGATTTTCCCTGCTTCCACAGGTAAAAAGCATGACATTACGGAACTTAATTCTGATGCTGTGAACTTGATCTCCCATGCAACACAGGAGCGATTACGAGGCCTTCTAGAAAAACTGACTACAATTGCTCAGCATCGAATGACAACTTACAAGGTAAAGGAAATCATTAGAGAAAACCAAGCTCTTCTCTCTCCTTTTTGTTCTGTTAAAGGTAGCTTTTTGTTATGGATTCATATTCTAGGTACACTTTTCAAGGAAATGGTTGAGACATAATTCATATTGGTAGAAAATCAAATTCTCATTCCTAATGTGCCTTATTTAGATATGTTTACATGACAAATAAACAGAGTTTCAGTAGTATCCAAAGCTTCTGTGTTAGTGTAGACTGAAATACGCATCTGTTATGCCTGAGGCTTCTCTTCCTAAAGCTCTTGACTGGAAAGGGGAGGATGTGTTAGAAAGAAATATTGGGTAGCTGTGTTCTCTTCAGTGATCCGTACTCTGCTGGCAACTCCCGTTTCTTTTCAGTGAGTTAAGTGATTGCATTGAGGACTTTTATTTTAAAAAAATTACATGCACGAATAGCCTTATCTTATGAACCAAATGGTATGAACCAGATCACTTGCCATCATCAAGATAAAAGCACTAAATTTATTTGTATTATGGTTTTGATGGAGAACAAATATATTGGTTGATGAAGGTTAAAAGAGAAAAAGATAACCTTTCCCCTCATATCAAGAAATGTTCACAGCTAGATTTTATACAACATGGTACATGGGTAACCTTATAAGGTTTTGAGTTTGCAAGAATGGTCATTGTCATGATATCCTAATTTCCTGGAGGAGATCATTCTATTTTCTCCCCTTTCTGCTTCATTTAGAATTTTGAGAGAACTGTTTATAGTTGCGTAAATCTTTTTTGAGAATTTGCTATACTGACTTAAATGTCATCAGAAAAAAATGAGGAAAAAAAGACCCCGAATGTCAGTATTTATTTCTGTGTACTGCTGGAATTTGTCCATTTCTTTTGGGTTATTTAATTTATTGGCATAATGTTGTTCATAATATTCTCTGGTAATCCTTTTTATTTTTGTAAGGTCAGTGATAATGATCCTACTTTCTTTTCTCATTTTGTTTCCTGAAGATATAAGGTTGGTTACTTATTTACAATCTCCTCTTTTAATGTAGGCATTTCTTTATTGCTATAAAATTCCCTCTAAACACTGCTTTTGCTGCATTCAATAAGTTTTGGTACATTGTGTTTTTGTTTTCATTTATCTCTTAGTTATTTTCTGATTTCCCTTGAGACTTCTTTTATCTATTGGTTATTTAAAAGTATGTTGTTTAATTTCCACATATTTGTGAAATTTCCAGTGTTCCTTCTGTTGATTTCTAGCTTCACTCCATTGTTGTCAGAGACTATTCTTAGCACAATTCAGTCATTTTAAATGTATGAGGCTTGTTTTGTGGCCTAACATATGATCATTCTTAGAGGCTATTCCATGCACACTTGAGAAGAATGTGTATTCTGCTGTTGTTGGGGAGGAGTGTTCGGTATGTCTGTTAGATCTAGTTGGTTTGTAGTGTTAGTCCTGTTTTCATATTGCTATTCTGTCTAACTACTCAATCCAGTATTGAAAGTAAGGTATTAAAGACTTCAACTACTGTTGTAAAACTGTCTCTTTCTGAATTCTCCCCTTTTCCTCACCCTGTTGTTTCAGAGATACACGAGTGTACTTTCATTTACAGTAGGCAGTTTCTGTACAAAATGTAGCATATACATTTAGTATGGGATAGAATTTTTCCAATGATTGATTGTAATGGAATGGTTTCCATTACAATTTCCAATGTAATGTTTACTATCCCAAATACCATCCAAAGCTTTATTATGTATTACCTTCAGATGGAGTAGTTCTTGTAAGGTACGTCAGCAGCACATATTCCAAAGATTTAGTTGCCTCAGGCAAAATGGATAGTATCTACTCCACTTAGAAACTCAGTAACTTAGCTTTAAGCTAATACCTCCTTAATTTTCTGCCTTAATATTGTCTATCCTGATTGATTTTCCCCTCCTCTGCCTTTCTCCACACTTACTCTTTAATATAGCTAATGCCACTGTGTGAGTTCATGCATATAGAAAGGCAGCTGCATGATCATCCTTCTTTAAATAGAAATGATAATCATTTAATTATTTTTGGATCTAATTCAAAGTTATACTTATTTTGTAGACTCTGATTATAATAACCTTTTTGTCACAGATTGAGCCTTGTCCTTATATCTTGGTTCATCCTGATAGGATTTGTTTTTATCTGTACAGTGTGGGAAAATTTACTCCATGAATTTCATAACAATGAGCTACTTTTATTAAAAGAGATGGCGGGATTTTGCTTTTGATTTGAAATCCATCTACTTTTGATAATCTTTCACTTGGTTAGATATAATTCTCTAATTAATCATAGTCCATAAATTGAAATTTAAATAAAGAGGTGGAAAGTAAACACATGCAAAGCTTCTGATCTTGCTGCCAGGTTTTTCCCCACTGAAGATATATTAAGAGTCTTCTAGTGCCGGTGGCTGTGGAAAAGCTTCAGTGTTTTCCAGTTGAAAGGGGCTGTAGTGCTTTCTTTAGATGGGATTCACTTGATGATGTTATCATTTGGTCTGAGTCCTTGTATTTTCATTACTAAACCACCCTCCTCTGTGATCCAAGAAGACTTCAGTTAGACCAGCTGGATAGACAGGAGGGATCATGATAAGATTGGGGTTACTGTTATTTAAATAAAGTTAGAGACTCAGTAGAAATAGGGAAGACACTCATTTGTTTAGGATCTGGAAGAGTAAAGGAAGGGTGCATTAAGCAAGAGGTAGTTGCACTGAGCTGAAAGAGAGAGAGAGAGAGAGAAGGAATCTTAGCATGGAAATGAGATTGGGTTCAAATTTAGAAAGTCTCTGCCCCTTTTTAATTTAGCATTTGTTGTCCTTTTAAATTAAATCCTCTCAGTAAACTATCTCCAGAGTGTATGAACACAAAAATGGTAAAAATGAAGTATTTAAGAAACCACTGGTTATTTTGTTTATGCCTCTATGGTTGGCCCATAATGTATTCCATATTCTATCTTGTATTATTTAACTTTAAAAAACATTTGAGAATTCTTCTTTGTATTAAACACAAAGTAAAATAAGTAGCACTAATACATCCTTGTTCGTTATACTATGTAATACTCCTTTGATCTGGTTAAATACCAACAATAAAAATTTAATTTAAAAAGAATCTTGGGCATATGAAATCTCTCAGTCCCAGTTAATTGAATCAGCCATGAGCATGGGATAAAACAAAGATGGGAATGGTACGGTAACCAGATTTCCAAGCCAGGCACTGACTGTTGGACTAAATGTTTAAAAACATTCAGTTTTCCTGTTATACAGTCTCCCTCCTATAGCTTAGATGTCTGAATTACTGAGATGAATAGATGGCAGGAAGTCACCCCCCATCCCAACAAGCATATGTGTATTAATATTAAGAGAGACGGGTGGTCATTATCAGATGAAGAAAATAAAGTATTTAGATTGTAAAGCACTGTTTTATACTTTAGCATATCAGAATAAATGAAACTGTAAACTTTATCCTTTTATGGAACATTGAAGATTAATAATTACACTTCTTGTTATAACTCTAATTTATGGAAGTTTCTGCCCAAGTCCATAGCTTAAGGAAATCCTCACAACAGGGTTTAGGATTTTAATGTTTGCCATTTGATCTTATGTTGTCTTTTGATAGAAGTTGCATTTGTTTGTCAAAGTTAGACCAATTCAGCAACAGAAGCAAAGGTGATAACTTTCATCTTTGGTATGTTTTTCAGGGAGGTGATTATTTTTTTTTATCTTTTATGGGCCTAAGATTTAATTAATCATTAAAGTCTGATGAGATTGACAGTAGTTTAACTAGAAAGATTTAGATGATAGGTAAACAATACACTGTTTTGCTTTCTATTCCTACTATCAGGATCCACTGGGCTTAATTCCTTTTTCCTCCCCTCTGGATGAAGCTTACTAGGAAAGCTCTTTGAAATTTTTGCTTAATCGCCTCTCACATTTTAAGAATGAGGGCTTCCCTAGTGGTTCAGACAGTAAAGAATCTGCCTGCAATTCAGGAGACCCAGATTCCATTCTTGGGTCAGGAAGATCCACTGCAGGAGGGAATGGCAACCCACCCCAGTATTCTTGCCTGGAGACTTCAATAGACAGAGAAGCCTGGCGGGCTACAGTCCGTGGGATTGCAAAGAGTTGGACGTGACTGAGAGATTTTCAAACTTCTTTTTAAATTGCCTCTCAGATTTTAAGAATGGTTAACATACTTGCTTTGTTGTTCGTTTAGCAGAAATAAAATATTACGTCCTAAAAATATACCTCCCTATGTATCTTGGTGTAACTGTCTTTAGTTGATTTATAACAAGACCTAATGTAGAATGTGTTGCCTTGGATCATCAGAAGACTTTTTTTTTCCCCAGGCAAGTGAAAATTACATCCTGTCTAATGACACCAGATCACAGCTCAAATTTCTTGAAAAGCTAGATCAACTGGAGAAGCAGAGAAAGGATTTAGAAGAAAGAGAAATGTTACTTAAAGCAGCCAAGGTAAGATCCTGTGTGATTTATGAGTGAACATGGCCTGGCAAGGAGGTCAGAATCAGCTTTATCATTGGTTGACTGTCTTGGTTTTGTTAGGCCATTAGATGTCTCTGAAGGATTTCTTAAAATGGAATAGTTTTTAAAAGTTTATTTATTTTGAAATCATCCCATACTTACAGAAAGGTTGCCAGAACAACACATCTCCTTTTCAGTTGAGGTTCCCATTTTTAAGATTTTAGTGTACTTGCTCCATCTCCACTGTTTCTGGAAACAGGTACACACTCCCATCATCATTATTCTTTTCTTCTGTTCTCTTTCAATTCAGAGGTTTCTCGTACTGTTTTCTCTAGTCTTTCTCTGAACCTTTGAAAGCAAGCTTTAGACATGACATCTCATCATCACTCCTGAACATTGTAGCATGTGTTTGGAAAATCAGGGACAGTCTTCTGTATAACCTTCCAAGTCAGGATGTGACTGATATGACACGACCATCTAAATCCTTAGACCCCAGCCAGCTTTCACCGGCTGCCTCAAATCTTTTTCCTTCAAGGTCCATTTTCCCGTTCAGCTATGTGTGTCTGTCCAGTTGTCATCTCTTTTCAGACTCCTTCTTTCAGATCGCCTCACCCTTTTCCTTTCATGTCTTTGACAGGTTTCAAGAGTACAGGCCTTTCCTTCTATAGGTGACTCTGAACCAGAGTTCATCTTGTGTTTCCTCGCGATTTGATTTAGGTCATGCATTCTTGGTGGTTATACATACATAGAAATGATGCTGTGTTCTTCTCAGCTGATTCTTTCAAAAGGCAACCTTGATCAGTTCTCTCTATTTTAAATTTGCCCTTTTCCCCTTTGTAATCAATTAGTTTTTTGTAGAAAGGTATTATAGGATTATACCAATAATCCCATATGTTATCAAACTCCACTTAGCAACATTAGCATCTATAGATGATATCTATGAATCAGCTACATCTACGATGGCTGCCAAATGGTGATTCTTTATTCTTGTCACGTCTTCCACATTTGTTGGTACTGTCTTCTATGGAAGAGCTTTTCTTTCTCTCATTCATTCACTCATTTTTATCAGTATGGCCTCTCAGATTTCTGTTTGATTCAACAGGTTGTAACCTGTTATTGTCATGATTTATTCTGATGCTCAGATCTCTTGAGTGGGAGACCCTTCCAGCTGGCACCTCTGTTCTTTTGTCTGATTAACATCATTCACTGAACATGTCCTTACTTTCAGGCACAAGATACTCCAGGCCCAGCTTTCATTCATCTTCCCCAGCCATAGAATCAGTCATTTCTCCCAGGAAGCCTATATTTTTTCAGTTGAAGATAATGCCCAGAAACAAGATTAGAGCCTACCGTGTGCCCCTTGCTCAGAGGGTATTATTACATGTAGACCCTGTCAAATAGACAGAGGTAGGAAGTATATGTATGGTATGTATATATGTGCACATATGCATATAAACACACAGATCAATAAGTATTTTTCTGTGTGTGTATGTTATAAAACCATAAATTTATATTATAAAACTATAATTTTTTATATTAATACCTTTGACACTATTTTATATCTTAGGATTCTTCTTACCCTTAACCTTTCCATGTTTATAAATATTTACTCTGTAGTCAGAAACTTGGCTCTCATTATCCTTGATATATTTACTTATATTTGCTATTTACTTATTTGATCAATGTAACTAATCTTTCAAGCAGCCATGTTGACTGACTCTTCTGTCTGTTACCACTGTTATCCCTACCCTCATTTCATGGCACATGCAATTGGCTGCCATGCTTGCTGGCCCATGCCTTGGCGAGCCTCCACAGCCCTTCATCTCCCTTCTTTCTTGGCCTCTGGTCTACACCTTCATGTGTCAGGGTGCACCAGAGCTGTGTGACTGAGCAGCTTCTCACTGCCCACAGTCTCAGTCCCCATTTTTGACCCCTCTTGCACTGGGAAAGGCAGCTGGGACAGGCAGATGCTCTTTCCTGAGCCTGTGAGTGTTATAAGCAAGCATGCAGCCTCTGTAACGAGGTGGTTTATTGGGATTTTATTTCCAATTACTGTGCTGTAAACAAGGTTATAAACTATTAAATACTTGTTTAGTTCTTGTTGGATGTAGTATATTATATTTGCTCTCACTTTCCCTTCTTTTCACCTTGTAGTCTTGCAGGTTTTCTTACCCAGTAAATGACATTGTTACTCACCCAGATGTTCAAGCCAAGAAACCTAGGACGTCATTGTTAACTCCTTTCCTCTCTTCTTGTCCTGCATCCAGTCACTTCCTATTCAGTTCCCAAAATGTATCCATCACCCTGTCTTCATCACTGTTGTCACCACTCTAAGTCATCTTGCCCTTGAACATCTATATCTTCTAACTAACATCCTTTTCTTTCTACAATCCATTTTTCATACTGTTGTCAGGATAATGTTTTCATAACAAATCATGTGTGTGTCTCTGTTGCATAAAATTCCTTCAGTGGCTTCCCCTTGCACTTAAATTAAAATCCAAACTTCTTACCAAATTTTAAGTGGCACCCACCTCCCTCTCTGACCTTGCCTCGTGATTTTCCCTTCTTCGCTCATTCAGCTCCAGTCACAGTGAGCTTTCATTGCTCTCTAGGTTTGTATCCTAGACTACTGATGAGGCATCCAAAAGTGATCGCTGAGTTCCCTTCCCCAGATCTAGCGCAGTTTTGACCTTCTCGGAAAGTTGGAACTATCATCCTTCCAGTTACTTAGACCGCAGTCCTAGGCGTCATCCCTGACTCCTCTCTTTACTTCACACCCTGTGTCCAGTCCTTCTGTAAATGTGGTTGGCTCTGCCCCCAACATATGTTTCAATCTAATTATTTACTGTAACCTTCTCTGCTCTGATGCCGGCTCAAGTCATCCTCATCTCTGTCCAGTCTTGTATTCACAACAGTTGTCTTAGAACAGTCTCCTAATTGCTCTGTGTTCCTGTGCCTCCAGTCTTGGGTCCCTTCAGTGCACCCTGTACACGGCCTCCAGGGGCCTTTCAAAAGTGTCTTGTCGGTGGCATCTCACACCCGTGCTTCAAATCCTCCAGTGGCTTTTTCTTATAACAAGAATCAAACCCCAACTCCTTACCGTGGCCTGCAAGGCGGCCCCTGGTATCCAGCCGCAGCAGCCTCCTGTTTTCCTCAAGTGTGCCAACCAGATTCCCATTTTTTGGCTTCTGCAGTGACTTCTGCTTTCTGCTTGGGGTGTTTTCCCTCAGATCTTTGTGTGGCTGCCTCCTGCTTGTCATTCAGATCTCCACTCAGTTTTCACTCCTTAGCGATGGATTCTGTCCCATTCTAGCTGTAGAAGTACTCCCCGCTTCTATCACATGATCCTGTTTTCTTTATAGCACTTACCATTCTCAGTCATTTTTTATTTTTCCCCATCGTAAATATTTTGTGTTTCACAGCTGTGTTTAATTTCTGTGAATTTTATTATTTTTATCTTCTTAGGCAGGGACTTTGTCTTGTCATCTCATTTCTGTATCTCCAAGGCCTAGAACAGTGGCAAGTCAAGTAGGATACATACTGTGGGTAGTCAGTAAATGTTGGTTGACTCACAAAAACTTGATAACAAAATGTGCCCGTTTTATACTGAGACAAAGTGTTATATACACAAACATGTACATGCACACATATACACATGTTTTTGTGTGAATACATACATACACATACTCATTCTCTCCTAACGTAGATATAATAATAAAGGAGTTTTCTTAGTTTCAGTTGGAGTGAAGTTGTTCTATTAGATTGGACACAAAGTGAAGAAAAAATTACTTTGAATAGAATCTTATTAAGGTGTTTAACACCTTATTAAGGTGTTTAAAATTAGAAGGCACTCAAATCTAAACAGTTTCTAGTATTTTCCTTTAACAAAATTCTATTAAATTAGGAAAATACATTTAGCTTTTATTTTGTTAGCCTATCTTTAGTTAGCTAATGTTTCACTTTTTAGAATAAATATTCAGATTTATAAGGAATTAGGTAATTTTGTTAGAATGAGAAAAAGGATACACCTGTCCATAGTGTCTTTTTCAGCAGACAAATGTCCAAGGTGTCAAAAATAAAATTCCTTCCTTACCTTTTGATCCAACATAGCATTACATGTAGAAGGTAGCTCTCTTCTTATAGCAGTCTTCTAAAATTATTCATTTTTGGAATGTTGAACTGAATTAGCATGGAAAGAAACATTCAATAAACAGTTTTTGAACTTTTACTTGGGCAGAGCATTCAACTAAGTGCAATAGAGAATCCAAAGAAGATAACATATTCTAGTGAAAACACTGTGGTGTATTTCTTCCTTAATTCTTAAAAATTACACTTTTGAAGAGAGAGAAATTCAGTTCAAAGTCCATCAGTTTCTTGATTGTAATAGTCTTTGAAATACCATATGTTTTACCAAAATGGCTTCACCTGAGGATTAGCCAGTGTTGATTGTTTTCATTCATTTAAGCTAACAGTTATCCTCCTTTGCTTGCCTTCCTCTGTACCATCCATTTTTCAGTTTTTAGTGTTCCAACAAGAACAACGTCATGCCTCAACTGGACCTGACCGACATTGTTAGCATCATTTTCTGTATAAACTTCCTCCAGGCTAGAACCGCAGCAGCCAGCCCAGATGATGAGGTGGGAGGAGGTAGGGGGAGCACGGGACTGGATTGAGGCATTTTCCCCCAGAGCTAAGGTTTTCAATCACAAGAGAAAATTGTCATTTAGTAAATATTTAACGGCAACTATGGTGTTTAGATGCTAGTAATTTCTATTAAAATTTTCTTTTCCTTTGATAGAGTCGTTCCAATAAAGAAGATCCAGAACAGCTGAGATTAAAGCAGAAAGCCAAAGAGGTAGGACTTTCAAGTTACCATGCTTGTCTTTGTGTTGGAGGGAAGGTTGGCAGCTTTCTCCTGGCAATTAGGTCAGGGTTTATTTTGCTGTTGCATACCATTTGCCGAAGCCTTGGGGAAGGACAGGAACTGCTGAAGGCAAGGGCAGTGCTTCAAATGAGGTCAATGAGTTATGTGCTCTCTTTTTAAAATTTATTTTCAAGGCTTAGGCCTGTCTAGAAATGGCTCTTTGTAAACTCCAGCAGCCCAGTTGGAGGAATATAATGTGGGATTAAAAAAAAAAGAAAAAAAGAAACTTCTGAGATTTAGCATCTGGGACTGTACAATAGGCTACATTTTTCCAGGGTAATTGTTCGTTTTGTAAATCTGATACTGCTTATAATTCTTTGGCTGGGAGGTGGTACTGGGATTTAGTTTTAAATGGAAAACGCCTCTGGCTTTTAATTTTCTGGGCCCAGCAGTTTTCTGTTCTGGAATGGAGCCCTTGTTTCTCACAGTTCATGTTTAGCTGCAGGGGTTTTAGTTTATAGCTTAGACTGGTTAAGCTTTTACTCCCAGAGGCCTCTGCATAGCAACTGTAGAAATCAACAAATAAGTTCATTTATGTCTGCAGCCTCCTCTCAGTAGCTGACTTTTTACATTTCCCAATATCCATTTCCTGACTTTTCTAGCCCCAGAGAAAAAAGCTCCACTAATTGGAGCTTATTTTAATTGAGCCTTAATATTGGATCTCACTGGAGTTGCCCCCAGAGCTGCTGAGAACAGAAGGAAATGAAAGTACCTAAGGTTGAAGATCGGGTGTGTGTGGATGGATGGGTGGGTGGGTGGGTGGGTGGGTGTGGGTGTGGGTGTGGGGGTGTGTGTGTGTGAAATTTTTCACTTGACCTACAGATTTCTTTTCCCTGCTGAATAAATCATCAAGCCTGTTCACATTTCTGATTAAGGATCTGACAGCAGACGATAATAAAGACAATTGAGGTGTGAGACGTGTGATATGGAGCTGAAGAAATTGGTTTCTATAGTTACTTGACTGATTTCATGCAATTTTTAAGGATCTTTGTGCTAAATAAGAGTGATTTCCTGAGCAACCTTTTTCCTTAACTGTGCCTCTTGAACTATGAAATTTGTTGTTGCTTAACATTGCTGCACTCAGCTCCTAGGTGCCAGCAGCAGCAGGTTATTTATGAATGTTTTAAGGGCCCTTATTGTTTGGATTAATGTAGGAGCTGAGGCAAAACAAATGGAAATCTAGTAAGATCCTTACAATCAATGTGGTGTGTGTTCACTAAAACAGAAAAGGAAGAAAACGTGAACTCTGGATGGAGGAGTTTCTGGATTGGGGTGAAGAGAACTATGAAAGGAGAACGTTAAAATTGATTTGAAACCAGAATCATTGTATTTCAACAACAAAAAGATTTCTGGTACTCATTTCTTTCCAGTGGAAAATTTACCTAAAAATATCACCTGAAAAAAGGAACCACAAGAACTATACCTATACTCTTTCAGCAAGCCTGGCTTGATGGTGGATTCTGTGGCGATGGACACTCTGTGGTTGCTTTGAATCATGTGTGGTCCTCTTTGTTTTCATTAAGGACGGATTAGATGGTTATCTTGCTTCCAATTCCAGCCACTTTTGGAAAATATGTATCAGAAATCTTACCCTTTTATCATTAAAGGCCTTATCCTGTCTGTTCTTCCTTTATAAACCTTCAAACCTCTGGATGAGTAGATTCAGTTTTCCTTCAAATTTATATGGAGTGGTTTTGGTTGGTTGGTTGGTTTTTCTTTTAATTGTGTGTGTGTGTGTGTGTGTGTGTGTGTGTGTTTTAAATTCCCTGAGGGATGAATAGTTGGATAGGATTTTTCAAAAAAAGTCTAAAAGCAAATATGAAGGAGAAAAAAACTTCTCCATGAGAGCAGGTGGTGGCAAACCTGTTCTTTTTTCTCCCCACTCTTTTCGCGGCTCCATTTATTTCTTTTTCCTAGCAAGATTTAAAAGACTGTATATTTTCTTTCCAAAATATTTGGAAGGTTTTCTGGTTGCTTGCTATTTTAAATCCTCTTTGATTAAAAAAAGAATCAGATACATTGGCCCGGTTCCAAGAACAGGGCCACCCTGTATTTGTTGCAAATGTTTAATAAAAGTAAAATATTGTCATTTTTGTCATCCCTTTGCCCCCTAGAACTCTTGATAACTAATATTCTTAGGGCCTCTAGTTTAGAATCAAATATACCATATTTTTTTAAGAAAAAACTTTTATTTTGTATTGGTGATATAGCCAGTTAACAATGTTGTGATAGTTTCAGTGGACAGCAAAGGGACTCAGCTATACAAAAACATGTATCCATCTTCCCCCAACTCCTCTTGCATCCAGGCTGCCACATAACAGAGTTCCATATGCTCTTCACTAGGTCCTTACTGTTTATCCATTTTAAATATAGCAAAACACCGTATTTTGTTTGGTTGCAATAATCATTGACCCTGTCTTTTTTTTTTTTTTGAAGTTTACCACTTCAAATATTTATTTAATAAATTTGAAGGTAAATATGGAAAAGCTACAAAATACAGAAATTTAGTTTATTAAATTCCTTTCAATTATAAAAAAAATATGAAGCGTGCTTCACATCTGTATTTTTTATTTTGAAAATATTGTGCTAATAAATCCTAAAACGAGATGCCAGTCCAGGTTCAATGCCAGACCCTGCCTTACAGAGTTGAATTGTTATATCGTCATTTGTAAGGTTATCATTTGGAATGTGTTAATTGTTATCACACTGGTATAAACTATAAAGCTTTGGTTTTGTAATGTTTTAGTATTTGGCTGTTTAGGAAGTTTTCACTGTCCAGTCACGAAAATTAGTACAGATGCCTTCCAGTTTCCCAATTAAAACTGCTTTGGTCTCCTTTTCCAGGTAATTACCTACCTACCAAGCTGGGCACAGGAAATAGATTAATGACCGTATCTTACAAATATACAACTCCAAAAAACTATTTAAAGAAGCTGTAGGCTTTATTGATCCTGAGAAATGTTTCAGCAATGATGTCTGTCATATAAATATTAAAGCACAGCTTGAGTCCCCTTTGTACATAGGCTTATACTTCATGATTGCTTTTAGATGTTAAGGGCTAGAGTTTTGATCTTGGTCATTTCTCCCCTTGGTTTTCTTGTCTCTAATACAGTTTTAGAATCTATGCATTCCTTCTCGACAAACTGTGTTCAATTGAGCAGGTTTTTATAAAGGTGTCTAATTTCTTTTCATCCTTCCTGTTGACTTCTTCCAATTTTGTCATTCTCATTCAGCACATTAAAAAAGAGTAAACTGGGTACTTCCCTGGTGGTCCAGTAGCTAAGACCCTGCGCTCCCATTGCCGGGGGCCTGGGATCGATCCCTGGTTGGGGAAACTAGATCTCATATGCCCCAACTAAGATCCAGTGCAGCCAAATAAAAATAAAGTAGGCTGCCTTTGGGTTTGCCTTCAGCTTAATCTCAATCCAGTGAAGTAGCTCCTGCTACATTCTATTCTTATTGACCTGACAGGTTATCTGTCTATTTGAAAACCTTGTTGTCTGGCTAAAATGGCTGTGGATATCAAACTTTCTTTAAATTTATTTTTATTGGAGGATAATTGCTTTACAGTGTTGTGTGGGTGTCTGCCATACAACAATGCAAATCAGCCATAAAAATACATATATCCCTATATCCCTTCCCTCTTGAATTCTAATTGCAACTTCGGGGCCATCTTTTTCCTGTTTTCTATTTTTTCCTAGAAAAACATCATTATACGTGTCCTCTCTTTTTATTGCAAGTTTATATTTTAAATATGGTCACTTTTAAATTGTGATGGCTTTTTTATTCCCTTAGATACTTTTACAAAAATGTAAGTACTGACATTCTTCCATTTCACTGTCCGTTTGTGAAAGGTTTTAAATAGATTACTAATTGCCAGATTGTGACTTCAAACAAGCAGGGGCATTTTTGTTCAGTGCATCTGCAGACTTGTCTGAAATGTGTGCTGTGTGTCCTAGATTACCATCTAGCCTTCAGTGTTTTCCTTTCTTACCACATCATCCAGAATTCTATGGAGCAAGCCATCTGACCTTGGAGTTCAAACAGCCTGACTCCTTAAACATTTGTTATATATATTGTGACCCTTATTTCCTTTTAAATATCTTCTTTCTCCTGTGGGAATGTGAGTTCAGTACATCTGTGCAGAGTGAGACAAAGAATTCATTTTCTGTATAACAATTCCTAGCATTCCCATTTTCATTTGTTATCAGACAATAGAAGAAAGAAAAAGGAATGCAAGACATGTAGCTACTGGCACATTAGTCTCACAGTGCTACCTCTGGAAACTACAAAAATAAGTATTAAATGATTAAAATGCATAACAGTACCCTGAAGTACTTGGGGTTTTTGATTGTATAAGATAGAAGAACTATAAGAAATACAATTCTCCATAAAACATTATTGTGCAATAAATAGAATACTGACTCATAAGACTCATTACTGGTTAGAAAATATATTATTTAGGTACAAGAAGGGTAAGGGACTTTTTTATAATGAAATTTTAAAAGATATGGAGTCAATGAAATGTGATGGTGAAAGCTAACTGTTAAATTATAGCAAATTGTGTTTAAACTTTATGCTAGTTCTACAGGAGTCAAAATTCATGGAACACTGAACAGGGCAAAATGAAATTTGTCATTAAAAGTACATTCTAGCAATCAAATTAATGTAGTATGGAGAAGGTGTTCTTAAAATGACAAGTTATAAAGAACTTGTATACATAGCAGAGAAACAGAATTGCCGTGTTTCAAAGCATTGGTAGTCTAAGTGGTTCTCAAACTCAGGTATACATAAGAATTATCTGGAGGACTTGTTAAAACACAGATTGCTGGGTCCCAGGCACCTATGATACAGCAGGCCTGGGTGAGGCCTGAGAATTCACATTTCTGACCAATTTCCACTGATTTTGCAATTGCTGCTGCTGCTCTGGAGACTACACTTATAATCCTTGGTCCAGGAGGAGAAAGAAGGTGGCCTTTAAAATCTATCACTTTTCTTTTCCCATTGACTGCATAGTCATAGAAGGTTAAATTAAATACTATGATTTGGGGACTCTGAGAATTGGCACAGTTCAGGCCCCATCCAGTTACCATTCACTTGGTTCTTTTGGACACAGGAAAGCTACAGTAGGTTTTTTAATGGATATTTTCACAAGAGACCTTTTTGGTTGTATCTCTGGATTGGTGTACGTGAAAAAGATGACATTTTATTTTTTATTTAGAGCTTCTTCAGAAGGGAGTATGCATCTTTAATTTTGAATATGGGATCTGTGTGTCTTGAGAGACATGTTTTCCTTTTGTGGGAAAATGTATGTATTATAGCGGAGGGAGCATTGAGGTAGGAGTCAGGGGTCTTGGATGCTAGATTCAGTCTACCATTGTCTCGATTTCACTGTGGGAAAGTCACTTGACCTCTTTAAACTTACCCATTTTCTTGTATTTAAAATGAATGTGACAATACATACTCTGCTTGTATTATAAAGCTGTCATAATTTAGGGAAAGGTGAGGTATTAGAGGGAAAACCAGTAGCTTAAAAACATTAGCTATGGAGACCTTTAAGAAAGATGCCATCAGGCTTTTAAATATAAGCCTGAGATTGACCATGGATATGTCTGTTTCCAAAAACTAACTAACATACCAATTTTGTATGTGTGTGTTGGGGGAGTGGTTTCCTTCCAGAGGTTGAGAATAAAAAAAGAATATAAGAGTAAGAACTGGGGAAAAAGTTCTTAATCTTATATCAATATAGTATATTATATTTCTTTTCAACAGTATATAAAGAACTGTGTTTGAGTGTAAGGGGGAAAGTGTCCAGTTGAGATTATGTGGAATATACTATTTTCCTGAAAGCTGAGGTTGAATTATAAAGGCTAATAACTAGCAAGATAGCTCCTCTGATTCTGCCTAGTAAGCTTTTGGTTTCTGTTTTCATACTTGCTGCTTGATCCTAGACATGGACACAGTCACAGAACTACATGGCCAAGAAGAGTAACTAAAGCCCCAGCCTTATAGCCAGAGAGACAAAAAGAGGAGTGAGCCCCAAGGAACCAGGAATTACCGGGAAGAGGAGGTAGAAAGGGAGGAGCTCAGGAAAGCAACCCCATATTCTTCTGTTTATTTCTTGTTCCCACTCGAGCTACACACTTGTCATATGTGACCCTGACCTAATCTGCATACCAGCCAACAGTATAGATCAATATGCCTCATGAACATAAGTGTAAACATCTTCACGAAAATATTAGCAAAACAAATCTAGTGATACCTAAAAATAATGTATCTTGACCAAGAAGCAGTTATCCCAGCAAGGCAAATCTGGTTCAGTATTCAAAAATTAGTATGCCAAAGGCTTTGACTGTGTGGATCACAATAAACTGTGGAAAATTCTGAAAGAGATGGGAATACCAGACTATCTCACCTGCCTTTTGAGAAACCTGTATGCAGGTCAGGAAGCAACAATTAGAACTGGACATGGAACAACAGACTGGTTTCAAATAGGAAAAGGAGTACGTCAAGGCTGTATATTGTCACCTTGCTTATTTAACTTATATGCAGAGTACATCATGAGAAACGCTGGGCTGGAAGAAGCACAAGCTGGAATCAAGATTGCTTGGAGAAATATCAATCACCTCAGATATGCAGATGACACCACCCTTATGGCAGAAAGTGAAGAGGAACTAAAAAGCCTCTTGATGAAAGTGAAAGTGGAGACTGAAAAAGTGGGCTTAAAGCTCAACATTCAGAAATGGCATCCAGTCCCATCACTTCATGGGAAATAGATGGGGAAACAGTGGAAACAGTGTCAGACTTTATTATTTCTGGGCTCCAAAATCACTGCAGATGGTGATTGCAGCCATGAAATTAAGACACTTACTCCTTGGAAGGACAGTTATGACCAACCTAGATAAAATATTAAAAAGCAGAGACATTCCTTTGCCAACAAAGGTCCATCTAGTCAAGGCTGTGGTTTTTCCAGTGGTCATGTATGGATGTGAGAGTTGGACTATAAAGAAAGCTGAGCACAGAAGAATTGATGCTTTTGAACTGTGGTGTTGGAGAAGACTCTTGAGAGTCCCTTGGACTGCAAGGAGGTCCAACCAGTCCATCCTAAAAGAGATGAGTCCTGGGTGTTCATTGGAAGGACTGATGTTGAAGCTGAAACTCCAGTACTTTGGCCACCTGATGAGAAGAGCTGATTCATTTGAAAAGACCCTGATACTGGGAAATTTGAGGGCAGGAAGAGAAGGGGACGACAGAGGATGAGATGGTTGGATGGCATCACCGATTCGATGGACACGGGTTTGGGTGGACTCTGGGAGTTGGTGATGGACAGGGAGGCCTGGCGTGCTGCGGTTCATGGGGTCGCAGAGTCAGACTTGACTGAGGGACTGAACTGAACTGAACGTAATAATTGTCCAAGAAAGAAAAACCATGTGACCATTTCACCGGAGGCAGATCTATGTTTGCAGATTTCACCATGCATTATTAATAAAACTCTAAGCAATCTAGAAATAGTAGAGACTTTCTCAGTCTGATATAGGACCTCTGTTAAAACTCTCCCACTAATACCATTCTTAATGATCAAAAGTCTGAATGCTTGCTTCTAAAGATTTGTTTCCTAATGGAAACATTATATTGCTAGTACAAGATTTGTTTCCTAATGGAAACATTATATTGCTAGTACAATAAGGCAAAAAAAGAAAAAGCATATAAATTGAAGAGAAAAATAGTGTGTCCTTTCTTTCTATTAACTGTCTTTTACAGAGCAAAAATTTTTAATTTTTTTGAAGTCAAACATGTCAAATGCCAAAGCCTTTGACTGTGTGGATCACAATAAACTGTGGAAAATTCTGAAAGAGATGGGAATACCAGACCACCTGATCTGCCTCTTGAGAAATCTGTATGCAGGTCAGGAAGCAATAGTTAGAACTGGACATGGAACAACAGACTGGTTCCAAATAGGAAAAGGAGTACGTCAAGGCTGTATATTGTCACCCTCTTTATTTAGCCTATATGCAGAGTACATCATGAGAAACGCTGGACTGGAAGAAACACAAGCTGGAATCAAGATTGCCAGGAGAAATATCAGTCACCTCAGATATGCAGATGACACCACCCTTATGGCAGAAAGTGAAGAGGAACTAAAAAGCCTCTTGATGAAAGTGAAAGTGGAGACTGAAAAAGTGGGCTTAAAGCTCAACATTCAGAAAACGAAGATCATGGCATCCGGTCCCACCACTTCATGGGAAATAGATGGGGAAACAGTGGAAACAGTGTCAGACTTTATTTTTTTTGGGCTCCAAAATCACTGCAGATGGTGACTGCAGCCATGAAATTAAAACACGCTTACTCCTTGGAAGGAAAGTTATGACCAACCTAGATAGCATATTCAAAAGCAGAGACATTACTTTGCCAACAAAGGTTCATCTAGTCAAGGCTATGGTTTTTCCTGTGGTCATGTATGGATGTGAGAGTTGGACTGTGAAGAAGGCTGAGCGCCAAAGAATTGATGCTTTTGAACTGTGGTGTTGGAGAAGACTCTTGAGAGTCCCTTGGACTGCAGGGAGATCCAACCAGTCCCTTCTAAAGGAGATCAGCCCTGGGATTTCTTTGGAAGGACTGATGCTAAAGCTGAAACTCCAGTACTTTGGCCACCTCATGCGAAGAGTTGACTCATTGGAAAAGACTCTGATGCTGGGAGGGATTGGGGGCAAGAGAAGGGGACGACAGAGGATGAGATGGCTGGATGGTATCACTGACTCGATGGACGTGAGTCTGAGTGAACTCCGGGAGTTGGTGATGGACAGGGAGGCCTGGCGTGCTGCGATTCATGGGGTCGCAAAGAGTCGGACATGACTGAGCGACTGATCTGATCTGATCTGATGTCAAAAAAAAAATAGACCTGCTCTGGCTGTCAGTGGCTGAGAATTCTTTGCTGGGCCATAAGTCATGAAAGCTTTTCCTTACACTTTTTGTTAAAAATTTAGATCTTACATTTTGAGGTTAATTTTTGTATAATGTGTGAGGTTCAAGGTTCATTTTTTTTTTTTTTGCCTGTGAATGTTCAGTTGCTCAATTTGTTGAAATAACTGCTCTCTCAATTGAGTTGTTTTTCACCTTGGTCAAAAATAAACTGGCCATGTTTACATGAATCTGTTTCTCGATTCCCTATCCTGTCTCATTAATCTGTGCCCATTCCTTTGTCAAAACCACATTATTTTGGTTACTATAGCCTTATATAAGTAATTCTTAAAATTGCATGGTGTAATTCTTCCAATTTTATTCCTTCCCCCCCCCAAATTGATTTAGATTCTGATTTCACTTTCCATATAAATTTTACTATCAATTTATACATATCTACAAAAAAAAATTTTATTGGAATTACGTTGTTTGAAGGTCAGTTTGGAGAGAATTGAACCTTTACTGTTTCTTACAGTCCACGGATTGTTGAATCTTACAGTCCATGAACACAGTGTATCTCTCCATTTATCTGTTTTTATTTCTTTCATCTGCATCTTGTGGTTTATAGCATACAAGTATCTGTATGTATTAGATATATACTTATTTCATTCGGGGGAAAGCTATTTTAAGCAGCATTTTTAAAAATTTAAGTTTCTGACTTTACCTTAATGGTATTTAGAAATGTGATTATTATGTGTATTGACTTGCATCTTGTAGCCTTGCTTAAACTCATTATTAGTCCTGGGAAGTTCTTTAATTTTGTTTTTTATAACTACCTTGAAATTTTCTGTGTAAATAATCATGTCGCTTGCAATCTTGTTTCCACTAGGAAACCTCTAATTCAGTGACTGCTTTTATCACACAGAAAGTTTACATGTCTTCATCCACAGTGTATTGTGCTGGCCACGATATATTGAGTTTAAGAGTTTATTGTAAATACAGGACCCACCAAACTATGGTCAGTTTCTATTTTTGTTAAGAGTTTTGCAAAATTTTCTACAGCATTGTGTGTGAGATTTCTGAAAACCAAAGTATAATTTGCAGAGAGAAAATATTTTACTTTATAGGGAGAGGAATCTGATGACAGAGGTCAATTTTAAAACTGTTTGATGTGACTGTCTTGCAGATACCATTTCTCTACAGGGAAAGACTTTAAAATATAGCTTGTTGTTTGATTTGTGCTGCAGGTAGATTAGCTAAAATTGTATTTTGTCACCCTGAAGTTCTGTATTGTGACAGCATCAGACTCTAAAACTGTAAGACCAGCCTCAACAAAAGATAGTTTACAACTCCCGAAAATAGTTTTCTAACAGTTTGCTGCTGCTGCTGCTTCTAAGTCACTTCAGTCGTGTCCGACTCTGTGCAACCCCATGGACGGCAGCCCACCAGGCTCCCCCGTCCCTGGGATTTTCCAGGCAAGAGTACTGGATTGGGGTGCCATTGCCTTCTCCTTCTAACAGTTTATATATACGTAAATACATAGTTTACAGGACGGATTTCTGCCCTGTGATTTGTGGAGTAAAAGGGAAGTGGTTCCTAGTTCATTTTCTTCAGCTTTGTTAGACTCAGTTACCTATAGCTTACTGGCTTGTTCTTTGTCTTTCCTTTGATATTATAAAGTAATTTGAAGTTATCTCTCTGAGATGGCCTACTTCATCCCAAACTGTTTCCTGCTTTTATCTGGTCTTTTTTTTTTTTTTTTTTCAGTGTTAAAAATTTGGTTAGTGCTCTTTTAGAAGAATACTCTCAGGATATATTTATGGTTCCCCAGTAGGTTACTTCAGTTGACTATTTTGGAGTCTGATCTTGTTTGAATATTTATCTAGCAATCACTACCTAGTTCTTTCTCCCTTTTTCTCCACAGTAACAAGATTTTTGGTAGGAATTGAACATTATTTCTCTTCTGGAAAAGCCCAAGGATCTGTGTAGTGATATTTTATTTTGACTTCTTTACTTTGTTTTCTTTTTAAAAAAAGAATACCGTTTGACACTTGCCTTGGTGAAATGATGCAGTGTTTCATGCATTTATTTCTCACTTATATTATTTACCTTAATAGAACATCTTTGATAGATACTGTGTACAGCTTAGTGCCCAAATATCAAAAAATTATACCTTGTAGATTTCATCATTCTGGTTAACCATAGTAATAGCAGTACACTCACTTTCAATTTTTCACGTGAAGATAAATATAGAGTAAATCCATAAAAAGTGTGATATATTGAAAAGGTTTTTATGGCTCTGAGTTCCGTTTTTATCACTTATTATTTGTGTGACCTTTATGATGTTTTCCCAACCTCTTTAAAGCCTCACTGTCTCCCTTAGTTTAAAAAACAAGTACAGGTATACTTTTCATGTTGTTATAACAATATATACCTTTCAATGTGATTGTAAGGATTAAATGAATTAATGTTAAGGAAGTGCTTTGTAAATCATATACAACTATTTCCTATAATACATAAAAACTATCCATTTTTAAGTACAGTTGACCTTTGAACAACACAGGTTTGAACTGTGTGGATTCACTTAAGTGTATATTCTTTTCACTGAGTACCTAGTACTACATGACTTGCAGTTCATTGAGTTAATGGATACATAGATATGCAGAAACCTCTATAAGTTATATGTAAATTTAATTATGCGTTGTGTATTAGCTGCTCAGTCATGTCCAACTCTTTGCGTCCCCATAGACTGTATCCTGCCAGACTCCTCTGTCCATAGAATTCTCCAGGCAAGAATACTGGAGTGGGGAGCCATTCCCTTCTCCAGGGGGTCTTCCTGACCCAGAGTTAGAACCCCGTCTCCTACTTGCAGGCAGATTCTTTAATTTAGTTATATGTTTGTTATAAGGTATATGGAACGCCAACTATAAGTTACATGTAAATTTTCTACTGCATAGATAGCACCTCTAACCCCACATTCATTGTTCACGGGTCAACTGTAATTCACTTTTAATCTGAAAAGTTTGACTGTAGTTTGGCCGCTTTCACTACAGTTTACGGTTCAACTTAACTCTTTAGGCATTTCTTATCTGTGCTTAAACTTATGGAGAGATTAAGCTCTAGATGTCTTTCTTCTGTTCTATTCTGTACTTCTTCCTTACCTAAATTCTGCCTCTTCTGTTTAGAGATTCAGGACTAAAGAGTTTATCAGAGGAAAGGAATCAGAATATGATGTACACTTGGCTGTCAGGGAAATCTGATACTTATTTTGATCTGATACTTATTTTGCACTGTCACGTATTTGGGAAAGAACAGAGAAGTGGGCTTAGTGGTCAGTTTCTTTCCCCTCTCTGAGCATGGCTGTGTGTAAACACCGATTTTTTTTTTTTTTAATTCTGTCTTCCAGTTACAACAGTTGGAGCTTGCACAGATACAGCAGAGAGATGCTAATCTCACAGCTCTTGCGGCTATTGGACCAAGGAAGAAGAGACCACTAGAGTCCGGGTCTGGAAGTGAGGTATGGAAACAAAGTTTGTCCTTTTATTTGTCATGTCAAAAAAGCAGGCCTAAAGGAAACAAAGAATGCAGATAATTTACTCTGCCTTGCACACTATTGCTGCCAAATGCTGGTTAAAGCTCTCCTTTGCCTATTTTATAAAATCTTAATTTTTGCTTGTTCGTAAAAATATGTATCACCTTGAACTTTCCTCCAGCTTACTACTTGTTTTATACTTCTTCCCGTCCCCCACCACTGGTCATACTGAGTTTCACTATCTCAGATTTTTCCTGTACATTCTTCCAGGCAGTTTTATATAATTTTCTCCTCGCTGGGTGTCTAAATCCAGCTCATCTGTTAAGATCAAGTCTGCCCTCTTTTTTCTACCATGACTTTATTCTGCGTACCCACACTAACTTCTCTTTTTCTCTGCATGTAATGTGTTTGCATGGCATTAACCGTTCTCTGTTCCTCACATGAGTATTTTCTCTTCGGTTTATTATGAGAGATTATGAACTTCTTGAGCAAGACTGTAATCCTTTTCCTTTGAATCTCCCACAGGACCAGGTACATATTAATATATATTCAGTAAATATCATTAATTGTTTGATTAACACCAAGGAAGGATCTTACATCTTTAGAGCGATTATTCTAGATTAATGAATCTATAATGCTAGATTTTCAGATTGGTCATTGGGGCTAAGATACAAGAGTGAGAAAGAGCCCTGAGTTGGGTCAGTAATAAAGAAACTGTGGCTCCTCTGTTCTGCTCTATAAAACTTAAATGTGCTCTGGGACAAGCTCTTCCCAGCTGACCCAAAACATTAACAGTTCCTGATAAATGATAGTCATCTCTGTAGAGGAGAGATTTTAAAAGTCTAGTTCTTTTTATTAATAAAAATGTAATGGATATAATACGTTCACATGCAAAAAAATTCATAGTATAAAAATGTTTGAAAAAGATGAGTTTCCCCCTCCCAGATTTCTAGTCCCCCATCCCCTGCCCAACCAGATGTAACCACCGTTCAGATTCTCACATATCCTCATAGAATTTATTATGAATATAGATGTGTATCTCATGTGCCTTCACAAATTCACATTTGATTTTGTTTTTACCAAATGCAATCAAATTGTATCTGTTGTTCTGCTCTTGATACTTTTCCCCTTTTCCATAATCTCTCTCATATAATTTACCTCCATTTTTTTAAAGGTATGTTACATCACTTTGTTTAGATAAACAATTTATTTAGCCAGTTCTTTAATGGAAATTTAGTTGCTTCCAGATGGCTTCTGTTACCTCAGAGAGTGTCCTTGTACTTCCACTGTTGTGCTTGTTCAGTGTATCTATAAGCTAAATTCCTAAAAATGAAATTCCTGGGTTAAAGAGTGCATGATAGGAACAACTTTGGAAAAATTAAAACATATTCAAAGATAGAGTAGTATAATGAATCCCCTACATACTTACCATCCCCATGCAACTACTATCATTTTATGCCAAATTTTGTTTTATTTATATCTGCACCAACTTTCTCAGGTAAGTTTTTTACTCCTCAGGTTATTTTCAACACAATCCTAGATTCAGTATCATTTTACCCATAAATTATTTGTTGCTTTTCACTTTTGATAAATATTTTTAAATTGCCCACTAAATGATTTGTATCAGGTTTTGCATCCATTCATGCCTGTTTTTCCACACAGTCATTAACCCTGGGGATAATCTTTTCCATCCGATGACTGGAAGTGCAATTTTTAATAGTGTTTAAATTCCAAGTGAAATTGAGCAATTTTTTCATGGGTATATTGACACTTTCAATTTATTTTCTCCCCCCTATGTTATATTTTTTAATAGATTTAAAAAAATGGAACACTCCACACCCCCCTTCACTTTTTTTTCAGTTTGTCTGGGCTTTATTCATATGAAAGTTTGTATTTTGTTAAATTAAAAAAAAAATCAGTCATTTTCTTTTGTCCTTCTCGAATTCCATTGTGTTTGGAAAGCCCTTTCTTAATAATTAGACTTATGAGTTAGTCCTTTTATCATTTCAGCTTTAAAGTATAAGTCTCTGATTCATTCAGAGTTTGCTCGGAATAATGGGTGAGATCTGCTTTTAGCTTTACTCGCTTTCTCCTCCTCGTTCTCCAGACGAGCAGACTGTCCCAACTCTGTTTCCTCGGTAATTCTTTCCCCACTGATTGGTTGTGCCACCTTTATCACAGACAGTTTTGTGTCAAATACAAATTCCCGTATATATTTGAGTCTGACCCAGTGCTATCTAATAGAACTTCCTGTGATGAACACTTACGGAGTCTGAGCTGCCCTCAACAGCTACATAACGACTGTTGAGCAGTTGAGCTATGGCTACTGTGATTGAGGAAATGAAATTTTAACTTTAAAAAGTTCATGTAAATTTTAATAGGCACACGTGGCTAGTAGCTGCATATAAGTGCATGGGACCAGTCTACTGTTTATAGATTATTTTTATCTGTTTATGATTATTTATGTATTGCTGCCAAATCTTTTTTCTTAACCATCTCAACCATTTTTATGTGCACAGATCAGTGGTGGTAAGCATATTCACATTGCTGCACCCCACACCCGCAGAACTTTTTCATCTTGCAAAACTGAAACTCTATACCCATTGAATAACTCCCCATCTTCCCCTTTCCCAGCCCCTGGTAAGCAACACTCTACTTTGATTCTGTAATTTGATTACTTAGATTCCTCATGTAAGTGGAATGAATCATACAGTATTTGTCTTTTTGTGACCTTGAGGTTCCAAATCTTAGTATATTTTAAAAATATGGTAAAACTAGTCCAGTAGAAATTTTTATGTTCCTACTTCTCTACCACAGGACAACCCACTGTCCTTTATTATTGGTCTATTTGTATATAAAGGTGTGCAAATATTTTATTAAAAGTGGGGCATGCTCTTTCATCATTAAGCACATTCCTATAAATATGGCCTCGTTAGCATACTTTTTTCTTTTTGGCAAGAACAGTTATTTGTAAATTTCTTCATCCACGTAGTTATTCTTTATAATATCATAACTCCTTTGAGAAAGATACAGGAATGTCTGAGTTCCTGCCCTACTTTTTGATTAATTTTTTCAAAGCTTCATTTTTATGTGTCATTTGAGTTTGTCACAAATCTCAGAAACATTAAAGGTTTCCTGGTTTCTAATAATCAGAGATTGTAAAGTACTTTTCATTTATTGTATGTTTGAATCTGAGAAAGTCTATAGGTTACAGGGGGCAGAAATGAAATGTACTATTGATATTCAAAACGGTGATTAAAAAAAAATCAGTTTATATCAGTATTAAAATGGAAATTTATTTAATTTTTATTTATTTAATAGAAATTTAAATTTAAATTTTTAATTTTTAGATTTCAAAACAGATATATGTTCTAACTTGGCTATAAATATATTGAAGTGTTTGTTTCCTTGGTGCTTCTTCAGTTTTGAGAATTTAGGCACATATATTTTCCCCTTTATTCCTGTATTTTTAACTTAGATCGTTGTCAGACTTTTTCTGAACTATAAACAGCCAGTACTTTAAGTAATCCAACTTGAATTGAAAATGTCCATTTCTTTAATGAGTTGGTGACATTTTAGTACAATCCTTATTTTGAAATTAGCTGAAAACTACTTTTTTGTGTTGATTTGTATTCATGGTGTTTTAACTTTAAAGGCAATTTTCTTTGAAAAATGGGAAACTGGAGAGAACCTTCCTATATGCTCTTTCAGTGTTTACATAGACTGCTGATTGATTTGCCCCTCCAGTCGCTTAAATTGCATGAATCAGGATTGTTAAAAACCCTTTAACAATTTGATTTTTTTATTCTCACAAATAACACAAAATTGATATTTGAAACCATTTATATTTTTATTACTCTGTACCTAAAAATTGAGGGTCTACTTAGTGTCTGCCTCTTTCTTTATAGATGGAAACCTGAAATGCTACCTGTTTGGTCTGAATTTGCTGGAATAAGCATAAAATCCCAGAGGGGAGTGGGGTGGAGTCTTGCTCTTTGAGGAGTAAATCCTTGGCTCAAATGCAGGTTTTTCTAGTACCGAAGGGGAGAGCTTTCAGTTTGGAACGCTGCATAAAGTAGTGGCAATTTTTAAAAATATAAATTTCAGAGAATTAAACTTAGAACATTCAGCATTCATAGCTTATCATTTTTGTTGATAATGAATCAACAAAAGTAAATTTGGAGAAATTTGTTTTAGACCTTCTTCCTTTAGACTTTTTTTTTGTTATGCAAAACTCCCTCTTATCCTTCAAAAATCTTTCTAGTTGTACAATTTATATATTAAACTATCCTCTATGTAGATTTACATTTAATATTCTCAGAAGTCTTGCTAGAGTTGAATAGCATCAGCCACCGTCTCCGGGTGTTACTCTGGCAAAAAGCAACAAGTACCAATTATCATTTAGAACCAACTATTTATTCCATAAGCCTATTAGGTCTAAGGGAGGGGGACTGTTAAAATTTGCTACTTTGGAGTATTTAATTTCTCCTTAATTTACTTCTGTGCATTGAAGTGTATGAAATCAGTTCTTAGATTAATATAGACTGTATAGATACCTATATGGTAATTTAGAACCTACTTAAAGATTTAGAATGTTTGCATGTTTGTGTTTTGTATATATATTGCTTAGGTGATGTCTTTGGAACGTTAAGTCCTGAATAACTTTACTTCCTCCATTAATTTTAGGTCCTTGGATTAGAAAGAATCTCTTTTTTGGATTAGCAGTACTTTTTAAAATTTTTATTTATATTAATTGGAGGCTAATTACTTTACAGTATTTTGGTGGGTTTTGCCATACATTGACATGAATCAGCCATGGGTGTACATGTGTCCCCCATCCTGAACCCCGCTCCCACCTCCCTCCCTATCCCATCCCTCTGGGTTGTCCCAGTGCCCCGGCTTTGAGTGCCCTGTTTCATGCATCAAACTTGGACTGGTCATCTATTTCATATATGGTAATATAAATGTTTCAGTGCTATTCTCTCAAATCATCCCACCCTTGCCTTCTCAAAACAGAGTCCAAAAGTCTGTTCTTTATATCTGTGTCTCTTTTGCTGTCTCATGTATAGGGTCATCATTACCATCTTTCTAAAGTCCATATATAGGTGTCAATGTACTGTATTGGTGTTTTTCTTGCTGACTACTTCACTCTGTATAATAGGCTCCAGTTTCATCTACCTCATTAGAACTGATTCAAATGCTTTCTTTTTAATAGCTGAGTAATATTCCATTGTGTACCACAGCTTTCTTATCCATTCATCTGCTGATGGACATCTAGGTTGCTTCCATGTCCTAGCTATTGTAGACAGTGCTGCAGTGAACGTTGGGGTACACGTGTTCTCTTTCAATTATGGTTTCCTCAGTGTGTATGCCCAGCAGTAGGATTGCTGGGTCCTATGGCAGTTCTATTTCCAGTTTTTTTAAGGAATCTCCACACTGTTCTCCATATTGGCTATACTAGTTTGCATTCCCACCAACAGTGTAAGAGGGTTCCCTTTTCTCCACACCCTCTCCAGCATTTATTGCTTGTAGACTTTTTGATAGCAGCTGTTCTGACCAGTATGAGATGGTTCCTCATTGTGGTTTTGATTTGCATTTCTCTGATAATGAGTGATATTGAGTATCTTTTCATATGTTTTTTAGCCATCTGTATGTCTTCTTTGGAGAAACGTCTGTTTAGTTCTTTGGCCCATTTTTTGATCGGGTCATTTATTTTTCTGGTATTGAGTTGAACAAGATGCTCATACATTTTTGAGGTTAATTATTTGTCAGTTTCTTCATTTGCTATTACTTTCTCCCATTCTGAACCCTGTCTTTTCACCCTGCTTATAGTTTCCTTCGTTGTGAAAAAGCTTTTAGGTTTAATTAGGTCCCATTTGTTTATTTTTGCTTTTATTTCCATTCTCTGGGAGGTAGGTCATAGAGGATCTTGCTGTGATTTATGTCGGAGTGTGTTTTGCCTATGTCTTCCTCTAGGAGTTTTATAGTTTCTAGTCTTAGGTTTAGATCTTTAATCCATTTTGAGTTTATTTTTGTGTATGGTGTTAGAAAGTGTTCTAGTTTCATTCTTTTACAGGTGGTTGACCACTTTACAGGTGGTTTCCCAGCACCACTTGCTAAAGAGATTGTCTTTTCTCCATTGTATATTCTTGCCTCTTCTGTCAAACATAAGGTGTCCATAGGTGTGTGGATTTATCTCTGGGCTTTCTGTTTTGTTCCATTGATCTTTATTTCTGTCTTTGTGCCAGGACCATATTGTCTTGATGATCATAGCTTTGTAGTATAGTCTGAAGTCAGGCAGGTTGATTCCTCCAGGTCCATTCTTCTTTCTCAAGATTGCTTTGGCTATTCGAGGTTTTTTGTATTTCCATACAAATTGTGAAATTGTTTGTTCTAGTTCTCTGAAAAATACCATTGGGAGCTTGATAGGGATTGCATTGAATCTGTAGATTGCTTTGGGTAGTATACTCTTTTCACTGTATTTATTCTTCTGATCCATGAACATGGTATATTTCTCCATCAATTTGTGTCATCTTTGATTTCTTTCATCAGTATTTCATAGTTTTCTATATACAGGTCTTTTGTTTCTTTCAGTAGATTTATTCCTAAGTATTTTATTCTTTTCATCTCAATGGTGAATGGGATTGTTTCCTTAATTTTGCTTTCTGTTTTCTCATTGTTAGTATATAGGAATGCAAGGCATTTCTTTGTATTAATTTTATATCCTGCAACTTTACTATATTCATTGATTAGCTCTAGTAATTTTCTGGTGGTGTCTTTAGGGTTTTCTATGTAGAGGATCATGTCATCTGCAAACAATGAGAGTTTTACTTCTTTTCCAATCTGGATTCCTTTTATTTCTTTTTCTTCTCTGATTGCTATGGCCAGAACTACCAAAACTATGTTGAACAATAGTGGTGAGAGTGGGCACCCTTGTCTTGTTCCTGAATTTAGGAGAAATGCTTTCAATTTTTCACCATCGAGGATAATGTTTGCTGTGGATTTATCATATATGGTTTTTATTATGTTGAAGTATGTTCCTTCTGTGCCTGCTTTCTGGAGAGTTTTTATCATAAATGGGTGTTGAATTTTGTCAAAGGCTTTCTCTGAATCTATTGAGATATTCATATGGTTTTTATGTTTCAATTTGTTAATGTGGTGTATATATCACATTGATTGCTTTGTAAATCTTGAAGAATCCTTGCATCCCTGGGATTAAGCCCACTTGGTCATGATGCATGATCTTTTTAATATGTTGTTGGATTCTGTTCGCTAGAATTTTGTTGAGGATTTTTGCATCTATGTTCATCAGTGATATTGGCCTGTAGTTTTCTTTTTTTGTGGTGTCTTTGTCTGGTTTTGGTATTAGGGTGATGGTGGCCTCATAGAATGAGTTTGGGTGTTTACCTTCCTCTGCAATTTTCTGGAAGAGTTTGAGTAGGATAGGTGTTGGCTCTTTTAATTTTTGGTCTAATTCACCTGTGAAGCCATCTGGTCCTGGGCTTTTTGTTTATTGGAAGATTTTTTATTACAGTTTCAATTTCTGTGTATATGTTAGGTCTGTTAAGATTTTCTTTTTTTTCCTGGTTCAGTTTTGGACGGTTATACTTTTCTAAGAGTTCATCCATTTCTTCCAAGTTGTCCATTCTAGTGGCATATAGTTGCTTATGACCCTTTGTATTTCTGTGTTGTTGGTTGTGATTTCTCCATTTTCATTTCTAATTTTGTTGATTTGATTCTTCTCCCTTTTTCTCTTGATGAGTATGGCTAATGGTTTGTCTATTTTATTTATCTTCTCAAAGAACCAGTTTTCAGTTTTGTTGATTTTTGCTTTAGTCTCCTTTGTTTCTTTTTCATTTATTTCTGCTCTAATTTTTATGATTTCTTTCCTTCTACTAACCCTGGGGTTCTTCATTTCTTCTTTTTTTAGTTACTTTTAAGTATAAAGTTAGGTTATTTATTTGATTTTTCTCTTGTTTCTTGATGTAAGCTTGTATTGCTATGAACCTTCCCCTTAGCACCGCTTTTACTGAATCCCATAAGTTTTGGATTGTTGTTTTCATTTTCATTTGTTCTTATGCATATTTTTATTTCCTTTTTGACTTCTCCCTTGATTTGTCTGTTAGCAATACTTTCAAATAGTTAACCTAACTTATTAATGATCCAGCCATCGTAACAATATTTATTTTGTTGAAAATAAAGATAGATTTTGTTTTGACCTTCTAACACATTGGCTTGAAAATGCTGGTATTTCTTTTAAGATTAAGTGGTTAAAATGTCAGATCGACTACATGGTGCTTATAGTATTTATATGCCTAATATGTGTTTCTTTAAAGAGTGTTCGTTTGCTAAACAAAGCAAAGAAATTATTGCCACATAGATAAGTGTATACTCTTTCTGTCTAGAAGCTGGTTAGAGTACTGCCCTGTAAAATTTTGAAGATTTTAGGGTAAGAGAAGGGATTTTTTTGAAACTTTGCTTAGTAATAAATATAAATTTTATTGAATCAGAATTGCTTTCAGACAAATATATTTTTTTCACAGTTGAATTCTAATTCAGAAATGAATGTCAGAGAATAACAGTTTTTCTATTTCTCCCAGGTATTAAAGGTACATCCCTAAAATTCATTTCTTCTTTATTGTACTTTTTAAGTGTGTATACCTTCAAAATAAGGCATTTCATTTAAGCAGACTTGTAACTATTATTAAACCAAGGATTCTTTAAATATTATTAGCCAAGCAAATTTTATTTGGACAGAACCTATAAAATGATTCTACAGCAGAACTGTAAATCTGTATGGTTAACCGTTTATTGGTTAATGGTCTCTCTGTAACATTAATAATAGAAATCATCACATTGCAGTATTTTGTGAGTAGACGTATAGGGGAAAAAAGGTGAGAAAGGACCATTTTAAAATAGTATGTTGACAATACCATAAAGAAATTATGCTCCAATTACAAATAAATAAATTTTTAAAAAAAGAAATATTGGAGTCCATATTTACCTGCTTATATGCCAGGAATTGTTCTAAGCATTAGGAATATGACAGTAAGTAAAAAAAGGGAAAGAGAAATAGGGTATTGAATTCCATTGGCAAGAATGTTTCATGCCATAGCTTACAGAAGTGTGATTTCTGAAAAAGTTATATTAATTTTTATGTGTATTTAGAGTTGAACTTTTGAAAAAATACTATACTTCAAATAGTGTTTCGTAACAGTTTGGTATAGATATTGTTGGAACTTTTTTGTTCAGAACTTGGGAGTCTTATGATAGTATCTATTGTAGCAACCTACCCTTCTCTTTAGCTCCAATTTGATGTTTAAAGTATTAGAGTACTTTGATTTGAGGGGCAACAGGGTATGGAGAGGGAAGGGAATTTTCAGAAGACTCCAGGCAAGAACACTGGAGTGGGTTCTTGGAGTGAAAAGTTAAAGTGAAGTCGCCTAGTCGTGTCCGACTCTTCACAACCCCATGGACTGCAGCCCATCAGACTCCTCCGTCCATAGGATTTTCCAGGCAAGAGTACTGGCACCAAGTGGGTGCCATCGCCTTCTCCGAATCACTTCATAGATAGCCTGAAATCACTTGAGCATTCTACTAATTTGAATATACCTGAGAAAAAATTTACCAGAATCATAGTGGCACAAACATTTTCCCTTCCTCGTGATATAATATTAAATCCTCAGTGTCTTGAGCTTCCCCTGTGGCTCAGTGGTATAGAATCCACCTGCCAATGTAGGAGAGGCAGGTTCGATCCCTGAGTTGGGAAGATTCCCCTGGAGAAAGAAATATCAACCCACTCCAGTATTCTTGCCTGGACAGTCCCATAGACAGAGGAGCCTGGCAGGCTACAGTCCACGGGATTGGAAAGAGTAACATGACTTAGCAACACTAAATAACAACACCTCAGTGTCTTAGGATGCCTGCACCTATTCAATGAAAGAATAGCTTAGTGAACCCCAAGAACTATCTCCGAGATTCTGAAGAAATCTGTGTGATAGGTAGCCATTTTTTTCCCTCCATGCTAATCCTAACAACAGTATTTCCTGTCCCCCTCCCATTATTTCTGTTCCTTGCTGGTATGCCCCTTCAAGGAAGTGAAAATTAGCTAGTTAAGTGCCAGGTAACAATGTACCTGTTTTTTAAAACAAGGACTTAGCAGCAACTTCCTGCTCATAGCCACAAGTGAAGTCTGGGAAAGGTGGAACATCCTGGAAAGGTAATGATGGTACCAGAAAGTGTTCTGTCCAAGAACAAATGGAACTATGGTGGTTCGTGTGTGTCTGTCAGATAAGAGGAAACATCAGGAGGCAGAGTGAGATGGGTTCCATTGCTTTGTCTTCGGAGAAGATGGTTAGGGAATTTCTGGATTTTATTACTAGAATTAGGAGAATTCCTAATTACTACTTTTCCAAGAATCATTTCAGGGACTTCCTGGTAGTCCAGGAGCTAAGACTCCAAGCTTCTAGTGCAGGGGGCTTGGGTTCAATCTCTGGTCAGGAAACTAAATCCCACGTGCCACAACTAAGACCTGGCATAGCCAAGTAAATAAATAAATAAATTTAAAATAAAAGAATCATTTCAACACGGAGCATGCTAGGGCTTTCAAAGCACTAGGCCTGTGGTCTCAAACACAGAGTGCCCACAGATTTCTTTGTACCTGTCAGAAAATATGATTTTGTTTTCATTTCTTGACTTTTCTTCTCAATTCCCTCCCACCTTTATATAAGGATAGTTATATAGAATTATTAAAACCAAAGCTCTTTAGAATGTAATATTAGGCAGATTTCAGTGGTAACTTTCTTCCATTGTTTAAACTAGTTTAAGTTTACTTAGGTATGTAATCTCTTAAGATCCTTTCCAGTACCTACAAGTTTCTTATGAAATGAAGAAGAAACAATTTCCAGAAGAGTATAATCAAAAGGTGGATTATTGATTGAGGGGGTAAGAAAGAGGTCTCCTGTGTCTGCGAGAGTAAATAGCTTTTTATTTGGGAGAAGGAGTGTTAACTCTGATCATGTTGAAAAATGTCAAAATGATATAAAAGTATTAAAAACAACTCATGTTTCTTGAGTTACCCTTTCCAGAAATATCCAT
The DNA here is from genome assembly GCF_002263795.3 of Bos taurus. Lineage (NCBI taxonomy): Eukaryota > Metazoa > Chordata > Mammalia > Artiodactyla > Bovidae > Bos > Bos taurus. Next base: position 30,513,820 of record NC_037351.1, on the reverse strand, counting down.
GCATATATTAGGTTAAACCCTATCAACTTGCCATTTTCATAGATGAAAATCTATCAGGTATTCGCAATTCCATACCTATGATCAAATATATATATATATACACACACACACACACACACACAAATTGCATATTAATAACTATAGTTTACTTTTATCAAGCACTTAGAATGTATTATCTTTGTTAGTTTTTGTTAACTCCTCTACTATTATTTTCTCTAAATGAAAAAATTCAGGTATAAGGAAGATGACTTTTCCAGAGTTCCACAGTTAGTAAGTAGAGAACCCCAGATACATATCAAAAAATTTGATGTTTGTCTGTACTCTTAACCACTATAATGGGATCATCCTAAAAGTACTATTTTACAACTTGTGAAACAGTGTATATGGACATTTTCCTGTGTTGGTTATATACTTTTGTGCCAATTCTGTTATCCACTGATAGACATTTAAAATATTTTCATTTGTTTATTATAAATAGTTAGCATTCTCTGTCATCATGTACCCATTTATTTTGCCGACTTGATTTCTAGAAGTGGGACTTCTGGGTCAAAGGATATTCACATCTTAAATTTTAATAAATATTTCCATGTTAATTTCCAAGAAGTTTATGCCAGTTTCCACCACTGCGTGAATGCCTATTTTCCCATCCATTTGTTAGTAACAGATGTGATTAGACATTTCAAAATGTTCCAGTTTCTGCAACTTTTCATTTATTGTATCTATGCCACTTCTCTCTGCCCTCTTCAAAGGTTGAGGTTCTGTTTATGTATGGAACATGGTGCAGGAGTGTGAACAACCTCTAAGATAGCCTATAAGGAGAATACTTGGATTTTTGAAATTTTATTTAAGCATTAAAAATAATTTATGGACAGTTTTTTTCATACCTTAGAAATGGGTGTATTTTGAAACAGACAACCGAGTTGAATTCTTCAGGGTATTTGAACAATCAGTCTTACATAGATGTTATTTTGTTTACCATATTTACTAGTTTTCATGATTTGAGGGTGTAGGTAGATTAGAATTGAAATATTAAGCATGAAATGATTCGGGGAACACAGCAGTTTAAAATCTACTAGGGGACAAACAGAATTAGATATTTTAACAGGTTTGTTTCTATAAATATCATGTAGCTACATTAGAATTGAGAGCATGTATCATTTTAGATAAAGAAGCTTTTTATGTTTTGAGGTATATTTTTTCACATTTAATTTTGTTCACACTTTCATTAACAAATCTGCCTCTTTTTCATAAATGACTTAAACATAAATCTGAATTTTAGTTGGATCTTTAAAATTTTCCAGAGATTCAAAGGCTGACTCTTTATCAGCTATCTTCAGGGACTGCCTGTGAAATAAGTTGAATTGCACATTATGGGTTTATCTTTCATCCTTCCCAAATCCCCTTTAAAAGATAGTAAAGGAGAGAAAAAAACATAAAAACACAAGAATAAAGAAAAGAGAAAACAGTAATACAAGTATTTACTTAGTTAAAATAACCCTAAATTTCTCTGTGAAATATTCCTAAATAAAATATTCAGATTTTCAATTAATGTTGTCAGTTAAAACCCAGGTTTTCATGGAAAACAGTGTATCTGCCTTAAGTATTGCAGCAGTACCTAGTTAGAATATGTTCTTGAATTTCTATTTACGCAATTTTTACTAAGAATTGTAGACAGTTTTGAAAACAGTAAATATAAGTTGTTACTGAAATGTTTACTACAACTTGTTTGTTTGACTTATCAGACTGTGCCACTTGTTTGTATTTTTATTAAAAAAAATTTTTTTGTTTGTATTTTTAGTTGAGATAAATTCATATATCACACCAGCACTTCTTATGCTTAGTATTTTCATGATTTATCATTTCTCCGTTCTTTTACTTCCAACCTATCTGTGTCTTTATTTAAAGCTGGTTTCTCTTGGCTAGGGCTAAGTCACTTCAGTCGTGGACTCTTTGCCTCCCTATAGACCTTTCAGTCATATCCTCTGTCCGTGGGGTTCTCCAGGCAAGAATGCTAGAGTGGGTTGCTGTGCCCTCCTCCAGGGGATCTTCCCAGGGATCAAACCTGCATCTCTTCGTCTCCTGCATTGGCAGCAGGGTTCTTTATCATTAGTGCCGCCTAAAGTAGTGCGTAATTGAGTTTTGAATTTGTATCCAGTATGAAAATTTATTTGGACAATTGAGTTCATTTACATTTAATGCAGTTATTACTGTGATTGGATTTGAGTCTCAGTTCAGTTCAGTTCAGTAGCTCAGTCATGTCCGACTCTGCAACCCCATGAATCACAGCAGGCCAGGCCTCCCTGTCCATCACCAACTCCTGGAGTTCACTGAGACTCAACGTCCATCGAGTCAGTGATGCCATCCAGCCATCTCATCCTCTGTCGTCCCATTCTCCTCCTGCCCCCAATCCCTCCCAGCATCAGAGTCTTTTCCAATGAGTCAACTCTTCGCATGAGGTGGCCAAAGTACTGGAGTTTCAGCTTTAGCATCATTCCTTCCAAAGAAATCCCAGGGCTGATCTCCTTCAGAATGGACAGGTTGGATCTCCTTGCAGTCCAAGGGACTCTTAAGAGTCTTCTCCAACACCACAGTTCAAAAGCATCAATTCTTCGGCGCTCAGCCTTCTTTACAGTCCAACTCTCACATCCATACATGACCACAGGAAAAGCCATAGCCTTGACTAGACGAACCTTTGTTGGCAAAGTGATGTCTCTGCTTTTGAATATGCTATCTAGGTTGGTCATAACTTTCCTTCCAAGGAGTAAGCATCTTTTAATTTCATGGCTGCAATCACCATCTGCAGTGATTTTGGAGCCCAAAAAAATAAAGTCTGACACTGTTTCCATTGTTTCCCCATCTATTTCCCATGAAGTGATGGGACCGGATGCCATGATCTTCATTTTCTGAATGTTGAGCTTTAAGCCCACTTTTTCAGTCTCCACTTTCACTTTCATCAAGAGGCTTTTTAGTTCCTCTTCACTTTCTGCCTTAAGGGTGGTGTCATCTGCATATCTGAGCTTATTGATATTTCTCCCGCCAATCTTGATTCCAGCTTGTGTTTCTTCCAGTCCAGCGTTTCTCATGATGTACTCTGCATAGAAGTTAAATAAGCAGGGTGACAGTATACAGCCTTGACATACTCCTTTTCCTATTTGGAACCGGTCTGTTATTCCATGTCCAGTTCTAACTGTTGCTTCCTGACCTGCATACAGATTTCTCAAGAGGCAGATCAGGTGGTCTGGTATTCCTATCTCTTTCAGAATTTTCCACAGTTTATTGTGATCCACACAGTCAAAGGCTTTGGCATAGTCAATAAAGCAGAAATAGATGTTTTTCTGGAACTCTCTTGCTTTTTTGATGAGCCAGCAGATGTTGGCAATTTGATCTCTGGTTCCTCTGCCTTTTCTAAAACCAGCTTGTACATCAGGAAGTTCACGGTTCACATATTGCTTAAGCCTGGCTTGGAGAATTTTGAGCATTACTTTACTAGTGGGTGAGATGAGTGCAATTGTGCTGTAGTTTGAGCATTCTTTGGCATTGCCTTTCTTTGGGATTGGAATGAAAACTGACCTTTTCCAGTCCTGTGGCTACTGCTGATTTGAGTCTACCATATTGCTAATTTGTTTGTCCTTGTTTTTGTTGCTGTTATTGTTTCTCCATTCTTTTCATCTTTTGAGTTAATCAAGTATTGTTTTAGTATACCATTCTATATCCTCTTTTAACTTTTTAACTATACCTCTTTTGTTTTTTTTTAATGGTTGCTATACAGATTTGTCTAAAGGTACAGTAAATATTGTTAACTGCTTACACTCAATCTTGAATGAATGCCACTTCACATACCATGTAAAAACCTTTTAACTGTAGAATTCCATTATATAAATCCCTCCCCTCCTTTGTGTTATTTGTCTTCACCTGTTTTACTTCTGTATGTTTTAACCTCCATAGTACATTGTTATTACTTGGTCATATATCGCTTAAAGAATTTATGAAAATAAAAACAGCTTTTTAACATTTATCATTTCTAGTGCTCTTTCATTTTCCCTGTAAATTCATTTCTTTCTAGTATCATTTTCTGTCAGTCTGTATGCAATTAGTCAACTCTAGAATTACCAGAGTTTCAATTAAACAAAGCTACTAGTAATACATTTGAATATACTGGTAAACCTATCTTTGCTTGTGAGGCACAGCAATCCTTACAGATACTGTAGCTTTTTTTTTTTTTTTTTTAAACATTTACAATCCTGAAAGGATAAAATTAAAGCTGGCTCTGAAAGAAAAATCTTTTACTGGCAATCCTTTAAAGAAATTCTCATAGAATAATAGATAAAACTTGTTTCTGGACATAGTTTACTTGAGTTTTTGGAGGACTTTATAAGTGTCTTAATTAAATGTTAAAGAAAATAACCAGAGTATGAAGAGGAAAATCCTACTGATACAGGCTTTTCAGCTTGCAGTAAGTTACCACTTTTCAGAATTGACATTTATTTGGTTGCTTGCTGTTCTTGTGTGTTGTATTACTTGGTGGGTTGAAGACTTGCTGACTCTTTGGAGAAAGTGACAGAAAATAGCCTTTTGAGTAAATACCGTCTGGTGGCAGCTTTGTGGGGATGAATAATGTAGAAGAACAAGTCATCAAAAGACTTTACCTTTCAGGTGTTCTCCCAGATTTATTTGGCTTAAAGGTAAGAATAGCAGCAGGATCTTGATTTAAAAGCCCATAGTATGGCTCATTTTCACTGTTCTGGTCATTCACATAACTGATATTATTGAGTCATCTTTGTGCAGAAGTGTACATGTTGATTGGATAGCAGCTAAGTGCCATATATATAAAATATTCACAAGTCCAAAATCCTTCCTTTCCAGTGAGTGGGCAAGTTATTAGGTAGTTGTGTTGCATTGAACACATGTGATGGTAAAGTAGAGAGCACTGAAGTCCCCGGGAGATGCCCCTCATCTCAGCCAGGGCTAAGTGTGTTTGTAACACTGGAAAAACATGTTACCTGAGTTGAGTCTTGAAGAACTTAGTCAAGTGCTGTGATACAAGGGTTGGACAGAGATTGGAGAAGGAATCCCAAGAGGAGAGAAGTAACTCTCTCAAACAAACTGGAGAACACATGCTATGGCATGATCAATAGTTTGAGTAGTAAAAAGGAAATGAGAGATGAAAATGTGGAGAGAAGCTTTGTCATGCTCATGGTTGACTGTGTCTTGGTTAGATACTTGGACTTGGTCCTGGAGAAGATTTTTAGCCACTGGAGTGCTTTAAATAGGAAAATGGTATTACCGGATTACTTATTTGAGAAAGATCATTCTCATTGCAGTGTGAACACTGTTAATACTGAAAATAGGAAGATTTCTTAGAAGGCTGATGAAGTAATCTCAGGCATGGAAGTGAAAATGTAGAAAGATGTGGATTATTTGGAAACTATTAATGAGGTAGAACTAATAAGAAGTGATAATTTGGATATAGAAGGTAGGCTTGAGGGTGACACCCAGTTTTCTGGCTTAGGCATTGGAGGTGAATGGTTTTACCACTCCTTTAAGTGAGAAAGAGAAGAGGAAAACAGGAGAAGTAATGACTTACAGCTGTCTTCCCCAGCCTCTGGTAAAGAATCCACCTGCCAATGCAGGAAACATAGGTTTGATCCCTGGGTTGGGAAGATCCCCTCGAGAAGGAAATGGCAACATACTCCAGTATTCTTGCCTGGGAAAGCCCATGGACAGAGGAGCCTGGCGGGCTACTCGCAAAAGAGTCTGACACAACTGAGTGACTAAACAACAACAAAAATGATTTGCCGCATTCTTTATTAGGAAGTTGAACAATGAGGTCTAGAATTTAAGACGGTGTTCTTTTGGAGGTAAAGATGAGAGTGGTTATTAGCACAGGGCAACCAGTATTGTCTTTATAGCTCTCATAATTGCACAGCTAGAATTAGAATTCAGCTTTACCAAGCTGAGCCACAGTGGAAGTCCAGAATTAGAATTCAGAACCCAGGATTACGTGTCACATCAGTCCATTTAGACATATTACTTCTGTAAAAGACTGCTGAAACACAGAAACTTAGAGATGACAAAATTCTAGGGTGGAAATTAACATGCAGGGTTGTCTGTGTTCTGAAATAAATGTAATAGAGGTGAAGGATCTATTACTTCAAGAGTTTTGCTTGTTGACCAGCAGAGGGCAGGCAACAACGCGGCTCAGTATCCGTAACTTCTGCTCCGTGTTGCCCTTCAGGCCTGGAAGCTCAGGCCTTCTAGTATAGACTTTCAGTGTTCTTGTTACACGAAAGCTAGACATCCAGGACACTTTTATCTATCCTTGCTTCCAAGACTTAGAAGGTGTTTCGTTTTTGTTCTGGAGCCAGATCTGCTTTCCACTCGCTGTTCCCTACGTCTGGTTCTTATTTTTCCTTAAAGTTTAAGACTAGAGTCATCCCTTAAGAGCTGCCATGGTGACATGGGGTTAGAATAAGATCAAGAGAGTCTGAGAAATATAATGGCTCTTTGCCTTCTGGTACAAATGTCCAGCTTTTGTTCCTGGTTAACTGTTAAGATTCAAGGACATGTTTGTGTTTTTCTTGGTCTTACGATTCAGAGACTAGAATGGAAGGAATGGACATTGGCTTGTGGAGATAGCGCTGATACACCTGGTTGGTTCTGTAAGGCAGCACTGCCACTCCTCCACTATTTGATGTGAGGAGCCCATGAAAACCTTCCTGTCCCAGGGCACATCCTTCATCCACTTGCTGTATGTCTGTAATACCCATTAGTTTCCTTTGTAGCTTTAAGCATTCAAAGCTCAACTTAAATTTAAAATTTTCACAAAGAGGGACACGGATGGGGTGGCAGGACAAATTATCGATATTTCTTTAACCAGGACTTACAAGAATAGGACTTAGGCAGGAACGTGTAATTGGATTTAACTAGGGGGTGCAAGAAAGATCTTGGAACTAGGGTTACACTGTTTCCAATTTACAAACAGTGCCTCCAAACTGACAAATGACATTTATAGAGAATATACTGTATGCCAGGCATTGTTGCTATTTAATCCTTAGGCCAGTCTTATAATCTCAGTTACTATTCCTGTTTTGCAGATTAGGAAACTAAAGCACAGAGAAGTTAAGTAATTTTTCTGAGGTTACTGTGGAGGAGACAACCTATATGCACCACCATTCAATCCTCCTCTGTATTTTAATTTTTTCATTTATTTATTAATTTATTTTTGACTCTGCTGAGTCTTCATTGCTGCATATAGGCAGGGTCCGGGCTTCTCATTGCAGTGGCTTCTCTTGTTGCAGAGCACGGACCGTAGGGGTGCACAGGCTCAGTAGTTGTGGCATGTAGGCTTAGTTGCTCCACAGCACGTAGAATCTTCCTAGACCAGGATCAAAACCATGTTCCCTGCCTTGGCAGATGGATTCTTAACCACTGGACCACCCAGGAAGTCCCCCAGATGACTTGAATTAGTACATGGGCTAGAATTCGCTAGTATAGCAGTAACATCATTTAAGAAAACATAGGTAGAGACACTTTTAAAAGTTTTACCTCACAGCACCTACCTGCTGTATTGAGAAATATGCATAATTGGTTATTTTTAATTACTTATTGATAACTGACAGTGTTCAAGTGTTCCTTATTAGATCAAAAAAGTTCCTCTAAAAATATGAAACTTTGTTTACTGATATAATTGAACAACTTAATGAAGAATATTCATTGGAAGGACTGATGCTGAGGCTGAGACTCCAATACTTTGGCCACCTCATGCAAAGAGTTGACTCACTGGAAAAGACCCTGATGCTGGGAGGGACTGGAGACAGGAGGAGAAGGGGACGACAGAGGATGAGATGGCTGGATGGCATCACCGCTCGATGCACATGAGTTTGAATGAACTCCGGGAGTTGGTGATGGACAGGGAGGCCTGGTGTGCTGCGATTCATGGGGTCACAAAGAGTCGGACATGACTGAGCGACTGAACTGAACTAAATGCAGGCTAACTTAATTGACCTGGAAGTTTTAGAGAATGCTTACATTTAGGTTTGGTTATGCTTCTGAAAACATCTGTTGTACACTTAGTAAGTGAATTATTTCTTTCATCTTCATTGAATTTCATCTTCTCTTTTCTCCTCTTTTCATCTAAATGAAGAATACAAATTAAGGAGTATCTTCATGTAGAAAGTCGATTGGGAAAACCTTCTATTTCAGAAACAAATAGTACATTGTCCCAAGAGGTTTTTTTTTTTTTCCTTCTTACAACTTCTCGTCTCCTAACTACATTTGTGTTCTTTGGCATTGACTGAATAGCATAACCAGAAATCAGTCCTAGACAACTTTGGGCAAAAAGACTTGGTGAGAAAGAAGAAAATGAAAACTGATGGTGAGGGCAGATTTTGAGTTTTTACAACTCTGGGTTCCACCCTCCTTACCGTGGATAATTAAGAGGTAGTTGACTGTTCTTGGCCAGGTCAGTGGGAAGCTGACAAGTCAGACTGTGGATTTTCCCACATCATCAGCCTAAGAATAAAGTTGTTATATATTTGTATCTAAGTTCAAGAAAGACTGGTTTCAAGTTCCAAGCCAGCCACTGGTTTGGGAGAAGAGAATGCTGTCACCTTCATAGAGCTGTGAATTATAAAAGACATTTCTGTTGGGTTACTGCATGTCCCTTGGGGTTTGTTTCATTTATAACATTGCCTCAGGCCTTCTGCGGCATCCTGTTGGAATGACCTCCTTTTCAACCCTGTGCTGGCAGCTGCAATGTGGCTCTTTCCCGGGGATCCTTCAGGCTGCTCACGTGACCAACATGAACTGCGACCCCTTTGTTCCTTACCCAGATGATTAGTTTTCCTTCATTTTTCTTTTCTATTTAATAATTTTGCCTTATTTTCTGTCCTCTTTTTCCTCTTCACTTCCCTTTTTATTTATTGCATACACAAGACTTTGGGTAGCAATTTAAATTCTTTTATTGAAGTATACCATCAGTGCAGAAAAGTACACAGATCATAGGTTAGCTTACTGAATTTTCACAGCATGAACATACCCATGCAGACAGTCCTCGGGTCAAGGAAGAGAACATCACCAGAATCCCAGCAAACCTTTCCTGTCCCCTTTTTCTGGTTACCATTCTTCTCCCTTAAAGAGAATCGTTGTCCTGACTTCTACAGCTTTGCCTGTTTTTAAATCTAGAAATGGAATCAAACCGTGTGTATTCCTTTGCACCTAGACCCTTTCATTGAACATTTTTGTGACTTGTCCATGTTAATCTGTTTATTCCTGCTATGTAGTATTCCATTTGTGTGCATAGTCCAGAGTTTATTCTGTTCTTCATGGGCATTTGGATTGTTTCTAGTTTAGGGCCATTATGAATGGTACTGCACACATTCTCATACATGTCTTTTTATCAAAAGACATGATATATTTCTGGATATTTACATAGAAATGAAATTGCCAAGACTTAGTGTATCCATCTAACCATTTAAATTTCATGTCAAACACTGCATGGGTGATTTTTGGTGAATTCTTGGTAGGAAACATTTGTAAACATACAGATTCAGCTTCAGCATGTCTAATCTTTGGCTATGAAAAATGCTCCTAGTTAAATGTGCTGTAGTTCTAAACAGATAACTCCTATATACAACAAAATTGCCACTCAGTCATGTGTTTCATTAACTTTCGTCCTAATGTGAACTTTTATCCAGCGTTTCAAAGCTGAGTTGGTGGTCCCATTCTGTAAAAATCTTACCTGAATATTTTGACGGTGATAATTTACAAGAGTTAAGATTTCATGTTTGTTACACGGCCTCTAAGTAGCAGTGCTCTAAAAGCAGGGAAGAGTGATGTGCTGGTGCTTGACTGTCATGCTTAGTCAGAGCTACAGAGGCTGGCACTCGTATTTGTACAGATTTGTACCAAGACACCTGCAAAGGTGATGAGAGACAGGCTCTACACCATAGAGGGTCTCCAGGAGAAGTAACCAAGCAATTGTGTAGCCAAGAGTAATCTTGTTCTTTTTTTAAAATCAGGACTTTCCAAAACTTGTTTCATGAATGCTTCTGAATAAGTTTAACTTAATGAGCATAGAAATGTGATTGTGATATCATATGCCTTTGAAAGGGAATAGTATCTTTGAAGGAAAGTTTATTTGTGAAATAAAATGTTGTCAGTCATTCTGTGAACATGTATGGAATTAAGTTGACTTGCTTTGACCATAATGTTTTAGAGACCTTCAAGGGAATTTCTTTACCTTCCATCAAAATAAAAGAAGAAAAAACAAAAACAGAAAGAGGTAATAATTAAAATTTGATGGTTATAAAAATTTAGTAATGGAACCATCAGATTCACTTCCCATGTTAGGTATATAGCTTTCCTTTAGAAGAAAGTCTTCTGAGGAGGGAAAGGAGAGTTGCTATTCCAGTTGAGATGGTTTTGAAACAAAGTATAGTAAAAATAAATAAAAGAATGAGAGAATAAAAGATTTCATTTCTGCCAAATTATTCTGAGTATTCTATATTTTTATTTCTTCAGTCTTTTTTTAAATAGTGATGTATAGACATACTGATAAGAGAATTTAATATCTTAATACAGAAATACTGGATTTCATTCTATTTTGAATGACATTTAGAACTCACACTGGAGATTGTTCTATTTTAAATCAGTACATTCAATTGAGAAAGTATTGCTGATGATCTATGTTGTCCTGTGTACTTGGCTAAGCCCTAGATGACATAGAAATAATAGTTCCTGTCCTCAGAAAGCTTACAATCTAGTGTGTATGGCATGTACAAATTACAGTGTAAAGCAGTTGCCACAGAGAGAATTCTTGCAGGAAAGGAGAAGGCAAGTAGACCCATTTGAAGTGAGTCTTAAAGGATAGGTAGATTGGTCTGGAATGGCCTTTTGCTGATCTTGGCAGTGAGAAGTAAGGCTAAAGGGAAGCAGGTAATGAGTTTGTACCTGATATGGTATCCCAGGTGACACAGTGAATCTACCTGCCAAGGCAGGAGATGCAGGTTCAATCACTGGTCTGGGAAGATCCCCTGGAGAAGGAGTTGGCAACCCACTCCAATATTCTTGCCTGGGAAGTCCCATGGACAGAAGAGCCTGGGAGACTCGAGTCCGTGAGGTCGCAGAATTGGACACAACTAAGTGACTAAGCAGCAGCACAACACAGAACAGACCAAGAGCATTCACTTTAGACCAAGTTAAGAATTGAGTCTTTGCTCAGTGTTGCTGTCTGACCTTAAACAGTTGTGTCAACCTATCCAAGGTCAGGTTCCTCATTTACTTAGTGGGGACAGCACCCAGGTAACTAGCCACAGCATTGTTGGAAAGATGAGAATCCTGTGCAGAAGTGTAGCTCTCAGAGTATATATACCACGTGCTCAGATAGCTACTCCGGACAGAGAGGGACCTTGAAGGTTTGTAAACCATGGAGTGGTGGGATCTGAGTCATGTGAGACTTTTACTTTTATAATTGACATACAAAAGATGGCACACATTTGAAATGTGTAATCTGAAAGTTTCTTCCGCAAATACAAGCCAGTGACATCATCGCCACAGTGGAGTTATGACCACATCCAGCACTCCCAAAAGTTTTTCTAAGACCTTGAATGAACGGTCAGCCCTGCTGTGTGGGCAAAGAATGGAGTGCAGTGGAGAAGTCAGTTAAGAGGCTCTGGCTGTGGTCCAGGTAAGAGAGAGAGTGAGGGCATGAAGCAGGTGTGCCGGCTGCGGCTCCCCTGACAGCCTGCAGTGCTGGAGGACCTGGTTGAGCTCCATCGTGATGTGACCTCCAGCACCGAACTCAGGAGCCAGAGGAGAGCAGCCTCTTGCTGAGCTGACAGATTTCTCTTTGAAAGATGGCTTACTTTATACTTGCTTCTCCCTTTATTTTGTTTAGGGTTTAAAAGACAACCTGTTTGCTTCTGGGACGTCCAGTCTGACAGCCAGCAAGCAGCTGGTTCGTCCAAGAATCACGAGAATCTGCCTCAGGGACCTGATCTTCTGTATGGAGCAGGAGAGGGATATGAAGTATTCCCGAGCTCTATACCTGGCCCTCCTGAAGTGACCACAGCCCCGTCATCCAGACCCTTGCTACTTACTGCCAAAGAAGATGTCGAGAGCGTTGTTGCACATTTCAGTTTCTAGAAAATAATCACCAGTAGGGGAGACCATTGTTTACAGTTATAAACTTTTACTAAGTCGTGCTTATATATCCCATGAGGTTCTTAATGACTAGGATTCAGCTTTGTCTCCTGAAAAGTGGTTGTGACATACGGTTTACACCGTAGTAGGCCTCTGCCTTCGTACGTGTTTAATTACAGCAAGGCTTTGTTTGTTACTGCCTGCTTCACTTGTTAACAGGTAAGGTGTCTCTCCCTGTTACATCCTGCACTGAGATGCAGGGGGACAAGAGGAGTCTTTACTTACCAGAAAACTGTATGTATTTCATCCTACACGGAACCTGACTCAAAGCGTTAGGTTTTCTGGGCTGGAATCAGAAGTTGCTAAGCTAACTATGACAGTCACCTTCTGTGGTTGAAGGTGACAAGCCACAGGGAAAGGCCCAGTGGTGACTTTGGTCAGCTGAGACCCATTGATGTCAAAACATTGATAAATGGTGATAGTTTGTGCCCGAGGTTCCCTGGTTCATGTCACTACGTGCTACGTGCTGCTCTGATACCAAGGGGACATCCTTGTCAGGGAAGGATGCTATACATTGAAGCTGCTGGTATACCTCATTGAAAATTGGAAAAGATAGTTTACGAAGGAATGATGGGGTACTGCCTCCAAACTGATGCTTTATACACCTAAGAGGAGGCAGATCAAATTGGAACTCCAAAGCAGCCCATACATGTTTTGTTAACAGGGAAAAAACAAAAATCACAGCCCAACCAAAAAGGAAAATGTGTCAAACATTTTCAAATTACAGTATTTCAAAAGAAAGTTATTCTTTGTTTTGTGTATTGCTTCAAATCTCAAGAAGGATAGTTTTATAAACTCTTTTAGCCTAAGTTTTAAGCATCTTGTTGAATTAAAAAAAATCCTAATCAGTGATTAGAAATTTTTAACAATGGATTCCATTTTGGGTTCTGTACACAAAAAGTAATGTCAGCATCTTACTCTTGGAGATCTTGGCTCTGCATATATTATGAGAAGCATGTTACATGTATACTCCTCTAAAGAGGAGGCTGACATTTTTCAAAGCAAACCCTCTATTTTTTTTTTAATTCGACTTTTTTGGCATGTAGCTGGTGAAAAAATAATAACTGTAGTTAGAATCACATACAGAAAGAGTCAGTAAATCCTCCAAAGAAGGTTTTTTAAAAAAAGGGGGTGGGGGAGGAAGCTGTGCTTCTTAGAAAAAGAGTTCAGGGGAAAAAAAAAAACACCTCAAGTATGTTATTCTTCATCCTGTTCTTCCCTCTGGGACTGTTATGGCCATATTCTGTACTGTAGTAAGTTTTAAATTGGCCACATTTTCTGTTTCAGCAAGTTATTATGTAAAAATGCTATAAATTATGTATATGTTTAAAAAAAGTCCTTTAAGAAGAGATCTGTACCTAAAGTTGTTTTTGTATATTTAAATGCTTAGCTTTATTTTTTGGTAAAGTGCAGCACACTCCCATATTTGTGTATAATCTTCTTGATCAGATGTTTAAAATTATTGCAAATACTTCATTAAAATAATTATTTTATTATAAGAATAACGTTGCACAATCACTGACTTGGGCAACATCTCTGGAAGTCCGCCCATGAAGCTGGGGGCTGGGCAGTGAATCTTTCTTGGCTCGGATTGTTACTCTGGAGAATGAGCATTCTAGAACCTCACTTCAGATCCAAGCTCCTGTATCACTTTCTTTGACATAGTTGTAAATTTGCATGGTATTTGACTCAACAATGAAAGCTATGCATATTCATTACAAAAGCTTTTCTTGACTCATCAAAGTTTTCTTACACAGCTATTCCTTTTTCCAAATTTATGTTTATTATACATTTTAAACTTTGGGTCATGGAGTAGATCTTACACACAAAAGGACAAACACAGTGGACCCAAGGTATTCCTCCATTCAGTTTGCAGAATGGTGGCCCTGGTGCCAATTTGATCTCTTAAGTGAATTCTCTGTGACTCACATGTTGCTGCCAATATTTTAATTCACAAAAGTATATTTCCAGTTCTTTTGAAAAATTAGATGATCTGGAGTCATTAGTTGTACGCGTTTGTGTGATGACCTTCTGGAGTCAAACCACTGGCTGTCTACTTTAGATGTGAGGGCACAAGCTCACAATCCCTTGCCTGATCCCCTTAAGCACTGACGTTTGAGGCTCTCTGCCTTCATAATATATTTACTTTGCGTGATGAAAACTAAAAGAGCAAAGTGCCAGAAATTCTCCATCTATTTACTGTGTTTAAGCAACTTTATTGGGACATGCTTTACATATAAAATTCACCATTTTATTCGTTTAATTTTAATATGACTGATGGACCTTTTAAATTATCTCTTTGAGGATATCTATAAGATTCTTCTCTTTAAAAAGGTGAATTTAACATTCTTTCAAAGCCTATATTTGTTTTTGTCTTTTTTTAACTGAAAGTTTCAATTCTATAGTTCTTTAGTGTTTTACAATTTTCAGAAGTTTCACACATATGATTTCATGTAATCCTATAATAACCCTGTCTCCCCTCCCCTCTCTCTACTGGTAACCACTAGTTTGCTCTCTGTATCTATGAGGCTGCTGCTTTTTTGTTTTTATTCACTAGTTAGATTTCCATTTGTAAGTAATATCATATGGTATTTGTCTTTCTCTGACTTATCTCACTTAGCTTAATGCCCTCCCATCCATGTTACTGCAAATGCAAATTTTCATTCTTTTTTATGGCTAAGTAGTACTCCATTGTGTGTATATACATATATACATACCACATCTCTACTCATTCATCTGTTGATGGACATTTTGGTTCCTTCCATACCTTGGCAATTATAAATAATGCTGCTATGAACATTGGGGTGCATGTATCTTTTTAAATTAGCATTTTGGGTTGTTTTTTTTTTTTTATCTATACCCAAGAGTGGAATTGCAGGGTCATATGGTAGCTCTATTTTTAGCTTTTTGAGAAACCTTCATTTTTCCAGTTGGCTGCACCAATTTACATTCCCACCAACAGTGTATGAGGGTTCCCTTTTCTTCATATCCTCATCAACATTTGTTACTTGTGGGTTGGGTGATTGTTTTGATTTTTTGGGTGATACCCATTCTGACAGGTGTGAAGTGATATCTCATTGTGGTTTTAGTTTGCATTTCCCTGATGACTGGTGATGTTGAGCATATTTTCATATGCCTGTTGGCCATCTGCATTTCCTCTTTGGAAAAATGTTCTTCTGCCCATTATTTAACTGGGTTTTTTGTTGTTTCTGCTGTTTTTTGATGTTGAGTTATATGAGTTGTTCATATATGTTGGATATTAAGCCCTTATTGGTCATATCATTTGCAAGTATTTTCTCCCATTCAGCAGGTTGTCCTTTTATTTTATTGATGGTTTCCTTTGCTGGGCAAAAGCTTTTAAATTTAATTAGGTTCCATTTGTTTATTTTTGCTTTTGTTTCCTTTGCTTTAGGAAGCGGATCCAAAAAATATTGCTGCAATTTATGTCAAAGGGTATTCTGCCTGTGTTTTCCTCTAGGAGTTTTGTAGTATTCAGTCTTACATTTAGGTCTTTAATCCATTTTGAAGTTTATCTTTGTAAATGGTGTTAGAGAATTTCTAATTTCATTCTTTTACAAGTAGCTGTCTGGTTTTCCCAACACCGTTTATTAAAGAGACTACCTTTTCTCCATTGTATATTCTTGCTGCCTTTTTCATAAATTAATTGACCATCGTGTGTGTGTTTATTTCCTGTTCTATTGATCTGTGTGTCTGTTTTTGTGCCAGGACCATACTGTTTTGATTATTGCAGCTTTGTAGTATAGTCTGAAGTCAAGGAATATGATTCCTCCAGCTCTTGTTATTTTTTCTCAAGATTGTTGTAGCTATTTGGGATTTTTTTGTGTTCCCTTACAAATTTTAAAATTATTTGCAGTTGTAAAAAATGCCATAGGTATTTTGATAGGGATTGCATTGAATCTGTAGATTCAGTGCCTTGAATAGTATGGTCATTTTAACAATATTAATTCTTCCAATTCAAGAACATAGTATATCTTCCCATTTGTTGGTGTCATCTTCAGTTTCTTTCATCAGTGTCTTATAAATTCCCAAGTACAGGTCTCTTACCTTCTTAGGTAGGTTTATGCCTAGGTGTTTTATCGTTTTTTATACAGTGGTCAATGAGCTTGTTCCTTAATTTCTGATAGTTCATTGTTAGTGTATAGAAATGCAACCGATTTCTGTATATTAATTTTGCATCCTACAAATTTATCGAAGTCATTGGTGAGCTCTAGTTTTCTGATAGCATCTTTTTGGTAACGTATCATCTACAAACACTGACAGTTTTACTTCTTCCTTTTTAGTCTGGATTCCTTTTATTTCTTTTTCTTTTGTGATTCTGTGGCTAGAATTTCCAAAATTATGTTGAATAAAAATTAAAGCCTGTATTTCTTGAAATCTGCTTTGAGGTAAATTTTGTTTCATTAGAATGTTGGCAGAACTTTATTTAGAATTAAAACCATTTATACTAGTTATATCGTATTTGCAGCAAAAAACAAAAACCCACAAGCAGTATTAGGGCATATTCTTTAGAAAAATAAGGAACCAAGGTCTCAGGATGATTGAGTTGGACTTCATACCTCCTTGTACAATGAACCAACTAAGTGTGAAACTTTAATGTTAACAGGAGTCAGTGATTCTACAGGAAATAAAACTATAATATAGCCTATGTTTATATATGACCTGGTAGCTAATTTTTGTTTTTAATGTCATTAGCTTTTCAGATATTTTCATATGCCTTGCTGCACTGAAACAGCTTTTTTTTTTTTAAACATTTAGGCACAGTTTACGTCTAATAAGCAGAGTAATTCTTATGTCCATGGCATTGCCGATTAACTTTCTTGTAGGGTTGGAAGTCGGAGAAGGCAATGGCACCCCACTCCAGTACTCCTGCCTGGAAAATCCCATGGATGGAGGAGCCTGGTAGGCTGCAGTCCATGGGGTCACTGAGGGTCGGACACAACTGAGCGACTTCACTTTCACTTTTCACTTTCATGTATTGGAAAAGGAAATGGCAACCCACTCCCATGTTCTTGCCTGGAGAATCCCAGGGACGGGGGAGCCTGGTGGGCTGCTGTCTGTGGGGTCACACAGAGTCGGACATGACTGAAGTGACTTAGCAGCAGCAGCAGCAGCAGCAGGGTTGGAAGTAGTAATGAAGCCATGCTGTTATTTTAAATTTTTTAATTGAAACTATTACAGATATTGTGAACAATCAAACTGTATAACAGAGCATGCCAAAGTAATTCTCCTGCTAACAGACTGCAGAGGTGCTGTGCTCCCCTCCCTGGGTTCACCCACTTTTTCCAGTTTCATATTTCCCTCACCAGACATAGTCTGTATACATATAAGCATGTAGTTGTGGATTCCTCCTTTATTTCTGTATGGGAGCATACTGATCTATCCATTGCCATTTTCACAATCTCATTATTCTTATTCAGTTTATACTGTGTCTCAGCCCGGGAATCCTAGAAAAATCTTGCTGCAAATCTTTGAGAAAACTACACTGAAATTTTCCTTGAGGGGTTTTAGTCTCAGATTTTCTTACTGTTCAGTAAATTTTCTTTTCTCAGTAGAAGAATCCAGTCATATCTGAGTGTGTCAACAATGTTCCTCTAATAAACACACATCATGAAGAAATCAGCAAGGGGAGTAGAGGTTTTCTCTAGTAGGAGGTAGGGAGAAGGAAAGGGAAAAATCACTTAAGCTAAGAATTGAGTGTGCCAGTTATAAAGTTTCACTGACAGGACCCTTCCACCATGAACACTAGGATTGCAAGTTAACCTGAATTGAGGGTCACTTCAACCTCTTTTTTTTTGTAAGATTGATGTTCTTCATTTAAAGGTAATAAGTAGATCTTAATAGGGATGATCTAAATTTGGGTTCCCGGGAGTGATCCCTGAAGGATTGCTTGATCCCGAAATATTCATTTGGCAAACTTGTAAAAATATTCTGCACTGTGGGGAACAAGGGCTTTCCTGGTGGCTCAGACAGTTAAGAGTCTGCCTGCAATGTGGGAGACCTGGGTTCAGTCCATGGGTTGGGAAGATCCCCTGGAGGAGGCATGGCAACCTACTTCAGTATTCTTGCCTGGAGAATCTGCTTGGACAGAGGAGGCTGGCAGGCTACATTCCATTTGGTCGCAGAGTCGGACACGACTGAGGGACTAAGCATGGGGAACAAAGATGCATAAGACAGAGTCCGTGTCCTCGAGGGGTTCTCTAGTCAGAGATACGGACTCAAGATACATAAACACACTAATAATGTGAAGTAGCATATATTCCCTGTCTCATTATTTGCATTGGGCCTCTATGTGAGAAGGTAATGTGGGAGAAGAATTGCCAAAATTGTATATATAAACTACTGAGCAGAATCAAAGCTAGTGTGGAAATGTTACCTATGAGATTTAGACTATAGGACTTATAACTTTATGGTTTGTAATTTTAATGGAGGCTTTACCTGAAGATTAGAGGAAGGTAAAGATTTGCTGGTTGATTTCTTGAAATCTCCTGACTTAGGTTTATGCGTGTGCATGCATGTTCAGTCATGTCTGATTCTTTGTGACCCCATGGACTGTAGCCCGCGAGGCTCTTCTGTCCATGGAATTGTCCAGGCAAGAATACTGGAGTGGGTTCCCGTTTTCCTTCTCCAGGGGATCTTTCTGACCCAGGAATCAAACCCACGACCCTTGCCTCTCCTGCCTTGGCAGACAGATTCTTTACCACTGCACCGCCTGGGAAGCCTGTCTTAGGTTTTTATTTCCCCGAATAGAGGTGTGAAGTTGTGCCAGGCAGTTTCCAAGGAACCTTTTACCTTCAGATGGAGATACGAGTATCTCACAGGGTGCTTCCTGGGAGTGTTAATTCCTGTCAGAGTAGACAGTGGTTGCTGTTAATGCCAAGGAGAGCAATTGAGTAAATGGTGCATCTTGTCTTCTCTGTGTCTTCTGGTGTTATCAAGAAGTGTAAGTTGGGCGTGGTACTGGACAGACCCCAACCAAAGAACTATTCAAGTGCCCTTCTTGATCTCTCCTGAGTTGGAGGAGGCTCCCACGGCTGCCATAACAAATTGCCACAACTGGGTGGCTAAAAACAGTTAAATTCTCTCAGTTCTGGGAGCCAGAAGTCTGAAATCAAGGTCCCATGGCAGTCCCACACTCCCTCCAGAGGCTCTTGGAGAACCTTTGCCCTTCTGACCTCCGGTGGTTTTTGCTGGCCTTGGCTGTGGCAGCAGAACTCGAGTCTGCTTCCCTCTTCACCAGGTCTTCTCTGTGTCCTCGCGTCTTCTTATAAGGACACTAGGCATGGAATTCAGAGCCCACTGTAGTCTGGTCTGATCTCATCTTGACCCTCAGCTAACATCTGCAAAGACCCTATTTCTGTTTGTTTTGTTTTTTTTTTAACTTTATTTTGTATTGGGGTATAGCCAGTTAACAATGTTGTGACAGTTTCAGGTGAACAGCAAAGGGACTCGGCCATGCGTACACATGTATCCATTC
Organism: Bos taurus; assembly: GCF_002263795.3. NCBI lineage: Eukaryota > Metazoa > Chordata > Mammalia > Artiodactyla > Bovidae > Bos > Bos taurus. The sequence goes on along the minus strand of NC_037351.1, from coordinate 30,494,124 downwards.
TCCCCTAGACTCCTCCCATCCAGGCTGCCATGTAACATATGCTCCACAGGAGACAAAAACCCTATTTCTAGATCAGGTCCCATTCCGAGTTTCCAAGCGGACATGAATTTGGGAGGGGAGACACTATTCACCCTACTACAGGGAGTAGGATGAATACTGTGTATGATTTATATTCCTGATACTTTATTTTCTGCCTCTGACTTGCAGAGTAATGAAAAAACGTCATGGTTATTAAAATGAAAAGGGGTTGGTTGATTTTGTGTCTCCTGGAACAGGTAACTTAGAATCTGGTGGTCTGTCAAGACCCTTGTCTTCCCCTTCTCCCCACGTCTCTCCTCTTTAGGCTCAGAAGTTTCTAGTAGGTGACTCTGTTCTGAGCAACATGTCTGATGTGGTGTAGACTGCCATCCTGCTGTTTACAGAAGTGTCTTCAAGTGACTGTCTTCTGAAGCCTTTTGAGATTTTGCACGTTATGTACATGTTGACTGTTCTTAAGTAAATTCTCCACACGGTGAGCAAATCATAAGTTTATTTCATGTGGAAGTGCAGATTCTAACAGGTGTCAAGTATTAGACATTTTTTTTTTTTTATAAACATGAACTCAGGCCCCCTCTGCAAGAACTTCAAGAGATTACAGGCATGCCTTGTTTAACTTGTTAAAGAATGTGCTTTGCCTTCTGCAACTTTCAAAGGCCAGCCTCTGTCTACTTCTTATGGATTTACTGAATAACTAGGCAAAACAGTTGCTACAGGTTTGGGGGAAAGGCCCTTAGAAGAAGTCTGCATATATTCTAGGTAGAACCCCACAGAAAAATCTATCAAGTGTAATCTGTAAAGGTCAGAAACCAGCAGGATCTGCCTGAAATGTTAATGTAGGATCAATCATCTAGCAGATTCTCAAACTTGTTTTCATGACATAGTCTGCAGTTACCTCAAGGGAGGATTCAAACCTCAGGTTCCAAGGATGAAATTTTAATCCATCTTTTTTTTTTAATTTTATTTTTAAACTTTACATAATTGTATTAGTTCTGCCAAACACCAAAATGAATCCGCCACAGGTACACATGTGTTCCCCATCCCGAACCCTCCTCCCTCCTCCCTCCCCATACCATCCCTCTGGGTCGTCCCAGTGCACTAGCCCCAAGCATCCAGTATCGTGCATCGAACCTGGACTGGCAACTCGTTTCTTACATGATATTTTACATGTTTCAATGCCATTCTCCCAAATCTTCCCGATGCAGACACAGGCATGAGATAAGGAGAAAAAGATATCAAGTCAAGCAACAGGGTAGGGTGTTGCATCCTCTTATCTGGTCTCATTTGTTTCAAGGCTACTGAGTGACATCCATTGCTGAGGTGCAGGCTAGGCTACAAAGGTGAGAGTCCATAAAACAAGGATGTTGATGTGGTCCCGTTTACCACATTTTTGTGCAAATCCCCTTAGAATCAAACCACTTATTTGCAGCCCAAGGTTCTTGATATTTCTGAGGCTATTCAAAGGTTAGCTGGTCCAATATTCAATGAATAAAGGAACTCCATTTGGCCTCCCTTAAGCCAAAGTCCTCTACTTGAATAGCTCCAGTGATGGGAACCTTACTGTCATCACAGAATCCATAATTGAACTATTATTTCTTTGTTTTGTCTTGCTGCTGCTGCTGCTGCTAAGTCGCTTCAGTTGTGTCCAACTCTGTGCAACCCCAGAGACGGCAGCCCACCAGGCTCCTCCATCCCTGGGATTCTCCAGACAAGAACACTGGAGTGGGTTGCCATTTCCTTCTCTTTTGTCTTGGTTTGATCTGAAATCTGTCTCCCTATAATTTAATATTTGGGAACTACATTTGTTCTCCAAAGTTAAGTGATAACAGCAGTTTGTTGAGTGACGACTAACAAACTGGGACTAGACTAGAGGGACTAGACCAAACTCAGCATTCTCTCTGTGCTGTCTAAACCATCACCCTCAGAGCAGCCTTAGGAGAGAAAGCAGCTGGGAGTAGCTGGCTGTTCACCACGTCCGTTTCTTCTTGGGCTTAACCACGTTTCTGAGTCTCCCTGTCACTGAATGTGACCTTGTTTCTGAGGTCTGGCCAGTCATGTGCAGGCAGAAGTGATGTGTCACCTGTCAGAGCTGGCTCCTGACAACCTGCTGTGTGTGACCTGCTTGCTCTTTTCCTTTCTATCAAGACCCTGCAAGGTTCATGATGTTGGCAGAGCCACCACAGGGAAGGAGCAGTGGTCACTGAATTTGCCAATTGGAGCAAAGCTAACTGCTAATCAAAGATACCTCTTTATTTATTTATTCACTTGGCCGCACCATGAGGAATGTCGGATCTTAGTTCCCTGACCAGGGATTGAACCCCTGCCCCCTGTATTGGAAGCTCAGAGTCTTAACCACTGGACCACCAAGGAAGTCCCAAGAACATCCATTTTAGACTATACACAACTGAGAAATAAACACCTAATGTGTAAATCACTAACATGATGTAACTATCATAGCAGTTAATTGCTAATAACTATAAATGTAATATGGGCTTTCCCAGGTGGAGCTAGTGGTAAAGAACCAGCCTGTCAATGCAGGAGACCTAAGAGACGCAGATTCAGCCCCTGGGTGGGGAAGATCCCCTGGAGGAAGGCATGGCAACCCACTCCAGTATTCTTGCCTGGATAATCCCATGGACAGAGGAGCCTGGTTGTTGTGTCGTGTTTCAGTTTGTTTTTCTAATGCTCTGGAGCTCTTCACAGCATTTTAAATATCTAGCAATAGCTGCTATATCATATCCTGCACATGGTGTTTCCTTCTGTCTGCTGAAGCGTCCCAGTTCTTCCATTCTCACCACGTAGATTCTAGATGTCTCAGAATTTTATTTGTTCTCTTGGTCACATTCTACTCCACTAAAGGCCACATTAAAACGTGGTTTTCTGTCCTAAATGCAATACAGCAGAAGGGGCTGGGGCATCAGAGGATAGTAGGGCCATTCATTCGTGTGAAATCTGATTGTGGTCGTGTGAACGTATGGTTGACAAACCGCTCAGGGCTTTTTCAGCCTCGCTATTCATCCCCAGGTCGGGAAGAAGGGCATCATGAAGAAGGGCATCCCGGCTCCAGTATTCTTACCTGGAGAATTCCATGGACAGAGGAGCCTGGTGGGCTACAGCCCACGGGGCACAAAGAGTCGGACACGACTGAAGTGACCTCGCACTCCGAGAGTAGCCAGTGGTCCGGCAGCACCCTCTTCACCCAGCAACTTGTCAGAAAAGCTTTCGAGCCCCCACTGCAAACCTGCTGAGTCAGAACCTGCCTTTTAGAGAGAACCCCAGGTGTGTCCCGTCCTCACTGCTGGTGGAGAAGCACCTGGCTGTCAGTTGCCTCTACCAACCTGAAAAGAACCTTACTCTGCTCTGCTTGCCTTGTGTTGTTAGTTTGGGCCTGTTCTAGCCGGTCCTGATCATTCGTATTTTGATTGTCACTCAGTGAGGACATTTGAGTTCAAGCTCAATCCACTGTGCAACCCATTATCCTGTTCAGCCTTGTGTCACCTACACATTGCATCAGCGTGCCTTCTGTGTTCATTCTGTCTGCCCAGAAGTGTGTTGAACAAGACAGGGCTGGCTTTGAGACCATGAAACTTGTTGCCGCCCTCAAGCATCAGTCTATTTTCTTTATTTTTATTTTTTTGGCTGCGCTAGGTCCTCGTTGCTCTACAGGCTTTCTCCAGTTGCAGCAAGTGGCAGTCACTCCCTAGTTTCGATGTGCAGACACCTCATTGCAGTGACTTCTCTTGGTGTTGAGCGTGGGTTCTAGGATGTATGGAGTCAGTAGTTGTGGCTCGCAGGCTTGGCTGCCCTGTGGCATGTAAAATCTTACCAGATCTTACCAGGATGCTCCCCCACACCGCAATCAGATGCTTAACCACTGGACCGCCAGGGAAGCCCCTGCCGTGGCTTTTTGGTAGAAGTGGTCATCTGGCTCCGGTGAGATGATCTGAAGTGGTACTTTCTGTTTGTGTGAGAAACATGGGGCTTAAGTGACGCTAACTAAGATGCCTCAGGGCTGTTTACTCCAGTAACCACCTAGATGAAATAAAGGATTGATTCAAAGGGCAGGATCACTTCTAGGGTCACAAGGTACAGAGAAATGTTCAATGCGTATGCGTTCATGGGCTTTAATCAAAGCTTACGGGAAACTCCAGAATACCACACACCTGTGGTCAGGCTTCTGGGAGAATGAAAAGTCCTCACCATACAGCACTCTAGCAGTCCTGTCGTCCTGTCCCCTCGACTTCGGCATCCCTTTCTCTGGAATCCCGGTCCCTGCCTCTCCTGCTGACTTTCTGCTGCTGTCTTGCTCTCTGTTCCCTGCAAATGTGTCCTCCCTGCACCCGCGTGCATCTGGGTGTCACATTCAAACCACCCAAGACAGAGGAAGCATGTGGGAGGATTAAATAAATGCTCTTCCTTTTGGACATTCATACCTTTTGGATAATGATTTTGTGCTAAACTATCCCACAGGTGACTGGCCAGCCTATAGATGGTTGCTCTGGGGTCAGGGCTGGTCCCTGGGTCAGAAAGCTGTGTCACAGGTATAACGCAAGACAAGAGCGTGAGGAAGTGCCATTGGCAGTGTTGTTTACCGGAAGGCTTTAGCATAGCGGGCAGGCTATACCCTTGCCACTCAAGCTGTGGTCCCGGGACCTGCAGCACAGGCCTCCCCAGGAGCTTGTTAGATGCGGGACCTTGGCCCCACCCCTGAGCTGCTCAGTCAGAATCTGCATTTTAACAAGATGCCCAGGGGATTTGTATGTGTGTGATTTAAGTTTCAGAAGCATTGCTCTACCTATCACTGCCTTCATTGGTCTTTGGTAAATTACGACTTCTCTGAATATTAAGTTTGCTTAGGGGGCTTCCCAGGCGGCACTTGTGGTAGAGAACCTGCTTGCCCATGCAGGACGCAGGTTCAATCCCTGGGTCAGGAAGATCCCCTGGAGAAGGGCATGGCAACCTACTCCAGTATTCTTGCCTGGAGAATCCAAGGACAGAGGAGCCTGATGGGTTACAGTCCACGGGGTCACGAAGAGTCGGACACAACTGAAACAAATTAGCACACATGATGCAGGTTTCTTAAAACTGCACACCCCTGTGGGTCAGATAAGATCCAAGCTTAGGATTTTAAAGGCGTACTGAGCCTTAGCCTTGCAGTCAGATTTCAGGATGATAAACTGAAACCCTTTAGAGATTAGTTTGCCTGAAGACACAGTACTAGAATGAATTTAATGATGCACAATTGTCTAGAAACACAGGTAGTATTTTTTAAAATTACCTTCTTATGCAACCTATCAACAACTGAGTCAGTTTCAGATCCAGATGAACGTGAGAACCGGGCCTAAACTTATTAAAGCAATGGACAAATTACCTGACTGCGTACAGGAACTGCATTCAAAGGGGTGAGTGCCATGGAGGATTGGAGAGAAGTTGGAAGGATTGTCTGCCCAAGAGAAACATCACCTTGCTTCCAGTTACAGGGGCCAACACTTGGCTTGGAGAGTCACTCTATCTGGTCTTACCCTCTCAGAAGAGATTATTAACATCTATCCCATTTCTAACCAAATTCTCCCACCTCTTTTATATTTTAAATTTCCATTTTGATTTGCATCAGAATGCCTTTGATCTAAATGGCTGCTGCTGCTGCTAAGTCACTTCAGTCATTTCCAACTCTGTGTGACTCCATAGACAGCAGCCCACCAGGCTCCCCCGTCCTTGGGATTCTCCAGGCAAGAACACTGGAGTGGGTTGCCATTGCCTTCTCCAATGCATGAAAATGAAAAGTGAAAATGAAGTCGCTCAGTCGTGTCCAACTCTTAGTGATGCCATGGACTGCAGCCCACCAGGCTCCTACGTCCATGGGATTTTCCAGGCAAAAGTACTGGAGTGGGCTGCCATTGCCTTCTCCGTGATCTAAATGGACACCTTGATAATAAAAGCATTTGTAGTAGTGGCGTTGGTAGCAATAATAGTACAGCATTTCACATCTACTATATGAATGAACTATGTATGTTGCACTGATAGTATGACTCTAAAAAAAAGTACCATTGCAATCCTGTTTTCCCTGATGAATTTTCCACTCATAAATAGATCTTATGGTCTAAAATACTTTTCTAAGGTTTTGTAGTGGTCACTGTTCATTCAATATTTAGCTATGGAAGACTTCGATGGTGGCCCAGTGGTTAAGAATCTGCCTGCCAATCTGAGACATGGGTTTGATACCAGGCCCAGGAAGATCCCACGTGCTCTGTGGCAACTAAGCCTGTGTGCCACAACTACTGAAGCCCACACACCCTAGAGCCCGTTGCTCAGCAACAAGAGAAGCCACTGCGATGAGAAGCTCATGCACCGCAACTAGAGAGTAGCCTACACACAGCAATGAAAACCAGCACGGTCATAAATAAATAAATCTAGCTACAGAATATCCCCTTTGCAGAGCTTTTGAGGGGGTGGAATTATACACGTGAGCAGGCTAAGGGATGTTTGAGAGCCTTTAACAGGCACCTCATTTTACAGATAAGAATAATGCCAACAAATGGTCAGTAGCAAAACAGACAGCTGGTACCCAGGGGGACAGAGGTTTGAATCATTTATCAAGTTAGTAGGGTGTCCCCTTTGGCCATGAACTTGGCCTTGGGAGCCTGAGAGCCTGACATCTGGGCATTTGCTTGAGCTGTCTGGCAAAATACTTAACAGCAACTGTCTTAGCTGTGGCTAAGACTTGGCTCTTGCTTCCAAGTGTACACGTGTCTTGGTTGTAGGCTGCATACACTCCAATGCATTCCACCATTTTCCCTCAACATGTAGTTGCTGCTCCTGTCTATGGATTTCTTGCATTCACTGGTTTTGCCAAACATCCAGCAGACATTTGGTGCCTACTATGTACCAGGCACTACAGCTCATACAGTAGGATTCTAGGATAAAGGAGACACACGCTCTGTCCCTGGAGCTTCCTGTGTAGATGAGACATATGGGAGGCACGTGGCTGGAACACAGTGTGGAGAGGGCTCCGGGTGAACCCAGTGCAGTGGGAGGGCTTTCATTCTTGTTTGTATCAACTCTATTTCTTTCGCTTTCTGTCTTTTCTTTCAGTTTCTTTTCCTTCTTGAAAACAAATATCAAATAGTTCAAGGATAGTAATTTATTGTTTTTTTTTTGTTTAGTTGTTCAGTTGTGTCCAACTCTTCACGACCCCATGGACTGTAGCCCTCCAGGCTCCTCTGTCCATGGAATTCTCCAGGCAAGAATACTGGAGTGGGTTGCCATTTCCTTCTCCAGGGAATCTTCCTGACCCAGGAATAGTAATACCTGCTTTTATTTTATCACATGTCCTTGTCCCCAAGCAAGGTGATGGGTACACAGAGGTGAACTATATCCTTGACAGGTGACAAACTTGTCATCAAGCAGCTGCATGGGGTGTGCTCAGTACTGGGACAGGAGGCATGCAAGGCCCTGCCAGGTGCACAGGAAGGAGGCCTGCTCTGGGAGAGACTTGGGAAATTTAGGAGCTACCCAGGAGTTCCCTACTGGCTCAGATGGTAAAGAATCTGCCTGCAATGCAGGAGATCAGGGTTTGATCCCTGGGATGAGAAGATCCCCTGGAGGAGGAAATGGCAACCCACTCCAGTATTCTTGCCTGGAGAATCCCAAGGACAGAGGAGCCTGGCAGACTATAGGCCATGGGGTCACAAAGAGTCAGACACAACTGGGTGACTAACACTTTCACTTTCACTTTACCTAGACTCCTGGGAGAAGGAAGGTTGTTCAAGCAAAAGGCAAAGGTCCATGATGTATCTTTATTTGAGGACTTATTCATTTCTTGAGGCTGGAGCACATTGGGAGAGAGTGCAGACGGACAGCTTTTGTAAGCCATCTGAGGAGTCTGGGATCAACCCTCCAGTGGTTGCACAGGGCATGCATCCCAGACGCCCTTGCCCCTGTAAATGATATACATGATATACGCCCTTTAAAGGATACATTGATGGTACCCACGCAGGCTTTCTGAGGGGTAAGGCCTGCTCCAATTTAAGCATGAGAGAAACAGCTTTCATAGTCTACCCCTTTGCCCACCAGTCACACACACATACCAGTCATGGCCAACCATGGGTTTTGGTCTTTCACATGCAGCGGGACTAAGGATAGAGCATCTCACGGCCGCCGTGCCCACCTGCCTGCCTGGCACCACCACCAAGAGAGCAGCCAGGGGGTGAGTCACTGCCCAGCTGCCTGAGCCACTGCCATGTCAGACCCTGGAGCCTCTTCTGGGGTCTGCTCTGCCCCATGCCCACCCTCCTCCTCCGTGGTGGTACCGGTGGGGATGGGTGAGGACACAGCTCCGGGTTGTATGCACACGGCCTCACGTGTGGTGGGGCCACTGGGGCCCCACGTGACTTGTGCCGTGGGAATATGCAAACAAGGTGCCCCTTTGCTGCAGCCTCGCTTGGCAGGGGACGCCCAGGTCTGGTTTTAGAGGTATGAAGATCGAGGCAGGGCTTGTCAGCCCTGGTGGGGCTGAGGGGGTGGGGCTCAGCAAGAGCAGAGGTCCCCTCGCCAGGCACTGGGATCTGGGGAGCTTCCTAGCTGCCCAGTAGCCTGAGCCGGGGGGAGGAAGTGCCTATAGATGCTGTCATTAGGGACTTGATCTTTTTTTTTTTTTTTTTTTAGCTGCCTTGGAATGGAATTTCTGGAAGTCAGCAGGAGCAAAGTGGCTGGGCGGGGCCGGGGTGGGGGGCGTTTCTCCTGACTGTTGGCGGCAGCACTCACCACCTCTGAGTCACGGGCACGGTTCCGGGCTCTTCCTGCGCGGGCTTAGGTGAGTCCTCCGAGTTCAGAACCCTCTTGCGTCACTTCCTCGAAGCCAGCGCCAGCAGGTCGCCTGTGCCGTTTAAGCCAGAAACTCTGGTTAAGCACCTCCCGGCGTGTTCTGTAACAGAAGCCTGGCTCCTCTCCTCTCGTCGCCCCTTCCCCTCCTCCCGTCGGGGGCCGTGTGGGGTCCCAGCCATTTCTCCCTCACGGGGTTGGACCTTGCCTCTCAGACTGAAGAACCGAGGAGGGAAGCTCTGCGTTTTCCCCTCTCAGCGCCCTGTCATCCTGGGAGCGACACCTCCAGCTGCACAATCATGATGGGAGGACCTGTCTTACTTCTAGACCATCGATCCATAACCCTGGGCTCCCATTAGAGGCCCGTTAACCACCCCCAGGCTCCCTGGTCACTCTTTGGAAGGAGTGGGGCGGGAGGACCCGTTCATGGCCCAGAAGGACTCGTTCATGGCCCAGAAGCCTAGTCTGTCCACTGTGGGGGTCTTTGAGAGAAGAAATCCCTCCCAGATACCACAGTAGGCTGCTAACAGCCCCAAGAGGGTTATGTGAGATCAGATGTGCATTTACGGGTGCCAGGGGCGAGGAAGATGAGTACCCCGAGATCCAAGCAGCCCTGCTGGTGGTGCCCACATCATCCAGGCTGGAGTGGAAGCCCTGAATTACAAAGAGGGCCAGGAGGTTGTGGTGGGGGCGGGGGGAGGACGGGGGGGGAGTGATGCTGGCGGAGGGACTCACAGCCCACATGACAGAGGACCGGAGGGTAAAAGCAGTGGTTCTGCGCCTCAGTGTGGGACAGGAAGTACTCCCAGAAAGGTCTCCAAGTAGAGCATCCATTCAGATGGGCAGAGGGAACGTCACTGTGGTCCCACACTGCCGTGTCTCCTACTTAAAATCAGGACCAGTGGTTTGACACGGAGGACGGCTGCTATCTAGAGTGTGAGAGCCTGAGGGTCCCCACAGGGTCGGCCTCCAGGTCAAGTTCGTGCTGCATTTCCTGGCTGCCCGTGTTTCTCAAACTCACCCACCTGGATGGCAGAGAGGCCAGAGGGAGGAGAGCTGAAAGCCCTCAGCAACCAAGCAGCCTGTACCCTTCTCCAGCTCTCCTCTCCAGCCTCTGCGGGTCCATCCATGCGGGGTGGGGCGGGAGGTGCCTACTTTTTGCAGGATCACTGGATGTCTCAATATGCAGATGCCCAGGGCCAGCCTGGGATGTGTGAGACGCTTAGGAAATTAACCGATAAGTGAACAAGCAGACTTCCTACTCAATCTGACATCCCATACATATTTCCTTCTGACCCAGGGCAACCTCAGCCTCTAGAATCACAGCTGGAGGAAAGTTTGATGGAAAAGAATTTGTGAAATCTTCTCTGGCAGGAAGCGTGGACTTTGGAAAGCTGTCTTTGTACCTCGATCCGGAAGTGTGTGCCGGAAAATGTTAGAGTCTGGGGCTTGTTGCCTCTGTGCTGTCCCTGTGCAAGCCCCCTGTGTACACCTCCAAGCCACTTCAGGGCCTAAGTAAACAAGATCAAGTGTGCTATACGAAGCAGAATCATGGGAGTATCTTTTCTTCCTGGATTGAACAATTTCAAACTTTCTTCTGATGTCTTTTCAGGGGAGGGTGGAGGAGGGTCTTAACTTTTAATAAAAAAAAAAGTCAGAAATACTCAGAATCTCCTGGAAACCTGAGGCCTCTGGACCTGGAGGCTTTCAGCACTGAGAGTTGACTATAAAGACCAGTGTGGCCAAAACCCACAACTGAGTGCTGTTACTGGAAAGTGAGTGGATGGGTGATTCTCTTTAATTCAGCAAATAACATGGCTTCCCTGTATCTTTACTTCTCATGGGTGCTGGCTTTGCCAAGCCAGTCAGTCTCTTTTATAGATATATATGTGCCTGTTTTATTCAAACAAAAGCCTCTTAAATGCAGATGATACGCTTCCTGCTTGCTAGTCCTCACAGATTCCTTGTTGCAACCCAAGCGGGCGTGTTACTTTGATAGTCGTATGAAATAACCTTCCTTTTGCCTGGGGATATTTATAACAAAACATGCAGAATTATTGCACCATAAAGCCTGCTTCACTGATTCTTGCTGATTAAAAACTTTTTTTTTTTTTTAAAGACTAATGTAATAAAAACCAAAGACCTAGCAGCTGGAGCTCTGAGGACAGCCCAAGTGGAGCCAGCAGCTCACCCTCCGCCCTTTGATTCAAACCCCGCACCCGGGAAGCCAGGCCAGCACCATGGCCCCTTCCCAGAGGCACTTCATGCATCACCGATCTTCCCGCCCCAAGTCCAGGCCAGGAATGAATGGCCTGGGAGGGACAGGCTTGTCTTTCTGCCACGCTGGAGGCCGGTGCCAAGTTTTGCTTCAGGAAAAACGAAGGCAGAGCAATTCCGGGCATTAAGCAAGGCCAGTGTATCTCACCCTGTGCCCTGGAAGGCAGGTCCAACAGGACAAAGCCATTTTTAATTGATGCTAAAAACTTGCAAGCATAAGAAGTTGGCAGGAACTAACACAACCTTTTCTTCCTCCTTCCAAGGTGCCCATTTGCTGAATACATCCTCAAGGGCACTATTAACTGGTGTGAAATCAGATCCAGTGGGTTTTTTCCCTCTGCTATTGGCCAGAGTCAAACTGGTTTCGTCAGACTCCGAGTGTCAACGCTACCTGTGTTAACTGGTGTATTCAGAGTTAATTCTCACTTTCTCTGGGTGCCACGAGGAACTTTCCCATAACCTCTCCCATTGATTTGGGGCCGGAACCGGCACCACCCCACTCTCTTCCCTTCTCTCACTTCCCCTCATCCTTCTTCAGCTCCTCCCCCGGCCACCTACACAGACACACATGCAGAATCCTTAAAACATCAGAGTCAGCCAAGTTCCCTGACTCTGCCTGCTGCGTGCGTGCTAAGTCGCTTCAGTCGTGTCCAACTGTTTGCAACCCCATGGACTGTAGCCCACTAGGCTCCTCTGTCCATGGGGATTCTCCAGGCAAGAAGAGTAGGTTACCATGCCCTCCTCCAGGGCATCTTCCCCACCCAGGGATCGAACTCAGGTCTCCTGCATTGCAGGTGGCTTCTCTACTGCTGAGCCATCGGGGAAGCCCCTCCCTGAATCTAGCTCAGGCGGAAAAAACCTGTTCTGTTTTTTGTTTTTGTTTTTGTTTTTTTAAAAAAAGGTATTTTCTTATTCCTGAGGGGGTTACTGAAGAGAAGGACAACACATTTATCTCAAGCCCCACCCCCAGGAAGTGGGGGCTGAACAGGAATCCCTCTCCTGTAGGGGTGTCTCAGCCACCATTCGCCAATCCTGATGACCCTCACTGTAATGAGGTGGAATAAAGACTCATGGTTCAGGGAACACTCATGTGCCCAACACTCACTCTATTCTTATTTTTTGTCTTGATATCACTCTAGTTGTTTTATTTTAATATGTTACGGTGCTCTGCAGTTAATTATCATGAATAATTTATTCACGGTTAATATTTTAGAGTCAAGGAGGAGGATTTACTCTATTACATGATAGTGTCATTTCATAAAACACACAAGCCGTGCAGAGTCTACAAAAGTATGCGGTTTAATGACAAACCGGAGAAAATAAGTCAGTTTAAACCACTGATGTAGATTATTACAATTATGTTGTAATTCATCTATATAAATTTTATTGAAGCAACCCTAAGAGTAAGAGTGAGCAAAAAACGAAGCCAAAACAAAAAAAAAAGCCTATGACTCTACATTAGAGGCGGAGAAGGCAATGGCACCCCACTCCAGTACTCTTGTCTGGAAAATCCCATGGATGGAGGAGCCTGGTGGGCTGCAGTCCATGGGGTCGCTGAGGGTCGGACAGGACTGAGCGACTTCACTTTCACTTTTCACTTTCATGCATTGGAGAAGGAAATGGCAACCCACTCCAGTGTTCTTGCCTGGAGCATCCCAGGGACGCGGGAGCCTGGTGGGCTGCCGTCTATGGGGTTGCACAGAGTCGGACACGACTGAAGTGACTTAGCAGCTACATTAGAGGGCTAGTTTTCCAATACAAATAAGGACAAATTTTACTTTGCCAACAGTGAATTAAATACAAGGCTGCTGCTCCTACCCCAGGGTCCCCCTGTGCGTCCTCTTTGGTCTAGCTCCTTTTCTCTCCCCTCAGAAATGATCGGTCATCCTGAACTGTGTGTTCACGATTCCCTTGCTTTTCTTTATGTTTTCATGTATATTGAATATCTCTAACTAGAATCTTCAGTTGGCATGTTTCTGGACTTTACATGATGGTTATTCCTTCTTCTGTGACTTTATTTCTGGCAACATCAGGCTCCCGAGAAGCATCACTTTGGCTGCAGCTGTGAGTTGTCCAGCGTCGCTGGTGTATTGAATCCCATCGTATGTTGATGCTGAGTCCAATAGCCATTGAGGTTGTTCCACTGTTTTGTTTTGTTACTATTTCAGACTTTCCTGCTCTGCTATATTCTAGATATGTCTCCTTATTCAGCACTTGCTCTGGAAGTAAAAAGACTGGTTCTAGACAGTGTGCATCTTCAGTTTTCCAAAGTGGCTAGCTCAGTGTCCACTCTGCTGCAGTGTAGTAAGCGTACCGTTCGTTTCCTTACAACCTTGATGTTGTTTTTTGTCTTTGCCAATCCAGTGAGCAGAAAACGATGGCTCAGTGTGGTTTCAATTTGAAATCCCCATTGGTTAATGGCGATGGATATCTTTTAATTTTGCCAATTAGCCAGTATGAAGCACCTATTCAAATATTTTGCCTGTGTTTTTTAATGGATTTATAGGTATTCTTCACATATTTTGGATATTAATCCTTAGTTATGTGTGTAACAAATTTATACTCTCAGTTTTGACTGATTATTTCACTCCCTTTGTGGAGTCTGATGAATAGAAGTTGTTAATTTTAACATGAAGTTCTTTAATCTTTCCTTTAGAATAATTATAATCTTTAATATAAATAATAATCTTTCCTTTTGTATAATTGTGTCTGGTTTCAGGAACCCTTTTCTACTAAATACAATTCCATAGTCTCCTAAGCTGTCTTTTAAGAGCTTTGTGGTCTTATCTTTTGTATTTGGTGCTTTAGCCCGCTTGAAATTCTTTTTGTTTTTTAATAGTATAAGTTCAGGGTCCAATTAAAAATTTCCATCCATATGGATAAGCCATTATTCCAGGAATTTATTAATAGTCTGTTCTTCCCACTGATCTGTAATGCTGCCAATTTCATATCAATGTTAGTCTCTTTGAGGCTCTCAATTCTGTTGTCAATTTCTCTATCTCTGCATTGTTTTATTTATTATGGCTTAAAACAAATATCGATTTAGGTCGTACCTGAATGGTCTAGTGGTTTTCCCTACTTTCTTCAATTTAAGTCTGAACTTGGCAATAAGGAGTTCATGATCTGAGCCACAGTCAGCTCCTGGTCTTGTTTTTGCTCACTGTATAGAGCTTCTCCATCTTTGGCTGTAAAGAATATAATCAGTCTGATTTCGGTGTTGACCATCTGGTGATGTCCATGTGTAGAGTCTTCCCTTGTGTTGTTGGAAGAGGGTGTTGGCTATGACCAGTGCATTCTCTTGGCAAAACTCTGTTAGCCTTTGCCCTGCTTCATTCCGTATCCCAAGGCCAAATTTGCCTGTTACCCCAGGTGTTTCTTGACTTCCTACTTTTGCATTCCAGTCCTCTATAATGAAAAGGACATCTTTTTTGGGTGTTAGTTCTAAAAGGTCTTGTAGGTCTTCATAGAACCGTCAACTTCAGCTTCTTCAGCATTACTGGTTGGGGCATAGACTTGGATTACTGTGATATTGAATGGTTTGCCTTGGAAATGAACAGAGATCATTCTGTCGTTTTTGAGATTGCATCCAAGTAGTGCATTTCAGACTCTTTTGTTGACCATGATGGCTATTCCATTTCTTCTAAGGATATAATGGTCATCTGAGTTAAATTCACCTATTCCCCATTGAAAAGAAATACAAATTCCCCATGGAAAAGAAATGCAAAAAAGCAAAATGGCTGTCTGGGGAGGCCTTACAAATAGCTGAGAAAAGAAGAGAAGCAAAAAGCAAAGGAGAAAAGGAAAGATATAAGCATCTGAATGCAGAGTTCCAAAGAATAGCAAGAAGAGATAAGAAAGCCTTCCTCAGAGATCAATGCAAAGAAACAGAGGAAAACAACAGTATGGGAAAGACTAGAGATCTCTTCAAGAAAATTAGAGATACCAAGGGAATATTTCATGCAAATATGAGCTCAATAAAGGACAGAAATGGTATGGACCTAACAGAAGCAGAAGATATTAAGAAGGGGTGGCAAGAATACACAGAAGAACTGTACAAAAAACATCTTCATGACCAAGATAATCATGATGGAGCCAGACATCCTGGAATGTGAAGTCAAGTGGGCCTTAGAAAGCATCACTAAGAACAAAGCTAGTGGAGGTGATAAAATTCCAGTTGAGCTATTTCAAATCCTGAAAGATGATGCTGTGAAAGTGCTGCACTCAATATGCCAGCAAATTTGGAAAACTCAGCAGTGGCCACAGGACTGGAAAAGGTCAGTTTTCATTCCAATCCCAAGGAAAGGCAATGCCAAAGAATGCTCAAACTACCGCACAATTGCACTCATCTCACATACTAGTAAAGTAATGCTCAAAATTCTCCAAGCCAGGCTTCAGCAATATATGAACCATGAACTTCCTGATGTTCAAGCTGGTTTTAGAAAAGGCAGAGGAACCAGAGATCAAATTGCCAACATCCACTGGATCATGGAAAAAGCAAGAGAGTTCCAGAAAAACATCTATTTCTGCTTTCTTGACTATGCCAAAGCCTTTGACTGTGTGGATCACAATCAACTGTGGAAAATTCTGAAAGTGATGGGAATACCAGACCACCTGACCTGCCTCTTGAGAAACCTATATGCAAGTCAAGAAGCAACAGTTAGAACTGAACATGGAACAACAGACTGGTTCCAAATAAGAAAGGAGTACGTCAAGGCTGTATATTGTCACCCTGCTTATTTAATTTATATGCAGAGCACATCATGATAAACACTGGGCTGGAAGAAACACAAGCTGGAATCAAGATTGCCGGGAGAAATATCAATAACCTCAGATATGCTGATGACACCACCCTTATGGCAGAAAGTGAAGAGGAACTCAAAAGCCTCTTGATGAAAGTGAAAGTGGAGAGTGAAAAAGTTGGCTTAAAGCTCAACATTCAGAAAACGAAGATCATGGCATCCGGTCCCATCACTTCATGGGAAATAGATGGGGAAACAGTGGAAACAGTGTCAGACTTATTTTTTGGGGCTCCAAAATCACTGCAGATGGTTACTGCGGCCATGAAATTAAAAGATGTTTACTCCTTGGAAGGAAAGTTATGACCTACTTAGATAGTATATTCAAAAGCAGAGACATTACTTTGCCAGCAAACGTCCGTCTGGTCAAGGCTACGATTTTTCCAGTGGTCATGTATGGATGTCAGAGTTGGACTGTGAAGAAAGCTGAGTGCCGAAGAATTGATGCTTTTGAACTGTGGTGTTGGAGAAGGCTCTTGAGAGTCCCTTGGACTGCAAGGAGATCCAACCAGTCCATTCTGAAGGAGATCAGCCCTGGGTGTTCTTTGGAAGGACTGATGCTAAAGCTGAAACTCCAGTACTTTGGCCACCTCATGCGAAGAGTTGACTCATTGGAAAAGACTCTGATGCTGGGAGGGATTGGGGGTAGGAGGAGAAGGGGACGACAGAGGATGAGATGGCTGGATGGCATCACTGACTCGATTGACGTGAGTCTGAATGAACTCCAGGAGTTGGTGATGGATGGGGAGGCCTGGTGTGCTGCGATTCATGGGGTCACAAAGAGTCGGACATGACTGAGCGACTGAACTGAACTTAAGTAAAAATAAATATCCATACGTAAGAATGCCAGTTCCTCACTCCTCCCGCATTCTTTTTCAATAGGGTCTTGGCTTCTAGACTGTTCTCGTCTCTTTACACTTCCATATAAATTTTAGAATCAGTTCATCAAGTTCCACAAAAATCCTCCTGTATTTGCCTGGATCTGAACTTGGTAGATGAGTTTGGGAAGACTCGGGATCTGTTGATGAAAAGATTTCGATTACTACTGTCAGGTGTATTTTTAAAACAAGCTTTCTAACATAGTCTGTCTGTACTCATATTTATTTTTTATTTATTTCCCTTTTTCTTAGTTTGGCCATGCCCCATGGCATGCAGGATCTTAGTTCCTGACCAGGGATCGAACTCCTGTCCCCTGCAGTGGGGGCACAGAATGTTAGCCACTGGATCACCAGGGAAGTCCCTTCACTCGTATGTTAAATTCCTTATTTTATCTTTTAAAACACGTATTCTGTATCTGATCATCCCATGGGTTCGATTCTTCTGTGTGTATGTTTTTCCCTCCTGCTTGTACCCGCTCACGCTTTGTTTCCTTATGTATTCTGTGATTCTTGACTTCGAGCTGATACCTGCAGGAATGATTTGAGGCTTTGTTGACGAATTTCTCTTGGGAAAATCTGTATTTGGCTCTTTCAGGCATCTGGGGCACCTCCTGTCATAAACATCTTTACACTAAATATTCAACTTGAAGTCTTTCCTTCCTCCTCCATTCTGTGTTCACAGAGGCAAATCTCTTGCATCCCCTTGGAGGAGGGAAGAGATGAATCTATTTCTCAGTTCACACTTACATGGAAGATATAGAACCCCACTGGGGTTCTAACTTTATGTAGGGGTTTTTCTAGTAGACTTCGCTTCTTGATTGAGCCCGGTTTCCTTCACACAGCAAAGCTGTGGACACCAATATTCAAGTTCACTGTTGCAGCAAATGTCATCAAGGAGAAAGCTGGCTTTGGAATTCCACTCATGTCTCTGGTTTTTCACTGTCAATTAATTTTCAGTCTCCTGCCATTTTTCTGGCCAAACTCAGCAGTGCTTTTTATAGATCAGCGTTGTTCATCATTTCCCATAGGAGGGTAGGCCAGTGTACCTTTTCCAGAAGCAGAAGTCCTCCCAAGAGTCGCTACTCCAGTTCCTCTTCCCAGACTGTTGATTTTTGTTAGACAGAGTTTTCAGACTTTGTGATTTCAATTGAACAAGCCACCTGGATGCTTCGCAGTCTGTGTCTCCATCTCTTTTAAACGCCCTTTTCCTCTTGACCTTGACCCCCAACCCTCTGCTTTCAGAGGCTCCTCTGCTTCCTATCTTACAAAATACAGTGAGACCAGCAGGTATGAGTTCTCTTGTTCTCCCCCCTTTCTGCTTTCCAATACCTGTTTTGTTTTTTAATTATTTATTTGGCTGCATCAGGTCTTAGTTGTGGCACGTGGGATCTTTCGTTGCAGCAGGTGAGTTTCGGCACTGAGGCTTCTCTCTAGATGTGGCATGTGGGCTTAGCTGCCCCTCAGCATGTGGGATCTTAGTTCCCTGACCAGGGATCGAACCTTTGTCCCCTGTATTCAAAAGTGGATTCTTAACCACTGGACTACCAGGAAGTCCCCCCAATTCCTCCCTATTTATTCCTCCATTAAGGCCAGCTCTTCCATCCTTGCATGCTGTCTTTGTAGCAGGAATTGCTCCTTTCTCACACGCTTCCTTTGCATCTTCGGCAGTCGTATTATTGCACATCTTCTAAGGCTGAATATGGTACTTTCTCTTCTGTGATGCCTTCTGAGGTGTCCCTTTCCTTTTAATCCCAAATTTCCTCTCTGGTCCCCAACAGTACTTTACTGCTAAATGAATACAGGGCTCAAACTGCCATGCAACATTACTACTTGGGTAACTGTCACCTCTCCTACTCAGTGGTGGGTTTCTTAGAGGAAGCACTGCTTTTCATTTTATCCTTATTATGCTTACTGTGCTGAGCACAACACTTTGCAGATAGATATTGGCTCCTTGTCCCTGAACTGATAAGTCCCTGCTTGCCTTCTGTAGAAATCAGCTTTTACAGTGAGCTCTCTTCCTTACTCTCCATCTTCTCTAGATCCTTCCATTCTCTAGGGAAGACTTGGAAGGGAAAGAAAAATCTCTTGCCTTGGTCCTGTATTCCCTTTTTTATCCTTTCTCTTCTAAATATCTTAAACACGCGGTCTATGATTTCTGTCTTCTTTCTTTGCCCTGAGTCTTTCTTTAACCATCTGTAATCTGACCTCCATCCTCATCTCTCTATTGAGATCACGGTCTTAACAACGAAAGTTTGCCTTCTGTCACTGGCACATCCTCCCCTCAGCTCCCTGTAACGATTCTGAGCTCGCCTGCTGGTAGGTGTTCTCTGCCCCGGCAGCCCTACAGTCCCTGGTTTTCTCCCTGCCCTGTGACTGCTCCACTCAAGCTTCTCAGCCCACAGCTTCCCTCCCTGTCCTGGGGTTCCCCCGCCTTTGGGACTTTAACCTTAATTAATGCGTCTGCTTTTCACATCTTGATTCGCATCCCTAATTTCCAGACATTTCGTTCCAGTGCTCAAGATGGCTCTCTTTTCTAAATTTTTAACATTCATATCTTCCATCATCTCCCAGGTCATTTAGGTTCATAAAAATTTCAATTTAGCTTCGTACCTCCCACTTTCTTATTCCTCTCTCCCCTCTCTCTCACCTCCCATCAAGTTGGTTCAGCCATCACAGTATCTCTATCCCCTCTGGTTGCCATGGTTGCCATGACTCTGGTTTAGGGTTTCCCCCTCTGGACCAGTGTGTCAGGCTCTGCTTTAGCCTCTTTCCTTCCTTAGCCATGTTGCCTAGTCTTCCAGAAATCCTTCTGTCCCAGGATATGATGGAGGGCTCTCAAAAAAAGAGCGTGGATTTTGGAATCAGACAAACCAGAATCTGAACCCCAAACCCACTGTCAGTGGCCGGGGAGTGCCAGTTTCTTCAGGTGCTATGACAGTTGGACTTGGGTGAGTATAAAGTGAGAGGATATCATAAAGTTACCTACCATATTAACAAAAAATTAACAGATGAATAAGCAGTTTCAGAGCTGTTAAGTAACTTTCCCAAGGTCACAGAAATACAGTCTATAAAGCAGAATACAGTCTATAAAGAGATTTTTCACATATCTCACAGATCAAGGTGAGCATAAGCCTTTAATTGGCCTATGTTACTGAGTCCATATGCCGAAGGTCTAGAAACAAATTCTGGATTCATCTGGTTTTTCAGAATCCAAGAAAGCACACTGACTGTGTAGGCCTGGAGCCAGTCCACTTTGATATCAGGGGCCGAGACCAGGGATGGAAGACAAGGTCATATGGTCAGTGTGGAGGCCAGCACACGGACACGGGGGGGGCGGGTGAGGGGACAGGAGCTCGGGACCAAAGGACCCCTGCCCGCCCGACTGTCACTGGAAAATGAGAAAGGATGTGGAGCTCATTGTGTATTTTTATGATGTTCAGTGAATTTAATCCTTTTCTGCCTAGGGCAATTCACTCTTCATAGGGGTCTTGGGGATTTGGCCAATTGTGAGAATGTCTGTGGTGATATTAAAGCTCATTTTATGAGGTTGGCAGCCATTACTTTCAAACCATAAATTTCATCCTTTAAAACAATGAGAATGACCACTTTGAAAAATTTCATTTGATGATGGAAAGTACAGTTACAAGAAAAACAAAAACAAAACTCAGGATCCCTCCTTCTGGTCTCAGGCCTGGCTGGGAATGGGGCCAGGCGTCTGGGCCATGTGAGGGGCTGGGGCCTCCCCCAACCCAAGCCTCTGTGACCAATGCTGTGGTAAAGCCAGGAAAAGACCCAGGAGCATGTACTCAGAAAGAAGGGAGAGCAAAAGAAGAGGATGGTGCCTCACTCCACCTCCCTTGGCTTGACTGCCTGGGGTTGTGTGTCTGGCTGCTTCAACATGGCGCAGCATGGTCTCGATTTGTCCCCTCCTAAGTCTGGGAGCTGTGCCTTTTCCATTTGCTCACATACCTAGAGCAATGGCTTGAGGGAGCCACTCCTGTGTGCATGCTGTGAGTGCTTAAGTCTCTTCAGTCATGTCAGATTCTTCACGACCCCGTGAACTGTAGCCTGCCAGGATCCTCTGTCCATGGATTCTCCAGGCAAGAATACTCCAGGAGTGGGTTGCCACGCCCTCCTCCAGGGAATCTTCCCCACCCAGGGATCGAACCTGCATTTCTTATGTCTCCTGCATTGGCAGGCAGGTTCTTTACCACTAGCACCAACTTGGAAGCCCATAGTTACTCCCTTAGAACTCCTTGAATAAAAGCATTTTGTGGTGAATTCTGTTTTGGAAAAGCTTCGTGTTATTCTCTCCTTCTGCAAGTTCAGTGACTACCTTCAGTTGGAGTTAAGACTCTTCGTTAGTGAATAACCTTCAGGGCCCAGGTGACAGTTCTCAGGATGTTCCCAGGGCCCACATCCTGCTCTGGAGGAGTTTCGGAGACTCTCACCTCTCTGGAGATTTCCACCATGTCTGTGGTTTGTGGCAGTCACTCCCTGGCAAGGGCGCACTGTGGAAGAGAGGTCAGAGTCTCCTTCCAACCTGCTCACAGCCAGGAGCTCCTGGTTGTTCCCTTTACATAATTTGCTTCCTCATTCACTCCTCCCTCTAATCGAAGGAGGAAATCCACTTGTCTGTGCTGCAGGACACCCTGGCTAGTTTAAAAGTAAAGTATGGTTTAGGGATGGAAAAGCTTGAAGCTGTGTTAGGGGGAGCAGGTTGCATTGTTACAGCGACTAAAGCCATCGGCTGGTATGCAGTGGGGAGGGGCTAAGCTCAAGAGCATCACTGGGAGTCCCACCCATGATCATTATCAAAAGTCAAAGGTCACAGATAAACTCCAGGACAGGGGGTTCAGAATGGCAAACTGGTTCAGCATGCAGGCACTTAAGTTCCCCAACAGGGATCGAACCCGTGCCCCGTGCAGTGGAAAGCGCAGAATCTTAACCCCTAGGCCATCAGGGAAGTCCCTCATTGATCCTTTTAAAATACAATTTCTTTTCTTCTCTCTAACTCTGCCCTCTCCTAGGGATACAGTGAGAGAAGTTCTTAGGGATTTTCAGAGTTAAATTTGATGAAAAACATGTGGAAGGAGGCCACTCTGGTCAGAACTCAAGCCTTACGTGTCGCTGCCCTGTTTTCTGACCCCAGCAGTGAGTTGCCTGCCGCCCGCAGGGGGACCCCAGATGGTTTTCTCCACAGCTGTTCCTATCTGGAGAAGGGAGTTCTGGAAAAGTTGTCTCTAAAATGTTTCTATTAGTGAAATAATTTGTGTATTTAATGGCATATAACATTTTAAACATTGTCAACATCTCATAAAGATTAAAAACTATATTTTAAAATGTTATACTTGAAGAAAAACTACAGGCACACCTTAGAGATCTTGTAAATTTGGTTCCAGACCACCACAATAAAGCGAAAATTGCAATAAAGCAAGTCATACAATTTTTCTGGTCTCCCAGTGCATATAAAGTTAATACACTACACTCTAGTCTATTAAGCGTGCAATAGTGTTATGTCTAACAAAGAATGTACATATCTTAATTACAAATTCTTACTAAAAAATGCTATCATCTGACAACACAGGGTTGCCACAAGCTTTCAATTAGCAAAACAAAAAAAACCAAAAAACCCACATTATCTGTGAAGCAAAATAAAATGAAACCTAATAAAATGAAGGTGTGCCTACAAAGTAGCAATAATACAAAGACATACAAGCACAAGGCTTTTCCTGGTCAAGGCTGGAAAGTGTCAGCTGGTAGGGCTGAATGCCACACCCCCGGCCAGCTGCCCAGGGCTGCAGCCTGGGCGGTCACCCAGAGCCTTCACACGCAGGACCGTGGACTTGGAGTAATACACCCTCGCTGCTGTCTTGAAGTTCCCGACACCCTGTAAACAAGGGGCCTCACGTCTTCATTTTGCTCTGGGCCCCTAACTATGTGGCCGGGCCTGCCTCACTTGTTGCCCATCCTGGTAGGATGAAGACTGCTCCTGTAAACTCCCCAGGCCCAGCCCTGCACCCCTCCTGGACCCCTTATCTGCTCTCTGTGGGGGCTCAGGGTGGCTCGTCCCAGGCTCAACACTCCCCACACGGGCTTTTGCCTCTGGCTTTGCTGAGCTGACCCTGGCTGGGGAGGCCTCTCCCTGCTCCTCAGGTATCCGCTTCTGCCTCCTCCCTCCTCGAGCGTCCCTCCTCCCTGCCACTGGTCCAGCTCAAGCGCTCACATTTCTATGCAGTCATCCACCACACCCATCCCATTACACTCACATCCTGCGTGTCGGTCCCCTCCACCCCGTGAGCCCCTCTGGGTGGACACTGTGCCCAGCCACCCCAGGCCACATGTCAGATGTAATGTGAGATGAATTGTTCAATGGATGGCCTTTAAATTGCCTGGCAGCGGGGTCTCTGGGACCAAGGTGGGAGGGCTGTGCACAGTCTTGACTTGCTCCCAGCACCTCCTTGACCTCTGAGTACCCCGGCATGGTTTATCCCTCCCCTCCAAGCCTCCTTTTGTGGCCAGTAGAAAGAGACAGTTCTCTTGTGGAGCGCCGACATGTTGCTCATGCCGTGAGAACACAGCACTCAGGCTGTTCTTCACCCCGTGCGTCCCTGTGTGCCTCTGCCCCAATGACCAGGACGGTTACCTGTGTCCATTAGCGTAACCGAGGTCAAGCGACCCTGTGGACGGTAGCCTGCCAGTGTCCTCTGCCCACGGGATTCTCCAGGCAATACTGGAATAGACTGCCATGTTCTCCTCCAGGGGATCTTGCCAGCCTAGAGATCAAACACGTGTCTTGTGTGTCTCTTGCATTGGCAAGTTGGTTTTTGTTCACCACTAGCGCCACCTGGGAAGCCTGTTTCTTCATCATGCTGCTGCTGCTGCTGCTAAGTCGCTTCAGTCGTGTCTGACTCTGTGCGACCCCATAGATGGCAGCCCACCAGCCTCTACCATCCCTGGGATTCTCCAGGCAAGAACACTGGAGTGGGTTGCCATTTCCTTCTCCAATGCATGAAAGTGAAAAGTGAAAGTGAAGTCGTGTCCGACTCCTAGCGACCCCATGGACTGCAGCCCACCAGGCTCCTCCGTCCATGGTAAAACAGCCTAAATAGACTGCTTCCTCACCAGGCTCTGGGAAGGTCAAATGAGATAATGTATGCAAAAGCACATTATAAGTCAAAAGCACCATGCTTCCTGGTTTAATACCACCATCACCACGCCCTGCAATCTCATTCACCCCTCTCCATCTTCAAATTCCTTAGTCAAGAGTTGGTTTTGTTGTCTTGATATGAGGCAAGAATGATTTCTGAAAAGCAAAGTTACTGCCATGTGCAAGGTCAAAGTTTTTTAGGCAGCTGCATTTTAGGATGATGCAGTAATGGAAAGATAAAAGGCTGGGACTTCCCTGGAAGTCCAGTGATTAAGACTCCATCCTCCTACTTCAGGAGGCATGGGTTCTATCCCTAGTTGGGGAACTAAGATCCTGTATGTTGTTTGGCGTGGGCAAGGAAAAAAAAGATAGAAGACTGATGTCAGAATGTCTGATCTCTAGTCATGGGAATGTCCTTGTCCTTATTTTCCATCTTTAAACATTAGCACCATCCTTTCATTCTTTAACACTCTACTATAACCAGACTCTGCTAGACACTGAGGCAGGAAAAAAAGTCTTAATTCTGGCCTTCAAGAGGTTCAGCCTAGTCTTTCTGGCAAAACTTGGGCTGTGGTAGCCCATACTGTTGTTTGCAATTATTTGCTGCCATGGCTCGGTGATGAAGAATATGCCTGCTAAAGCAGCAGACATAAGACATGCGAGTTCGATCCCTGGGTCAGGAAGATCACCTGGAGAAGAAAATGGCAACCAGCTCCAGTATTCTGGCCTGGAAAATTTCATAGACAGAGGAACCTGGTAGGCAACAGTCCATGGGGTCACAAAGAATCAGACACGATTGAGCATGCATACACCTTCTTGTGAGAGGATTGTTTTCCTCTGCCTCATTGACATTGGCTTGGGCAGATGACTTCCACTGGCCAGTGAGATGGAAGTGAAAGTGGCGTTTACTGCTTGCGAGTCATTGCATGTCTTCAGGTCCTATGGTTCTTTTTCTCTACCACAAGACCAGCTTGTCCCAGAGAGGGATGTACCTTCAGCCTAGGTTCTGAAATGGAAGAAAACATGTGACTGACTCATAGAAGATATGAAATGGGAGCAAAAAATGAACCTGTTGTTGTAAGACTCAGATTTGGGAAGACATTTGTTATGCAGCCTAACCTAGCAAAAGCTGAGTGATACAAAAGGAAAGAATGGTTTTCTGTTTCTTTGCTTCATCAG
Source organism: Bos taurus (assembly GCF_002263795.3). Taxonomy (NCBI): domain Eukaryota; kingdom Metazoa; phylum Chordata; class Mammalia; order Artiodactyla; family Bovidae; genus Bos; species Bos taurus. The sequence goes on along the minus strand of NC_037351.1, from coordinate 30,468,988 downwards.
TTTGGTGATAAGAACAGTAATACTTGTGACTAAATTAATAGATTTTATGTTGCTTTAAAACTTACTTCATTCTTTTCTTGTCTTTAGAGCCTTGAGGTCTAAGTAGCCAGGGATCCAGGCAACCAGGACAGGTCAAGTGCACAGAAGCCCACTGCCCACTTCTCTATGGCCTTGGTGGCTCTAGCGTCCCAGGCTTCAATGTCTCTTTGCCACTATTTCTGATGAGTGGTTGGTTCTTCGTGTTGAAATCACCCTGAACCGCTTCCCTGACCATACCTGTAAGGCAGGATCCTAGGGTTAGTTGTCCTTCATGAGTTGAATCAGGACTTAACTTTGGAAAGAAATTCCCTATTAGATCATATTGACCTGGGTGCAGAAGATTCAACTGCCTGTCTGCTTTCCTGAGCCCCTCTCAGAGTCCACCCCTGAGGAAACCCCAAGTCACTTCTCTATTTCATCTTCCTGTTTCTTCTGTCCATATAGTCAAAGCTGTGGTTTTTCCAGTAATCATATTGAACGAATGTGAGAGTTGGACCATGAAGAAGGCTGAGCACCAAAGAATTGGTTCTTTCAAACTGTGGTGTTGGAGAAGACTCTTGAGAGTCCCTTGCACTGCAAAGAGATCAAACTAGGCAATCCTAAAGGAAATCAACCCTGAATATTCATTTCAGGACTGATGCTGAAGCTGAAGCTCCAATACTTTGACCACCTAATGTGAAGAGCCGACTTGTTGGAAAAGACCCTGATGCTGGAAAAGATTGAGGGCGGGAGGAGAAGAGAGTGATAGAGGATGAGATGGTTGGATGGCATCATGGACTCAATGGACATGAGTTTGAGCAAACTCTGGGACATAGTGAAGGACAGGGAAGCCTGGCATGCTGCAGTCCATGTGGTTGCAAAGAGTCAGACATGACTTAGTGACTGAACAACCACTGTTTACACAGGGTTACTTTTTTTTCTTTCCCATTGGATGGAACTGAAGGGACACAGCCAGTTCCTTTAGAGTGTCAGGTCTGGAAGACAGACAAACTTTCGTCGAGCTGATCCGAAGTGCCTCACACAGCCTAACTTCATGTAGTAGTAGTAGTGTTAGTCACTCAGTGTCCGACTCTTTGTGACCCCATGGACTATAGTCCTCCAGGCTCCTCAGTCCATGGGGTTCTCCAGACAAGAATACTGGAGTGGGTTGCCATTCCCTTCTCCAGGGAATCTTCCTGACCCAGGGATCAAACCTGGGTCTCCTGCATTGCATGCAGATTCTTTACTGTCTGAGACAACTTCATGTATTAAGCATGTTAATATTAACCCCAGGTTGGTAGGTGCCAAATATGCTACTGGAGAAGAGTGGAGAAATAACTCCAGAAAGAATGAAGAGATGGAGCCAAAGCAAAAACAACACCAAGCTGTGGATGTGACTCGTGGTGGAAGTAAAGTCCAATGCTCTAAAGAACAATATTGCATAGAAACCTGGAGTATTAGGTCCCTGAATCAAGGTAAATTGGAAGTGGTCAAACAGGAGATGGCAAGAATGAACATCAACATTTTAGAAATCAGTGAACTAAAATAGATTGGAATGGGTGAATTTAACTCAGATGACCATTATATCTACTACTCGGGGCAAAAATCCCTTAGAAGAAATGGAGTAGCCCTCATAGTCAACATAAATCTGAAATGTAGTACTTGGATGCAATCTCAAAAATGACAGAATGATCTCTGTTTGTTTCCAAGGCAAACCATTCAGTATCACAGTAATCCAAGTTTATGCCCAACCAGGAATGCTGAAGAAACTGAAGTTGAACGGTTCTATGAAGACTTACAAGACCTTCTAGAACTAACGCCCAAAAAAGATGTCCTTTTCATTATAGGCGACTGGAATGCAAAAGTAGGAAATCAAGTGATACCTGGAGTAACAGGCAAATTTGGCCTTGGAGTACAAAATGAAGCAGGGCAAAGACTAATAGAGTTTTGCCAAGAGAACGCACTGGTCATAGCAAACATCCTCTTCCAACAACACAAAAGAAGACTCTACACATGGACATCACCAGATGGTCAATACCAAAGTCAGATTGATTATATTCTTTGCAGCCAAAGAAGGAGAAGCTCTATACAGTCAGCAAAAACAAGACTGGGAGCTGACTGTGGCTCAGATCATGAACTCCTTATTGCTAAATTCAGACTTAGGTTGAAGAAAGTAGAGAAAACCACTAGACCATTCAGGTATGACCGAAATCAAATCCCTTACAATTATACAGCAGAAGTAACAAATAGATTCAAGGGATTAGATCTGATAGAGTGCCTGAAGAACTATGGATGAAGGTTCGTGACATTGTACAGGAGGAAGTGATCAAGACCATTCCCAAGAAAAAGAAATGCAAAAACGCAAAATGGTTGTCTGAGGAGGCCTTACAAATAGCTGAGAAAAGAAGAGAAACTAAAGGCAAAGGAGAAAAGGAAAGATATACCCATTTGAATGCAGAGTTCCAAAGGATAGCAAGGAGAGATAAGAAAACCTTCTTCAGTGATCAATGCAAAGAAATAGAGGAGAAAAATAGAATGGGAAAGACTAGAGATCTCTTCAAGAAAATTAGAGATACCAAGGAAATATTTCATGCAAAGATGGGCACAATAAAGGACAGAAATTATATGGACCTAACAGAAGCAGACGATATTAAGAAGAGGTGGCAAGAATACACAGAAGAACTATACAAAAAAGATTTTCATGACCCAGATAATCACAATGGTGTAATCACTCACCTAGAGCCAGACATCCTGGAATGTGAAGTAATGTGGGCCTTAGGAAGCATCACTATAAACAAAGCTAGTGGAGGTGATGGAATTCCAGTTGAGTTATTTCAAATCCTAAAAGATGATGCTGTGAAAGTGCTGCACTCAATGTGCCAGCAAATTTGGAAAACTCAGCAGTAGCCACAGGACTGGAAAAGGTCAGTTTTCATTCCAATACCAAAGAAAGGCAATGTGAAAGAATGTTCAAACTACTGCACAATTGCACTCATCTCCCATGCTAGCAAAGTAATGCTCAAAATTCTCCAAGCCAGGCTTCAACAGTATGTGAACTGTGAAGTTACAGATGTTCAAGCTGGATTTAGAAAAGGCAGAGGAACCAGAGATCAAACTGCCAACATCCACTGGATCACTGAAAGAGCAAGAGAGTTCCAGAAAAACATCTACTTATGCTTTATTGACTATGCCAAAGCCTTTGACTGTGTGGATCACAATAAACTGGAAAATTCTAAAAGAGATGGAATACCAGACCACCTGACCTGCCTCCTGAGAAATCTGCATGCAGGTCAAGAAGAAACAGTTAGAACTGAACATGGAACAACAGACTGGTTCCAAATTGGGAAGGGAGTACGTCAAGGCTGTATATTGTCACTCTGCTTATTTAACTTATGTGCAGAGTGCATCATGTGTAATGCCAGGCTGGATGAAGCACAAGCTGGAATCAAGATTGCAAGGAGAAATATCAATAACCTCAGAAACGCAGATGACACCACCCTTATGGCAGAAAGCGAAGAACTAAAGAGCCTCTTGAAAGTGGAAGAAGAGAGTGAAAAAGTTGGCTTAAAACTCAACATTCAGAAAACTAAGATCATGGCATCTGGTCCCATCACTTCATGGCAAATAGATGGGGAAACAAAGGAAACAATGAGAGACTTTATTTTTGGGCTCCAAAATCACTACAGATGGTGACTGCAGCTATGCAATTAAAAGATGCTTGCTGCTTGGAAGAAAAGGTATGACCAACCTAAACAGCATATCAAAAAGCAGAGACATTACTTTGCCAATAAAGCTCCATCTTGTCAAAGCTATGGTTTTTCCAGTAGTCATGTATGGATGTGAGAGTTGGACTATAAAGAAAGCTGAATGCCAAAGAACTGATGCTTTTGAACTGTGGTGTTGGAGAAGACTCTTGAGAGTCCCTTGGACTGCAAGGAGATCCACCCAGTCAATCCTAAAGGAAATCAGTCCTGAATATTCTTTGGAAGGACTGATGCTGAAGCTGAGACTTCAATAGTTTGGCCACCTGATGCGAAGAACTGACTCATTGGAAAAGACTCTGACACTGGGAAAGACTGAGGGCAGGAAGAGAAGGGGACGACAGAGGATAAGATGGTTGGATGGCATCACCAACTCATGGACATGAGTTTGAGCAAGCTCCAGTAAATGTGAAGGACAGGGAAGCTTGGCGTGCTGCAGTCCATGTGGTCTCAAGGAGTCGGACACAACTGAGTGACTGAACTGATTAACCATACTAACCAAGACCCGCCCTGCCTCCCACCTTCCTTCCCTCCTTTTCTTCCTTCCTTCTCTCCTTTAATTCCTTCCTCCTTTCTCTCATTTCTTTCTTACAGCAAATATTTAGTGATCTCCTACAATATTTTAAGTCACTGTCCCGGACACTGGAAAGGTGTCCGTGAATAAAACAGATCAAGAAGCTCCTCCCTAGGACTTCCCTGGTGATCCGGTGGTTAAGAATCTGCCTTGCAATGCAGGGGATCCCAGTGCAATCCCTGGTCAGGGAACTACGATCCCACATCCTTCATCCTGTGGAGCAACTAAGCCTATATTCCACAACTAGAGAGTCCATGTGCCATAATGAAAGATCCCATGGGATGAAACTAAGGCCAGTAAATAAACATTGAAATAAATATGCCACCAAATAAACATTGAAGGATTTTTTTTAATTTTAAAAAAGAAGAAGCTCCTTCCCAAGAGCTGGGGGAATGCATGGGGTGAGTGGGCATGCCAGTCCATCATTCTTTCATACAGAAATCTGCCACATTGGTATAACTTATTATTCTTTTCAGTTATTCTAAATGCAGACCTTTTGGTAGAGATAAGATGGACAGATAAGGAGATGAAAGAGGAACTGGTAACAGTTCCTAACAATTTCTCCTGGAAAAAAATTCTCTGTAGGTTTATCAGGCTGGGCCTTGCTGTCTTCTAAATGTTGGAGCAAAGATGGGAATAAATGATCATTTTGTCCAGTGCTCCCCAGAATTTCCACCAAGTGGCCCTAGGGGCACAGCACCGTGAATCACGGTCCATGAAGGAGACAGATTTACCGTGAAGCTGCCAGATACAAGGGACATTGTTTTGAATTATCTTCTGCAACTTAAACATTAATGTAATTTTTTGCTTGCTTTTTATAACATAGCTGTTTTGTTTTCATATAAAAATTATCCTCCCAAGACCATATATTAATTCCACTTACAGGGAATGCCCAGAATAGGTAAATCTATGGAGACAGAAAGTAAATCAGTGGTTGCCCAGAGCTCCCAGAGCTGGAGGACATGGAGGAGATGGCTGAAGGGTACCGGGTTTCTTTTTCTGGTGATGGAAATGATCTAAAATTGATTGTGTGATGGTCGCACAACCCAGGAATATATTAAAATCATTGAATTGTATGCTTTAAATGGGTGGATTGTATGTGATATGAATTATATCACATGTGTGTGTGCTCAGCTGCTTCAGTTGTGTCCCATTCTTTGTGACACTATGGAGTGTTGCAAAGGCTCCTCTGTCCATGCAAGAGGAGGCAAGAATACTGGAACGGGTTGCTGTGGAATCTTCAGAGAATCTTCCCAACCCAGGGATCCAATCTGCGTCTCTTATATCTTCTGCATTGGCAGGCAGGTTCTTTACCACTAGCACCACTTGGGAAGCCCCTATGTATCTCATAAGATGGCTTAAAAATAAAAAATAGTCCCTCCCAAACTTCCTGTAAAGTTGGCATTCCAGGAAGATAAGTAGCTTGTAGCTTTTCACCATTGAGTAGGCCGTGGTTGAAAGTACCCATTTGAGAAGTCTGCCTGGTCCAAGCCTGTCAGTTTACAGATTTACAGAAGCCTGAGGAGACACGACTTGCCCAAGAACCCGGGAGTAAGGAGCCAAGCCAGGTTTCTGGAGTCTGAGTCCAGGAGTACAGGGTAAACCTCCAAGTGTACTTTGCACTGAACTTGGCATTCATTTTGTTTCCCTTCTCTACGTCATTTTCTTCCCGAGTCAGCTCAGCCACACATTTCCTGGTCCATGTCATGAGCCTTCTTCTCTTGATTTCTCTGGCTTCCCACATCCTGGATGGCCCCCCAGATAAGTGGCTACACCTGCGGATCCCTCGCCCCTACCTCTCCCGGGGGCCGGGTGGGAGGCTGGGCAGAGGAGTGGAGGAGGGGCCCCACCCATTCTTGCCTTGAGCCCCAACTGAAGCTGTGGGAGTCAGAGCCACTATCTGTTTAATCATGGAGGAACCAGCGGTATCTGGATGGAACACCAGCCAGGACACTTTGATCCTAACCTGCCCGACACTGGGCAAGCTGTGAACATGAGCGGCTCCGGTCAGACATGAAGAATCGTGTGCTGACCTGCAGTCCCTATGGACCGGCTGTCTCCAGAACGCCCCAGCCCAAGAACTCCCCAGGTGTGTCTAGGTCAAGGACTCTCCCCGCCAGGCTGACCCTTTTCACTGAGGGGTGGACTCAGAGGGTCTCTGTAACCTTGGGACCTCCTTCTGTATGGTTCTAAAAGTTGCTGGATCCATTCTTTATTATTATTATTATTAATTAATTTATTTATTTCTGGCCAAACTGGTTCCTCACTGCCGCCTAAGGGCTTCCTCTTGTGGCAAGCAGGGGCTGCTCTCCAGTTAAGGGCAGGGGCATCTCTTGTTGTGGAGCACAAGCTCTAGGAGCCAGGCTCCAAATCGTTGTGGAGCAGAGGCTTAGTTGCTCCTTCACATATAAAGGAAATCAGTCCTGAATATTCATGGGAAGGACTGATGCTGAAGCTCCACTACTTCGGCCACCTGATGTGAAGAGCTGACATTAGAAAAGACCTTGATGCTGGGAAAGATTGAAGGCAGGAGGAGAAGGGGACGACCAAGGATGAGATGATTGGATGGCATCACCAACTCAATGGACATGAGTTTGAGCAAGCTCTGGGAGATGAAGGACAGGGAAGCCTGGAATGCCGTAGTCCCTGGGGTCGCAAAGAGCTGGACGTGACTGAGCGACTGAACAACAACCACCTGTGGAATCTTCCCAGACCAGGGATTGAACCTGTGTCCCCTGTATCTGAAGGTGGATTCTTAACCACTGGACCACCAAGGGACCATACAAGGGAAGTCCCTTGTATCCATTCTTTCATGAGATCTTTAGAAAGGTTTTGTGAGGCGGGCAAAGCAGATATTACTGAGCTTTGTTTTTGTGGAAGATGTGGAAACCAAGGCATAAGAATGCTCATTATTTGCCCAGGTGGTTTTTAATGCCAACAAATGAAGGAGCTGGGTTTGCTCCAGACTTCTGGGCCAGGCTATTTCTCCACACTCTGACCCCAGATTAGCAGCAGTTTGCAAGGTGGCCCATGGCTTCAAAGGACGGCATGAGCATTAATCACCAAGCATCTGAAGACCACCTCCAGAAGAATTTCATTTGAAATCCATGCCCAGGGCTGAAATTAGATTGAAAAGATAAGAAACAGCACACAGCAGTCCTAAGTATACTCAGAAGTATTTCCTAATAACTAATTCTCCCCTCCCCTGTTTCATGAATGTGAGAGTTTGAGAAGTTAGTGGTCACAGACAGAGATGACAATGTGAGGTATTTCACCAAGTAGGGGTTTAACCACCACTTGTCCAGCAGAGGAGCAACTGGCCCTGGAGATTAACCAAAAACTAGTCCTTTACAGGGGCTTCCCTGGTAGCTCAGACAGTAAAGAATCCGCCTGCAATGCAGGACACCTGGCTTTGATCCCTGGGTTGGGAAGATCCCCTGGAGGAGGGCATGGCAACCCCCTCCAGTATTCTTGCCTGGGCAGTCCCCATGGACAGAGGAGCCTGGCAGGCTACAGTCCATGGGGTCACAGACAGTCGGACACGTCTGAGCAACTAAGCACAGCACAGCACAGTCTTTACAGAAACGTGGGGGCTCTGGAATTCTGGGGCCAGGCTGTCACACTCTCCCTGCCAGGCAAGATCCCTCACCTTATGTCTGATTGGAGCTCCCATGTCTTACTGTCTTTTAATTAGATTTATAAGATTAAAAATTATCTGATTAGTCCAGAATTTTTAAAGCACTTAAAAAAAAAAAAAAGCTTTAGAATTCGTTTTCCTCCAAATAAATAAGAATTCATACATCCAAGAAAAGCAGAGCTGGAAAAAAGGACCACCTTGGGAACTTCCCTGGTGATCCAGTGGTGAAGACTCCACGCTGCCAATTCAGGAGGCCCAGGTTCGATCCTGGCTGGGACACTAGATCCCACATGTAGCAACCAAGAGTTCCCAGCCCACATCTAAGACTTGATGCAGCCGAATAAATAATAATAATAAAACAAATAAATATTTTTTAAAAAGAAACATCTTGGAGAGTGAGTTACCTTGAGCTCCATCCTTGAATAGTTCTGGTAGCCCTTCAAAGTTTTTGAATTTTTCTGAAAACTGATTTAATTTCTCATTTCACTTACAGGTGAAACTGAATATAGCAGTGGTAATTGTGCTTATATTTAATTGCATCTTATTGTGTACTCGTCTTTTATTCTCCCAGTGATCCCACATGACAGGTCCCATGAGATAGAAAAGGAAGTTGAGACCCAGGACAGTTAGGCAGGCAGCTTGCTTGGAGCCGCCCAGAGAACGTGTGGAGGACAAGGGACTTCTGTCCAGGACTGTCTCACTGCAAAGCCAACATTGGGCCAAGTCCTCAAAACCACAGATTTCTCACTAGACCCAGACTCTAGAGGAATAAGACCTTAATGGAGACTTGATGTAGATTTGTTTTTCCACCCCCAAAAGGGCCAGCTTTCATAATACCTACTTTGAACACTGGAAAGGCACTGACCGGTGACCTTAGATAGGATATGTGGCTTTCGGTGTTCTAGGGGAGGTGTTGGCAGTTTGTCAGTGGCTGAGATGAAAGTCAGACCAAGTTCCAAAAGTCACCTTGAAGCTGGGGCAGCAGAGGGTGAGGTGCCTCCATCCCTGACACAGAATCGCATTGTCACTTGGAATGACTTCTGTCTGGCAGCTGGCATTTGTGCAAGGAACTAGGCATTATAGAAGGTTAAGAACTCTGGAAGAATCTGCTCTGATGTCCTCATTTTACAGATTTAAAAACTGGGAAATGAGTCCTTCCCTGTGGGCCTAGTGGTTCAGAATCCTCTTGCCAATGCAAGGGACACAGGTTCCACCCCAACTCAGGGAAGATCCCACAAGCTGAGGGGCAGCTAAGCTGGTTTACCACAATTACTAAAGCCCATACCCCCGAGTCCATGCTCTGCAACAAGAGAAGCCATTGCAATGAGAAGCCTGTGCACCGCATCTAGAGAGTAGCCCCCACTGGCCACAACTAGAGAAAGCCCACACATGGCAACAAAGACCCAGAGCAGCCAAATAAATACACGCACACATAATAAGAAAAAGGAATAGTTTTTAAAAACGTGGGAGATGGAGTGGCAAAGAAGGAAGAGGAGGAGGAGCAGGAGAAGAGAAGATGGTCCAGGGAAACTGGGGCCCCAGCAATATAGGCTAAAAGCATCTTCATGTAAGGAGAGGGTCAGTAACGGCAGCCGTGGCTCTTTCATCCAACTACTGAATGAGAACTTACCATGTGCCTGGCACAGGGTACAGGATACATGCCTGAACGAAACAAAGACCTCTGCCCTCCTGGAGCTCACAGCCCAGTGGGTGAGCCAAACACTACAAAGTCATCACCACTAATGGTGGTCTTCAGAGTTTGTTGAACAACCTTGGAGTACAAAGCCTTTGATATGGTTCCTTCACTATAATTATATTTATTTATAAATTATATCCATGTGCATCTACACTAGTCTATGGGCTTCCCAGGTGGCCCTAGAGGTTAAGAACCCACCCGGCAATGCAGGAGACATAAGAGATGAGGATTTGATCCCTACCACCCTGGGCCACACGTGTGGATCCTCTGGAGGAGGGCATAGCAACCCCTGCAGTATTCTTGCCTGGAGAATCCCCTGGACAGAGGAGCCTGGTAGGCTATAGTCCATAGGGTCGCAAAGAGCTGGATATGACTGAACCAACTTAGCTATGCTATTCTATATTATGTATATTTAAGAAAGTGAAGTCCCTCAGTCATGTCCAACTCTTTGCAACCCTATGGACTATAGCCCACCAGGCTCCTCCATCCATGGGGTTTTCCAGGCAAGAATACTGGAGTGGGTTGCCAATTCCTTCTCCAGGGAATCTTCCCGACCTAGGGAGCAAACTCGGGTGTCCCTCATTGCAGACAGACTCTTTACCATCTGGGCCACAGGGAAGCCCCATGTATATGTAAATCTACTGCCAAATAGAAAAAATTTAAAGAATGAATTCAAATATAAACACAGAAGTTCTAATATTTTTTGGCCTCTTTCCAGTTGGATTATATTAGAAATAGACTCGAAGCACTCAATGGAGAATTCTGGATGAGCCACCCTACAAGCTGGGGAAGTTAGGCATTCTGAGGTCAAATGTTGTTTTAGGTTTTTTTTTTTACCCTGAGTTGCAGCCCTCTCATAATATCAGTACTCCATTCAACTTTTTAAAAAACTGTGGCAAAATATATATAACATAAAATTTACCGTCTTAACCATTTTTAAGTGTACAGTTTGGTAGCATTAAGCACATTCACCCTGCTGTGCAACTGTTACCCCCATCTGTCTCTAGAACATTCTCATCCCCTCAAAATGAAACTCCGTACCCATTAAACAGTAACTTACCATCCCCCAGGGACCCTGGTACTGTCTGCCTCCATGAATTGACTACCACAGGTCAATAATTATTTTTAAGCTCCTATGATGACTCAGGGTGGTGGTTTGGCACCTAGGAGTCAGTGGTGAGCAAAGCAAACCAGGTTTCCACTCTCCAAGTAAAGTCTTCTTTAACCTAACCTGGTACTGCCTTGGGTCAGTGTCTTTGGTGTGGCAAGGAGTGTATGTATCTATGTATGTGGCCTAGAGTGGTAGGGCAGGTGAGCTCAGAAGAGGTGGGAGGGGTGAAGCTAGAATTGAGTGAGATGTGACCGCTGACCATCTGATAAAGGAATTCCTAAAAAATTGAGAGAGAGGTGGGGCTTCCTGCATTACGTAGGTTAAGACTGTATTTATTTTAATCGAATGACATAGAAAAGGCGATCCCAGAAGGCTGGTGGACATGGGAATATTAGTGTGTCATTTATTGTCAGTAACCTTCAAATGACTTGGGGCTAAGGCAACTTAGCCAGGGCTGGGGAGGATCAGGTTTCCATTACAGAGATGGGGATTTGCACGTGGACTATTCTCCCAGGGTGAAGCTTGGCCAAGTGGCGGAAAGCCTCCCACGCTCTGCCCTTCTGCCTGCCTTTACCTTAGGATAAAATTATACAGTTCCAATTACAGGACTGGTCAAAAATCAATACAAAAGGTGGGAGAGAACAGATCATTTTTCTTATGGAAGTAACTGCTTTCATTAATTTTTCATTAGTGCTGCCTTCGCTTTGCTATCCATCACTGGCGGAGCCGTAGCCTGCCTTTCAGCCAGTGTGCGTGTTTCTTGAATTCAGGAGATAGTGGTTGATAAAACCTGCAGGTTCCTGCCAGGATTGCTGCCTGTGGAACTGGTTTAGGTGACTGTTCTAAGACCATTTTGCTGGTTGCAACGTGCTTAAAAATAGCAGGTTTCCACTCACCAAAACTCAGTCTTAACTCCATCGTGAACATGCTAACTGTAGAATAAGGTCCTGCTTCTGTTGGATTTATTTTGGGGGGGTGTATATAAATCAGTTTCTTGGTGGGCACTTTGGGCATTAATGGATGTGATAGGTCCATTTGGCTGGTGCATTTGGCTAAGGGCTGCCTTGGGGGCCTGGAGTCTTGGGTGGGGAGGAAGAGGGGGCAGGGTCTCAGGTCTTTGCAGATGGGCTTCCCCGATTTTATTCTTTTTTTAAAAAATAGAGATAGGCAGCTTTATTTTTTTTAAATATTTATTTATTTGTCTGCATCACATCTTAATTGCATCATGCAGGCTTTTTTATGGTGGTACCAGGGCTCTCCAGTTGTGTTGCATGGGTTCCAGATGCGTGGGCTTAGTAGCCCTGTGAGAAGTGGGATCTTAGTTCCTCCATGAGGGATCAAACTGGCATCCCCTGCATTGCAAGATGGATTCTTAACCACTGGACCATTAGGGAAGTCCCATCATTTTATTCTTAAACTCCTCCCTCAGTTTCCCCATCCTCAGCCTCCCCCATCCTCTCAGAAGCTTAAAGAAACAGCAGCCCACTCCAGTATTCTTGCCTGGGAAATCCCCTTGGACAGAGGAGCCTGGTGGGCAACAGTCCACGGAGTTGCAAAGAGCTGCACCCGACTGAGTGACTGAGCACACATGAAGACTTTGCAACCCAGAACTTCAGCAGAATTTTTCGACTGGTCACTTTTATCCCCTCCTTCCTCTTAATGCTTTTCATACTATAGTGTGTTGTCTATTCCCGTGGGCCTCCCCTAACCAACCTTGTGTTCCCTGAGGACGGGGCAGTGGCTTTTTATTTTTGGATCTTCGGTACCTAAAAGCACTTGGTCAATGGGAGGTGATTAATTAATGTCTATTAAATGAAGGAAACGACCAGAAATCCTTGCTTTGCGTAAGCCGGGGTCAGAGCCCTCATTAGCTGAGGAGACGAGACTGACAATACTCCTCCAGTTGCCTCTTATCCTATTGATGCTGAAAGAACTAAGTGCTAATCCCAGCTGTGTGGGTAATCAGCTGTGGGACCATGAATAAAACTCACAGGGTCCTTATCTATAAAGAGGGGATTCTCTTCCGGCCCTCATGTCCTTAACCCAAGAACCTCTGAGCTTGGAAAAGAATTATCCCCTGCTCAACCCTCCAGCTGAAATGACACATGAGCCTCGGATGCCAGCCCCCCAGCTGGCCCTTGCCCAGGCCCTGAGCTCACAGGTCCTCCTTCTTAGGACTTAGAGGCTTGTCTGGAGCTAAGCCTGCATCTCTGGTTTCAAACCAAGCCCTTCAGCCTGCTCCCTGGCTTTGGTTCATCAGTTAGCTCTGGACATTTTCCTATTGGCCTTACCACCCCTTATGCACCTGATCTAGTCTGATCTCAGAAGCTAAGCAGGGTCGGGCCTGGTTAGAACTTGGATGGGAGATCACCTGGGACTATCAAGTGCTGTACTCTAGGCTTAAAAATAATAAAAATGATAATAAAGTAAAGTTTATTTAGATATGACTACATTTGGGATGACCACCTTCATAGGAAACATTTTCATTACCCCAGAAATTTCCTTTGAGCCCCCATCCCCTTGCCTCCACCCTAGCTAGAGTCATTACTATTCCAACTTCCATCACTGGAAACTAGCTTGGCCAGTTTTGGAGCCTCACATACATGGATCCATACAGTATGGATTCCTTTGGTTGCTCAATTTTTCACTCAACATAACGTTTTTGCAATCCATTTGTGTTCTTGCGTGTACCTGTAGTTCGTTCTTTTTGATTACTATATTTTGTTGTTGGAATAAGCTAAAATTTGTTTACCAACTTTCTCATTAGAAGACATTTGGATTGTTTCTGGCTCTGGCCCTTTTGTGTTTTTAACTTTCATGTTTAGCCGTTTCCCTTAATTTCTCAATATGACAAAATCATTAAAAAAAATTCACCATCACTACCTAACCTTGTGAACTTGAGTGGGTTTCTTAGGTTCTCTTAGCTACAGTTGCCTTATGTATAAAATGGGATAATAATAGTATCTTTGAAAAATATTTTTTCAGGTATTGTTTTGGGCAATAGTATTTTTTTTCATAGGCCTTCTCAGGTGGCTCAGATGGTAAAGAATCAGCCTGCAATTCGGGAAACCCAGGTTCTATCCTTTGGTCAGGAAGATTCCCTGGAAAAGGGAATGGCAACCCACTACAGTATTCTTGCCTGGAGAATCCCATGGACAGGGGAGCCTGGCGGGCTAGAGTCCAAAGCGTTGCAAAGAGTCGGACATGATGTTTTTTTTTTTTTTTTTTTTCTTTCAAGGGTAAAATTTTTGTTTTGAGGAACTTCATATGCATATTTTCAAAGAAAGTCACATAAGAAAGGAAAAGATGTTATCCTCCCCTCATCCTAGAAACAAATAAGAAGGGCATAAAGTTTATTTACAGTCGTGACTCTGGGAAGTTTAGTACCAGCATCTAAGATGAAGAAGAAAGGAGGGAAAAGCACTTACTATATATTTCAGATTTCATTGGTTAGGGGGTCTTCCTTTGTGGTATTAATATTTCTTCTTTCAGTTCATATTACCAAAACAGCAAAAACAAGGAAAATATATTTCATATATTCGTATGAATGTATACCCAAGTTACAATGATTAGGTTTATATATTGAGGCACTTAGGGTATCGCCTGGAATGTAATAAACACTGTATAAGTGTTTGCTGTTATTTACATTATTATTGAACTGTTGTGAGGATTAAATGGGTCATATTCTGCTCAGAACAACACATTTGTGATGTGAGATTTATGCAAAGAACATGGATTTTGAGCCTCATCTTTATCATTTACATCCCTTTTCCTAAGTAAGCTCACTTGTAACCCTGGTATTAATTTTTTTTCACTGCGAGAATATGAAGTGATATGAGTAGATATGGCTCTCAAGTATTCCAACTGAAAAAATAGAATCACTCTAACTCGCTGAGCCCCTATCTTAGGAATTGCTGGGATAGAAAATATTTCTTGTAATTCTTGGTCTACAGAATGTAGGAAACAATAACTATATCAAATGGTTCATGTTCTGGCATGCCATGTTAATACAGTAAAGAGTTCCAAAAAGAAAAAGACCTCTGGGTATCACTCTGCCATTTCCTTCTGGTTGCTCCCTGAGCTCCCTTTTCCTTCACAAGTTCTTAAAAAGAATAATGGACAATCAGTGTCTTTCCCTCCCTGCCTCTGAGTCCTTTCTCAGCCTGCTGTGGTCTAGTTTCAGGGCCCAGAACTTCACGATGGATTTCTCTAGGGTCAGCCGTGGTCTTGCAGTTACCATACCTGCCGGACCTTGCTCCGACACTGGACACATTCATTCTGTTCTTTGAAACTCTTTCTTCACCCCAGTTTCCCACCCCATCTCACACTGTTTCTCATCCTCCCTCTTGGCTGTTTCTTTTAATTTTTTTTAATTGGAGGAGAATTGCTTTACAATGTTGTGTTGGTTTCTGCTGTACAGCAATGTGAATCAGCTGCATGTGTACAAAGATCCCCTACCTCTTGAGCCTTCTTCCCCCCCCAGCCCCGCGCCCCCGCCACGTCTCACCCCTCTAGGTCATCACACAACAGGGAGTTGAGTTCCCTGCGCTCTATAACCTTTTTCCGCTAGCTTTCTCTCTTACACATGGTACTGTATATATGTGAATGCGACTCTCTCAATTCATCCCG
Source organism: Bos taurus (assembly GCF_002263795.3). Lineage (NCBI taxonomy): Eukaryota > Metazoa > Chordata > Mammalia > Artiodactyla > Bovidae > Bos > Bos taurus. The sequence continues at coordinate 30,453,562 of NC_037351.1, read as the reverse complement.
CCCTCTCCTTCCCCCGTTGTGTCCACAGGTCTCTTCTCTACGTCTGTGTCTCTATTCCTTCGGCTTTCCTTCTGAGTCTCCAAATACCCCTAAATGTTGGTGGCCTCTCTATAATGTGGTGACCACATCCCATCTACAGGCCCTCCCTGGGCTTCGTGGGCAGTTTCTTGTGAGTCACCCCTCCAAAGCCACGTGTTCAAGCTCAGCTCTTCCCCGCAGGACTGACCCCCCTACCCCCGAGTCTGGACCTCCGGTTGCCCTCAGGCACCTCCCCATCACATGCTCAAAACCAAACCCTGTTTAGAATCCCCTTTACCTGCCTACGAATACAAGCTTCTGCTTGGCCTCCATTCCATCTTTCTCTTCAGGGCTCCCCAATCCTTAAGAACCTGAGTTAGAAACTTCGGAATTATCCTCGATTCTTTTCTCTCCTTCACCACCCACATCTAATTGCTCATCAAGTTCTGTTGTTTCTGCCTTGGAAATATCTCCTGAATTTACCCCCTCTTCTACCTTCCAATTGCTTTCATTTATCAGAGCTCCATGAGACAGCTGGAATAATCTCCTGATTTATTTCTCGGTCTCTGCCTGATCTACTTCCTTCTCCATTCTGTCACCAAAAGAAAAAAAAAAAAGTATTTCTTAAAAACAAGTCTAGTTGCATCACTCTTAGGATTTAAAATGTCACTGATTCCTTGTTGCCTATGGCTGGTTCCCACACAGGGCACCGGGCCCCAAGGTCACCCGGAGGTAGATTCCTGGGGCCCCACCCCAGGAATTCTGAGTCACTAGGTGGAGCCTGGCTATCTACAGTAAAATGTGCTCTGATCCTAGCTTCCCCAGGCCGCTCTAGAAGCTCTCTTTCCTGCCCCTGCTTCTGCCCCCCGGGAAATGCTATTCTTAGTACACTGGCATCTTGCTTGTTCGAGCCTCTGTGCTTTGCAAACTCTCTGTCACTGCCTGGAAGATGCTCTGCTTCCCACTCCCGCTCCCCCTTCTTTCTGGTGGGATCACCAAGCTGCCGCAAAGTCTTCTCAGGCTTCCCTGGGGTGACTGAGTTGTCCCCTCCTCTGTGTCCCCCAGGGCAGTCTGCACGAGCCCCCGTCAGGGCATCTATTAACTCTGCTGCTGTATGATCAGCCTCCTGCCTGTCTTGCTGGGTGCATCTCCTGAAAGGCAGGACACCGTCTCCTTCTGCCTGCATCCTTGGTGCCTCGCCCCGTGCCTGGCACACCAGCCCCTGTTCTGACTTAGTGTCCATCAAGTAAGAGAAGGAACCTCCCTTCCTCCTCCTTTCTTATTTCAAGCACTGCTTGTCAGATGATGCCATTGGCAGTGCTAATAGTTAGAAAAAGCCCAGTGTGAGTCTGTAAGTGTTGCTCTGGTTAGGACTCCCAGTTTCTCTGAGTCCGTTTTGGTACATTTTATTTCACTTCTTACTTTTCTTTCAGCAGCAGAAAATTAAGGAGAGATTGAGGAGGAGCAGCAGGAAAGAGACTGCAGAACCTCCCACGTGAGGCTTCTCAAGTCTGCCGCCCCACCAAGCTTGTTGGACTTGGGTGTTGTGAGGCACTCCCCCCTCCCCACGATTTCACTGGCAAGAACCACCTTAACTGTCTGAAAAGCCCCACTGAGGCGGCTTCCACGTTTCCTGGGATGTATCATTTATTTCTTTGGCCAACAGGGCACTGCTTTCTGTGGCCTGGGGAGAGCAGGGGCAGTAGCGGGGTCCGCATCCTGCTAAGTGACATCGAGGGTGACGTCTAGGGAAAGACAGCTGATCCGCAGAACACCGATTAGTAGATGGGCGTCCTCCTGGAGAGGAAACTTTGATGGTGTTTCAGTGGGACAAGGACATCTGTGACTTGAAGGAAAACGGACAGGCCATGTTTCAGCCAAACAGAAATGAGTGAACAGCCTTTGGCACATAGCCAAACAGGCTTCCAAGAGTTAAACAATTTTGGCTATTCTTTAGCTGTTACTACTAACAAACAAACGGGCTTCCCTGGTAGCTCAGATGGTAAAGAATCCGGCTGCCATGCAGGAGAACCCAGTTTGATTCCTGGGTTGGGAAGATCCCCTGGAGGAGGGCACAGCAAACCACTCCAGTAATCTAGGGCTTCCCTGGTGGCTCAGACAGTAAAGAATCTGCCTGCAATGCAGAAGACCCTTGTTTGATTCCTGGGTCAATAAGATTCCTTGGAGAAGGGCATGGCAACCCACTCCTGTATTCTTGCCTAGAGAATCCCCATGGGCAGTGGAGCTTGGCGGGCTGCAGTCCATGGGACCGCAGAGTCAGACACGACTGAGCAAGTAAACACGTGTGCACGCACTAACATACACTTGGAGCTGGCCTTGTCCTTCACCAAGCTAATTACTCTCTGACTCCATATAGATTATACTCAGCACCTGGCCTTCTTCTCCCCCTACACTCTCTTGTAGCATCCTGCATTTCAGAAAGAAGGTCATAGGCCGATAACTTCAGGGACACCAGACCCGATTGATGAGTTGCCTGAGCCAGCTGTGGCTGTTTTGAAAATTGGCAGGAGAAAAACAAAAAAGCAAGACCTTCATGAGGATGTAAAACCCCTCCCTATTCCTGAGAAAGTGGGGCACACTTCTTGAGGCGCTAGCCCGCTGCGTTTCCCTTTTGCCTGGCAAAAAAACAAATTCTGTGTCCATACTTCCACTGGGCGGGCATCAGTGGGCGGGGAGCCATGATTTTGGCAATTGCCACGCTCACAGAATTCTCACAACTAAGACTAGAAAGAGGGCAAAGAGCTTCCTGGAGACAGACAAGGATTGCCAAGGCACCCGTGGGGCGGGGATGAAGGAGAGACACCAATCCCATGCAGTTTCACTGGACTAATGGCGAGTTCTTCATTTGGTTACAGGATTCCCAGCCTGTTGGAGGTCAAGATCAGAGTGGGTGTCTGTTTCTGCATGTGAGATATGGCATCAATGTTACGTTTCTTGAGAGCTATGTAGGAGTATGTTCTTTTTCTTAGGAGATACCATGCTGAAGTACTTAGGGGTGGATTGACGTGATGGTTGCAATTTATCTTCAAATGGTTCATCAGAAACCACACACACAGTGAGACAAGTGGGAAGGGCAGATGTGGTGAAGTGTTAACTGATGAATCTAACTGAAGAGTGTGGGGTATTACTTGTACTATTGCTTCAACTTTTCTGTAGGTTTGAATATTTTCAGATGAAAGCTGAGGCAAGGGTGGGTTAACACTGAAATAAGGGCTAATTTGGCTAATTTCAAGAACTGTTTTTGCTGTATTATAAGCCTAAAAATGAAAAGCTCCAGTGGAGAGTAGGCAAGTTAAGGCAAACCATTATTACCTCTCTCCTTAGCCGTGGAAAGCCAGTAAGCTACCGAATAAAACAAAGGCTATTTTGTGTGGTAGGTGAACTCATTTATCAGCGCATTCAGACTGGAGAGGCAGCGGGAAAGATCAGACTGTTTAGTCTCTTTCCTCCACCCCCTATTGCATCGCTCTATTTAACCCTATAGTTACTTCCTGATACTTAAGAGAAGGCAGCCCAACCTCAAGCTAATGCAGCCAGTGTTCCAGCATGTTGCCACACATAGAGCATCTTTGAAATACAAGCCCTAATTATTTTTGACTTTCTGGCAAATGCTCTTAGTTTAAAAGAAATACAGAATTTAACAATCTATTTTAAAAAGTTAATTTTGAAAGTCAGATGGTTTGTCAAAAAAAAGGAGTGTTTTTTAAAAAATTTATTATAATTCACTTACAGAGGAACAAAATATAATTTATTTTTCAACCTAAAAGTACTGCTGGGAAGTGTTTGGGTTGCAAACGTGTAATTTGGAGGGTAATTCAACCTGTTAGAGATACTTTCAGGGGCCCAGGAAATTTTCACACAAGCCTCGTCCAACCTGTTTATCAATCTGGTGAGCCTCCCAGAACCCCACAGAGTCTGTGGGACCTGGGTGTGACAGGTGGCCAGACCTGGCTGGAATGTGGGCTCCGTCATCCATTTACTCTTTGGCTCATCCCTGGTACCGACTATCTGGCTGGAGTTTCTTTTCCTCGGAGTTCACTGAGCTTCTTGGGTCTGTGGGTTGACAGTCATCTTCAGACTTGGAAAATATTTAACCATTATCTTCAAGTACTTTTCTGTTTCTCTCCCCATGCTCCTGAATAGAGACTCCAGTTGCATTTCTAGTAGGCTGGCTGAAGTTGCCCCACAGCTCAGCAATGCCCTGTTCATTTTGTCTCAGCCTTTTAAGAAAGCCATGTTTCATTTTAGATAGTTTCTATTGCTCTATCTTCAAGTTCGCTAATTTTTTCTTCTCTAGTGTGTAATCTGCTACTAATTCTATCAGGTCTGGTTTTCAGGCATGATAACATTTCTTTCTGGAAATCTGACTTTGTTCTTTTTTATGTTTCCCATGTCACCAGTTAACATGTTCAGTTTTCACTTTAGTTTCTTGGACATATGGAATATAGTTTAATGTCCTTGTCAGAGAAGGAAATAGCAACCTACTTCAGTATTCTTGCCTGGGAAATCCCATGGACAGAGGAATCTGGCGAGCTACAGTTCATGGGGTCAAAAAAAGTCAGACACAACTTAGTGACCAAACAACAATGTCTTTGTCAACTAATTCTATCATCTTTATCATTTCTTGGGTGGTTTAGATAGATTGATTTTTCTTCTTACCATGAGTTGAATTTTCCTGCTTCTTTGCATGCCTAGTAATTTTTTATTAGATGCCAGACATTGTGAATTTTACCTTGTTGGGTGCTGGATATATTTGTATTCCTATAAATATTCTTGAACTTGTTTTAGCATTGAGGTTGAGTTACTTGCAAATAGTTTGATCCCTTTGGGGTTTGGTTTTAAGCTTTGCTAGGTGAGATCAGAGCTATGTTTAGTTTATGGCTAATTTTTTCCTACCACTAAGGCATTCTAATATTCTAGCCAATATGCCATTAATTACGAGGTTTTCCACACTGACTGGTGGGAATAGGAACTTTCGTTGGCTCTGCGTCTGCAATAGTTTTTCTAATCCTTCTACATGGTCTTTACTTAGCCTCGGGCAGTTTCCTCAGCCACAGGCACTGATCAGTACTCAGCTGAAGACCCTCTTCAGTTCTTTGGTTTTCTCTCTCTGTGTGTAGCTCTCTGCTTTCCATTACTCTGCTCCATAAATTCTAGATTTCTTGGCTTCCAACTCTCAACTCAAGAAGACCACTGGCTTCTGCCTGGGCTGCCCTTTCCCTGTATGATGCCTGCTGTTAGCCTGGGCCACTGTAGGGATCGCCTTGTTTGTTTTCTACCTCTCAGACCTCATTGTCCTCTACTGCCTGGTAGCTAGTGTCTTGAAAACCTCTGTTTCGTGTATTTGGTTTGATTTTTCAGTTGTTTCAGGTGGGAGAGTAAATTTGTTACTCCATCTTGGTCAAATGTGGAAGTCCTCCAAGACTTTTAATTGGGCAAAATCTGAAGTCCACATTTAAACACCAGTAGTGGGAGGACTTCCCTGGTGGTCCAGTGGTTAAGAATCCACTTTCCAACGCAGGGGATTTGGATTTGATTCCTGGTGGGGGCACTAAGATTTCACATGCCGTGGGGCAAATAAACCTGAGCACTGCAACTAGAGAGAAGATCGCGTAGCACAACAAAGAGCCCACGTTCCTCAACTAAGACCCAACACAGCCAAATAAATAAATATTTTTTAAAAAAACCTACAGTGCTTGAAGAATTTAATATTACTAATAGTGGATTCCCTATTGTATGTCCATTCCTTTACATCTACTTTTCATTTAATCTAGTGTTTATGAGAATTAACAATCTCTCCATTTAATCTAGTGTTTATGAGGATTAAAAATCTGTCCACGTGATGCAGTTAGTAACATGAGACACAGACTCTGCCTTTTCTAGGCATAATAGACATCACTTGTTTATTTCATCTGTCATCAACAAATAATTTATTTAGCACCCTTACCCACTCCAGTGTTCTTGCCTGGAGAATCCCAGGGACGGGGGAGCCTGGTGGGCTGCCGTCTATGGGGTCGCACAGAGTCGGACACGACTGAAGCGACTTAGCAGTAGCAGCAGCAGGTGTGACATAAATATAAATAAGTCAGATTTCTCCCATCGATGATCTTAAGTTTGGCCATTAGATATAGACATATAAATAAATATTTCAATGTTATGTGATATAAATGTCATACTAAAATACAAATAGGATGCTTTAGAGGGGTTGCCCAGCTGAGGGACACATGGGAATGTGTAAAGGGAATCTTCAAGGATGAGGGGAAGGTGATTAAGCAGGTAAGAGGATGTATGTATTCCAAAGCAGGGAGACTTCAAACAATACAACACATGTGTGTGTGCTAAGTTGCTTCAGTTGTCTCCAAATCTGTGTGACCCTATGGACTATAGCCTGCCCAGCTCTTCTGTCCATGGGATTTTCCAGGCAAGGATACTGGAGTGAGTTGACATGCCTTCCTCCAGGGGATCTTCCTAACCCAGGAATCGAACCTGCATCTCTTATCTCTCCTGCTTTGACAGGTGGGTTCTTTACCACTAGCGCCACCTGGGAAATCCATCCAATATGACAAAGGGGAGAGCTAAAATCTCATGTACTTCTGTACAGGCTGAGAGTTAGAGGGCAGAGAGCCTTGTATACCACACTAAGGAAACAAGAGGACTCTGAAAACAATGAGGAAGCAATGTTTGAGCTTTTATCAGGGGAGTGAGAAGCTGCAATGTGGAAGAAGCATTTTAGGAGTGACACACCCAATTCCTGGCCAAAAAAACCTATTAAGATCTTATTGATGCACTTCCCTGGCAGTCCAGTGGTTAGGACTTGACCTTCCAATGCAGGGGGTAGGGGTTCGATCCCTGGTTGGGGATCTAAGCTCCCAAAGGTATTGTGGCCAAAAAACCCCAGGACATAAATAAGAGAAGCAATATTGTAACAAATTCAATAAAGACTTTGAAAATGGTCCACATCAAAACAATTCTAAAAAAAAAGACCTTATGGAAATAGTCCACATAAGAGGAGTTGATGCTTCTCTTGTGGCTCAGACAGTAAAGAATCTGCCTGCAATTCAGAAGACCCCAGTTCGATATCTGGGTTGGGAAGATCTGTTGGAGAAGGGATAGGCTACCCACTCCAGTATTCTTGGGCTTCCCTTGTGGCTGAGCTGTTAAAGAATATGCCTGCAACGCGGGAGACCTGGGTTTGATCCCTGGGTGGGGAAGATCCCCTGGAGAAGGGAAAGGCTACCCACTTCAGTATTCTTGCCTGGAGAATCCCCATGGACAGAGGTGCCTGGAGGGCTACAGTGCATGGGGTCACAGAGTTGGACATGACTGAACGACTAAGCACAAGCACAAGAGGAGTTGATAATATGACACTGAGAAGTAGTAAAAGGGATGGAGAGGAAGAGACTGGTTTGAGAAATGCTCAGGAGATACTTTCTGTAGAACTTGGTGACCAGCTAATGTGGGGAGAACAGGAAATTGATTCCTGGTTTGGATGGAAGAAAGCACCTGAATTGAGATAAGAAATTTAAAGGAAGAAAGGACAGGGCTACGGCTAAAAACAAGATCAGTTCTAGATCATAAAACGGAAACATTGTTCAGACCCTACATTTGTCATAGCTTATCACAGAACACATTAAAGTGATCTGATTACATGCTATTCACTTGCCTGACTGAAGTCGACTGGCAGGACCATATCTTACTTGTCACTGTATCCTCACAGCTGGCTACCCTGCCCGAAGCTCTGGGATAAGTTGAGCCTGAAGCACAGGTGATGGGGAACCCATCTATAGCTGAGATCATCCAGGGAGAAAGAGGAGGCCAAGAGGAGCACTGACACCCCCAAAAAGATGTTCACACCTTGGGGTGAGAAACCGAGAAGTGAGGGACCTGGCTTCACACTGCCATGCAGCTTTCCCATGGACCCGAGGAATACCAGCTGCTTTGTCAGTGTTTTTGGTTTAGGTAAATCATTTTCTTTGTAGATTAACACAAAAGCTTCTAGTGATTGTATAGAAGTATTTGGATCCTTCACTTGAGTATCTTTGCTTGGAAGAAAAGATCCAAGGAGCAAGATTGGGGGTGGAGATGGTTAATGCAGACTGGAGAGAGGCAAAAAGCTACGGGAAGGAAAGATTTGGGGTGTGTGTATGTAGCTCCCCCGACTCCGGAGCTGTAGGAACTAGCTCTGATTTTGCAGTTATGATGGTAGTAAGGAAAAGACTATCTAGGTCAATGTTCTGTTATAGAAATACATCTACTATGCTTAAAGTAAGACCTATAACTGAATTATTTTCATGAATACACAACCTACTGAACAAAATTCCAAATTTTCCGGTATTTATATATACTGTGTCCTAAGTCACTTTAGTCGTGTCCAACTCTTTGCGACCCTATGGACTATAGTACTCCAGGCTCCTCTTTCCATGGGATTCTCCAGGCAAGAACACTTGTGGGTTGCCATGCCTTCCTCCAGGGGATCTTCCAGACCCAGGTATCGAACCCACATCTCTGTCTTCTGCACTGGCAAGGGGTGTTCTTTGCCACTAGTGCCACCTGGGAAGCCCATTTATGTATATTAAGAGGCCACATATTTGAGAATATGACTATAGAACAATATTTTAAATCATATAATACCATTTCAAATATATGGCTTCCCTGATAGCTCAGTTGGTAAAGAATCCACCTGCATTGCAGGAGATCCCAGTTCGATTTCTGGGTCAGGAAGATCTGCTGGAAAAGGGAGAGTCTACCTATTCCAGTATTCTTGGGCTTCCCTTGTGGCTCAGCTGGTAAAGAATCCACCTGCAAGGTGGAAGACCTGGGTTCGATCGCTGGGTTGGGAAGATCCCTTGGAGAAGGAAAGGCTACCCACTCCAGTATTCTGGCCTGAAGAATTCCATGGACTGTATAGTCCGTGGGGTCGCAAAGAGTTGGACACGACTGAGCGACTTTCATTTTCACTTTCAATGGATGCAAAACTTAAATGTTATGGCCCATAGGCAATCCATCTCCCACCATTTCCTGTTGCCAATCCAGCTGTCCATTACTGCTGCCTAATAGGAAAACCAGTGGAGAAAATTCCTTGGCAATCCAGTGGTTAGGACTCTGCACTTTCATTGCCGAGGGCCCAAGGTTCAATCCTTGGTTAGGGAACTGAAATCCTACAAACCATGCAGTGTGGCCCCCAAAAAACCAGTGCCATCAAATAGATGATTTAATCTGCAGATCTGCAAATGATCCTTTTGAGCATCCTCATTTGATGTAATAAACTGTCCCTACTGATCTTGCTTCTTTTCCAACTAAGGGGAGGCTTCCTGACAAAGATTTGGTCTTCAGCTTCCAGAACAGGCTTTCTGAGTCAAGTTCCAGAGTTTTGAGTGGAATGCACAGCAAAGGTTCCTCTGGCTTTTAAGTCCTGTTGTATGTGTGCTCAGCTACTCAGTCATGTCTGACTCCCTGTGGACTGTAGAATCTTCCCATGGACTGTGGCCCACCAGGCCCATTTGTCCATGGAATTCTCCAAGCAAGAATACTGGCGTAGGTTGCATTTCCTACTACAGGGGATCTTCCTGACCCAGGGATCGAACCCACGTCTCTTGGGTCTCTTGCCTTGGCAGCTGGATTCTTTACCACTGAGCCACCTGGGAAGCCTAGTCCTGTTAGCCAACAGTATAATTTAATAGCTGTACTGTCTGTTCCTAATTCTGACAAGCACGATCTGATCAACAGATTGGGAGGAGTGAAATGCTGTGTTTCACACTGAGAGTGAGGGAGAAAGGGGAACGGGGAGCGGGGCAGGGAGAGAGAGAATGAACCTGAAGTCGTGTGAAACAGTCAGACTGAGCTCTCTGAATCTGGCATTTTTAAAGCATATGCCAAGGAGTTTTGTGTTAAAATGGTTAGAGTTACAGATGTACAGACTTCTTCAGATTCTGAAGGTCAAAGCTTCATTTACATTTCAAAGAAACTCACACAAATTAAAATAGATGGGAAATGTTGGATTCCTGCACACCTGTCATCAGCTGCTGTCACAGGTGGCAGATGCTACAGTACTTCTCTGCTGTAAGGTTCATTCAAGCTTCCGATAACTTGTTAAGAGGCAGTGAAAGGATTCTGTAGCTGGTAGACTAATTCCACAGGACTAGGCAGGAAAGGATGAGGACCCTCCTGTTAAATTTCAGTAAAGTACTTCCCCACCCCCAGTAACTCTATTGGGAGTATTCAATCTGGCCCTTCAAGCAAACAGGAGAAGCCAACTATTGTTTAATCAACATCAATGAAGCCATAAAAAGGCAAGTCAAAAAGTACCCCCAGAAGGTTCTCATCTACTATTCTTAGTCTAAGTTGACAGACACAGTAAATTCACCCAGTATTTTCCAAACTTGCTGATTGGAGAGTCGCCTGTGATGGGCATTGTTAAAATACAGATTCCCAGGTTCATCACTTCAAGACTGAGATTCAGGACATTGGTGAGGAGAAGGGGAATCAGGGACTGCTGGGGGTGGGGGTTGGATACAGTAGCTTTAATAAGTGCCTTTTTTTGTGTCTTATGAATGGGCAAGTTTGGGGTACCTGGAACCAATGTAAACTTCTGAGAACTGTTCCCTGATGGTTACAAAGTCAGAGACAGCATCTTCTCAGGGCTTAGTAACTTCTACCCTATAGCCAGTACATAGGGCTTCCCCAGTGGCTCAGTGGTAAAGAATCAATCTGCACGCAATGCAGGAAACGTAAGAGACGTGGGTTCAATCCCTGGGTTGGGAAGATTCCGTGGAGGAGGGCAAAGCAACCCACTCCAGTATTCTTGCCTGGAGAATCCCATGGACAGAGGAGCCTGGCGGGCTATAGCCCGTGGGGTCTCAAAGAGTCAGACACGACTGAACGGCACACACAGTAAGTTGCTGCAGCCGGATTTTTGTCTAGTGCCTTTATAATGAACTTACTGAAGCTGCCAATGACAGAGCAAAGGTTTTGTTTATTAATTAATTGAATTAATTAGTCAACTGATTGCCACTGGCTCTTTGTTGTGACACACAGGCTCTCCGTTGCTGCGCGCACAGGCTTTCTCTAATTGTGGTAAGTGGGGGCTGCTCTCTTGTTGCAGGACACTGGCTTCCCATTACAGTGGGCTCTCCTGTTGCAGAGCATAGGCTCTAGGGTGTGTGGGCTTCTGTAGTTGTAGGACACGGGCTTAGTTGCCCCAAGGCATGTGGGATCTTAGTCCCTGGACCAGGGATTGAACCCATGCCCCCTGCATTGCAGGCAGATTCTTAACCACTGAACCACCAGGGTAGTCCCCAAAATAATTTTTTGGCATAAATTAGAAAACCAGAAAGAGTTGAGTCTAAGGTACTTATCAAATGCGTGTGTGTGTGTGTTTGTGTTGTTACAAGTGTCTTGTGGCATTTGGCATTTTTAACATACCAGTGTTCTTATCTGTAAAACTGGGATAATAATGCCAACTTCACTGAGTTTCTACAAGGACTGAAGAACATCTATAAAACCCCAGCGCAGTGCCTGGCATAGAGTAAGCTGGAATGGAGGTAGACTGAGTCACAATTGTCATTTACACACCAGGATTTACATCGTTATGCTCAAATGATATTATGACTAAAAGCTTGCCTTAAACATCCAGAGGTTATAAAAGTCATGTTCTCACACAATTTAGTTCTGGTGCCATCACTTATGATACAACCTAAATGGAATTTTTCTAGACTATCTCAAACCGTTTCATTATTTTCATAATATTCAGAGTGACACACCGCACAGATGTCTTGCGTGGTCTGTACATTTTGGGGGAAAAAAAAAGTTCATTCTAACACATACATTTAGAGATTGCACATAAAAATCTAGATTTCCAGGTTTTTCCAGGAAATTGAGAGGTTTAAGGATACAGGCCTCTTGTTCTGCTGGAGAACCTGCTGGAGTGGAGGCGGGGCTGTCCCTTTGAACCGGTCACACATGCTGGTGTCTGTCTGCCTCCTGATTCCTGTGACTCACTTGGCCCTTGTAGGCATCTGAGTTTGTCACCCTAACACCCAAAGTGATGTCTTATTTTCTCATACATCTTTGGACTCAGCTCTTTGCCTGGTTAGTAGCTTTTTGAGAAGTACACTTTTATAATCACCAAGGTAATGACTGATTCAGGAAAAGATTACGAATGAATGTTAAAACCATTCCGTGAAAGTGTGAATGAAGTACAGGGCATTTCCAATCTCACAATTTCATCCCATAGACTAGTTGTTGACTACACAGGGAAGAGACGCTTTTACATTGGAGAAATCTGGTGACTGTGACCTCAACTGAGTGTTCAGAATTACCATCCACAAAGGGAAACCACAACTGACATGCAATAAGATCTATAATAGCAAAAAATAAAAACAAAAAATAAACTTATCATCACCATCATGGGCCAGACAGACCCTTGTGATGTGATATATTGAGGAAGTAACATCAGCTATGCAGTCTTCTTGCAAAAAAATTAATCTGACTCTACCAGTGAAGAACCAAGCAGACAAATCCAGATTATGCAACCAACTCCAGAACAACTGACTTACTCTCTTCAAAACCAATCTCATGGAACACAGGAAAAGAAAGAAAGAAAAGATGGGGAAACCTTTCTGAATTAGAGTCTACAAGACATTAGTAGTCAAAGCAGTCCTGAGCCTTGATCTCACCCTCTATGGAGAAAACAAACAGCTATACAGACCCTTGCCTAACCACCCCCCACTCTGCCCCCAGTGGCTCAGTGGGAAAGAATCTGCCTGCCAATGCAGGAGATGCAGATTTCTGGGTTGGGAAGATCCCCGGGAAAAGGGAATGGCTGCTCACTCCAGTATTCTTGCCTGAGAAATCCCATGGACAGAGGAGCCTGGCGGGCTACAGTCCAAGGGGTTGCAAAAGAGTCAGACACGACTGAGTGACTAAACACCACCACCATAAAGATCCTTATTGGGACAACAGGTGAAATATGGATAACTATATATATTGTATAATTAAATGCAGGGCAAAAAATAAGATTGTAACTCCATTACATTTTGATTGACCAGCTCTCTGCTGAAGTACTTTGGTATCCAGGAATCTATTTCACTGTAAGGCCTAAAACTGTGAACATAACTTGTGATGTGTTTGCTCTGTTGAAATAGATCAGAGTTTCTGTAGAAAAAAATGTGCAATTGGGTTGGAGTTGTATAAATGGGCCTAAGAGCTCAGAAAAGAACAAAGGGCACAGAATTGCGTGCAGGGTTTGGTTGGGACAATACTAACTGCCCGGAGAGAGTGCTGGGTAAATGTTAAGTGATGACAATAAGCAGCAGAAAGTCCCAAAGCGGAGCCTTTGCTTTATTGCTTTTAGGAAATTTTACCCACGGAGAGTGGATTACCAGTAAAAAATCATACAGCAATTTCATTCTCCTTTCAGCAGACGCAGATGACCAAGCAGCCAGTGGGAGCAACCCTGGCTGTCTCCACCTGAGACAGTGGTGTATAGTCTCAAATAAGGAGAAATGAAACATGTGAAAGCCTGGCTGGCAGTCATTAGAGTAATTCTGTGTTTGGGCTGCCTCTGTGTTTTGGGGCGGGGTGGGGGGTTGGTGATTGGAGCCATTAACAGCTTACTTTTAGTTTCAGAAGCCACAGATATTTTCATTACTAGTGTCCTCAGGCATAGACTTTTTAATTTAAAAAAAGAAGGAAAGTTCAGGATGGAAATAGCCCATCACCACAGGAACATCTCTGCAGCAGAAACACATTATAGTTTGCCTGTCAATCTTATCATCCGTCACGCCAGGTTTCTTTTTGAGGGTCTGGAATGAGGAGGAGGAAGTGGGGAAGAAAGGTGATGGCAGGGCTGACAGAGGGGCCTCCAGAATCACTACTACGCTGGAAAAGCTGAGGGCTCAATTCCCAAGTGGTATCGACATCTCGGGTTTCTCACCTCCCTGGCTGATAAGAAACTGATCATTCTGAACCTGAGATTTTCCCTACTTCTTCCAAAGCCATTAATACCCTACTTTGAGGATTCTTTTGGACAGGTGTTATGGTAGATTCAAGTTGGCTACAAATTCTTGGTCGCCTCCCCAGTGACCAAGGATGGGTTTCATTCCCCTCCCTTCCTTGAATCGGGGCTGGCTCCGTATCTGCTAAATTAACACATCCCTGCAGAAGTGCATCGAGCAGTTGCAGGCCTGGCCTTCCAGGGGACCTTGGCTTCCTTCCCTCCTCTTAGAACCCAGCTCCCAGGCTGGCTGGGGCCCAAGCCACTCGGGGAGGCCCATGGCCAGCCAGCAGGGATTGGCAGCACCAAGGGGGCCATCATAGCTATCCATGCCCCAGATGACATCGTGTGCAGCCCAAGAAGCCCAGGCCAGGCCAGTCCACACAAAAGGAGCCCAGAATCTGGAGAGAGAATAAAACGGTGCCCTTGGCTGCTACGTTTGAGTGCGGTTTGCTCTGGGAGTTGACTGGAATTGGTAAACTCGCAAGAAAGGTTTATCTTGCTCACCAATGCAGAAGCATGGGACCCAAACCTTACTAATGGGAACAGAACCATTCAGAACAAGGGTCAACATCCTTATTCTCGAGTGGGTTTTGATCTCAACATTGGGTTCAGCTTTTGGATCTCTTTCTGACACTCCACACAGAAAATTTTACAATAGAAAAATTTCATTTTACTACAGCCTCACCCCAACACGTGTGTCTCACACAGACCTTATTTTTTAAACAGAGTTTATTGTATTTAATACATTATAAAATTTGAAAAATTGTAGGAAAGCAGCAGACTCAAACTGGAGCAACTCTAACAAGGAATAATTCTGGCCCCTTTGCAAAACTGATCAGTTTAAAAACAAAGTAATGTTCATATCGGTGAGGCGGACAAAAAAGTGTGACTTCTGTACAAACTATATTTAAAATTTCATGTCTCGCATCTTTCAAATGCAGTGTGCTCATGAGAGTTTTTTTTTTTTTGAAGTTCTGCTCGGTCCCCCATCTCAAGAGAGACATGAAACTTCCCATATGCAGAGAAATGCGATTCTAGGTGTTTTTGTTTTCAAAGGAAAAAGAAAGACAAAGGAAAAAGAAACAATGGATGGCTGTTGGCAATGGAAACCGTAAGGAGATTCGTCCTCATTGCTCATGGCTTGTTTATTGGTCAGAGGCCTTGGGAGGCCCAGGACACTTCACGGCCATCACAGCACCAACTGTAGCTACCACCTTTTTTCTTTTTGCATTTCCTACCTTTTGACATATATATATATATTTATATATTTTTTACACCTTGAGGATATCACTATTCCAATTGTTCCCATATGAATACAGGTGTGGTCTCTATTGGATATAAATGTGTCTTTTATTCAACTTTAGGTCCAGGACTCAGTTTGCTGTCCCAACTGCACATAAATGTCCCTTTTTGTGTTTGCGTTATTTGTGGTGTATGTTTTTCTCCTTTTGGCAGAAGAAATACATCCATCTAGTCCAGAGGCTCTTGCTTTATCCGGATGACAGAGGGTCCACGGGGTGTCCGCCTCAGTTCCCGCCGCAGGACGTATTCGCTGAACTGAGATGAGTCCACGCCTCCCCCACAGGAGCCCACGACTTCAAATCCTCTTTGCTGCAACCTCTCGAGGACCTGTGAGGGGTCGAGACAAGCATCTGGTTAGCGACCAGCTAGGTCCTTTGGCCACGTAAACAGCCCAAAGACTGTCCCACAGTTTGACATCATGCGCAGCTTGAATCCATCTTATCCAAGCCCTAAGTCTCTCTGAGTTTCTGTTTTCAAAGACTCTGGATTCCAAGGCAGGAGGGAGCGAGCAAACGTTTCTAGTACCTACAATGTGCCGTCATAAGCTAGCTCCACAGGTGCCAAGTTATTCACTCATTACAACCACCTGGCAAAACAGGCGGAGCTGGTCCACTTGACAGATGAGAAAACTGAGGCTTACACCTAGTAAGTGATGGAACTGGGTTTCCAACTCAGGTCTCTTTGGCCTCAAATCCCATGTTTTCTGCAATGCCATCTTGTCGGCAGAAAGACAGGGTTCACATTTCAAAGCTCATTTACCACTAACATATCCGGTGAGATGATAAAGACTATGGAGAGACAGTGATGTTATCTGAATTTACTTCATCAGTGATTCAGCCTCAACTCATCCACGCTTGATTCAGCCACTGTTCTAACTGCCTGACACTGAGTTAATATATTTCAGCCTGGAAGACCGATGCAATTTCAACAGCAGAAGAAATGGACTATTAAAGACAGTCAAGCTTTATCTAGAGCTTTTCAAGCTGTGGCATTTGAAATAGATTTATTGCCTAGTGTGCATCCAGAGAGGCAAGAATAAATGCAATGGTTATTTATATATGTCCTATATTAGAAAACATCTAAAAATTTCTCATATAATTAATAGATATTTATAATATAATCTAATTTTGAAACCAAATACCTAATGCCAGAAAGATCCCTAGGTTTGTCATTACTTGTCTGACACTCTTGAATGCAGGGAAGAATTCTTGCAACTCTTACATACACAAAAATATAGGAAACTGATCCACAGCAGTATGTTTCTTTAGGAATCTAACAAGTATTAGACTTCCAAATGTTCCCTGCCAGAATTCTGGATATAGTTAAATTATCTCTACACCACTCTAAAGGCAAGATGATTCAATCATAACTTTAAAAAAATGCCCGGCTCAAATTTTTTATTTTTATTTTGGGGGTTAAGTGAAATATTATCAAATAACTTTCAAAATGTGAATATACAGTAGATCCCTTACTATGTCTTTTTTTTTAACTATTATTTTTGGGGTGCCTACTTTTACATGGAATATAATCTGCTATTTTGCAAAATAGCTAATTAGATGAGACTGGAAAGCAAGAATATACTTTCTAAAAATTAAAACTTCAAATGTTGGCAAATTAAAAAAAACCCAAGCAAGTCCTTATGAGAACAAAATGAACACTCTTCCCTGCAGCATCTACTTCTGTACATGAATTTACAATGCATATGCACACCAGGCAGCAAAAGGACACAATGAAGAAAACAACCTCTAGGTTTAAAAGTAAGACATTAAGATGTGGTGGCAGCTGAGTAAAAAGGTGAAGAACCACTCACTCTAAGATCTCCCCAGTAAAGGCAGGAATGTAGCTTGTCAGCAAAAAAAACACACTAGTTTGCTCGGCCAAACCACAGCCTTGGTAAGGATTCACCTTGATAAGGAGAGGAATTAGGAAGGTAGAGGAAGTTGAGCAATAAAGAACTTATCTCGGATATCGTTTGTCTCTCAGTGTTGTTAGGTTGTTGATTTCCTTTTATAAGGACATTTCTAAGCTGCCTCCCCAGAGGATCTAATATGCATAATATGATAATTATTCAATACAATCGATCCAAGGTTACCTTGGAGGTGGTAAAACTTATTCCCATGTAATGCAGACAGCGTATGCTTCTTGGCCATTCTTCTTTAAGTATCAACTGGTTAACAGCAAAGTTCCTTAAAGTCAGTGATCATTTGGGAATATTGAAATCACTCTGGTAGATACATTGCTCCTGTGCCTTAGCCTGAAGCCTCTGAACACCTAGAGGACTGGGCCTGTCCTCTAGATGGGGCAGGAGCTAGTATGGCCATGTCGTATGACAATGTTAACCCAGATGAAAACCCACCTCTGATCAGACTTGAATAATGGGGCAACATGTCAGGCTTGTGAATGTCTGATAGTTATTCAGGGGCAGGGCCCTGGAGAAGTGATGAAATGCTCCTAGAGAGAGCGGGGGGCAGGGCACGGGTGGGAGAGATTTCAGGGCTCTGGAAGCCCCGCTCAGGAGTGGCACCGGGTGGCTCAGCTGTGCCTCTGCACCTATGTAGCCCAGGGCTGCATCTGGGGTGTGTACCTTCCTCCTGCACGCCCAGCGCTCAGGGTCGGCCAGTCTCCTGCTACTCTGCTCTCAGCCATCTATTCACAAAATTCAAAAATTATAAACAGTTGGGAAACCATCCTTAAGAGGCAGAATGGTAGAGTGGGTGCTTCTAGTCTTGGAGTCTGGGGGGAGTTTTTGTTGGGTCAATACTGAATAAAATCATGGGTCCATTCCAATGAAATCACTCCATGGATTTCCACTGAGTTACACAGACCTGGAGTCAAGACCCAGTTGTGCTTTGTTTTCTCATCAGCAAGACACGGAATTAATAGTGCCTACCTGTTAGGGTTGGTGTAAAAAGACAAAGCACTTGGCCCAGGGCTGGCACACATCAGTTACAACAGTGATCACACCCGCTGGCGTCTAAGGCACGTGGCCCCTCACACTGTGTAAACCCAACTTCTGAATTCTGCCCTTAAGTCTTCTTCTCCTCCCATAAACATCTCTACCTCAAAAGATGCTAATTCCATTCATCTCATTTCTCCATCAAAAATCATAGTCATCCTTGGCTTTGATCCTGTAGCTCACAGCCATTATCAGAAAACCTTGCCAGCTCTACGTTCAAGATATTCACAGTGGTCCAGTGGTCAGGACTGCACTCTCTCAATGCTGAGGGCTTGGGTTCAAGTCCTAGTCAGGGAACTAAGATCCCCCTAAGCAGTGAGGGGAGTGCCCCCAAAACAGAACAAACAAAAATTACTTTGGGAATTCCCTGTCAGTCCAGTGGTTAAGACTCTATGCTTCCATTGAATGGGGGCAGGGGTTCAGTCCCAGGTTGGGACACTGAGATCCCACAAGCCTGCAGCAAGGCCAAAAACATTTTAAAAATAAAAATGAAAACAGAAGCTGAAATTTGTTCAAGGCCATGGGACAATTTTTAAAAAAAGATTTATTTATTGATTTGGCTGCATCTCATCTTAGTTTCCCTGCCACACGTGGGATCTTAGTTTCCCGACCTGAGATCGAACCTGAGTCCCCCTCACTGCAAAGCAAATTCCTAAATGCTGGACCACCAGGGAAGCCCCTCCATACAACAGTTTTAAGACATCATTCAGTACTCTGTTCATCAAGCCATAATGGCACTCGTGAACATGTATGTGCTATGGCAAGTGTGTGCCTGCTTGATTTTGTTAAAGTGTGGACTAGTTTGGGAACAGGCATTGGAACACCTGCATGGCACAGCTAAAAGAAAAAGATATTCAGAGTCGGACACGTCTCAGTTATTGCTCGGACCCACTTTCTAACTGGTCCCCCTGCTTGCCCTGGTTTCTACCTGCCGCTGGAGTATTCATTTTCAAATACGAGTTACAACATGTCGACTTGCTCAAATCCTCAAATGACTTTCCATTTGACTCACACAAGCGAGGGAATCAAGCCCCAAAGAAAGCAACACGAAGAATCCCAGAGTGCTTCCCACCCTCTGTGAGGCCCTCCACTGTCTGTACCGGGGGGCTCGGCACTCCCCACCCCACCTTCACTGCCTTCAAGCCTCACTGGTTTTTCCGATGTTCCTCAATACATCAAGCATGTGCTCCTACCTGGGGAGCCTCAGGACTAGATGCCCCCACCCCTCCAGGATACGCAGCCCCAGGCATCCTCCTCTCACTACCTGCTCAACACTTAGGAGGGTGACTGTTCGCCCGGCCACCCTACTCCATTCTCATAATATAAGCTCCATGAAAAGGCAGCTGTGGTCTGTCTTCTCCCTCTGTATCTCCAGTGCTCATACCAGCACCTGGCACATAACAGGTGCTCAGTAAATGTTTGTGGAATGACTGAATGAAGGCCATGGAGCAGCAGTCCCCAGCCTTTTCGGCACCACAGACTGCTTTTGTGGAAGAGAGTCTTCCCCACACTGGGGTAGCAGACGGTTTCAGGAGGATTCAAGCACGTTACATTTACTGGGCACTTCATTTCTATTACATCTGCTCCGCCTCAGATCATCATGCGTTAGATCCTGGAGGCTGGGGACCCCTGCTGTAGAGGTGTGAAGAGTTTACCAGCCCAGCAGAAGTGCTACCACGTGAGGGCTCTCCAGCACCATGGAGGAAACGCACCCCATAAGGACAAGAGTGAGGAGCAGCCCCGAGAGGGACCCTGGCGGCCACACAGCGCGTGACGACGCGGTACCTGGACTGAGTTGAGGTGACAGTAGCCATTCAGCGGAAACCTGATGACGTGCGTCGAGTCGTGATTCCAGCCCGCGTTGACGGAGTTGCACATCACGTCGCCGATCTCTGGGAACACTTCTTCTATCAAGGATTTGTCTCCGCTGAGCGTGATCCTCTCTCCGAGGTCTGGGGCCACACGCACCACGAGGCACTCGCAGGGCCTTGAAAAGCGACCACTTTCTCTGTCCTGCTTCCATCTTTCCATCTCCAACAGCATGGGCTGAAGCTGAAAATATTTTGCCTCTTCATATAACAAAGTGTAGTCCTTAAAAGAAAAAAAAAAGGTATCTCATACTTAAAAATGCAAACATAAGGTACTGAATATGTCCACATCTAGGGGGGTGAATTTCTTACCTCTGTTATTTTGATATTCAAATCTGGGTGTAAATGTTTTATTTGTAGAGACAATTTGCATTCACTCATTCTTGCAGTGATTGTAATAGGAGTTAAGAGTAATAACTGGGCTTCCCAGGTGGCACTGGTAGTAAAGAACCCGCCTGCCAATGCAGGAGACATAAGAGACAAGGGTTCGATCCCTGTGTTCGGAAGATCCCCTGGAGGAGGGAACAGCAACCCATACCAGTAGTCATGACAGGAGAATCCCATGGACAGAGGAGCCTGGTGGGCTACAGTCCATAGGGTCGCAAAGAGTTGGACACGACTGAGTGACTTGGACAAGAGTAATAAGGGGTAGGTGGGACACTTCCCATGAACTAAGTCCTACCATCCCCAGAGTTACCCAGTGATTTGGGAATCGTTTTTATTCCCATTTTGCAGATGAGAAAACTAGTGTGTGAAAGGATTCACCAAGACTTCTGTCTTTGTAGGAAAATGCCTTTGAGTATTTAAAGCTTGATTGTGTTGTTGAGAATCCACGTTATAACCTCAGGATGGAACATGTACGTGTGTCGAGGTGACAGAGGCATAGCTGTGCCCTATTCACCCCGAGTCTACGCTCCTTGCCACCTGCAGTGGCAGCTCTAGGACTTCTCGAGGAGGGGGAAGGGCTGGCCCACCCTGCAAGTGGGGGTGGAGAGCTAGGGAATGAGCGCCTGCTTTTACTTATGGATGGGTGAGGGTTTGAGAGAGGCTGATGGATGATGCGCTGACCCCTGCCAGCCCTCAGTGCCCCCATCACAAAGCGAGAGAGGCGACAACCTCCGGCCCGGGCTCCTGCAAGACGGTGGTGCAGTCCCCAGTGTTCACCGCCCCACTGTTTACAACAGCCAAGACGTGGAAGCAACCCCAACATCCGTCGACAGAGGAATGGATAAACATGTGGCACATATATACAATGGAACATTACTCAGCCATTAAAAAGCATGAAATAATGCCATCTGCAGCAACGTGGAGAGACCTAGAGATTGTCATACTGAGTGAAGTTAAGTCAGACAAGGAGAAATAGCAAACAACATCCCTTATGTGAGAAAATCTAAAAAAGAAATGGCACAAACGAACTTATTTACAAAACAGACTCACAGACTTAAGAGAATGAACTGGGGGGAGAATGGGGTGCAGGGGTAGTTAAGGAGTTTGGCATGGACATGTACACACTGCTATATTTAAAACAGATAAATAACAAGGACCAACTGTATACCACAGGAACTCTGCTTAATGTTATGTTGCAGCCTGGATGGGAGGGGTGTTTAGGGGAGAATGTGCATGCTCAGTCATGTCTGACTCTTTGCAACCCCATGGACTGTAGCCCACCAGGCTCCTCTCTATGGGATTCACCAGGCAAGAATACTGGAGTGGGTTGCCATTCCCTTCTCCAGGGCATCTTCCTGACCCAGGGATCGAGCCTGAGTCTCAAGTCTCCTACACTGACGGGTGGATTCCTTACCACTCCGGCCACCTGGGAAGCCCTTGGGGGAGAATGGACACATGTCTATGTATGGCTGAATCCCTTTGCTGTCCACCTGAAACTATCACAGTGCTGTTAATAGGCTGTACTCCAGAATAAAATAAAAAGTTAAAAAAAAGAAAAAAGACAGCAGTGCAGGAAAGGAAACTAACCTACTCTGAAAGCACAGGAACCCAGTCTTCGGGAGTAGTTTCTTCTCGTCTTAAAAAACTCTATTAACATACATACAAGCCACAGAACGGGAGGACAAGAGAGGCTGAGCGGGAGGCAGAAGCTTAGGAACAATGTTATCAAGCAGGTCAATATTATGTCTAAACGTAACTATGGCCACAATCATTTCTGGCTGTAAGATACGTGGGTGCTTGTCCAGACACGCTGGCTGAGAACATTTTAATCACTGACAGGCATGTTGCCTTCCTTCCAACTGGCTGGAGCTGGCAGGCGTTGCCCGGGGCCTTGCAGGGAGAGCCAATGCCTGAGCTCAGGGCCCGAGTGCCACCAGAGGCCTCAAGACGGGACAGGGCAGGAGGGAGGGTCACCACGGGGGAATGCTTTATTTGTCACTTTGCTCTTTTTGGCAAATAGCAGCGGTGACATTATTCAAGCCTTCCAGAGAAAACAGTTTGGAGGAGCAGGAAAAGAACAAGCGAGCCCCTGCTGGATCACTGCCTTCGAAACAGAGAAACTCGGGCCAGGTAGAAGACACGATTGTGGACGCAGGTCAGCAGAAGGGGCTGCTGCTCTACTGTCGTCTCCTAGCAACCCCATCACTACGGGAGCCCCTCCCATCATCTCATTTCACCTGCTCTGCCTCCTGACTCACAGGAGCTGCTGTTTCGTTTGGTGTTGAAAACCAAGCTGAGGTGTGGCCGCTCTTAGGGCAGAGCTGAGCCCCTCAGCCCAGCCCAGCCTGAGGGTAGGAGTGGGGTCTGCGGGTTCCTCCCAGTCCACCCGGGGTCTCCACTACCGTACCCTGGCCGTCTTTGAAGGCCACCAACTGTGAGATACCAACCTTAGTACTTACTCATCAAGACGACGGCTCTCAAGGAAATTTAAGAACATTATTGAGAGTTAGTTACACAAGCAATAGAAGCGAGACCTTCTGCTACTGCTTTTTATTTCTCTGTGAGATTTAATTACAAATTTTAACACAAGAAAGAATCTGGACTTCTGAAAGGATGCCATCAAGTCTTTAAATCTTTTCTTTTTCTTTAAATGCTTTTATTTATTTTTGGCTGTGGTGGGTCTTCACTGCTGTGTGGGCTTTTCTGTAGTTGTGGCGAGCAGGGGCCCTACTCTCTAGTTGCGGTGCATGGGCTTTGCATTGCAGTGGCTTCTCTTGTTGCAGAGCGTGGGCTCTAGGGTACAAAGGCTTCAGCAGTTGCGTGAGGGCTCAGTAGTTGTGGTTCCCGGACTCTAGAGCACAGACTCAATAGTTGTGGTGCACAGGGCTTGTTGCTCTGTGGCAAGTGGGATCTTCCCGGATCAGGGATTGAACCCATGTCTCCTGCACTGGAAGGCAGATTCTTTACCACTGAGCCACCAGGAAAGGCCAAGTCTTCAAATCTTAAAGGTGCTCACAGCAATGTTCTTGACCAGCCTTGACCCTGTGCAGGAATCCTTTCTAACATCACTGAGTCATGACCACTCAACCCCTGACTGAATGTTTGATGCTTATAACCTAACAAGGCACAGTATTTTCTTTGTTTGCAGCTCTGATTATTGTAAATGTCTTCATTAGAATGACCTGAATTTCCTGTTAACTTCAACTTACTTGTTCTTAATTCCACCCTCTGGAGTTTCAGCCATCTTAATCTTTGACAAAGCCTTTGACTGTGTGGATCACAACAAACTGTGGAAAATTCTGAAAGAGATGGGAATACCAGACCACCTGATCTGCCTCTTGAGAAATTTGTATGCAGGTCAGGAAGCAACAGTTAGAACTGGACATGGAACAACAGACTGGTTCCAAATAGGAGTACGTCAAGGCTGTATATTATCACCCTGTTTATTTAAGTTATATGCAGAGTACATCATGAGAAATGCTGGACTGGAAGAAACACAAGCTGGAATCAAGACTGCCGGGAGAAATATCAATAACCTCAGATATGCAGATGACACCACCTTTATGGCAGAAAGTGAAGAGGAACTCAAAAGCCTCTTGATGAAAGTGAAAGTGGAGACTGAAAAAGTGGGCTTAAAGCTCAACATTCAGAAAACGAAGATCATGGCATCCGGTCCCACCACTTCATGGGAAATAGATGGGGAAACAGTGGAAACAGTGTCAGACTTTATTTTTTTGGGCTCCAAAATCACTGCAGATGGTGACTGCAGCCATGAAATGAAAAGACGCTTACTCCTTGGAAGGAAAGTTATGACCAACCTAGATAGCGTATTCAAAAGCAGAGACATTACTTTGCCAACAAATGTTCGTCTAGTCAAGGCTATGGTTTTTCCTGTGGTCATGTATGGGTGTGAGAGTTGGCCTGTGAAGAAGGCTGAGCGCCAAAGAATTGATGCTTTTGAACTGTGGTGTTGGAGAAGACTCTTGAGAGTCCCTTGGACTGCAAGGAGATCCAACCAGTCCATCCTGAAGGAGATCAGCCCTGGGATTTTTTTGGAAGGAATGATGCTAAAGCTGAAACTCCAGTACTTTGGCCACCTCATGTGAAGAGTTGACTCATTGGAAAAGACTCTGATGCTGGGAGGGATTGGGGGCAGGAGGAGAAGGGGACGACAGAGGATGAGATGGCTGGATGGCATCACTGACTTGATGGACGTGAGTCTGAGTGAACTCCGCGAGTTTGTGATGGACAGGGAGGACTGGCATGCTGCGATTCATGGGGTCGCAAAGAGTTGGACAGGACTGAGCGACTGATCTGATCTGATCTGAATGTTTGACAAGTTAACCCTTCAAACATTTGAAGACGACTGTTGTGTCTTAATACTATTCAGGCTGAAAATACCCAATTGTTTCAGCTCCTAATCATTTGTTAGGACTTCAAAGTTCTTCAACATCTGGTAGCTACAACTGGCCCTTAAACAACACAGCTTTGAACTACATGGGGCCCACTTATAGATGGGATTGTCCCACTAACTATGTACCATGATGCTACAGGATCTGCGGTTTGGTTGAATTTGTGGATGTGAAACTACAGACACAGAGAGCCAGCTGCACGCAGGCTTGGAGCTCCTAACCCTCACACTGTTCAAGGCGCAATGGTACTTGAACTTGTCAACAGCCTTCCTAAAACCCAGACCAGAACGGAACCTAACGTTTCAGACATGCTCTAATAAGCGCATCACACAACCTTCGTACAACCTGGCTGGACACTGAAGCCACCGTGAACTCAGCCTGTGTTGGTTCTCAGTTGCTGTGGTAATCATTACCGCCTGTTTAGTAGCTTAAAGCAGCACTTGTTTATTCTCCTCCTGTTCCGGAAGTCAGAAGTCCAAGCGGGGTCATCACAGCTGTGTTTGTCCTGGAGGCTCTACGGGAGAATCCGTTTCCGTGGCTTTTCCGGCTTCCAGAGGCTGCACCCCTGGCTTCCGGTCCAGCAGCACCGCCCCCTCTGCTTCCAGTGTCCCATCTCCTGCTCTTACTCTGACCCTTCACCTCCTTTTTTCACTTGTAAGGACCTTTGAGTACGTTGGCTTCATCTGGATTATCCAAGATAATCTCCCCATCTCAAGATCCTTAATCTAATCACACCTGCAAAGGACCTATTACCATGTGAGGTGACATCCTCATAGCTTCCAGGAATTAGGACATGGATGTCTTTTTTTAAAAAAAAATCTTTTTAAAAGAC
Source organism: Bos taurus (assembly GCF_002263795.3). Lineage (NCBI taxonomy): Eukaryota > Metazoa > Chordata > Mammalia > Artiodactyla > Bovidae > Bos > Bos taurus. The sequence continues at coordinate 30,427,770 of NC_037351.1, read as the reverse complement.
TTTTTGATGTGGGCCATTTTAAAAGTCTTTACTGAATTTGTTACAATACTGCTTCTGTTTTATGTTTTGGTTTCTTGGCCCCGGGGTGTGTGGAATCTTAGCTTCCTGACCAATCTTAGCTTCCCAATCAGTATGGAACCTGTACCCCCTGCATTGGAAGGCGAAGTCGTTAAGACTGGACCACTGGGAGGTCCCCAAGGATGCCTTTGGGAGGCATTATTCTGCCCTCCACACAGCATAAGATCCTATTAGTGTTCCTGGCAGCCCCAAAGTCCCATTATTCTATTCACATTCCCTCAGAGTGAAATTCCTACACCTTTTTTTGCACAGCTGTTATGGAGCTAGATCTGCCTCATTCAGCATTTATGAACAATTTAAAATCCTCTATTACTTATCCCTCTTTAAATTACATACTGGAGGTTCTGGACTTGTTCCAGTGTAACGAGAAAATTCAGATTCTTTTACCCAACGTTCTTGGTCTCCTTCTCATTTTGGTGTCATTTTGAACTGGGTGTTCTGTTTCTATGTGTGAATCATTTTTTAAAGTACAGAGAGGACAGGGCTACCTACAGGCCTTTGTTCAGGCTGACTCTTGGGTCATAAATTTAGTCTCTGGATTCAGAATGCCAAGTGGTTATACAACCTATAATCCAGCTCATAACTGTGGCATCTATTAGACATCTTTTTGAAATACTGTGCATTTGGGTGGGACTTTGTGGGGAAGGCTGGAGGTGTGCAAGGGGCTCCAGGTTGCCATATTGCCAGAGACTCCCCGTTAACTGTTTACGGCTCCAGGCTACTTATCTGTCAAATGAGGGGGATAAATTGCATTCAAGTTGCTTCCGGCCCTGCTAAACTATGAGTCTGTGTCCATGACAAAGCCCGGACCTACAAGTTTGTCTACCATAACCCCAAAGTAATGAGACTAAAGGACTTGGGTTACAAGTCCCCCTACACTGACTCAGACCACCTCTTTTTTTTTTTATCTCTGAGTTCACAAGCTGGGTGTGTAATAATCCATTCTGAAATCTGCCCATGGACTGACAGCCTCTTCCTACCTAAGTTGCTCACTGCTGCTAAGTCGCTTCAGTCGTGTCCAATTCTGCCATAGATGGCAGCCCACCAGGCTCTGCTGTCCCTGGGATTCTCCAGGCAAGAATACTGGAGTGGGTTGCCATTTCCTCCTCCAATGCATGAAAGTGAAAAGTCAAAGTGAAGTCGCTCAGTTGTGTCCGACTCTTTGCGACCCCATGGACTGCAGCTTACCAGGCTCCTCTGTCCATGGGATTTTTCAGGCAAGAATACTGGAATGCGGTACCATTGCTCACAGTTATATTATCTGCTTTGGGAAAATTAGGGAAACACTGGCCTTTATCAGGTTTTTGGCCCTGCTCAATGATGTCTCAAGGATCCTGCTAAGGGTCATTCAAGTGAAGGATTAAAAGGGTTCCTCTGAAGGTCAACCAGCAGATGGGACGTCATCTCACGGACCTAGCCTTGAACCATCTCAAGCTGCCTGGTGTTCTTTTAGTCTCTCTTGACTACCTTGGCTCCATTTCTTCCTTTTCCGCTGATCTGCAGGGCAGAGCCCTCTTGTGCCGCAGGAGCGAAGGCTGGAGAAGGGTTGAGCACATGCGCTTGGTGCAGCTATCAGCTCCCCACGCCAGCTTGCCTCCCAGCATGGTCCTCCATCAGCCCTAGAACCAAAAAGGTGGCTCCTGTTGTTACCATCTCCTGTATGGCTAAGCTCACGCTGGCCATCCTTTTCTAGGTAGGCTCCTTTGTATCAGTCCTTCTCTGCTTCCTGAGTTTCCCTTGTGGCTCAGCTGGTAAAGAATCTGCCTGCAATGCGGGAGACCTGGGTTTGAAAGGTCCCCTGGAGAAGGGAAAGGCTACCCATTCCAGTATTCTGGCCTGGAGAATTCCATGAACGCTACAGTCCATGGGGTTGCAAAGAGTCGGACACAACTGAGCGACTTTCACTTTCACTTCTCTTTGCTTCCCAGCCGCCTCCCATCTCATCAGAGAACTCCCTGCAGAACAGCCCGCCTCTACCGCCACTCTCCTTTCTTTCCTCAATAGCAATCACACAATTATACTGTCTCAATTGCACATTTTTTAGAGATTATCCTGTTTCCTTTTAGGCTTTCTGGCCTTGTGGTTATCTCTTTGGTCTCTCAATTTCTTTTGAAGTCATTTTCCCTGAAGCCTCAGTTCCTATCTGATGATGCCTGCCTTCCTTTTGTCAATTTTTGCAAACTCTGGACGACTCAGCCTCCTGGAGACGGGCAGGTGTTTACGGAACCACAGCAGGTTTGGCCCCAGTTCTTCTTATGAAGGAAGTGAATCCAAAGCATCACCTCTGCTTTCAGCAAAGTGAGTCCAGAATGTTCTAGATGCCGTCACCTTCTCCACTCCCAGGCTGATGTTACCTTCCCTAAGACAGCATCAACCATATCTCTCAGCCTCATAACCAGTAAAAGAGAGGTTATTCACAGACCTTTTCATGCTGAAATAATTTTAAAGTCCTAGAACACACATTTTTTTTAATTAAAAAAATTTTCTGAGATTTGCAAGTTTTGAGAAGCAGAAAGATCAAGATCTCATTTTACAGGTGATTCCACTGACGTTCCCTGAGACGCTGGAGAGAGGTACACAGAAGAGGAAAGTAAACGTGAGCAGACTCTAAGAGGCATATGGGCCATGTTTCAAAAGTTTATTTCTTGATTAAATATTTGAATTCAGAAGACATTTTCCTACAGGGAGGAAAGTGATATACGCAGTACGCTGCTTTCCTACTGCTGCCATCAGAGATTACCACACATTTGGTGGTTGGAAACAGCACAGATTTATTCTCTTAAGAGTTCTGGAGGTCACAAGTCTGAAATGGGTCTCCCGGGGCTAAAGTCGGGGTATTGGCAAGGCCACCTTCCTTCCAGAGGCAAGGGGAAAAAATATTTTTCAGCTTCCAGAGGCGACCCTGTTCCCCTGGCTCCTATCCAGCCACCACACCACTTCCTTCCTCACATCTTGTCTGACTCTGACCTCCTGCCTTCCTCTTTCACTTCTGAAAACTCCTGTGGTTCCACTGGGCCCGCCTGGATTATCATGGATAATCTTCCCAGCTCACTGGCTCTTAAACTTAATCACATCTGCATGGTCTCTTTATGCCAGGTAAGGTGACACTCACAGGTTCTGAGGATTAGAATGCAGACGCCTTTGGGGGCCATTACTCAGCCTCAACACGCAGCTTCCAGTTCCACAAAAAACTTCAAAGGCTTATTTCACTCCTAAGGTACGTGAAGTTTTACGGGTCCTTCCACTCAAAAGGCAACTCAGCCACTCTTTCATGCATTTTAAGACCTGTCTATGTGCAGCTGCCAAGCTAGGCACCGTGGGCATAGAGAAGGCTTTTTGGTGGGAAATGCGTCCAGCTCTCCCCACAGAGATCTAGAAGCCCTCCTCCTACCCACGCTTGGGACATGGGATCCTGCTCCTGGGCCATGGGATCCTGTTCCTGGGCTGTGAGATCCCTCAGCTTGCTTCCCAAGATGGCAGGTCATGTACGTATCAGGGCACTTGCCGAGAGGAGGTGCCAAGAAAATGAGGGGAAATGAAAGTATTTTTTATATTACATTTCATCAAAAGCACTCATGTAGTAGTTATCATAAACAAAAACAGATCCCCATAAAACTTTCCTTAAACAAATTTTTTTTGAGAGCGTGGGCCACCACAGTTTTCTCACTGTTGGAGGTTTGGGACTTCTAAAATTCTTAATTTCCCTGGCTCTGCAACCTTCCCTCCCTTTCTTCCCATATTAATTTTTTAGAGCAGTTTTGTTCAGGGCAAAATTGAGCACAACATATAGAGATTTCCCATGTGTCCCCTTAACCCTACATGAACAGCCTCCCCCAACTTCGACATCCCTCATGAGGGGACCATTTGTCACAATCTATGGACCGACACTGACCCACCATACCCAAAGTCCTCATTAGGGTTCATTCTTGCTGTTGGCCATTGTGTGAGTTTGAACAAATGTCTGATGACATGTATCCAGCATTATAATATCATACAAAGTGGTTTCACTGCCCTAAAAACCCCTCTGTGCCTCGCCTATTCCCCTCCTCACCCGCATACGCCTTTCTTTTCCTCAAAGCCTGGAAGGACTGGTCCACTTACTTCATTCCCCTTGCTACCACTTGGGACTTCTTGCCAGGAGGCTTGCTCCCTGTTCAGTGCCATTGGCTTCTAGCTCCTCCTGACCACTCTTGTTTTCCTGGGGCAAGGATGCCCAGCCTACAATTTAAATGATGGCCAGTAAAGGAAACACAGGCAGTGGCGAAGTCCCTTCTCTCCCTGCCACTGTCTCCACTCTCAACTCTCCAACTTTTCAAAAGAAAGCCTAAAGTGTACACTTAAACCTATCAAGTCTTTAGACATACGTTGCCGTTTATGAGAAATGAGAGGCTAGAGTAATGAGCTCCCATAATCAGGCAAATTCAGATGGTGGGACATTCCATAGGGCAACTGGCCAGTCTCTTTAGCAAGTCAGCATCATATAAAAACAGAACTATGTGTGTTCATGTTCAATCGCTTAGTTGTGTCTGACTCTGTGACCCGTGGACTGTAGCCCACCAGGCTCCTCTGTCCATGGGATTCTCCAGGCAAGAATACCGGAGTGGGTTGTCATTTCCTCCTCAGGGGATCTTCCTGACCTAGGGATTAAATCTGTGTCTCCTGCTTGGTAGGCAGATTCTTTACTGCTGAGCCACCAGGGAAGCCCCCAGAATGGTATTATACGAGATAATAAAAAGGTACGGACATAACTAGATTCAATGAAGTCTTAGATGAGATATCAACTCGGGAAAACCAAATAGAAAGGACATTTTTGGGGTCAACCATGGAAATGTGAATATGGTTGCAAAATTAGAGGAAATAAAATTTATTAAAATGGAAAGATAGAGATATTGTCTGAAATAAGCATAGAAAAAGACCCAGAAGGCTATGCACTCAGGTTTTATCAATAATATCAGCAATCTCTGAGTGGGATATACTGTTTAAACTTTTTTTTTTGGCTTATCTATATTTTCAAATTGTCTACAATGTACATATGCTTTTTCTACAATATTAAAAAGCTATTAGAAACAACTAATAGACGTTTGAACTTAAGCCAGGAAGAGGTAAGTTGGGGACTATCTGCTGAATTTTTCTTTATCTAAGAAGGCTAGACATTCATCAGATACCAAAAGAGATGTCAGCAACATGGCGGACACTTACCAAAGATGTTCAAAATAGAAGCCTAGAGAGGGATAATTTTGTGGTTCTCCATTAAAAAAAGGAACTAAAGCTCTGGACTCCTGATGAAGTGGGAATCACAAGTGTGTGCTTATGTACATGCATGCATGAGTGTATATGCATGTGTGCACCCACACACACCTATGCATGCATGGGTGTGAGCAGAAAAGAGAGCAATGATGAATGAGTCAGTGTAATGGAGGTGGGGGGCAGGAAATGAAGGGAAGATGAACAGACAGTCTTCACAATAAAACCCAGCAGAGAGTTGTACAATCACTTATCTAGAGAAGAGATTCCAACATCTTTCAGTGGGAGCAAGGCACAAGCAGCTGCCACTTAAGTGGTGTTCTGAAGTATGAAATTATCTAAATTGTTAAATGGGTATCTGGCTCAGACAGCACATTTGCAGAATGAGATTTTCAGGGGCTGAGGATGCTGTGATTTCGAGATCGCAGGCATGTGCTCAACCCAGCATCAAACAGCTGGAGATGGGGGGCAGGTAATCAAGGAATGTGTTCCCTGCAAAACCAGGAAGAGAGATGCTCTCCACATGTCGGATGCCACGTCCCTTTCCCAAGGTCAGGAAATAAACTCTGCTGAGGAAGAAAGCACTATTGTACTGCTCAGGAAGGGGCAGACTGAGCCCGTCTGCATGCTCCAGCGCTTGTGATTTGCACGATCTGCAGTACACACACTCCCATCATCAGCCAGTACAGCTCAGGTTCTCCCGCTGCTCCACCAGGATCCCGACTCCCTGTACTTTACAGCCTGTCACCCAGAGGTTCCGCGGGAAACATTTCAGAGCTCTGGGACACGTGAGGTTCATCTGAAGTACTTTTTGTCTTCCCCCAAGCGTGGGCTACAGTTGAATCCGTAGGCAATTAAAGGGTGTGTTCTGTGCTCAGCCTTGATGAACGGCAGGTCTTCCAGGGCTCTGGAATCCCAAGGGAGCACCATAGCGCAGGGAAGCACCCATCCCATCCTCACCAGGGGGGTGACAGGTTGAGTCCTCAAGGAACCGTCCTCTGGAATAGGTCACAGCTTAACTCCCATGCAGTCTTTCTGAACGTCTAACTTGAATGTTCTTGGAGGAAAAATAATGCCTGCCACATTTAAATGTGTTTAAAACGCCTAGCTCTGTTTCTGGAACAGAATGCAACTAGAAACTCATGGCTATTACCAGGTTCTCACTGTGATTCACCATAAATTGCTTTATATTCCCTGGCATCTGTATCTCTTTTAATCATGGAAATTATAAATTAATATATTTGCCACACAAGTAGCTTAGGATGATGTTGCAAACGTACAGGCTTTATGTTTTCCATTTAGTCCTATAAGGTTTTAAAATATTTGTATTTATTTTTGGCTGCATTGGGTCTTAGTTGTGGCACACAGGATCTCTGGTTGAGGCGACTGGGCTCAGCAGTTGTGGCACGAGGGCCTAGCCAACACGAGGCACATTGGCTTGCCTGGGAAATCCCATGGACAGAGGAGCCTGGTAGGCTGCAGCCCATTGGGTCACAAAGAGTTGAACACGACTGATGTGACTGAGCACACACGCGTGCACACAACTGTAATATTAAATATCAGCCACAAGTGTTGAAATAGCCAGTCAACAGCACCTTAAACTAAGGGAGATTTGTTTTTCTCACATGAGAAGTCAGAGGTCCCTGGCTATTGGCAGTGGTATCTGCCTAGTGATGTTATCAAGGACCGGACGCTGTCTTTTTGTTATGTCATCTTCAGTGTTGACGTTCTGGCCTCATGCTTGTCACCTCAGGGTCATAAGGTGACTGTCATAGCACTCACATCTCTTAAGTCTCCTGCATTGGCAGGTGAGTTCTTTACCACTAGCACCACCTGGAGAAGGCAATGGCAACCCACTCCAGTGTTCTTGCCTGGAGAATCCCAGGGACAGGGGAGCCTGGTGGGCTGCCGTCTATGGGTCACACAGAGTCGGACACGACTAAAGTGACTTAGTAGCAGCAGCAGCACCACCTGGGAAGCCCATACAGCTGGGTACATAGTGCTAAACAAGAGAGAAAAATAATTACAAATACACTGTGTGTGACCATGGAAAATAGGGGATACAGGCAAATCTAAGCTAGACTAGGCACAGGATGGCTTAGTGATGAAAATGATGACCCCTAAGTGATAAATAGGGCTTCCTAGGTGGCTCAGTGATAAAGAGTCCACCTGCCAAGCAAGGGATATGGGTTTGATCCCTGGATCGGGAAAATCCCCTGGAGAAGGAAACGTCAACCCACTCCAGTATTCTTACCTGGGAAATCCCATGGACAGAGGAGCCTGGTGGGCTGCTGTCCATGGGGTTGCGAAAGAGTTGGACAAGACCTAGGGACTAAACAACCAGAAGTGATAAATCAAGGTCAGGGAAAGAACATCAGACAGACGGAGCAGTCTGCTCTGAAGGGGGACAAGAAGATGGTGGGGCACAGGTGTAAGAGCCAAACAGGCAGGGGTCTCGGGGGCTCTGACAGGGCTGTGCTGCTTTGCTCCATGAACAATGAATGGGAAGCCCCTGTAGAGGGAGTCTGAAGCAGAAGCAGGTCACAATACAGTTTGTTTTTTGTAAGTGTCCCTAGGTGAGAGGTGGAGTGGGAGATATAGGGAGGAAACGGAGACGAAGGCACGGCCGTAGAAGGGCAACAGGAGGGGACCTGGCCACAGTGGAAGTGTTTTGACCTTCACCGCATCAGGGTCGACTTCCCATTGTGAGGCTGTGGTAAGATTCAGTGAGAAGTTACACCAGGGAGAACTGGGATCCCTCCACTGTTTCTGACAACTTCATGAGGATCTACAATGATCCCAGAAAGTTTAATGAAAAGAAGTGTCTCCTAGTTTCAACATGGAAAGTGGAGGAGAAGGAGTAAGTGTAGAAGAGAGCAGACCAGTGATGAGTCATCTGAGCTGCCGGACCTTGGACCAGGGACGGGGGATAAGAGATGTGGATTGATTCCAGAAGTATCTGGAGCGTTCTATGGGCCGATGGATGGATGGATGTGGGAGGGGCAGGACTGGAGCAGAAAGGCAGATTCTGGCATTTTCCTGAGATAGGACACAAAGGAAGAGGAGCTGGTTTGGTAGTGGGGAGGAGGAGGCGGGCCTGGCCAGCTCCTGGGTGGGCAGCTCAGGTTAAGGAGGCCATGAATGATCCAGGTAAAGGTTCTGAGTGGAAGTGCAATCACCTTAAAAGAGAAATAAAGGTGACATTTCGCCTCCACCCGCTTCCCAAGCCCCAGTGCCTTCCTTCTAGGAAAACATCAGAGACTAAAGCCCCTTTGGTCCCATGGCAGCCCGGACATCACACTTGGCGTCCTTTCTCTACTGGCCCAAGTTGCTCTACCAGCCGTAACGCCTGCCACCTGGGGCTCTGGGTCTGCAGAGAGGCTGGGGTCACCCCCAACCCCCACTGTCCGCCCCCCCACCGCAGCCGCCTCTCCCCTCCCCCACTCCTCCCTTCACTTCTGTGCATCTCCACAGGGGGCCTCTGCCTGCTTTCTAGCAGCAGCCCTCACTTTCTTCCTCTTTTTTTGACCTTCTTCCATGGCAGCTGGTGTGGGAAGTGGGTGGTGATGTTCAACTCTGCAGCTGGTAGGCCCGGAAGCATGGGGCCTGCTGTCTACCATCCACTGGCTGGCTCTGCTTGGTCTAAGCAGGTTGCGTCCCCAGCTCTAGGCTGAGTGCTGGAGACAGAAGACTTGCCGCCTGGGGACCTCCCTGGTGATCCAGTGGTTAAGACTTCACCTTCCAATGCAGGGGCTGTGGGTTCGATCTCTGGTTGGAGAGGTAAGATCCTGCATGACTCATGGCCAGAGCCCCCACAAAAAAAAAAAAAAAGAAGACTCGTGGGCTGGCAGGAAAGGGCACGCGGAGAGAAGCATGTATATCGTGGGCTGGCAGGAAAGGGCACGTGGAGAGAAGCATGTATACAGTGAAGAGCACCCTTGAAAACTGCCTAGTAAGGCGCCATATTACAGATCCGCAAGACAGTTTCCTTTCCGAGTTGGAAGAGACTATCACTGATAAAGCTGCCAACTTTCATTTAGGAGCCACGTTGCACAAACCAACTTCCCACATCTGTAAACGCTGGAACTGGGCTCAACACCAAGAGAGGCCGGCTCTGGAAGGTTCCCAGGAACTGCCACTGGCTGGGGAGCAGCAGGGCCAGGAGAATTCCTCCAGCTCATTCCAGGGCTGCAGGGAGCTCTACATGCTCACTGCAGTTATTACTCTTAGTTTTCTGCCAAGTGTATATTGTTCTCATGGAAGCGACATGTGTACATGACATGACTCTTCTATACTCTTTCCCATGTGGCTAATCATGCCTGGCACAGGCCCACTATTCAAAGTCCTGAAGGAGAGGGTGGATGAGAGGCCCCTCAGATCCCTGTTAATTTTAAGATCTATTCTTCTTTTGGTGCAGTGGTAAAGAACCTGCCTGCCAGTGCAGGAGATGAAAGAGACCCGGGTTCGATCCCTGGATCAGAAAGATCCCGGGAGGAGGAAATGGCAACCCACTCCAGTATTCTTGCCTGAAGAATCCCATGGACAGAGGAGCCTGGAGGGATACAGTCCATGGGGTTGCACAGAGTTGGACATGACTTGGCACTTCTAGATCTTTTTCTATTTACACATATATATGCATAATTTTTACATGAATAGAAACATACTATACATATTCTACAACTTAATATTTTCATTGAATAAAATCTTGTTTTTCCCCCCACATATCAACTAATCCATAGTATGAATATTCTATAATATTTTGTAACCATCTGCCATTGTTAAGCATTTTTGATTGTGTCCAGTTTTGCTATAACAAATATAACTATAGTAAATGTTCTATGTACATGTATCTTTGAATATTTATGTGTTATTTCTAGAAATAAATGAATAGACATGGAATTGTTAAACATTCTAAGTACATATATCTGAATATTTATGTGTTACTTCTAGAAATGAATAGACATCTATAATTTAAAGATTTTGAAACTACCACTAAACTGTCCTCCAGAAGTATTTAATAGTTTTCACTCCCAACCACACTGTTCCTCAATACTATATCTTGGGCTTCCCTGGATTGCAAGAATCCACCTGCAATGAGACAGACCTGGGTTTGATCCTTGCATTGGGAATATTCCCCTGGAGGAGGGCATGGCAACCCACTCCAGTATTCTTGCCTGGAGAATCACCATAAACAGAGGAGCTTGGCAGGCTTTAGTCCATGGGGTTGTAATGAGTCGGATACGACTGAGTGAATAAGCACACAGCACTACCACTAAATTGTCTTCCAAAAATATTTAATAGTTTTCACTCCCAACCACACTGTTCCTCAATACCATATATTACCAACATTTTAAATTTTTGCCAACCTGATATAAAGTTTTGCCAGATTTGCCAATCTAATATATATTTAAGTTCTGCTTCTTTGATACTAAAGAGATTGACTATATTTTCAAAATTTAGTGGCAATTTCTATTCTTTTGAGAAACTTGTTTATATTTTTAAATGTTTTCCATTGGGTTGTTTCCATGTTTCTTGTAGATGTTTCAGTTCAGTTCACTTGCTCAGTTGTGTCTGACTCTTTGCGACCCCGTGGACTCCAGGCCTCCCTGTCCATCACCAACTCCCAGAGTTGGCTCAAACTCATGTCTTTTGAGTCGGTGATGCCATCCAACCATCCCATCCTCTGTTGTCCCCTTCTCCCGCCTTCAATCTTTCCCAGCATCAGGGTCTTTTCCAATGAGTCAGTTCTTCACATCAGGTGGCCAGAATATTGTAGATGTTAAGGAGCTCTTTTACGATGGATATTAATTTTTCACTGTAAATATTTCTCATCTGACACTTGTGTTTTATTTGTATATAGTGTCTTTAAATTAGCAATTTTCTTTCTTTTTTTAAGGATGCCTTCTGTGTAGTTAAGTTTTGCTCAAGTAGGTCTTCTCTGCCTAACAATTATACTTTTGTGGAATCTCTTTTTATTTTCCTCTAATACTTTGATAGCTTTACTTTTTATGTTTATCCCTGGAATTTTTACGAACTTATGATACAGACAGGGCTCTGGCTTTACATTTTTTCCAAAGGTCTTGGTTTCAGCTGTCTCAGTGCCAATTACTGACTATTCTTTTCATTTCCCACCAATTTGAAATACCACATTGACAATATATCAAATTCCAACATACACACACATCTCTCCCCCAATCCTGTTTTTTCCCATTGATCTATATGTGTATTTTAGCATCTATTAGGATCACACTTTCTTATCACTGTATCACTGTAGTATGCTGTGATGTCTGATATGACACATTTCTATCACCACCAAACATTTTTTAGCTATTCTTTTTTTTAAATTGGAGGATAACTGCTTTAAAATATTGTGTTGGTTTCTGCTGTATAATATCACTTTTTAAGCTATTCTTAAGCCTCTTTTTTCTTCTACACAAATTTTATAAATGGGTCAAATTTCACTGAAAAAATCTATGACTTAAGTGGGTTTGCACTGAATGTATAAGATAGTCTGAGCATAGCTGACATCTCAACAATATTGAGGCTTCCCATCCAAGAACACGAACATCCCTTCATTTATTCAATTCTTGTTTTAAACTTGCATGTAGAGATTTATAGTTTTCTTAATCAGACTCTGCATATTTCTTAAGTTTATTCCTGGGTGTTATAATTTTTGTTGCTACTGTAAGTGGTATATTTTCCCATAACATTTTATGATTGGCTTTGGTAGTCTATCAGTAAGCTATCAATTGCAGTATATTGGGATCTTGAATATGGATGCTGTAATGAGTTCTTTATTAGTTTTAATGATATTTAGTTGATTCTTTAGAATCTTCTATTCAGAGAAGTATTAAGGAGCTGCAAAGATAACATTTTTATATATTCCCTTCTAATATTAACCCTTTCTATTTCTTTTTGTTGTCTAATTTCACTGCTTAGAGTTTCCAGCACCTTGTAGGACTAAGTCTAACACTTGTTAGTAATTTTGAAAGGGAACAACTCTAAAATTTTACTGGTAAGCATAATGCTTGCTTTAAATTTCTGGGAGAAAAAGTCTTTATTAAGCTAAAGAGGTTTCCTTTTATTCTCTACCTAAGACTTATCAGAGATAAACTTTGAATATAATCAACTCATTTTCAATGTATTAAAATGGATTGTAATTCTATTCTTCACATAAAAGCCACCCTCTTTTGACCGTAAACGTCAATGACTGTATACTTTATTCCACAAAGACGGTATAACCATGTCAGAAACCTCTGATGCCATTAAAGTTGGTGTATGTTAAAAATGTAGAGCTAGAAATATTTTGGGGAGCACATTAAAAAAAAAAAAGCACATATTTAGGCTGTTGTTAATTTAATATGAATCCCTCACCTTGAAATCATCAGGAATGAGGAGTTTTGATGTTCGTAGAAAATTCAAGATATATCTGAACATCTGTCCGTCTCTGTCAATGAAATAGTGCTGTTTGAGACTGTCCAAAACAATGGGCTCTGTACCATCAAAAAGTCTTCCGATTCTGCGGTAGGAGAGAGGGAACAGTGAAGACAATTAGAATCAATCGTTCGGCCACTAAGACGGAAAGCTACTGTTCTGTGTCACCGTCAAAGGCAGCACTTCTGAAGATGGCAGTCAGGGAAAATCACCCACTAAGTAGTTATGGTTCGCTGAGAAGTACTGGCCCCTGCTTGATAAATATCTCAAGACCAGACAATTCAGAATAGTCACAGCCTTTCTCAAGTAAATTCTATTATTCAATGTCTTTTACCTGTAAAGAAGATGTTCCTGACATGGTGATTAGGGCTAAGTGCTGTCACTGTAATGGAAGATCATGTCTTTCCCTCTGTGTTACTTAAAACAACCTTCTCTGCCATTAAAAAAAAAAAAGTGTGATTGCTCCCAACTGTATTTTAAACAGAGTCTACAAAAAAAAAGTGCATTTTTGTTTTTAAGAAATCTGTTTTCTGAGCTTTCCCTACCTATAAGTCCCATATTTTCTAAAAGTAAAGCAATGTCTATATGCTAACATCTACATTTAATTATAAAAATGAATCTCTGAGAATATCACTCATCTAAGAGTATATGTTTTTCATTAACAATGTGCAGTCTAGTTTCCTAGGTCTCAGCAAAAATCATTTGTAACAGCCAGGAATCATTATAAAATATAAACATTTGACCACCCAAAAAATATGACCTAGTTCTGGAACGTAAGTGGCAACGGGTAATTTTTAAAAACAGGAATCCATAATATGTGTTTCCTGTTTACAGTTAACATTTGAAAAGTGTGCTATAGTTAGAGCATTTTGTATCCAATATCATTCATCTCTTTAAGGCAGGCTGAACCTATACACTTTAGTATACACTCAGTTAATAGAAAATGGTCACATCTATACTATGAACAACTAGAGGGTTGGCTAATGAAAAATAAATATCCTGTATCAGAAAATAGAATTTACACACTTGAAATCTCTTCCTTTGCCAAGAGGTACATTTGACTTTCATTAAAAGCGTAGGCAGGAAAATGGTTCCATTTTTTAAGAAAAGATTTTTGTGGAACTCATAACAAGTCTCTCTCTGATTTGGAACACCATTTTATTGCTCTGATGATGATTTTGGAATCATACATTTCCTAGTCTTATTTTTGAAGTGGGACAGATGTAATGATAAGTTGATAATTCCATCCCTCTTAAAATACAGCAAACAAACCAACAAATAGGAACGCTGCTCCCCTCTCCCCCAAGAAAGACTTGTGAATGTGCTTCAATAACAATCCTTTAAAGATAATTAGAAAACTCCTGTCCTACCTGAAGGTAATAGGTGCAAAGAAGAAAGCAACTATTGAGTCAGATGGTATCCTTAAAACCCAATATATTTTTCTCAACTACTGTTTTCATTCAACTTTCCATGAATTGAGGGTGATCATGTAGGGTGTAGGTTACAGTCATCCAAGGATTCTACCTTGCATGCTACCTTGTCATTCATTTCTTATAAACACATCAATCAAATGGTAGATTATGTAAAGAAGCAGCAGTAAAACTAAAACACCCTTAGTCACTTATTTATAGCATTTCCAGGGCAGTTTGGTGCAGGATGGGAAAGAATGAGACTTGTTTGCCTGTTATTAAAACATTCTACTTTTCACTGTTAATGATAAATTTACAGATGACAGTGGAAGAAAAGGGAGCTATATTTATGAACTGCTTTCTATATACCTTGCCCTCATCTAAGCACTTTATGTAACAAACCCATTATCCTCCTTTTAAAGATGAAGAAATAGGCTCAAAATGATGCGTAACTTGCCCAACTAGTTAAGTAGCACTGGGGGAGTTGGGTACAGTCTGTTTGATCTTAAAGGGGCCTCCCTACAATGACTGGAATGAAAAGAATTACCACTACTGAATGAACACTTTAGGTCTAGAGATTTCAAGTCTATCTTAGATTTGTTTGGCAAGAGTTTATAATGAAATCCAAATGTGTACACTGATTATTTTTGTGGCCTGAGATAAATTAATATCAATGATCACAAGTCACTTTACTAATGAGATGAAAAGTAAATATTTTATTCTTAAATAAATCCCAGGCTTTTAATTTTTAAAAGCTCATTTTCAAAATCTAGGCTTGGAAGTGAGCCAGCACAGAAAGTGATCAAATAAATAAATCTTCATGGAGTGAATGAGTAAAAGAGTGACTGAAAGAGGAGAGGAATGAGGCTTGGCCAGTTACTAGCTGTAATCTGAGCGAATCAACTTCTCTACATCTCTATTCTTTTATAAAATTACCCCTTTTCTCGGGGTTTTTGAAAAAAATCAAAAGGGGTCGTGGCATGCTCAAAAAGACAGCAAAAGAAGGTACCACAAAACAGCAAATAAAAATTTCTAGGGAAACAGCTCTTTGAAGCCTGAGGGCAGTTTAGGGTACAGGGTTTAAAGGAGTAAAAGGAACAATCATGGCTGAGGTGTATTGTTACAGAACTTTCCAAGATAGGAGAAAAGTGTCATGTTAAGTGGCAAGGAGATCCAACCAGTCCATTCTAAAGGAGATCAGTCCTGGGTGTTCTTTGGAAGGAATGATGCTAAATCTTAAACTCCAGTACTTGGACCACCTCATGCGAAGAGCTGACTCATTGGAAAAGACTCTGATGCTGGGAGGGATTGGGAGCAGGAGGAGAACGGGCGACAGAGGATGAGATGGCTGGATGGCATCACCGACTCGATGGACGTGAGTTTGAGTGAACTCCGGGAGTTGGTGATGGACAGGGAGGCCTGGCGTGCTGCTGTTCATGGGGTCGCAGAGTCAGACACGACTGAGCGACTGAACTGAACTGAACTGAAGTGGTTTTTAAGATACTGTCAAAACAAACACCCTACTACCAGCGGATAACAAGAAACTGAACAGTTGCAGTAAGAAGCACCTTTACATCTGATTTAGTGGAAATAGCAAAAGATGCAAAGGCAAGAGGAGGGAAGTCTGAAAGGAGACTCAGCAAGGGGACAGGAAGGTGGCTGTGGCCCTTGGGAGACGCAGTGGGAGAAGAAGCTGGGAGGAAGAACAGGATTCTACTTGGCAGATTAGAAACCCCACCATGGAGCTGTCCCGAGGGCGGGTTAGGAAGGCCTGCATGGCCCGGAACCTTCTCTTCCAGCTTGCTCCAGGCAAGGGAGGGCGCACTCTGCAGACCCAAAGGCGGGGAGGGAGTGGCCTGAAATTGGTGGGAAAACCCTCCCCGCCTCCTGTACCAAAGGCGGAAGCAGCATGGTTGACGTGGGAGCCCAGAGGAGGGGGATGGCAGGCTCGGAAGGAAGAGCTCATGGCCGCGTCAATGCATGCACATTCCTGGCTGCAGTGAAAGGCCCCTCGGAAAAGAAAGAGTCCCTGCGTTTGAGTCAACAAATGTTACAAGTCATAAAAGGAAACACTGGGCTGATTTTTGCTACCTTTAAAAGGAGGAAGGTTTTGAATTTGTGAAAACAATGCGGAAGGGCAGGGTGGTGCCAGCGATCGTAAACTGGGGTCCTGCATTGGTTTCGAGGTTGAATGTGTTGTGGAAAAGCATTGTTTGGCTAAGCAAATAGAGGGGAACACCGACACAGGCTATATTTCTTGTGGACACATGAATGGAGTTACAGATCAACAGTTGTGACTTGTAAACTCTGGTGCCTGAAAACGCTGTGGACCTGATTACAGTTTACCAGCCTTGGAGAACATTCCTGTTTTTCAACTGACCAAGACCCGGCTGGCTCCAGATGATGTATGACTGCCTTTAAAAAAAAAAAACCCACTCACTGAACCAAGTGGCAGTACTGAGAAAAACTTCCTCCCACAGTTTTATTCTTTTGACATTTATTTTTTAACATTCTGTTTTGGACAGTTTCCCTGTATGCCAAAGCAGGGAAAATAGGATAATGAACTCCCATGTGTCCATCCAGCTTCTAAAGCTATCAGTTCTTGTTCAGTCTTATTTCACCTGTACCTCTCTGCGTCCCTCTCCCCGCTCTGGGATTTTTAAAGTAAATTGTAAGCATCCTATCATTTTTATGTACAAATAACTCATTAACTAGAGGATTGGGCTTCCCTGGTGGCTCAGACGGTAAAGAATCTGCCTGCAATGCAGGAGGCCCAAGTTCAATTCCTGGGTCAGGAAGATTCCCTGGAGGAGGAAATGGCAACCCACTCCAGTATACTTGTCTGGAGAATTCCATGAACAGAGGTTACAGGTTGCAAAGAGTAGAGGCTTATAAAGGTTCACTTAAAATACACATTAATAGACATTCAAATGTGCTCCTCTTTCTTGCTTTTTAGAGTTAGAACTCTGTTGATTACTCTATGCCACAAATAATGCAGCCCAACCACCAAGGAAATTAAGTTCCTTTTGGTGAAAAGTTAGTCTGCTTCCTCACTGTGGCTCCCCTTCTCCCCGGCATTAAAGAATGGTCTTAAATGAAAGAGACCTGGCTTAGTGTGAATATTAGTCACTAAGAATTTCTTTTTTCTTGTGTATTCAATCATTTATAAGACTTAGGTTCTTTAATTTAACTGTGACTCAGTTCCTCAAGAATTTTGCTTTCCTGGGAATTCCCTGGCGGTCCAGTAAGTTAAGACCTCCCACTTCCACTGCAGGCAGCATGGGTTCAACCCTTGGTTAAGAAACTATACATCCCACATGCCATGCTGCATGGTCAAAAAAAAAAAAACAAAAACAATTTTTTTTTAATTGTATAGTCACTCAGTTATTTGTTCATTCTTTCCACCAATACTCACTCAACCTGATCATGTGAAATACAGGGAATGCAGTGGTGAATAAACCACACTCTTGACTTTCATGGAATTTAACAGTCTGTGGGGCTGGGAATGCAGATCAAGTGGTGTGACTGAGTATGCAGTGGGTATGCAGAGTGGGCTGTGGGAGTACACAGGGAAGAAAAAGAAAGTTCACAGGAGAGCCTGAATGATAAGCAGAAGCTGGTACAGAGGTGGGAGCTAAGATTAGATAAGAAAAGACAGGTGTAGGGAAGATACAAAGGCTTGAAGGTGGACAAAAAAAAAAAAAAAACACTGCCATATGATTACTCTCCACTAGGGCATAGAGACAGGCCAACTGAAAAATGAGACGGGCAGCAGAAGTCAGACCAGGAAGAGCTGTGTAAGCAGGTCAAGGAGTTTGGGTTTGGTTTGGAGGGCGGAGGGCGATGGGGACTGATGTCAGGCTATGCTCTCAGCAATGTTTAGGAAAAGAGCAAATTCAGAAGTGAGAAAATCAAAACACTATCTCTGAGATCACATCTCCCCACAGAGGCAGCTTGCAGTTTATCCAAGTCCTGTCTCCTTTCCCTTGTTTTTGACTATGTCATTTGTATAGAGTGGTGCTTCTTAACCCTGGTTGCACAGTGGAATTACATAGGGACCTTTTAAAGAATACAGACGCCCAGTGCCAGATATTCTGATGTAATTATTGCTCAGGGTTTAGACCCCAAGCATTTGCATCTCTTAAAACGCTCCCCAAGGAAGTTTAATGAACTGCTGAGTTGGGAACCAGTGCAAAGGCAGATGAGCAGAGAGACTAAAGAGGAGCAAGTCAATGTCGTCAATTTGAAATAATCTCAAGTTGGTCATTCTGTCACCCTGAACTGTCACAGCATGTTTTCTTAATTAGCCACCAACATTTTTAGAGGTTAAGGATCACCAGCATAACATAGATCAACCTCCCATTTTACAAATGGAGAAATGACTCAAGGATGCACAGTTGGCCAGACAGAGTTGGCAGACCCACCATGCTGGGGTGGGGATGGGCAGAGGATGGTCACATTCAAGTCTATGAGGACACCTGCTAGTTATTATTGATTGAATATTATTAGGTGCCAAAGAAGGAGCTGCCTGCTTTATGGGCTTTATTTCATTTCATTCTTACAATGATCCTATAAGGTGACCATATTATTCCCATTTCACAGATGAGAACACTGAGCCCACAATGGCCATCACTTGGCTCAGGCTCCAACCTAGGTCTCATTCTAAAGCCTGTGTTCTTGACCACTAAATATACCTCTTTTTCATTTCTAATTAAAAAAACAAACAAACAAACAAACAAAAAAACCCCTAGAACAAGCAAGAAGAAAACAAATGAACAACATCCAATGGGAAATGCAGTTTTTATACAGTTCAGTAAGATTTTGCTAGTGTTGCATGTTATCTCAAGAAAGCTTGATTATTACCAGCTTTGTGGGGAAGCTATCATTTACTTAACAGCTGAGAAAAAGTTGAAGCTCAGGGAAGCTGAACCAAACCAAAACAAACCGAACTAAAACACCCCAAGACTTCAGAGGTTACTTTCAAACTGTTGGTACAACTATGCCATAATAGGGGCATAAGAATAGATAGGAAAGTCAAGATACTTAGGACAACGAAAACTTCTTCCAGGTTGAGGCGTATACCTGAAATGGCGTATTTCAACTCCGTTTACCTTGAGTTCTTGCGTCCCATTATGTGCGGTGCCCCTATTTAATTCTGCCAATCCCCCTGTGGGAATGGTCACTTTACAGCTAAAGAAATTTAGCTTGGAGATGCTTCCAACTCTTCTGAGCTCCATCCGCCCAGAGGTCCTTGTGCGGTCTGACCCCACACCACGTGAAGCACCATGGCAGGCAATGCAGCACCCGGCCCTACTTTACCAGAGGCAAGCAGGTTAATCCTTTCAACTCTTGAGGAGCTGGTGCACACATGGTAATTACAAGGGAGGGAGGCGTAGGACAAGGGCCTGTGGGCAGTGCCCATGCTAGGATTAACTTGCTCAGGGAGGGTGGAGAAGACCCTACCCAGGGGTGGGGTTGAGAGCTAAGTGCCAAAGACACACGGAGGGATAAAGATGGTGAGAAAAGGCAGGACACGGGTTGTGGAACCTTTCACCCACTCAGCTCTCCTTTGCCAAGAAAAGCCTTTCCTTCTCCACCTCTGGGCTTCCAAGCCATGGAATATATGGTCTGAACTTTAGGAAAATGTTTCCTTTAGTTTTCGGTCCAGATTTATTTTGCTGGTGAACCGTTTCACAGGCAATATCCAAGTGACCTCTTGAGCACTGCTTTTGGTGGATATTTTTAAATTATAAAAGCAATAACTACTCATTGTTAAAAACTAGAAAAGCACAGAGGATGAAGAAGCAGCAAAATAGAAACACAATCTGTGATGAGTCCACCAATCAGTAGGATATTACTTTTTTAAAAAATCTGATTTACAGCCTTTTTCTATTGAATGATTTTGTTTTCAGAAGCACTGTGGCTTCATACTTTTCCGAGCCTACTAACCCAAGTTCCCTGATAGCTCACACTTGGTAAGGAATCCACCTGCAACGCAGGAGACCATGTTTTGATACCTGGGTCGGGAAGATCCGCTGGAGAAGGGATAGGCTACCCACTCCAGTATTCCTGGGCTTCCCTTGTGGCTCATCTGGTAAAGAATCTGCCTGCAGTGCAGGAGACCTGGGTTCAACCAAGCTTCTGTCCTAATATTTGATACCTAAGGAAGACAGCAAATGAGATAGAGGGCTGGGAGAAGGTGTGTGCTTGTGCAGATGTGTAAGTGTATGTGTGGGAGTGAGTGTCTGTGTTTGTAGGTGTGCGTACATGAATGAGAGATGTTTAGGAAGCTGTCCCTGCAGTGGAACCTAGACTTGGAACAGCAGGGAAGGAAAGAAAAGCAGAGAAAAATCAGCACTGGGACTTCCCTGGTGGGCCAGTGGCTAAGTCTCTGAGCTCCCAGTGCAGGGGGGCCCAGGTTCGATCCCTGATCTGAGAACTAGATCCCACATGTAGCAACTGAGTTCCCATTCTGCAACAAATGTTGAAGATCCTGCATGCCAAAACTTCTTAAGACCCCGTGGAGCCAAATAAATTTTAAAAGCTTTTTTTTTTTTTTTTAAGAAAAATCAGCACTGGAACCAAAGGGTCCCCTTTCCTCCTTTCTGTTGGGATGGGAGAGGAGGGAAGTAGAACAGATGGAAGGGAAGAGAAATGCTGGGTTGATTCCAGAAACCTTTTGAAATGCCGGGGTCTTCATTTCATATCTATTTTTGCATATTTTTAAAATTAGTTTTTATTATAGTATAGTAGCTTTTCATATATTTTAAAATGTCCACAATAGGGAATTTCCTGGCAATCCAGTGGACTCTGCTGTCTCACTACCAAGGACCTTGATTCAATCCTTAGTTGGGGAATTAAAGTCCTACAAGTCATATGGCCAAAAGAAAGAATAATATCCATAATAAAAAGTTTTTCTTAAAAAGGGGAGAGGTGATGCTATGCTGGGTATTATTATAATGTAAAAAATCCCCAAAACCAAAAAACACCAGTCAACTCACTGTTAGAGAATCCTTACTTATCGAACAGCATTTAATTTGCATATAATTGTTTACAAAATTTGAGAAATAGTTGTGTAGAGTTTCCACACTTGGGAAGTTTCATCGATATTTCAGGAACACAGATAAAAATGAATTCAGAGCTTGTTACAGAAATGGACAGAAGTAATTTAAGAGAAGAGAGAAAATACCTTCTAAGGAAAAGCAAACAAAACAAATTATATCTACTTATGAGGAAGTAATGTTTCCAGTACCTGTTCCCTGTGGCAGCATCATTTTCTTAAATGATTCACAGAGCTGAAGAAAGCAGGGGAGAAAAAGAAAGGCAAGTTTAAAATATAAAAAAATATATGAGCGCGCCAGGATTCTGGCACTCAGGGTTTTGGAGAATTGCTAGTTGACAGCAATACTGATGGCTTCACGGGGAGCCCAGGGCCACTGGGGGGAGGGGGAGCTAGTCCTTCTCATGACGCACAGGGAAAATTTTTTAAATTAGAGTTACTTTAATTGCTTACTATAAAAAATGTATTATAATTAACTTGATTGCTTTGAAAAAACACCACCGGAATTTACCAAAGTAGGCTTTCTATTCCTACATTTATTGAATGCTTGTCATGTTCCTGGGTACTCTGCTGAATCTCTTATTTTTAAGTTTTTTTAAAGATTTGATTTTTTTGATGTGGAACCCTTTTAAAGTCTTTATTGAATTTGCTATAAGACTGCTTTTGTTTTGTGTTTTGTCTTTTTGGCCCCGAGGCACTCAGGATCTTAGCTCCCTGACCAGGGATAGAACCTACACCCCTTGCATTGGAAGGTGAATTCTTAGCCCTGGACCACCAGGGAAGTCCTAGGGCCCACTCAGATGAGCATGATTCGGGCCAGCTGGGGGCTACAGGACCAAGGACAGGGACTAGCCAGCCTGGGGCAGGCAGGGAGGGCTTCCTGTAGGAAGCAATGCTAGTATTGGGTCTTCAGGACGGCCAGGCATAAAGAGAAGGGCACAAGGGCTTGGAGGAGGGATTTCAGGCGAGAAACAGTGTGATGGGTGAGGTGGGGACTCAACAAATGAGGAGCGCCTCTCTCAAAGCGTCGGCCTGAGTGGAGCAAGTGACGGCACAAGAGCTTGGGCGCCGCGCTTTCAGTCATCTCTCAGGAGCCCCTGGAAGTTCAGCTGTGACTCAAGAGACCTGCTGGAATCCTGGCTTTACCATCTTCAAGACCAAATTGGTTTGAGTTTCGATTTCTTCATCTGAGGAAGGGGATAATAGCCCATCCAAATAATTTTTATGAAGAAGAAATGGATGTCTGACATGAGCTACATTTACTGAGCGTCCACTACCTGCAGGGTGCCGAGTCTTGACAACAGCTCTTCCAGGTAGATACCATCACCTGCATCTCGCAAATGAGGACCCTGCAGTCAGTTAACCAGCGTGGAGGCAGCAGAGCCGCAGGGTCTCGCTCAGGGTGGCTCTCTTACTGCCCAGTGATTCTTCTGCTTCTCAGTTAAGCCTAGACTTAGTCAGTGCTGACAGATTTTCGTACCTTGGAGAAGATGTGCAATGCCAAAACAGAATCCAACTGCACAGAAAATCCTGTTGAGCACCGTGATTTGGAAGACAATGTTTTAGACCACCAGTTCTTTGGTTTGAACAACTGTCTGTTTTCAAATGGTTTCCAGGGTTTACCACTACTTTTTAAGACCAGGCCTGGATTAGAGCATCACTGTGTCTCATGGGAGCCCACTTTGGTATTTTCGGCTCCAGCGGTTTCTGCTTCGCCTTCCCCTTGCTTTCTCTGAGGGCAGGCAAGCCCGCACGTGTGCAGAGGTCTCTCCCCAGCCCACCCCCACACTCCTCCCCACTAGCTGTTCTATATTTGGAGGTATTTGTGACATACTCCTGTTTTCTCTTGATTTAAGAATCTAGAAAATGGTTTTCAGTTTACAATATAATTACTGTTCAGAGAAAAAAAATGTTATAATAGCTAACATTATTTGAGTTTCTGTTAAGTGTGAAAATGTCAGTTGCTCGTGTCCGACTCTTTGCAACCCTATGGACCGGACCGTAGCCCAACAGGCTCCTCTGTCCATGGAATTCTCCGGGCAAGAATACTGGAGTGGGTTGCCATTCCCTTCTCCAGGGGATCTTCCTGACCCAGAGATCAAATCTGGACCTCCTGCATTGCAGGCAGATTCTTTACCATCTGAGCCACCAGGGAAGCCCAAGTTTATGTTAGGAATGCTGCTAAAAACTCTGTGGATTAGCTGATTTAATCCTCACCACAACTCGAGAGTATCTACAGGTGATATTGTGATGTGAGTAGTGGAGATGCTGAGGCGTGGAGTCACCGGATTGCTAGCTGAGGGTGGCTGAACCGTGCAGCCTCCTATCCTGGAAGAGTGAGGGCCAGCCCACCCTTGTCACTGTCCCCAAATCTCAGTGGTCATCTGTCCCAGAACTCCAGCTCCGGCACCTCCTGCCAACCCGTCTGCATCTTGCTCCACCCCAGTTTTCTCGTCACATAAGCAAACCCTTGCACGTGTTCCTGCTGAACTTAACCTACTTTTTTAACATTTATTTTTAAATAATAATAATAATTTTTGGCTGTGCCATACAGCATGCAGGATCTTAGTTCCCCGACCAGGGATCCCACCCATACACTGTGCAATGGAAGCGTGGAGTCTTAACCGCCAGACCATCATGGAAATTCTTAACCTTTTTTCGACTGATCTTATTCCCAGGATTCTGAGTATCAGCAGCCCCAACCATTGAAGGAGTGCCTTCCTCTGTGACTGACTCCTCCATCTGTGTCATCAATCTCCCTCATATGGGAAAGGGACTCAGCCCAGCCCCCTGTGATTGTGGTCCCCCAGTGGCCCCCCATTCTCTCCAGCATACTTGGAGACTATCAGCAACAACAGGATGTGGACTGGAGCCTCTTCCCATTTCTGCTGCTGTCTTACTACCCCAGCCTGTTGGAATTGGCTCAGTATATCACAGCAGTCCTTTCAAATAAAAGCATCCTATTAATTATGTGACACTATGAGAGGGCTATGGTGAAGCCAGCTGTTTTTTTTTTAATTCAATTTAACAGTGTTTTCCTACTTGTAATGGGACGAGCAAAACAGCAGTTTACAACAAAGCACTTACATATTTTGCAGAGTACCCAAATGTGAAAAACCAGAGGCTCCACCCAGTGCTTGATAAAACAAAAAAGAAGGAAGAAAGATACAACTTACCTACGGACCATGTAAATGCTTTGTGAAAACTTAAAAGGAGATGTATGGAAGAAAGTAAGTGAATCTATACTGACTCCTTTGTATCCCTTTCCTGCTCCTACACACACACACACACACACACACACAGCCATTACTGACACTGTTCAAAGGTCTTATAACAGAGCATCATTCAAAAACTCAGGAGGATTGAAAGGTGGTTAGATGAATGAAAATGAATTATTCTATCACTGTATGACTTCAGAGTGACTAGGAGGCTTAAAAACACTTTCACAAACTAGGCTTTGAGATGACACAGCCAAAAGGGAGGAGATTTAGCCCCAGGACTGTGAGTTATACCACCTCAGAAGCTAAGAAGGAAAGAAAGCTGCTAACCGGACGAGAGTCATATTTACACAGCTTCAAAAGCATCTACACGTTTTAAAGAATATATAAAATATCCATACCACCCTTTTGTTGAAAACACCATTCAATTATCTCTTCAAATCATGAAGGATGATGTGCCTGGTTAGCTTTGTACTTTGAGAGGCTTAAGGTTTTGAATTTATGTTGCAAGATTATTTACACAGTCACTAAATCAAAAGTGACATGTGAAAAATATGAAGTTTTTATCAGCTCATGATTCAAAGACAACATTCTCGGGTGTGAGGGGTTGAGAAATCAGGAGGGTGCTTACTGACAGCACCTGCCTTTGGCTGCACCAGGATCAACAATGCGTTGTCATAGGTGTGCGCGTCTTGTGCAACTGTCGACGCCCTTCTGGGACTCAGGCTTGGTTTATCACAGTTTAAGAATTTACCCAAAGGCGCCAAGCCAGTCCATAGACTCGCTGGGCGGTAGATGTATCTACTGATGTTTCTCCTCATCCCTTCCAACAAAAACCAGAACCAAGCACTGACCTACAACACATTTAAAGAAAAAAAAAGTCTCCCTGCTAATGACAAGATTTTCTCATGTTTCCTCTTCCTTACTGTGATCATATAAATGGGACAAACTGCAGATGTCACCTGATACCACTGTTTCCCATATCTGTTGCTCCCATAACTTTTACTTTCGAGTCTTGAGGGGAAGTGCACTAAAACCAAAGCTGCTTTTTACAAATAATGACTTTCTCAAAGTTTAAAAATCTACATGAAGTATTACAAACGTGTTCTTTAAGAGCCTGGCAGGATATATACTTGGAAATACAAACTGTATCATGACTGTTGGGTTTTTGTAATCATCATAGATTGTTTGCCAGAGTGGAGACCAGAACTTCAATTGCACTGCTCACGGCTCCTTAAGTTCACTAGGCTGTTATAACCTTGTTCTAGTTCATTTTAACATGGATTAGACAGTAAAGAATTTAATCTGCCTGTAATGCAGGAGACCTGGGTTCCATCCCTGAGTTGGGAAGATCCCTTGGAGAAGGAAATGGCTATCCATTCCAATATTCTTGCCTGGGAAAGTCCATGGATAGAGGAGCCTGGCAGCTACAGTCCATGGAGTCTCAAAGAGTCAGATATGACTGAGCGACTAACACTTTCACTTAATGTGTCCAGCAATCTTCTCCGAATTCCATCCTTCACACCACCTTATTCCTTTTGCAATGTATCATCAAAATGATTATGTTGTGATGAAGTACCTTCCTCAGGGTCCCTAAGATTATGGGTTAGCAAGATACACTTAAATGTATATGCTTCCTTTTTTTTTCCCCAGGAGGTTAAAAAAAGAGAAAATGACAAAAGGAAGAAACCTGAAGGTGAAGAGAATCTGTAGAAGTTTTATGGAAAAAAAAAAAAACCCTTGATAAAGGAGCTTTATATGTTGTCAGAACTGGTTAAGATTGGAACACATTTTATTTTATTTTTTTTGTTGTTGTTTTATTTTTTGTGTGTGGCCACCCCACCCCCCCCTCCACCCAGCTCTGTCCCCGGAACACATTTTAATAAATAAGGTGGTACAAAGTTAGAATTTGGTTTTCTCTCTGTCAAGAGGATAGTTTTCTTGGACTATTGATCTGATTTTTTCCCTTTTTTATTGAAGTATAGTTGATTTACAATGTTGTATTAGTGATCTGCTTTTTATAACAGATTATAAAATTTCTTTACCTTTTAAGTAGTCTGTATTTGCCTTTGAAATCTTTTCTTGTCACTAGGCTAAATGAATAAGTATTATTTCACAGTGAATAAAAGGGAAAAAAAAATCCTTTTTTTCTTTGACACTGACTGTTTTGTACTGCTTCAAGACTAGAAGTTTCATTTCTGAGGTAAGGTCTGAAGCCCTCAGGGCCTCCTAAGCTGTGTTTTTTTTAAAGTCAGTTTTCGGAGGGGTGGCCGGGGCCTAGCCAAGCCCTCACAAGGCGGGGTGGGAGCTCTGAAGCACGTTTGGTTCAAATCACTGAAACAGGTTTGGGCGAGTTGAGATTCACCTCTAGTTACGAAGCCCTCTGAGCCGGGCGAGGTAGGCCACTGTTTGAAAGTGGCGGTTAGCTGATGTGCACAGTTGTCATTTATCTTCTGAATATGGGGAACACAATACGAGAAGTTGCACAGGAGGAAAAATAATCATTACCACCAAAAAAGACACACAGTGAGGTCATTACTAAGCAAACATGGCATCTACGAGGCAGCAGGAGAACGTTATCCAAGTGATGGTGTCCTTTCTACTGACTGTGTCTTGATTAGATTCAGACAGTCCAGCAAAACCCTGTTACATCTGTGGGACCAAATTTTTTATTTTTTAATTTTTTTTTGGCAAACAGAATTGCCACCCAGTTAGAACCCTTAGGTGTCTGCCTTGGGAATAAGACCACAGGAAAAGCATATGCCCGTAAGAGCACAGCTCACTTCCCACCCCCCGCCACCTCTCACATCCTTCATCCTCCCAAAAGGACCACCCTGGGCACAATCGGAAGCCACGCGTAAAGCCTTATGTACCTACTTCAGCTTGCTGCTTTGGAGACAGATTGTCACAACTTTCTGTCTCCAGGCACCTCGAGAGTTACCATTTGGAAGCAGAGTATTGATAATTCATCGATTTGAGACAATGAATCCTGCATTTCTAATGCAAAGAAGTGGCATTTTAATTTCGGTTATTTATATATCAATAATAGAAAGAGCTGCCAGACATGAAACGGACACATCTAGCACCACAGCTCAGGCTTCGGCCGAGGACATGTGGGTGTACAGCGGACCCATCAGGGATCCTTCACTGTGACTTTCAAAACTGTTTTTGTTTTTAAGTCCTCAGAGTTTACATGCAAATTGTAACACCATGTGCTTTTGTTTTGAATAAATGCTTCTCTTTGGAAGGGAGGAAAAGTTTAGTTTCTGCATTGGCTTCATAGAAAAAGAGCTTCATTCAACTTCAGAATGACTTATACATTGTTTATTCCAGCCAAGAATACATATAGCATACACACCTTGCTGTGTTCTGATACAGGGAGATACAGAGAGTTTTCAACTCTCTGTAGACCACAGCAATTTGGGAAGATGGTATCAAGACCAATATGGTAGACCCAAGCCACGGTGGGGTGTAATATTCTACTCACAAAGCTCCCTACGGAGCCAAAATGTAGTCTGTCTTTTGGAAATTCACCTAAAATTAATGTTCGTTCTCCTTTGCCATGAAAAAGCTCTCGAAGCACTCAACCAGAATCAGAATTATGTAACCAACAGAAACTAAAGGGTT
Source organism: Bos taurus (assembly GCF_002263795.3). Taxonomy (NCBI): domain Eukaryota; kingdom Metazoa; phylum Chordata; class Mammalia; order Artiodactyla; family Bovidae; genus Bos; species Bos taurus. Next base: position 30,399,700 of record NC_037351.1, on the reverse strand, counting down.
TGGGGAACCAAAGTCGTGGGAGATTTGTGAGCTGGGTTGTGTAAAATTAACGTTGGTAATTTTAAGCCCTTTTAATGGAATTGTTCTCAAGAACACAGTAAAGCAGAGCATATTTTTCACAGGTTAACCTTGGATGAGATGAGTGGACTCTTCTGTGAAATACCTACAAATTAACTTTTTTCAAGTAAGTAAATAGAATATATAGTTTATTATAAACGTACTTTCTTCAGGAAATATGAAAATGTGATTATAAACACACAGCAAAAACGACATTGGTGTTGCTCAATGACATTATTCATTGTGACAGATCAAAATGAGCACAGTCTGTATTATAGTCCCAAGTGCTGAGAATCAAGAAAGACTCAACAAGAAAAGCATCGCACTAACCACGTGTCCCTGGCCACGCCACCACCATTTCCACCAGGCTGCAGGTGGATACGTTCGTGTTTTACAGTCCTCTGCAGATCTGGGGCCCAAACTCTGAGATGTAGGTGGATCACCTGGATGTCAATGGAAACTGCTCATTTCCCTCACATCCTGGGATACACATGGGCAGAGTGGAGGAACCTGCACCATTTTTTCCCCAAGCATCTGGAGATGATCCTGATCTGAGAGGTTCAGGGAGGAAGTTATCAGTGGGAGGAAAACATGCTGAAGGCAGGTGTTACCCTTCTGTTCATCTGGTTCATGGGTGTCTGGGTTACGACCAGACTGATGGATCCCCTTCTCCTTACTTTTTTGATTCAGGGTAATTAGACTAGAAAATCCCTTTCTAGGCTCTGCTTTGGAGAGACTGGGATGTTAATCTTTGCTTCCCAGATTGGACTAGGCCTGCCGTTAAGATCTGACATCACCATAGCATCTGATGATTCAAAATGTGGTTGAGCTGAAGCAGCCCTGAGGTGGTTAAGCTGCTCCAGGTCAAAGCAAAACTCATGCCACTCAACAAAACAAAAATCATTCAACAAATACTTACCCAGCATTGCCAGGCACAGTACAAGTTGCTGAAGACTACTGGTAGACCTATTATTTGGCTTAAAACCTGAAGCATAAGCTTAGGGGGCATGTTTTAGAAACACATTTTAAAAATCTTGAAAATGATGTTTCTGATGGGTGCATGCACGTGTGTTTTGCACAGGGGTGTGAATGTGAGATAGTCTATAGCATCTTGCACTCGGCTTCACTGCTTTAACAGACAAGGAGGAGCCCAGCACAGAGGTGGTGAGTAATGCATCAGTGGGCATAGAGACTCCTAACCTGATGAGCAGCCTTACGTGTCCTGGCATCCCCTAGACCATTCCTCCCCCTGGGCACAGCATGCCGGTGCCAAAGCTGATTCCTAAAAGTTTTCCTAATGGATTTCTCTTCACATGTGCAACCCAGCAGCCATCAGCAGGTGGCACGGTCACTGGTCCAAGGCCAACTTTGCCCCTTGCTATGGGAAGGGTGTGTATGCTGGACATGGGAAATGGAAAATAAAAGTCTCCTGAAACCCAGTGGCAAGGAAGAACAAGACTCATTTATCCCACTATCCCATCTAAGGTGGTGCTTTTCAGGCTTCTTCAAGTCATGACACATAGAAATGGATGGCATGGTATTTGGACAACCCTGGGCCACAAGCTCACGGCAGGAGACCCGCATGGGAGCTCTGGCACCCAGGGGTCCCACATGCCCCAGCTAATGCTGGGTGAAGGCCACTTGAAAATAAAGGAGCTTGAGATATTGTAGATGATCTGCTCCCTTGGCCAAAGCCCACCTTTAGAACACAGTTCCAGAAGGTAGCAAGATGGACTGTGTGGCTGAAGGTGGGAAGCATTAGCAAATCCCATGCCTAGGCCCTGCTCAAGGCCAATGCAATCAAAATCTTTGTGGGCAGGACCAGGTTTTCTTTTTCAGGTCTCAGCTGATTCTAACATGCCACTAAGGTTGAGAAGCACGGCTCTGTTGTGTTGTTATTGTTATTCAGTCGCTAAGTCATGTCCAAATCTTTGTGACCCCATGGACTACAGCACGCCAGGCTTTTTCAGCCTGGGTCTTGGGTCTTTTCCAGCAAGTCAGCTCTTTGCAACAGGTGGCCAAAGTATTGGAGCTCCAGCATCAGTCCTTCCAATGAACATTCAGGGTAGATTTCCTTTAGAATTGTCTGGTTTGAACTCCTTGCAGTCCAAAGGGACTCTCAAGAGTCTTCTCCAGCACCACAATTCAAAATCATCAATTCTTCAGCGCATGACTTTAAAAGAATAAAAGACAGCCGGGAAACTAATCCCACCACCATAAAACCCGAGACTGCAAGCCATGTGACAGAGCTGTTCTTCTGGGTTCCCTTACCCTCCCTGCTCTCCGCCCGGGCGCCCTTTCCTTGCTTTGTCAGCAAAAGTAAATAAATTAATAAATAAAAGAATAAAAAACCAAGGTCCTGGAGCCAGAGGGAGCTGGAATCCTGGTCTTTCCCCATTTGCTGAATAAGGGTGAACGCATTGCTGAGCCTTGTGGAGCTGTGTGTTCTTATCTGTTAAATGAGGTCAATAACAGGCCCTCCTATAATGTTATGGTGGCACATGGAATGGTGGAGGCGATGAACCCAGGCCAGCTTTAAATGTAATTTTCTATTTTGAAAAGCTTCACTTGATTATTCAACCTTCACTGTTTTGAAGCTCTGGCTGCTGGGTACAGTATTTTACCCAATAATTAATTCACATATTAACCAAACTCTTGAATGTCCACTGTGGCTCGCCTGATACTAGGTACCAAGGATTCAAGGGTGAGACCTAAGTTAGAAGGAGCTTTCCGAGGAGGTTTCTATCTAAGTCGAGGCTGAGTGCTTGGCAAGTGAGAAGTTATTAAAAATTGAGATGGGGCTTACAGTCCTGTCCTGAGCTGTTTCACTCTAAACACCCGGTGTTACTCCCCGCCCATGGTCACTGCTCTGCCATCAAAGGCTCCGGCGCTTCTCCTGTGTCTAAGGATTGGGCTAAGGGATCCCAGCCTTGTTATTATTTGCCTGCAAGGGCCTTCTGCCCACGTTTATTTTGAACATCTGTTAACTCTCTACTTCGGTTAATACCAAATAAAACTTCAGTCACCACCAGATGCAAAAATATAGAAAATGTACCAGAAACAGCATTATGGTTAATATAACTAGCGAGGTAATCAGGACATGATGGACGGGGCTGGAGCTGTTCCGTACCCACGGCCCAGACAATAGACATGACCCTGAACATCCCCCGCTGAGATGAAGGGTGAATGTGTGTATCTGCCACATATTATATAATAGGAGTTGAATCACAGAACGCAGAACAGGCCACTGGGACTCCCCCGGTGGTCCAGTGGTAAAGAATCTGCCTGGTAATGCAGGGGACAGGGCTTCGATCCCTGGTCCGGGGAGATTCCACATGCCACAGGGCAGCTAAGCCCGAGTGCCACAACTACTGAAGCCCTGGAGCCCTAGAGCCGGTGCTTCGCAGCAAGAGAAGACACCATGATGAGATGCCCGTGCACCACAGCTAGAGCGCAGCCCCTGCTCACTGCAGCTAGAGAAGGCCTGTGTGCAACAGCAAAGACTTAGTGCAGCCAAAGAAATTAATAAGCAAAAAATAAAATTAATTACTTAAACTTAAAAAAAAAAAAAAAAAAAAGGACAGGCTGTTGATCACAGATCAAAGGTGATCTGTGATACCAAAGTCACAATGACCTGCTTCTGCATCGACCCTGAAATGTGACCTAGATTTTTGTCTAGAAAAATGTAGATGAACAAATAAAGATGTATCCTGAAGAAAGAGACACCAGAATAAAATTATCTGCAGACTTAGCATAGGAAGCAAACTACATCCCAAGGCTACTTACCTGTTTTATTTCTCTTCCTACTTCGCTTATACCACCTCAAATGTTATTTGATTGTGTACTTGTTTATTGTCTGTCTTCCACCCCACTCCCATGTAAACGACAAGAGAGCAAGGACTTTTGTTAGCTAGTGTATGCCACAGTTGATAGACAACACAGAATAAATCTGTGGAATGAATAAAAGAATATGACAGGGAAAACTACAGGCCAGTGCCTGTAATTTGGCTGCACTTTTCTTCGGATAATGCTCTAAGGTAAGACTTGATGAGCTAGATTACTTTAAAACTCAGGCCTATGTTGCTCCCAGCGGCAGAGCAACTTGGCTGAATCTGCTAGTCTAAGATACTGAAGCTGGCTTTTCAGCCTTAAACAGAAAATCCAGCTTCATCGTTTTTGAAAAACAAACAAAAAACAAATAGTCTTTTGAAGCTGGTTTTATTTACTCTTTGCCTATATAACTGAGGAGCAATTTTGGAAAAGCAATATTGTAAGATGAAAAGAAGAAACAGGGAAGAAGAAAAATTTCCCTTATTATCCTGGAGAGACTTTCCATTGTTCATTGGCCAGGTGCTTTTCCTCCTTTTGAGTCACCGCATAAACTAATTTCTTTTTTTAAGTATATTTATTTATTTTTTTACTGTATCAGGTCTTAGCTGCTGCACATGGTCTCAACAGTTGCCTCAGTATGAGGGTTTTTTCTCCAAGGCAGGCAGGATCCTAGTTCCCCGACCAGGGATCAGACCCAAGTCTGCTGCATTGCAAGGAGGATTCTCAACCTCTGGACCACTGGGGAAGTCCCTTCTTTTAGTTTTTTGTAAAGATCAGCCAATCAGAACTGCTCACCAGTAGACTGTCCTCACTGTGTGAAGGTCCACAGGCATTTCCCCAGCAGCTGTCTCTTTCCATTTGAAGTGAAGTGAGAGTCACTCAGCCGTGTCTGACTCTTTGCAACCCCATGGACTATATATAGTCCGTGGAATTCTCCAGGCCAGAATACTGGAGTGAGTAGCCTTTCCCTTCTTCAGGGGATCTTCCCCATCCAGGGATCGAATCTCGGTCTCCCATACTGCAGGCAGATTCTTTACCACCTGAGTTATATTCAGTGCCATGCAGCAATCCCAAATGAATGTTTAGGGAACAGTTTGCGAAACAGGGTACATTAATTTGGGGGCATTTTTGTTGAGATCCTAAAGTGTGAGCCTGTGAGATGACACCTGGGGACCCACTGTGTGTGTCTAGGGACCACAGTGTGAACTGGAACTGTTGACGTCACAGTCAGAGCGCAGAACCCCCAGCCCTGACACAGGATTACAGAAAACTCCCGAGCCCGGCACGCAGAAGTTACCTGGAAATCCACACCGTGAGAATGCAATTGTCCTGAAACTGCGGACCAACCTCTTAATGTTGCACACGCCCAGCTTTCCCTTCAGTGCTGCCGTTGTTGTTTTAGTCTCTCAGTCGTGTCCGACTCTTTGCCACCCCATGGACAGTAGCCCACCAGGCTCCTCTGTCCATGGGATTCTCCAGGCAAGAATACTGGAGTGGGTCGCCACTTCCTTCTCCAGGGGATCTTCCCAACCAAGGGGTTGAATCCAAGTTACCGGGAAGCCCTCCCTTCAGTGCAGCTCCAGGTAAAGTGCCGTGGAATGGCCAGCACGTTGGGGGTGAAGCCTGCCAGAGCCGGCTCTCTGCTGGCAAGGCACACATGCCTAGCACTGCCATCCTAAAGCACCAGATACACACACCCCTTGGGTGGCCATGGGTGTTGACTGCAAGGCTGAAAGCTGAGTCTCTTGGGTTTTGCAATTAGCTACATATGCCAGTGTGCTTAGTAACTCTGCTGCTATTCAGAAGAGACCAATTCAGCATAATCTTATGTGGGAGTTAACTCATATACTTGGTTTAAAAGATATAAAAGCTCTGTGAAGCACACAGATAGGATGGCTCAGGGGACTGTAACATGAGATCTTGTCTTTCACTTCCAGGTTAGCAGCTCTTTTAGCTAGGCATTGCCTCACTGCCACCCGATAGGTTTGCTTAATCAGTTGTATCAACCCACTTCCTGGTTTTAAGAAGTCCACATCAGAATAGCCATCAATATAACAACTGCTGTTAATATTATTTTTGATCAAGGTGACCATTAAGGCTGAAATAGACCTAACTCTGAACTCAGATTTACGTTTTCTTTTAAAGCAGGGATCTCTAGCCTCTAGGATCTAATGCCTGATGATCTGAGATAGAGCTGATGTAACATAGAAATAAAGTGCACAATAAATGTAATGTGTTTGAATCATCTTGAAACCATCATCCCCCATCCCTGGCACAGTTCATGGAAAAATTGTCTTCCATAGAATTGGTCCTTGGTGATAAAAAGATTGAGGACTACTGTTTTAAAGCATGGGCTTCCCGGGTGGCTCAGATGGTAAAGAATCTGCCTGCAATGCAGGAGACCTGGGTTTGATCCCTGGGCCAGGAAGATCCCCTGGGAAAGGAAATGGCAACCCACTCCAATATTCTTGCCTAGGACATTTATTTAGTGGCTAGGTAGATATTTCAGTGTCAACATTCAGTTCAGTTCAGTTCAGTCGCTCAGTCGTGTCCAACTCTTTGCGACCCCATGAATCACAGCACGCCAGGCCTCCCTGTCCATCACCAACTCCCGGAGTTCACTCAAACTCACGTGCACTGAGTCGGATGCCATCTAGCCACCTCATGCTCTGTCGTCCCATTCTCCTCCTGCCCCCAATCCCTCCCAGCATCAGAGTCTTTTCCAATGAGTCAACCCTTCACATGAGGTGGACAAAATATTGGAGTTCAGCTTCAGCATCAGGCCTTCCAATGAACACCCAGGGCTGATTTCCTTTAGGATGGACTGGTTGGATCTCCTTGTAGTCCAAGGGACTCTCAAGAGTCTTCTCCAACACCACAGTTGAAAAGCATCAATTCTTCACAGTCCAACTCTCACATCCATACATGATCACTGGAAAAACCATAGCCTTGACTAGACGGACCTTTGTTGACAACGTAATGTCTCTGCTTTTCAATATGCTATCTAGATTGGTCATAACTTTCCTTCCAAGGAGTAAGCATCTTTTAATTTCATGGCTGCAATCACCATCTGCAGTGATTTTGGAGCCCAGAAAAAAAAAGTCTGACACTGTTTCCACTGTTTCCCTATCTATTTCCCATGAAGTGATGGGACCAGATGCCATGATCTTAGTTTTCTGAATGTTGAGCTTTAAGCCAACTTTTTCACTCTTCTCTTTCACTTTCATCAAGAGGCTTTTTAGTTCCTCTTCACTTTCTGCCATAAGGGTGGTGTCATCTGCATATCTGAGCTTATTGATATTTCTCCCGGCAATCTTGATTGCAGCTTGTGCTTCATCCAACCCAGCGTTTCTCATGATGTACTCTGCATAGAGGTTAAATAAGCAGGATGACAATATACAGTCTTGACGTACTCCTTTTCGTATTTGGAACCAGTCTGTTGTTCCATGTCCAGTTCTAACTGTTGCTTCCTGATCTGCATACAGGTTTCTCAAGAGGCAGGTCAGGTGGTCTGGTATTCCTATCTCTTTCAGAATTTTCCAGTTTATTGTGATCTACACAGTCAAAGGCTTTGGCATAGTCAATAAAGCAGAAATTGATGTTTTTCTGGAACTCTCTTGCTTTTTCCATGATCCAGCGGATGTTGGCAATTTGATCTCTGGTTCCTCTGCCTTTTCTAAAACCAGCTTGAACATCTGGAAGTTCACAGTTCATGTATTGCTGAAGCCTGGCTTGGAGAATTTTGAGCATTACTTTACTACTGTGTGAGATGAGTGCATTAGGAGGTTTTAAAAAGGCTATGTAATTTGTTACCAATATTACTTACTTAGGACAAATTAGATACCTAGATTTTTGTTCCCAATGATGTTAGTGGGGACCTTGGATTTTTGCGTTAGATATAATCAGGTCTGTTCTTAAACTGTGCAGGGCACAAGGCAAGATTATAAGTGAGGTTCACCTCCCATTTGTCTAGATATTTACAACTTAGAAATCAAGCTAACAAACTCCTTGTATATCTATTTAAAATATTTTAATGCTGATAATATTTTTTCTTGACACTTTTTAGTTTTTGGTTCCACTTATTTGATGTAAAATTATTACAGATCCAAACTGGGTGGTTTTCCTGGTGATTCCAATTCCAAAAGCAGCCAGAATTGGAGACTTGTAGGCTCCCATGAGCGGAGAAGGCAATGGCACCCCACTCCAGTACTCTTGCCTGGAAAATCCCATGGACGGAGGAGCCTGGTAGGCTGCAGTCCATGGGGTCGCTAAGAGTCGGACATGACTGAGCGACTTCACTTTCACTTTTCACTTTCATGCATTGGAGAAGGAAATGGCAACCCACTCCAGTGTTCTTGCCTGGAGAATCCCAGGGACGGGGGAGCCTGGTGGGCTGCCGTCTATGTGGTTGCACAGAGTCGGACATGACTGAAACGACTTAGCAGCAGGCTCCTATGAGGGCTTCCCAGGTGGCTCAGACAATAAAGAATCCACCTGCAGTGCAGGAATCGCAGGAGATTCAGATTCGATCCCTGGGGTTGGAGGATCCCTGGAGGAAGGCTTAGGCAACCCACGCCAGTATTCTTGCCTGGAGAATCCCACGGACAGAGGAGCCTGGTGGGCTACAGTCTATAGGGTCACAAAGAGTCAGATACAACTGAAATGACACGTGCAAAGTTCCCCTGAAACGGAACAGTGATCATCACTGAGGTGGTATGGATCAGCCTCTGTCTCATAAACACCTCCAAAGACCTGTTTTGCATCTTACATGAAACACTGGTAAAGACACACCACATCATAGATATATGCAGTACTACAGTTAATTTGAACCCTTATGTCCAGTCCTGTTAGCTAAAACCCACCTGATAATAAAAGTGAATAACAATGTGAGTAATTAACCTTGTTGTAAAATGTAGAAGTCAACTCGCTTACTGAATCCTTACTTAGGGTTTGTAAACCAAAAAAAAAAAAAAAAAAATAGGGCACATCAGTTCGTACCTCAGGGAACCTTGCTAATTAAAGAAATGAAGATGGAGATGTATTTTCAATGGTGGAATGGCCATTATGATATAGCACAAAATATCAAAATATTCATTGAGTAAAAGACCTATATTCACTTGGAGGGACCATATAGAGCCGTATGGTGAAAATCAGGATCGCTCAGGAAAATTGCAGAGGTTCTTGTTTCATTGTCTGGGGTCTCGAATGGTCTTTTAATGCTTCCCAGGTGCTTCTAATGTTTACCTGTGTCCAATTTACCACTTTCTGGGGACAATGTTCTAAAGCAGGGGTCCCAAACCTCTGGAATCTAATGCCTGATGATCTGAAGTGGAGCAGATGTAACAATAATACAAATAAAGTGCAGAATACATGTAATGTGCTTGAATCACCCCAAAACCTCCCCATCCTGGTCTGTGTTAAAATTATTTTCCATGATACCCGTCCTTGGTGCCAAAAAGGTTGGGGACCACTGTTTTAACGGTAATCTTTAGTCTAGAAGACAGTAAATAGAAATAGAATAAAAAATCACCTACGATATTTCAAAATGAAGTAAAGACTCTTGCAGGACCTTTGATTTACAGAAAGACATCATATCTTTTAAGATCACTTGTTACAAACAGCATTGTACTTTTATACTACAGGTCTCCTCTTGAAATCCTTGAAAAGAAAACCAAGGAAAAACCCCTTCCCCTCTGGGCTACACCAAGGAAAAGATGGATAAAAGAGGAACCAGGGGGCTGGGAAAGGTCCCACAGGCTGAGAAGGGTTCAAGACACCCTAGAATCTAGAGAACTTGGCTTGGAATTATTATTTGTCATTCCATGGCCACGGCCAACCTAATATCCTAAAATGTATCCCCCAAACATTGATGATATTGTGAGATTTTCCTAGAATTTGGAAGGAGTATCTGACAGCTATGGAAAAAAACATGAAGAACTATTTCTTCCCTATATCTCTGGCTACTAAAAGTTGTGGTTTTGTGTTCAGAAGTTCAGTCATGTATGACTCTTTGTAACCCCATGGACTGTAACCCTCCAGGCTCCTCTGTCCATGGGATTTCCCACGCAGGAATACCGGAGTGGGTTACCATTTCCTCCTCTAGGGGATCTTCCCAACCCAGGGATCGAACCCGAGTCTTTTACATCTCTAGCATTGGCAGGCAGATTCTTTACCACTAGCATCTCCTGGGATTGATCCCATTAAACTGACTGCTGCTTTGAAATGACCATTTAATTGCTTTCCAAGTCCCTCTGCCCCAAATCCAAGGGGAAGCAAAGCAACACACGGTGACCAATTCAACATCCACACCATTGTCTTCTGACCAGTGTCATCTGCTTTAGGTGTAAGCAACAGAAACAGAAGCTACTTGTAAGGCTTGTTTCCAAAAGTCTGGACATATGGTTAAAAACATCTCCTTGGAATGGCTCAGCAGTTCTACAACATTAAAGATAAAGGACCAGAAGATGCAAGCAAGGAGGCCTTTGAGCCTGTAAGAATCCAGGCAAGAATCCAGAAGTGAGGCTGTTACTGTGGTCTAGGAAATGAAGGAATGGGATATATTTGGAATTTGGAAGGCAGTTTGAGAAGAAACAATTGCTGGGTTTGGCAGAGGATTAAGTATAAAGGCAATACTATGTGTTGGGCACAGGGCCATGGCGTGCTTTCTGTAATCACGTATAATCCTCCCAATAACCGTGGAAGAATACATATTTGCGTCTATTTCACAAGATAGAACATAGGCGCTTAGAAATTGAACCTACCTAGGTCCAGATAACTATTAAATGGGAGTGTCAAGATTCAAACCTGGGAATAATGAACCACAAATTATTTCTGATGTTGCTCTCTGGATACCACAGCTCACTGTATGTGACAAGGAAGCACAGAGAAAGATTGAGAAAAAAAGATGAACACTGTATCTTCTCTTATTAAGTTGGAGAAAGAGATATTCAATTTATGATATATGTTAAGTATCAGGAGGTTGGGAGAGGGAGAGGTTTAATTATGTATATGCTTTTTAAATCTCTGTATATATAGTTCAGTGCTGTCCGACAGTAATAAAGAGCGAGACACACATGTAATTTTGTACTTTCTGGTAGCCACATTAAGAGTAAAAAGGAACAGGTGAAATCAATTTGATATATTTTATTTAACTCAATTATTATTTATGACTCAATATATTATCCTACCCACTCCAGTGTTCTTGCCTAGAGAATCCCAGGGACGGGGGAGCCTGGTGGGCTGCCGTCTATGGGGTTGCACAGAATCGGACACGACTGAAGTGACTTAGCATTAGCATACTATCCTACTGGGGCTTCTCTGACGGCTCAGTGGTAATCCACCTACAGCGCAGGAGACACAAGATACACAGGTTCGATCCCTGGGCCAGTAAGATCTCCTGGAGGAGGGCATGGCAACTCACTCCAGTATTCTTGCCTGGAGAATCCCATGGACAGAGGAGCCTGGTGGGCTGCAGTCCATAAGGTCACAAAGAGTCAGACACGACTGAAACGACTTGGCACACATGCATATTCCTTTATAAAATTATCAGATAGTGAAGTGAGATTAACAAAAACCAAAAGAGCAGTCTTCGTGCAGTTATGACAGTGATTTCATCAGTGCTCTCTCCTTAGGCTGTAAGTTACCTGATACCTGTCACATTATAGGAGGTGCTCAAAAAATGCAATGAGTGCTCTTCTGAAGCCCAAGTGCTCTGTTTCCATTTCATTTGAGCAGAAACAAGTAGGGAAAACTCTTTATCCTGACATCAGCCCATGTGAGCTCATGCCTCTTTCTCTACTCAACAGCCTAACCGCCTAAGATAAACTCCCTAATAGGTTCTGCCACAGCCCCCAGATCCAGATGTGCTGAGGTGGGGGGGGCAGTGGGGTCCGGGGGTGCAAAGTAAATTGTTTCCTTGGAACTCCTTTAGAAATGAGTGGACGGGGACTTAGGAGGGGAGCTCTCCTCAGAGTGGTATACACAGCCTGTCTGTAGAAGAGCCTCCCCCCTTCACATCCTTTTTATATTTGCTTATCTGCCTTGAGCTCTTACAGTTCCACTGCCCTTCATTTTTTTTCAAGCGAGACTATCTTTCTGGACTTTTGCCAGCTGTTCTAAATATACTGCCCTACTGATAAGAGTCTCGATTTTTTTCCAGTTCACAAGTTGGAGGGCCAAGTGATCCCTTATAAAATTCTAAGACTTGATAAGAAAGTGTGTTTTAGCAGAAGAGGACAGAAGAAAGGTCAGGGGGAGAAATTACCATCCTTTGTTTACCATGCTAAGAAATGTGAAGATCTCAGAGGAGTGAAATATCGCAGAACTCCATCCTCGGTGACACTCTCATGCGTACTCGGCTAAGCTCTGGATCAAACCCTGACTCACAGATTTACGTTCGTGTCCCAGGGCAGCGTCTGGGGCAGGGGTTGGAGCGGGGGAAGCACGCAGGTGCATGATGCCTTTACGTTCTACTCCTGGCCGCAGTGAGGCCACGCTGCAAAGCTGGTCAAAGGAAGAACAGTTAGCTCATCAAATACATGCACTTTTGGATTACCTTGACTCGGGGTATTTGGTGAGGGTGGCCAGGCTGCTGGTGTACATGTGGCCGCCCACGTCAATGTGGACGGGTGCGTTGGATTTTGTGAGCTGTGCTGGAGTAGGAATGCCTTGATTGTTCAGTGGAGATGCAGGAGATCTAGTGATCAGAGGTCTTGACATATTGGGCCGACTGTCCTACAGAGAGAGAAGCAAGTTTAGACATGTTTGCTTTATTCAGTGGAGAGAAAGGAAACGCATACCTCCTACAGAATAAGCCAGTGACTAGCGCTGATATTTGTTCACTAATAAATTCTGGAAAATCAACAAGCTCTCACTTTTACTATTACGCGTGTGAAAAAACTCCGAGATACATGACAAAGAAAAGGAAAACTTCCAATGCTCAGAATCAAGGAGCTGAACTAATGTTCATTTCACATAGAACCATGCACTGTGACGGCTTATTTTACTAATGAATTCTTGCATTTAACAACTGGTTAATGGCTTGTGGAGAACTACTATTCATTACAAATGAAAAGATAATCAATACTTGAAACGGTCTCCATCCAGATAAAATACATATGCTTTATCCTTCTCTTGGAAAACTACCTTACTGCTGTGGGCTGGGGATAAATACAGACCTTCAGCACTTGGGTTCTGCAGAATGGTTTCTTCCAAATCAGGAAAAAGGGGGCATGACTGGTCTAACCATCAGTCCACACACTCAAAGCAAGCTTGTAAACAGGTACCAGAAATTCATCAGTCAACAGATGAAACAAACAAAAAAATAACCCCCATCTACCCACTGGGTTCCTGCTTCTCTCACTAGAAGACTATGGAACTGGGCACACTTTGAAAAGCGTGTCCCCTCCAGTGGTCAGGTATGTGCTTGGGAGCCATGAGCCAGCCGCTCTTGTGCGTGCTGAGCTTGTAGTAGAGATCATTTTCCAAGATGGGGCTGAGGCACATGGCCGGGCGCAATGTGCTGCCCCACAAAGACATCCTGGAAGCAAACAAAGCAGAAGGAGGACATCACACGATGGCACAAGAACGTGCTGAAGAAACTGTACTCTTGAGAAAATAAAACCTGCCATCCTTTCCGTGGATACAATACAAATATTTCAAACACCATCCAAACATGGTCAATCGCTTTCAAATTAGAGCCCAAACCACAGACAAGTCAAGTCAGGTCTCTGGCACTCAAAGAAGAGGGTCAAACATTTAGAATCTACAATTAGGAAAAAGCTCAAACAGCACTTATGTCTGAATTCTGCCAGGCGATCGCCACGAGGGTGCTTGTAGATTTACAGTTTAGCCAGAGATTGTTTGCAAATAACGTGCGGCAGAGTCAGTGATAAGGCATAATAAAGGGATTTTGAGAAATGCCTTTGATAGAGATTACAAATGGGAAATCATCTAGTTTTTGTGCATAAAGCCCAGCATGATGAAATATAAATTTGCAAAACATCCTAGATTTTATGATCCAAAACAGCTTCAGGAGTTACCTGGGGCACAACTGTTGGACTAGTTAGCATTAACCACATGTCCAGGCAAGACTGGGAATGCACGTTTCTTCTGAAACTCCGCATCCACTGTGAATGGGGTGGTGACTGAGCTTTTACTCAAAATGTTGACCATCTGTGTGGTGCTTTTCTCCATGCTGAATTAAACAGAGCCCAGGAACAGTCATAGAAAGGGTTCATGCTTTATTTCTTCAACTGGGGGAAGTGGGTTTGTAGACGGTCACCGTGTTATTCTTTGCATGTTCCTGTATATTTTTAACAATGCAAAATAGATATTAAAAAACACAAGGGATGATTGCAACACAGAGAGAAAAGTGAAAGAGGTACTGGATGGGGAAAAGAACTAAAAAAACAAGGACACACGTCAGTAGGAAATGTAAAGCAGTGAAGGCTGAAATAGTCAACAGCATTTTAAAATCTGGGTGTCAGAAAATGCGTTTTTTCCTTTAAAAGTACAATCATAAAAGTACAATAATATAATCCACTTTTAAGAACTATGTACTACCTGACTTGCTTTTAGAAAATGATTTCTTGGCTAAAGACACATACACACACACACACACACACACACCCTAGTCTCTGTTACAATTCAGTCCATCACAGCACTGTAGCGTCTGTAATAGTTTTTCAATTGGACACATTCTATACCCTGCCTCAGGGTGCTGGGGTGAAAATGAACAGATTTGCAGGGTTAATACTGTAGTTAGACTGTGACCTCACTCAGCACAGCTCTAACACTGCCAGGTCTACGGAGAAGGAGGAAAAAAGAAAGCGTAACTGATCGGTTGAAGGAATCCAGATTTCTCAGAATATATACCATGTACACTGGAAATCATATATGTATGGATATTGCTAAATTTAAAATTAAACCAGTGTTTCCTTGTGGGGGGAGGATGGGAGGTGGGGGATTAACCCTTTAGGTCAAAGTTTCCTAATGGGTGGGCTCAGGCAGATTAGTAAGACTTTTTTTTTTTTTAATTGATTTGTCTCTGCCAGATCTTGTGGCACACAGGATCTTCTCTCTCTGTGGCGGCTTCAGGATCTAGTTCCCTTAGTCGCTCAGTTGTGTCCGACTCTTTGCAACCCTGTGACTTTGTGACTGCAGCACGCCAGAATTCCCTGTCCTTCACCACCTCCCAGACATGCTCAAACTCATGTCCATTGAGTGGGTGATGCCATTCAACCATCTTGTCCTCCGTCATCCCCTTCTCCTAGTTTCCTGACTGAGGATCAAACCTGTGCCCCTGCATTGGGAGCACAGACTCTTAGCCACTGGACCATCAAAGAAGTCTCCCCCCATCCCCGTTTTTTTAACTGAAATATAGTAGATGTAACAATGCTGTGTTAGTTTCATGGGCACAGCAAAATGATTCAGCTATAATATCCATCTCTATATCTATACAGCTTCCCTGGTGGCTCCGACGGTAAAGAATCTCCCTGCAATGCTGGAGACCTAGGTTCTATCCCTGGGTCTGGAAGATCCCCTAGAGAAGGGAATGGATACCAACTCCAGTGTTTCTGCCTGAAGAATCCCCATGGACAGAGAAGCCTGGCAGGTTATAGTCCATGGGGTCACAAAAATTCGGATACGACTGACCAACTAACACTTTCATTTCACATACACACACACACACACACACACACACATATATATATGTATATGTATATATATCTGGTCTTCTCAGGTGCCACAGTGATAAAGAATCTGCCTGCCAATGCACGAGCTGTAGGAGACACCAGTTTGATTCCTGGGTCTGGAATATCCCTTGGAGAAGGAAATGGCAACCCATTCCATAATTTTTGCCTGGAGAATTTCATGGACAGAGGCGCCTGGCAGGCTACAGTTTATGGGGTCACAAAGAGTCGGACACGACTGAGCACACAAATGTGCATACACACACACTCACGCATCTATCTTTTCAGATTCTTTTCCCTTATAGGCTATTATAAAATATTGAGTCTAATTTCCTGTGCTATACAGTAGGTTAACTTATACGCAGAGTACATCATGAGAAACGCTAGACTGGAAGAAACACAAGCTGGAATCAAGATTGGTGGGAGAAATATCAATAACCTCAGATATGCAGATGACACCACCCTTATGGCAGAAAGTGAAGAGGAACTAAAAAGCCTCTTGATGAAAGTGAAAGTGGAGAGTGAAAAAGTGGGCTTAAAGCTCAACATTCAGAAAACTAAGATCATAGCATCCAATCCCATCACTTCATGGGAAATAGATGGGGAAACAGTGGAAACAGTATCAGACTTTATTTTTTTGGGCTCCAAAATCACTGCAGATGGTGATTGCAGCCATGAAATTAAAAGACACTTACTCCTTGGAAGGAAAGTTATGACCAACCTAGATAGCATATTCAAAAGCAGAGACATTACTTTGCCAACAAAGGTTCGTCTAGTCAAGGCTATGGTTTTTCCTGTGGTCATGTATGGATGTGAGAGTTGGACTGTGAAGAAGGCTGAGCGCCGAAGAATTGATGTTTTTGAACTGTGGTGTTGGAAAAGACTCTTGAGAGTCCCTTGGACTGCAAGGAGATCCAACCAGTCCATTCTGAAGGAGATCAGCCCTGGGATTTCTTTGGAAGGAATGATGCTAAAGCTGAAACTCCAGCACTTTGGCCACCTCATGTGAAGAGTTGACTCATTGGAAAAGACTCTGATGCTGGGAGGGATTGGGGGCAGGAGGAGAAGGGGACGACAGAGGATGAGATGGCTGGATGGCATCACTGACTCGATGGACGTGAGTCTGAGTGAACTCTGGGAGTTGGTGATGGACAGGGAGGCCTGGCGTGCTATGATTCATGGGGTCGCAAAGAGTCGGACGTGACTGAGCGACTGATCTGATCTGATCTGATCTGATACAGTAGGGTTCCTGTTGGTTCCAGTAAGACTTGAAGGGTTACAATTCGTCTTTGGTGAGCCCTTCTAGCTCTTCTCTGAGGCTCTGTCTTCTCATCCTGGGAGTTTTCTGTGTTCTGCATTTGTCCCCTTAGTTAGATCATTTCTAAGGTATTAACTGCTATTAGCTAATGGAATAAAGGGTTTTCACTCAGTATTTTCCACATTGGTGCAGGCTAAAAGGACTTTTTAAATCCACAGGCTCGGGATAGGAGGGCGTGTTTGGGGCTAGGTGGTCTTAGCGCTTGTAGGAGACACTCAGATCTGTTGCACTGATTCCAGGTGTTTCAGTTGACTCAGCCGTGGCTACCTCCTCCCCTCTCCAGTAACCAGAACTGGCGCTCTCTCTTCTTTAACTGGACACTGAGGTCTCAGATAGGATGTCTGCACCTGCCAGCAGCAGCTACTTCCCTACCAGCCTAAGGATGAAGCCAACACCCAGGCTGGCTGAGCTGGATCCTCCCTGGCACTGTTGAGACACTGGATCCACCGACTCTGAGCCTCCAATCTCTATGTTTCCTGATACTCGGGAAGATAAATTCATCTTTAAAGCTAGACTGAGCTGGGACTTCTGTTACCTACCCTGCTTCCTACCTTTCCTGGATACAGCCACCTCCCCATGGGGTCATTTGGGTTGGTGAGACTTGGTCTGTGATGCCCAGAACAGCTGCTTGCAGACAGACATGGCAAAACTTTCTATCCTATTATCACCATGCTTCAGCTCCACTTTCCCATCTTTAATCACTTTCCCAGCATCATCTCATTAGTTTGTGTGTGTCTTTCAACATCACTTCCGATGAGATGAAAACCATGAACTTTAACCAGAAGAGCGCACAAGTGTTTTGAATGTGCCAACATCGCTGCTGGAGAAACAGCTCAGGGCACTGAGGTGTATTTGGAAAGTGGCCAGACAGAATGGTGGTGTTTCTGATCATTCCTCCTCTGGAACAGACTCCTCACCCGGGTGGTGGGCTGGTGGACGGAACCCCATCCTAATGTTAAGTTACTCGGTTATGGCCCCCTCCTCGTGTAGCCCACTGTTCCCTCCTTCCACAGTCTCAGGCAGTGTCCCTAAGGATGCACATACCCCGGGGGACAGGACAGGCTGGTCCCTGGCCTCAGCAAGCTGGTTCAGTGGGAGAGAGGAGACAGGAAACAATCAAGTACAATAGGCAGGGGGAAGCCAGGTTACTGTGGCAGTTTTAACTACGAGGACATGTAATCCAGGCTTGGGGGCTGGGAGGAGTGGTGGGGAAGACTCCCTGGAGACAGTCTAAGCTGAAATCTGATAGGTGAGAAGTCAGCTCACTGTGGGATGCAGGAAGGAGACCACACGGTACATTCTAGAAATTAATTCACAGCAAAATTTCAGTACACTGTGAGAATTCTCCTACTTGTTTTCTTTCCAAGTACGGAGGGAAAGTGCAGGAAATGGAAGCTTGAAGATGATGGTCTGAGGACCACAGAATTAAATGTCAATTTACAATGAAAATATAAATAAACCCACCAGAATATTATTATGATGGGAAAACGGGGAAGAAGAGGAGGAAGGAAACTCATAGCCAGTTTTCTAAGCAGCTGTCTAACAGAACTTTCTGCAAGAATGGAGACAATGTTCCATACCTGCACCATTTAGTAGGGTGGCCACGTGTGGCCATTCGAGGACCTGAAATGTGGCTAGTGCGACTTAGGAACCATATTTGTAATTTTAATGCATTTTAACTAGTTTAATGTAATGTAGGTAGGTCAAGTGTTGGAGGCAACACTGGAGGCAACCCACTCCAGTATTCTTGTCTGGAGAATTCCACGGACAGAGGAGCCTGGTGGGCTGCAGTCCAAGGGGTCACAAAAGTCGGACACAAATGAGCAACTAACTCTAAGGTTAAGTGTGACTAGTGGCTGTCACGTTGGACAGGACAGCGCAGTAAACCTTGTTTGAATTTTTCTTGATATATGGAGGCCCAAATCATGATAAACTTGACCTTTAATCACTCAGGGAGAAGCAGGGGCATTTTAAAGTGAATACAAATGGTTTATGACCCCATCCTTTCCAACACATTCATTTCTGTCTCCCCTTCTAACTGTACTTCTGCCTTCTTTACTGATTTTATGAAAATTAAAGAGATGAGTAACCACGCAGTAAGGATGCTGCACATACTACATCTCTGGGTCTCAGAGAAGCAGCTGAGACATAAAAGCACATCCTGAATGACTCCGTTCCCAAGATGTTACAGGCAGCAAAAGGAATCTGTGATGACAGAGCTCAGAACACTGGCCACCTTCTTTTTGGCAGGGCGGGTGGCTGGCTAGGAGGGGATAAGAATGAATCTTCTGGAGAGCTAAAAAAGTCCTGAATCTTGATCTGGGAAGTTAAACAGTTATATACATACGTATGCGCATGTGTGTGTTTCAGTCGTGTCCGACTCTTTGAGACCCCATGGACTGTAGCCCGCCAAGCTCCTCTGTCCATGAGGCTTCTCCAGGCAAGAATACTAGTGTGGGTTGCCATTTCCTTCTCCAGGGGATCTTCCCCAACCCAGTGACTGAACCCGAATCTCCTGCATTGGCAGGTGGATTCTTTAACTGCTGGCTGAGCCACATTGGAAGCCCATACATACATGCACCTAAGATTTATTCACTTGACTTTTAAGTTCTACTTAAAAAGAAAATAAACCAGAAAATAATCTCGGAAGAAACTCCTCCAATCCAAACACTTTTCTGTCCAAATAGTCATTTAAATTACTGTGAAATACTTCTTTTAAAAGCCAAAAAGACACTTCTTATTTCCTCGCATCCGATTCCCCAAATCTGACTCTAATACCTGGACATGAAATGGTGCCTGAAATTCTATTTCTAATTCTCCATCCCCTCATTTCTATCCTATATAGATTTTTCAGGCATGTTGATCGGTTTATCTTTAAAATTTCCATTTCTCAGCTGCTTTCAGTCTGCGGCTTCCTTGTACCTTAATCATCCATCTCACCTACCCAACAGAGCAGCAATGATTCTGGGCGAGGAGAGTCCTTCAAGGGATTTGACTGCAGGCATCTTTCAAAAGAAGCTAATGAAAAATGTGCCTCCTAGATCTAACCTTGCTGTGTGCTGTTCAAACAGGAGCCCCAGGGGCACCGCCTGGAACAAATGAGCTGAAGTTTAAACTGAAAGTTTTAATGACTTTATTTGTTAAGAACGTATGCCCCTGCCTCATGTCACGTTCCACTATCAGGCTGGACTATATTATCTCTTTCACTGGGAAAAGAAACACGCTTCTCAGGAATACTTCCAGAAAAGCATGTCAATAGTAAAGTATTTACCTATATTATTTGATACATGCAATAGAGCAGTGATGGAATTTAACACAAACCCTAACTTTTCCCACAAAATTCAGCCTGGGTTTAAAAATACATGTATTTATATCACCCGTACTCTCACATGTACCCAAGTAGCATCTCAATTATATGGAATGCATGGAGAGTGGGGTGTTCTGATTAATTCTGTTTTCTGATACTCAGCCAACCATTTTGGCCATGCAGCTTATAATCAAAGTGTCTTAGACAAGGATCTTGCTTCCTAAGGTAGAAATCCGGTGTTGCCTTGGGAGGGTTAGTTTAAAACTGACACCATCTTGCTGGACTCACAGTAAAGGTTCTTATAGAGAAACATCCCCTAAGTTGTGTGCTGAGACTCGCAACCATAAAACCAGCATATTTTGTAAGGGCCCTCATCGTTTCTTCATTCAAGTAATATTGACTGGGTTCTTGAGTGGGTAGCCAGTGCCTTCTCCTGAGGATCTTCCCCGCCCAGGGGTTGAACTCTGGTCTCTTAGGCTGCAGGCAGAGTCTTTACCATCTGAGCCACCAGGGAAGCCTGACTGAGCTCCTACTATGTGTCAAACTTTAATAGCAGAGTGACACTGGAGAGAGAGAGAAATAAATCGCTTCTTAAAATTTCACATAGGTTAAACAAAAAAACAAACAAAAAAAAACAGGCCCGAGCAATATTTCAAAATTGAAGACTGTTTCTGTCAATCTCTGAAGTCAGTGGAGAAGTAGGCTAAAAAGTCTTCAGAGCATCCAAATTTGATATCAGATCTTCCATTCATTTTATTCACAGGTACTCCCTTCAAACTCACAGAACCTGCTTACTCCTGACTCAGAGATTCATAACAAGTGTGGTCATTGGTTTTCTAGCCTATACAAAAATCACTCCAAATTAATTCATCCCCAGATCAAGCCCCACATTAACTTAGATTGTAAAATATATAATAAAATGAAGAAAAACTTCTGCACAAATATGATTTTAAAAAAACCTTCTTTTTAAGGTAAAACAATTTTGAAAACTTTACATAGCTGGAAAAAATAAACCAAAACAGACCATCTCAAGTGTGCAGGAGAATGAAGCCTGGTTTTTGGAATCTGAAGACCTGGTTTGAGTTCAGGCTCAGTCTTTAGGTCATCTTGGAGAAGTTACCAAACCTACGGGGTTCCAGCTTTCTCATCTCTAAGACAGGATGAATCTTCCCACTCTACAGAGAGGTAAAGCCAGCAGAGGGTAAAATGTTGGTGATGGCTTACAATACAGGATGTTGCACAGAGAAAAGACAGAGGAATTTCTGCAGAAGGAATTCTTTCCTTCTGCACATGAAAAATGAAATTTAATACATCCATACACTCCATGTACAGAGATGTCTATGGATCCAGCAAGACATACAGAGAACGTTTAAAGCAGTTGACGAGTAAAGATTCATAGATGAGAAAGACAGCATTTTACACTGATAAACTATTACATAATGGGGTACAGATAAAGAAGAACAGAACAGTGTTCTATTCACTAATAGTGAATAACACTAATAGTGTTCTATTCACCAGTTCTAATCACTGGTAGTCCAGTGGTTAGGACTTTGCCTTCCAATGCAGGGGCTGTAGGTTCCATCCCTGGTCCGCGAGCTAAGATCCCAAAGGCCTCACAGCAGAAACACCAAAACATAAAACAGAAGCAAAATTGTAACAGAGTCTATAAAGACTTCAAAAATAATGGTCTACATCAAGAAAAAAATTTTTTAATTAAAAAAAAATAGGATGGAACATTACAAGATGAGAGCCGGACAAAGGCTATGAAAAGAAGTAAAGAATGAGATCATCACAGTAGGTTCATAAAATGAAATAGCACGTGAGCTGTATTGATTTTGTTTTCAGATCAAATCTTAATTTCACAGATTAAAAAAAAGGAAATAAAAAATAGGAGGCTTCAAAGTTGTTTCAAAATGACTAGCAACTGTGTTAAATTAATCTGTAATTACTTCCTAATCTGAAATAGCAAAATGTTACTCCTCTTGCCTCAGGCCAGGAGGATGGCTTACTACTGTTTATCTACTTTAATGCACAATATTTACCAGATATGGAGTCTCCTCAAAGTGCCTTCTTCCCTCAAATAGTGAAATATGTATCCAAGAAGTTCCCTTATTAGATTATCAAGCTGGGACCACGAAAAGAAAACTATTTGCCAAGATTTCTCTGCCTTTTTTTTTTTCCCTCAAAAATCAAAGTGAATTTATAAAAAGAACATTTTGATAGAATTTTGCTGTGTTTATTATAGCTGGATTAATTTTTAAATTAGATTTCTTGGACAGTTTCAAATATACTTAAAAAGTCACAGGCTAGTATTTTTAAATAGACATTATAGCTCAACTATGGATATTACTATCTTTTTAAAATTAAAACATACCATTAAAGTGAAAGCAGTCTCTGTTAACAGTTCTATAGGGAAAAGTAATTTTTTTTTGCAAAAATAGGTGTAGGTACAATGAAAATATTTGAAATTAAATGCACCCACATATCAGTAGGGTGTAGGACTGGGTAATGATGTCACAGGCAAATTTTGTTTTTGTTTTTTCTCTTATACTTTATGATACGGAACACTGAAATTAAAAAAAAAATTCTATTAAAAAAAAAAAAACAGGAAAGAAACACCCAGCACTATACTGCCCAATTGAATCAATTAGTACAGTCTTGGCATGCTGTTATATTTTACTTTCATCATCATCAGAATTTTGTGGACATTTTAAAATGAAGAACAGAATGAAGAAATACAGAAATGGAACAGAACTTAGGGGTGAAGTTTCCTTTTCTTTTATTTTCTCACCAGGAAGGAAATGTGTGGAAAAAAAATTAAATGGGCCTCAGGTCATGGTAAGCTCATATTTAGCTGACACGGAAGTCTATTTAGTTTGATCCTGAAAGAAAGGGGCAGAAGCCTACGGTTTCTACACTCTTGGGAACTATCTGGTCATCTGTCCCCGCCCTGGGGTCCCCTCGATTTCCAGGTCTAAAACCTAGCAAGAGCAAGCTGGTAAAAGCCACACATGAACACTGCCTGCTTTTCCAGAAGTCAGTCCGGCACCTGCTTTCTTGCAAGAAGGTGCAGGCGGCAGCAGAAAGGCTGGCAGTGAAACACTCTCTCACGCTCAGAGAGGGCCTTCGGGTCTGAAACCAGAACCCCCTGCGCAATGTTAAGTATTACCACCGTTTCACAGAGAAGGAAGTTGACTCTGAGGTCAAGTGGCTTAGTCTATAATTGTCTAGTAATGAATTTACTGTGATATTTTACACGCTCGCCATTGTGTACCAGTATAAGGTTACCACTCTCCACTACTAAGTGATCCATACCTTGGCTTTCACAAGAGAAAGGACAGATTTGCCTTGCTCCATCTACCTTCTTCCTTTCAGTCTGTTTTGGCATAAAGACAATGGGTTTGAGAGTTTGAAGGATGGATGGTCAGTGGTCATGCAGAAGACAAGTGACAGCTAGTCCAGGAAGCAGACACCTCTCCCCAGCCCCCATCTCTGTTTCCCAAAATGAAACAAATGAACTGGCGTTTCATTTACTCCTCTGTTAGTCCTTGATGCTAACTACAGGGCACATCTGTCTCTAAATAAACAATAAACTTGACTTACTGTTTTCTTGGATGTGGTCATAAAAATTGGTCATAAAAATTCATTGTCCAACAGTGTCAAAAGTTAAATAGGTTTCTTTCAAGGACTTAACTGAATCCCTTGGAAGCTCCTCTTAAGATTCTTAGATGCCTTTCTGCTTACCTTTATGCACTTTAAAAAATAAAAAATTAACATACACAAGTTTTTAAGTATACTGACTTACTCTCATTTACATAATAGGGGTGTTCAAAAGTTCATTTGATCACTTGTTCATTCAGTGAGAAATGATGGCTCACTATTTGGTGAGGGACTAGGGCACTGAGGGCTTTCCTGATAGCTCAGTTGGTAAAGAATCCACCTGCAATGCAGGAGCTGCTGCTGCTGCTGCAAGTCGCTTCAGTCGTGTCCGACTCTGTGCGACCCCATAGACGGCAGCCCATCAGGCTCCCCCGTCTCTGGGATTCTCCAGGCAAGAACACTGGAGTGGGTTGCCATTTCCTTCTCCAGAGCATGAAAGTGAAAAGTGAAAGTGAAGTCACTCAGTCGTGTCCGACTCTTAGCAACCCCATGGACTGCAGCCTACCAGGCTCCTCCATCCATGAGATTTTCCAGGCAAGAGTACTGGAGTGGGGTGCCATTGCCTTCTCTCGACCCCGGTTCAATTCATGGATTGGGAAGATCCCCTGGAGAAGAGATAGGCTACCCACTCCAGTATTCTGGCCTGAAGAAGTCCATGGACTGTATAGTTCATGGGGTCACAAAGAGTCAGACTGAGCAACTTTCCCTTTCACTTTTACTTGGAGCACTATGGATGTGAACAATTCAAGGAGTGAGAGTCTGCCTTGGGAAGAAGCCACATACATGCACAGGGAATTCCTGATGACAAGAGAGCCCCATGGGAATAAAGAAAATGAATTAAATTGTGCTTTAAATGTCCTGAGAACTAGTTATGGACAATCTTAAGCAAACAATAATTTGGTACAGTCAGAAAATAATCACTCTCGGTTTTAAGACTCTAGAGTACATTATTTTTAAATAAGACACGTTTGTATTTAGTAATTTCACATTACCAGGATCATACTCCTAATTTTTCCATTTACCTTTGCAGATAATACCAGCAGCAGTGTTTCTAACAGTGTCGACATCGATGTAAGTTTCTAAATTCAGTCTTTTTCCTGAGGATGTGACAGAGTGGAGGCCCAAGTTTTAGTCTGAGGCATGTCACTGATGAGTTATGTGGCCTTGGCAAAGTATGTCATTTCTCACTTCATTTTTCCCATTTATAATAGATGCAGCTGACCCAACTGATGTATAATGCTTTTCTCAGTCCTCATTTTTAAAAATAATTATGTGATTGTAAAAAACATAAACTGTAAGAGATTAAAATGCTTTAAGAAAGTTAGCATTTTAGGAGGTCAGAATTCAAAATTATTTCGAAAGAAAGAAGAACTGGTCATGAAATGAAAGGCATTTCAAAACTATGAGCGCAAAAGCAGAAAAAAAGAACCCAACACAGAGAGATTTCTTAATAATCACAGCGTTTTCTCTAGCTGATTAGGGAAGATTACATTTTAATCACTACTGCTTTTTATTTGCCTTCACTGACAGGATGAAACAGCCAACAAAATACGGTGCCTGGTGACTAGAATGCCTACTTTAGAGAGATTTTTCCCATAGTGCTGTTTCGCTTGCCACTATTCTGCGATACTGGAGTGCTCTGAAAGCAGCTTACCTGAGATTCCCTGACGGAATAGAAAACATTTATCCTGGTGATAGGAAACAAATGCTTTTTAATAAAGTAAGAATCTCTTGTAAGCCACATCAGCGTCATCTCTTCAGAAAGAAATATTGAGTAATATAGAAGAAAGAAATTAGGGCAAGTGAGAGTTACCATCTCGATGTTTCCGCACCAGAACCAATGGGTGTTGTGTCGTATTGACAGGCATGCCAGAGGGCGAATGGCTTGCCAAAAATGCTTCTCCTAGGGGACATCTCAGGCTTCCCTGATAGCTCAGTTGCTAAAGAATCCGCCTGCAATGCAGGAGACCCCGATTTGGTTCCTGGGTTGGGAAGATCCACTGGAGAAGGGATAGGCTACCCACTCCGGTATTCTTGGGCTTCCCTTGTGGCTCAGCTGGTAAAGAATCTGCCTGCAGTGTGAGAGACCTGGGTTGGGAAGATCCCCTGGAGAAGGGAAAAGCTACCCACTCCAGTATTCTGGCCTGGAGAATTCCATGGACTGTATAGTCCATGGGGTCGCAAAGAATCGGACATGACTGAGCAACTTTCACTCACTCACTCAGGGGACATCTCCTGCCAGGTACAATCTGTTCTCAGAAGATGGAGGCTGATTCTGGCTGTTTGGGTCATCCTGGTTTTTAGTTATTACATGGGTCCCATCTGAGCCGCTGGTGGTATGAAGCAAGAGTGGAGGTGAGTCTATGCTCTGGGTTGGCTTCCGATGATGTGGTGGAACTCAGATCTGGCCGCAGCCAGCTGTGGCCAGTGACCACTGGAGAGGTGACAGTGCTTGTAGCTGAACTACTGGTCCCGGGATGAGACATGTCTCTTCGGAAATTTTAGAGGGGACGTTGACTGATGAAACCTGCTTAGGAGCAGATGGATGAAGAGATAACACTGAAAGCACAGCTTAAAAAGAAAGTGAATGAGCAGTAAAGACAGCATCGAGGCCATCTCCCTCCTCCGATTTTATTGCAACAAGCCGTTCCTTACAGTTTTCATGCTGTAAAGGAGGAGACATCTGTGTTCTTGGAGAAGTATCTTAAAATAAATACCAACAAGAGTTTAAAAAAAAACTAACTTTTTAAAGATCAACCTGGCTGGCCAGAAAACTATGGTACAAAAAAGGGAAACAAATTAGAAAAAAAAAAATCATACCTGGAATTTATATAGTGCCTTATGTATATGAAGCAGTTAATCTATGAAATCCCAGACCTTGTGAGTAATAACAACCCATAAGCCTTCTAAAAGGTCCAGAGAAGGAGGAGGGTAAGGCCAATACTGTCTTTTGCAAAGAAGGGAAATTGAAGCAGGAATATTCAAACTGTCCAATGGTAGCCCAAAGTCATCGAAAGTTAGCTGATGAAAAAAGTCAGAAGCAAAATATCCTGGAATCTAAGCCTGCATTTTTCCTCCTGAAATGTGCCGCTTTGGCCTGGGGCAATCTAGTAGCATGTAACCCACCAGGACTTAAGACTCTGAAAGCAGTCATTTGGTTCGCCTACAACAGCAGACAGGACTTCACCAGAGCATTTCCACTTAAGGCAGTGAAATGTGTAGGAAAGTGTCTTTGGTAGTCTTAAAAGTCCCGGTTTAATCTTATTAGATGGTTATTTAACCACAAGATACAGCATATATGTCTGTCTCACCTAGAGCCAGACATCCTGGAATGTGAAGTCAAGTGGGCCTTAGAAAGCATCACTACGAACAAAGCTAGTAGAGGTGATGGAATTCCAGTTGAGCTATTTCAAATCCTGAAAGATGATGCTGTGAAAGTGCTGCACTCAATATGCCAGCAAATTTGGAAAACTCAGCAGTGGCCACAGGACTGGAAAAGGTCAGTTTTCATTCCAATCCCAAAGAAAGGCAATGCCAAAGAATGCTCAAACTACCGCACAATTGCACTCATCTCACATGCTAGTAAAGTAATGCTCAAAATTCTCCAAGCCAGGCTTCAGCAATACATGAACCGTGAACTTCCACATGTTCAAGCTGGTTTTAGAAAAGGCAGAAGAACCAGAGATCAAATTGCCAACATCTGCTGGATCATGGAAAAAGCAAAAGAGTTCCAGAAAAACATCTATTTCTGCTTTATTGACTATGCCAAAGCCTTTGACTGTGTGGATCACAATAAACTGTGGAAAATTCTGAAAGAGATGGGAATACCAGACCACCTGACCTGCCTCTTGAGAAACCTGTATGCAGATCAGGAAGCAACAGTTAGAACTGGACATGGAACAACAGACTGGTTCCAAATAGCAAAAGGAGTACGTCAAGACTGTATATTGTCTCCCTGCTTATTTAACTTATACGCAGAGTACATCATGAGAAACTCTGGGCTGGAAGAGGCACAAGCTGGAATCAAGATTGCCGGGAGAAATATCAATAACCTCAGATATGCAGATGACACCACCCTTATGGCAGAAAGTGAAGAGGAACTAAAAAGCCTCTTGATGAAAGTGAAAGAGAAGAGTGAAAAAGTTGGCTTAAAGCTCAACATTCAGAAAACGAAGATCATGGCATCTGGTCCCATCACTTCATGGAAATAGATGGGGAAACAGTGGAAACAGTGTCAGACTTTATTTTTTTGGGCTCCAAGATCACTGCAGATGGTGACTGCAGCCATGAAATTAAAAGACGCTCTCTCCTTGGAAGAAAGGTTATGACCAATCTAGATAGCATATTGAAAAGCAGAGACATTGCTTTGCCAACAAGGGTCCATCTAGTCAAGGCTATGGTTTTTCCAGTGGTCATGTATACATGTGAGAGTTGGACTGTGAAGAAGGCTGAGCACCAAAGAATTGATGCTTTTGAACTGTGGTGTTGGAGAAGACTCTTGAGAGTCCCTTGGACTGCAAGGAGATCCAACCAGTCCATTCTGAAGGAGATCAGCCCTGGGATTTCTTTGGAAGGAATGATGTTAAGGCTGAAACTCCAGTACTTTGGCCACCTCATGCGAAGAGCTGACTCATTAGAAAAGACTCTGATGCTGGGAGGGATTGGGGGCAGGAGGAGAAGGGGACGACAGAGGATGAGATGGCTGGATGGCATCACTGACTCGATGGACGTGAGTCTGAGTGAACTCCGGGAGTTGGTGATGGACAGGGAGGCCTGGCGTGCTGTGATTCATGGGGTCGCAAAGAGTTGGACACGACTGAGCGACTGAACTGAACTGAACTACAGCATACAATGCCACAACAACGGCAGTGGTGGTATAGTGAGTGAGGAGGCAGATAGCAGAATTCCATCTAAGAGGAAAAACAACTGCTGTTAGAACAGCAGCAGCAGAAGAGAAAATAGCCCAAGAGTTGAGACCAAGAAGAAATGCGACAAGAAGGGATGCAAGAGAGGTTTAGGAAGGGAGAAAAGGCCAGTGATGTGGGAGGGGGACGGAAAGAGAAACTGATGGAGAGGGAAGCGCAGGAGGGACAGGAAGAAACGCAGATGTGTTGGGAAAGTAGGGAGGATCAGACCAGTTTCACCTTGTTTCCCAACCAACCTGTCGGCTCTTCTATTCAGGAGGTCAGTTTCTAATGCCTGGCTGCTGGCCCCCAGGTCCTCCTTTTATTCCAGGGTAGATCGCATTTGACCCCTCTGAGTCAGGGGTCCCCAACCCCCGGTCTGTGGACTGTTAGGAACCGGGCCACACAGCAGGAGGTGTGCACGGGTAGAAGCTTCACCTGCATTTACAGCTGATCCCTGGCACTGTCATTACCACCTGAGCCCCACCTCCTGTCAGATCACCAGCAGCGTAATAAACGGAATGCGCTTGAGTCACCCCAAAACCATCTCTCTTCCCCACCCAATCCGTGGAAAAATCATCTAGCACGAAACTGGTCCCTGGTGCCAAAAAGGTTGGGGACCACTACTCTAAGTGGACAGTCAAGACAGAGGTTTGTGGGGAAGGTCTGAAGGGTTCTCTAGGTCCTACAATTTGCAAGGGTCTCCTTTATAACGAATCTGAAAGATCCCTCTAGGTACTGCTTCCTTCTGAAGATTATCAGGAGGAACAAGCCTAACTTTCAGAGAACCAGGTAGATAGATCTGTGACCCTCATGCAAAGCTGGCCCCATAAATGAGCTCACAGATCAATGACACCAGCCAGCAGGATGGAAGATCACAGGCATCCAGCGAAAGCTTACAGCCTTCATCGGAGTGAAACCAGGGTGTGGCGAGCACTGCCGGGTTATTTTTCCTACCAGTTCCCCACAGTACTTAATGAAATACATTTTTATTTTTGCACACAGTGGAAAATGAATACACAGTACTGATGATGATAAAGCAAGTCTATAAGGCTCCATAATTGAGGGCTCTGATCGCCTTCCAGTAAACAACTTCAGCGATTTCTTCCTTCGGGCAATGGCCCTCAAACGCTTTTTGATTGTTATCTACCCATTCCATCCATCAAGTGAAAAAGACAAGACAAAACCCACCAACTCGGGGTGTTAATAGGCACGAATGTCAATTAAGGAAAAATCAAACACTAACGAGGCGAAAGGGATTTTGTGAAAATAAAATAAACCCGTACTTCCCATGACAGAAGTCTAACGCTGTCAGACTGCACAACAAAAAGACCAGCACTCGGAGGTTAGCAGCCCACACTCCAAGAAGCAGGGTGCAAGGCGTACTGGCATTGCTGAGGTTTACAGAAAATGATAAGGGCCCAGCTCGGTGGGGCTGACTCTGGGTCCCTGTAGATCTGAGGTACAGACTCAGGGTGGGTGGGGTAAGGCTGCACAAGAAAAGAGAGTCGAACACCACTTCATCCCAGTCCAGGGTGAAGGGTTTCATAAATGAGAGGTACTCAGAGTCACCCAGTATTCTTGCCTGGAGAATCCCCATGGACAAAGGAGCCCGGCAAGCTACAGTCAATGGGGTCGCAACTATAGTCTAAGGGTCGGACACGACTGAGAGACTAAGCACACACACAGAGTCACTCCTGGACATCAACTAGACTGCACCTCCGCAGGGACCGCAGCAGTGCTTTGTTCAGTCTCCAGCACAGAGCCTGGCACTTACCAGGCACTAATAACCAATTGAAAGTGAAAGTGTTAGTCATCCAGTTGTGTGACTCTTTGCCACCCCATGGACTGTACACTTCCAGGCTCCTCTGTCCATGGAATTCTCCAGCCAAGAATACTGGAATGGGTTGCCATTCTCTTCTCCAGGGGATCTTCCCCACACAGGGATTGACGGTAAAGCGTCTGCCTACAACGCGGGAGACCTGGGTTCGATCCCTGGGTCGGGAAGATCCATCCCCTGGAGAAGGAAATGGCGACCCACTCCAGTACTCTCGCCTGGAAAATCCCATAGATGGAGGAGCCTGGTAGGCTACAGTCCATGGGGTCGCAAAGAGTCGGACACGACTGAGTGACTTCACTTTCTTTCACTCCTGCATTGCAGGTGGATTCTTTACAACTGAGCCACCAGGGAAGCCTAATAACCAACTGATTGAGGAACCTGATACTGAATTCCAGGAGGGGCTGTGAAAGGTGGGTGTACCACTAGCTGCTTTCTCGTCTCTGCACTAACCACAGAAGGTGCTCAAAACCGCTTCAGTAGAGAGAAGAGGAACAGAAGGGGAAACAAAAAACGAACCTGAGGCTGGAACAAGCAGAATGCTTCCAGCAACATAACAGAGCAACAGAGAGCAGCACGCGATTTGAACAGACACTATGAGAAATGTTATGAATAACTTAGGTGGACATTTATTCGGTAATAAAAGTAATAACATTTTCAAATGAAGTAAAATATTTTATGGTATAATCTGATGAATTGACAGCTATTCTTTCTAAATTCTATTTGGAAAAATATTACTAACACATCAGCAGCAGTGCACAGAGGCAGAGTCAAACTGAGGGCTCCGGGGCCAGAGTGCTGGGCTTCTATACACTAGTTTCATCACGAGCTTGCTGGGCTTGATTTAACAGCTCTCTGCTTCAGTTTCCCCATCTTTGCGTGCTGCTGTGCGCTAAGTCACTTCAGTCGTGTCCAACTCTTTGCGACCGCATGGACTGTAGCCACCAGGCTCCTCTGTCCATGGGATTCTCCAGGCAAGAAGACCAGAGTGGGTTGCCATGTCCTCCTCCAGGGGATCTTTCCAGCCCAGGGATCAAACCCTGGTCTCCTGCATTGCAGGCATATTCTTTACCATTTGGGCCACAAAGGAAGCCCATTCTTTAAACAAGGTCAAAATAATGCTTTTTTGTGATTATGGAGAAAAATCAGTAATTCATGTTATGGAGTAGACAGTTACAAAAAGCACTTACCTAGTACCTGGAATATAA
The DNA here is from genome assembly GCF_002263795.3 of Bos taurus. Taxonomy (NCBI): domain Eukaryota; kingdom Metazoa; phylum Chordata; class Mammalia; order Artiodactyla; family Bovidae; genus Bos; species Bos taurus. Next base: position 30,367,885 of record NC_037351.1, on the reverse strand, counting down.
TCTTTAACAATAAGCTATTTCTTTCCTTCTTTCTTTGGGCAGCACCTTGCAGCATATGGGATCTTAGTTCCCCGACCAGGGATTGAACCCATGCCCCCTGCTGCGGAGGCTCGGAGCTGAACCACCAGGGAAGTCCCCAAGTAAAGCTATTATTTTTAATGATGGTCTTAATTTTATAAATTATTATTTTATTTCTAAAGGACTTAATGATTATTTTAAGAGATACTCACAAAATACCTGTCTACATGTATATCACTCACACAACCTTTCTCATTCCCTCTGTTTTCCAGTGGTTCTGAACTTGTTGTGAAGTCCCAGCTTACATTATACTATGTGGTATGCAGTACTGTACAACAACCAGAAACTTAAACTTTACAAGTATTATTATTATTTTTTTGCTGAGAAAAGAGAATATATACTATCTGATACATATAGTATATATTGATGAACTTCTGATATTATACTGCCAAGAATAATAAGCAGTACATTCATTTTTTTCATGTTTTGAGTTTATTTTTATTACTTTGTTCTCCAGTCTGTTTAAGGACAACTTCTAGCTCAGTGAAGACATTTGGTGAATGAAAACTTGCCTGACTTTCACAATAATGTTAAGTCCCACAAGTATCATTTTTCACGTGTCTTCAGAAACTGCTACTTCTGATGAGGGCCTCGGCCACTGCCTAGAGAATTCCCCTGAGACTAGAAGTGCCCCCAGAACTAGAAAACATGCCTCCTTCTGTAACTCTTATGCAAGTGTGGTATAATATTAATGCACATATATGGAATCTAGAAAAATGGTACTGATAAACCGATTTGCAGGGCAGGCATAGAGATGCAGACACTGAGAACAGACTTGTGGACACAGCAGGGCAAGGAGAGGGTGAGATGAATTGAGAGAGAAGCACCGACACATGTGCATTACCATATGCAAAATAGATGGCTGGCAGGAAGCTACTGCACAGCACGGGGAGCTCAGCTCAGCTCTGTGAGGACCTGGAGAGATGGGATGGAGAGTGGGGTGGGAGGGAGGCCCAGGAGGGACAGGATATGTGTATACTTATGGATGGTTTGAGCTGTTGTACAGCAAAAACCAACACAATATTGTAAAGCAATTATCCTCCAACTAAAAGTTAAAAAAACAAAACAAAAAAACAGAGTGATGCTAAATTCGTAACTGCTTGTTTTTAAGTCAGTCAGGTTTATATGGGAAAGTGTTTTGTTGAAACAAATAAACATTCTAAATCTTTACATTTAAAGATGTGCTGCCCTTCTATTAGAAATCTTAAACTAAAAGGTAATTAAATGAAGTTAGTAGTAATGGGGAGGATCTCAGTATTAATCTTAGCATTAATATTCAGCCAACCATTTATATAAACTAAAGACTCAAAATAAATTTCATCACTGGAATTACTTTACCTGCTAATAATGTACTTGATACATCCTGTTTCATGTAGTTGGACTATGGAAATTAAAACATTAAATTAAGCAGTGATTACCACATCTCTCTAAATCTATATTCGGTTGTGGTAATACATTTAGTTGGATAATAAGAAAGAAGGATGTAGGAGGAGGTAAGAAATTAGAGCATACTGTACTTAAAAGGTAAAAGAATAACCATCGTGGAGAAAGAATATGGCTGTTTTAGGTAAAAGTCTCCACACTTAGAGCCAATCGCTGCCACTTGTTACTGTTAATTTAAAAATCTGTAAAAAAGCATCAAAATCAATTCAATTCAGTCTTAATGAGACAGCTCGAGCAGGAGCCTATTCACTGTACCTGTTCTAATTAGCATGAATATATCCTCACTGTCAACTCTGACAATACACTTAACTAAATTACTGTTAGTCCCCTAACGTGGGATCACATTTGAGGCAGCAAGTCTAAAACAGAATTTGCACATTACTGTTTTGATAATAAATACCAAATGAACTCAGGGCTGGAAAAGAGCTGGTATATTTTGAGTGTTCTCCAAAAAGGGAAACTGAGGCTCAAGGAGTCTTGCTCCCAGCCCACAGCTGAGAGGCGCCTGGTAAGCAGGCTCTAAGGCCAGCTCCTTTCGCTCTGCCATCTCCCCAGAGAGAACCAGAGCCCTTGGTAACCCTGTAAAACTAAATGGAAGTCACGTGCTATCCCACCTAAATTATTGATGACGAATAGTATTTGTTCAGACGCCACAACAGAAGATCTTGGGTATGCTGGTGGAGGTTATTAAGTATAATTCTTTGCTTTTTAATTGCCACTTAAGCTGAAATTACTACCTCTTCAAGATGGATAGGAAGATAATTCGAAGATTTAGTTGGAGGTGGATGTCAACACACATGCTAATTGACCTTAATTCACACGCATTTCAAAAGTGATATGAAGGGGTAAGGGATGAGGAAAATATGACAAATTAGAGTTAAAAAAAAAAAAAAAAGGGAAAATGACTGCTAAAAAGATGGTGTCAGCCAATTCCACATTTTAGCTCTAAAAATGTCCCGAACTAATATGTCCCAAACTAGACGCTGTAAGGTAACTTACAATGTCTATGCCTATCAATGTTTCTTCCAGCCTGACTGGCCCAGGAAATGCTGAGATGGGTAAGAACAGTCCCCATTATGAACCGGCATAAAGTTACAATGTTGATGTGGGGCTGGCATCGCCCCAGTTTTAATTTTCTAAAGGCTAGAAATCTGGAGAGCTGGGTTCCAGTGCTCCTGCTGCTCAAAGGTGATAAACCTTGTCCTGTCATTAAATGAGGAGGCTGAACTTCAGGAGAGCACCCATGTTTGTTCATGGGGAACCCTTACTTTTCAGAAGAAAGTTTAAGGTTTTCTTTGTTGTTTTAACGTGGACCATTTTTAAAGTCGTTATTGAATGTGTTACAGTATTGCTTCTGTTTCACGTTCTTGGTTTTTTGGCCATGAAGCATGTGGGATCTTAGCTCTCTGACCCATGTGGAACCCACACTCCCATGCATTGGAAGGTGAAGTCTTAACCACTGGACAGCCAGGGAAGTCCCAGAAAGCTTACACTTGAGTCACAGTTGAAAAGCAAAATAAGGCTGCGCTGCTGGAATGGGGTAGTGGGGGTGGGGGGAGGAGGGGGCAGGGGAGACAGGCTCACCCTCCCCCCATCACACTCACCCCTCCCTAGAGAGGGGTGAACCCTCCAGGTCCCTGAAGGGTGAGAAGCTTGGGCCTGGATTATTATCTAGCTGTGACACCTTGAGCCCACCAATGACCACAGTGACAAGGAGCACTTGGGGGCCCTCGCTGTGTGCGAGGCGTGTATACACAACACTTGACACACACTATCTCATTTAATCTTTAGATCAACCTTGTGATACTTCACTCAAAATATCATTACAGCTATATTCTGATGTTCCACTTCCCTCAACTAAACACATTTACCAGTAGCATTAATCAAAGACCGCACTCCGCCCCCACCCCTCCAACCACCAAATGTGCTAAGAAAATGCCTCTTTTCCTGCCACAGTGGCAGGAAGCAGATCAGTGATGGATTGCCAAGGGGCTGGGCAAGGGCAGGGGGCTGACTGAGGAGGGACCAGAGGAAACTTTCTAGGATGATGAAAACGATCTGTATATTGACTGGGATGGTAGTTACACAGTTATATACGCTGTATAAATTCACTGAACTTAAACTGGACACACTTTGTTCTATGTAATCCTACCTTAGGGCTTCCCTTGTGTCTCAGTAGTAAAGAATCTGCCTGCCAATGCAGGAGACATGGGTTCGATCCCTGGATTCAGAAGATCCCCCTGGAGGAGGAAATGGCCACCCACTCTAGTATTCTTGCCTGGGAAATCCCATGGACAGAGGAGCCTGGCGGGCTACAGTCCATGGGGTCGCAAAGAGTCAGACACGACTTGGTGACTAAACAACAATCCCACCTTAATAAAAGTGATTGAAAAAAAGTAGTTCTAAGAGGGGCAAAAAGTAAGTACAAAATTTTACAACTAAATATGTAACCACCTTTCTTTCTCTCTCTCTTTTTTTAAATATTTATTTGGCTGTGCCAGATCTTAGTTGTGGCATGTAGGATCTAGTTCCCTGACCAGGGATCAAACCCCGGTCCCCTGCATTGGGAGCACAGAATCTTAACCACCAGGGAAGTCCCTGTACACACGATTTTAACTTTTCCCTTAGCAATGATTTGTTTTACTTATGTGAACCCCCCAATTCACTAATGCTCAGGAATCAGTATTCCAATGACATTATTCCACCTTCTTTCTATATTGTCTGATTTTTTCCCCCAGACCTTTGAATAGCTGCCATACATCCAAATATTTAAGAAAGCACTACCTTTCAAAACTCATAGGGGATGCAGACAATATTTTGAACATGCATATTAAATGGCTGAATCCTAACAATTTGTAAGAAAATGTAACAGTGGCTATCTCTAGTGGGGAACCAGAGGTCAGGAGTGGGCGGCAAAGTCATTTTTCATAGCATATTTTAAAAATTTACTACATGCATGTGTTAAATTACAAAACATTTCTTTAAGAAAAGACTCTAAAGGCACAAAGCCACATATGCCCTTCTGGAGTTATTTGTTAGAGCCATGACTTTTACTCTTCGCCTAACAAAATGCCTTGATCTCCCTGTTTATATGTACCGCCTGGATAAATTCTGCCCAAAAAGCCTCGCTGGAAAGAATGCTGAATATCAAAAGAGTTCATTTTCCTCAAAAAAAAAAAAAAAAAAATCCCTCTCCTAGAAAACGCAGCCAATACCAGCCACTAGTCTCGACAGTCTTCCTTTGATGAGGCTGGCAAAAAGCAGAATTACCCAAACAACTTTGCAAATCTTGGTTTATTTCTCACAGTCATCTCTTTCTACCAATAAAGACTTTCCAGAAGGCCTCAGGGGTTAACAGGGAGATTCAGCTAGCGAAACCTTCACCAGGTGCTTTAACATGCCAGGTCTTTCGCCAAGCGATCCCCCTGCAGGAGACAGAGACGCTAGTAAGGCTCCTTGACAGATCAGATGTAGTTAAGAGGTGCAGTAACCTGCTTTCCTGGTGGCTCAGTCAGTAAAGAATCTGCCTGAAATGCAGGAGACGAGGTTTCAGATTCCTGGGTCAGGAAGATCTCCTGGAGGAGGAAATGGCAAACCACTCCAGTATTCTTGCCTAGGAAATCCCATGTACAGAGGAGCCTGGTGGGCTATGGTCCATGAACAGTGTCAAACACGACAACAACTAAACCACCATGACGAACCTGCTTCAAGCTTTAGACAAACTACACCAACATGCACGCGTTGCATTTAGCAATCCGCTTGTGTTCAGTGTTCAATTCTAGGACATGATAAGTTGGTGTAAGCCGGGGTCCCTATTTCCCCATCACCTCCAGGAAGATCCAACCAGCTATCTACTCCATTGCCTTTTTTTGCAGCCCAGCATTAAACTGAACTAACTTGGCATTTCCCAAAGATTTTCCAAAACTTTTACACATACTGTTTCCTCTGCCTGAAGCACTCTTCCCAGGGTGGGCCTTTTGGTGTCCCTTCTAAGCGGCCCCACATCCCCATAACCACCTGTCATGTCCCTGGGATTTCCTCTTCTGTAGAACACAGCCTACTATATAGTATGGTGCTACTTTCTTACTGTTACCTATTCCCCCTTTTGTCTCTTTAGAAGATATAAGCTCAGGGGAGGCCCTTGTCATTCTGACAACAGTTGTCCTTTCCAGACCCCACACAGCACCTGCTGATAGTAACTAAGCATGTTACTCAGTTTAATAGTAACTGAGTGTGTTAGTCGCTGAGTCAGTGTCCAACTCACTGCCACCCCATGGACTGTAGCTCACCAGGCTCCTCTATCCATGGAATTCTCCAGGCAAGAATACTGGAGTTCCCTTCTCCAGGGAATCTTCCCGACCCAAGGACTGAACCCAGGTCTTCCGCACTGCGGGCAGATTCTTTACCATCTGAGCCACCAGGGAAGCCCAACTGAGAAATACAGAAAGGATTTAAGTATCTCTAAGCTCCACCCCCTAGGGCGGAGGCCACACAGTCACATAATCCTGACGGCCAGAGACCAGTTTTTTTTAAGTGCACCATTTTTAAAGTCTGAAATGAATTTGTTACAATACTGCTTCTGTTTTACACATTGTTTTTCTGGCCGGGAGGGATGTGGAATCTTCTCTCCCCGACCAGGGGATCGAACCTGCACCCCCTGCATTGGAAGACAAACAGCTAGCCACTGGACTGCTCAGCAAGTCCCAGGAGACCAGTCTTTACAAGCATTTTTCTCTGGGTGCGAAAAAAACAAAATCCAAGAATGTACAAAACTGTGATTTAGTCGAACGTGAGGAGAGACCAGCAAGGAAGCAGTCCTTCCTTGACACTTCTGGGGACCAGGGAGCAACTGGAGGAGAGACCAACCGTGCCTCGTGTGCACGATGAACCTCCTGGGGCCTTGATTCATGGGTTTCAGGCCATCAGGGGTCCTCCTCCTCTGGGAGACTATCGTCTAGACGGACATTCCCACACAGGGGACCGGTGCATCTTCTTGCTTTAATAAATTAATAAATGCATTAATAGTTCTCATTAATAAATAAATAGTTCTGTGTGTTTTAGTAAGTAGTAGAAAATACAGCCAGCATATCAAAGCTATGATTTCCTGGCTACTGTCACTTGGGATGAGTGTGAAAGTCATTAGAAAAATACTAGGCAAATATGAACCCGGGCGAAACAATAAACATCAAAAGTCACAACGTCCTTGCAAAGTGGCATCGGAGAAGTGATTCCCACTTTACCCCGTCTCCTCCGAGGCATCCTCAGGGATGCTGGAAACCCAGGTGACCTGGGTAAAGCCTTGGTTATGGAAACACAACCCATAATCAAGAAGCTTGAACGCTTGGAGGCTCTTCTCTGAACTGGTATTTGCAGTCCAATTTTCCCTGCACATTTTGGGATTTTTTTTTTTTCCCCAATGATTTTCAAACCACAGAATTTACAATGACCAGTTTCCACAGGCTTTAAGGCAGCATCCTTTCTGTACAAAGTAGCTAAGAGTAAAAAGCAGAGCCTTGAACACTAATGCTTTAACCCCTTAATCCCCACACGACCTTTCTTCATCTTTTAAGGCCCCTGCAGCCAACATTGCTGCCTGTACCTTTAAGAAGCTTCTTTGATTCTCTTACGGGCCTTTAGGAACAGAACTCAAGACTCCGGAGAGGCCCAGGACACAGCCTTAGTGAGTTGCCCTGTTAGTAGTTTAGTAGGGTCAAGAGCAAATCTCTCTGCCCTTCCGGCCACCCCCACCCCCCATGCCCAAAGGAGGAGCAGGAAAAGTCCTTCCTTGAAATGTTAACTGTTGTTGTTTAGTGCTCAGTCATGTCTGAGTCTTTTACAACCCCAAGGACTGTAGCCCAATAGGCTCCTCAGTCCATGGGATTTTCCAGGCAAGGATATTAGAGTGGGTTGCCATTTCCTTCTCCAGGGGATCTTCCCGACCTAGGGATTGGACCCGGGTCTCCTGAACTGCAGGCGCATTCTTTACTGTTGAGCCACCATGGAAGCCCTGAAATGTTAACTACAGGGGGCTTACAAAGTGGGGCAGGGAGAGAAGGATAAAGACTGAATAATTACTATTATTGCTTTAAAGTCATAATTCCAGACCAGGGACTGAATTTTTCTGTTATGTACCAAAGTACTCAAAACTCAAAGCTGTTATTAAGGTTCTATCAAGATCTTCTGAAGGAGATACTGAAAAACTAATTTTTATGTTTACACAGAAGATAACTGCCAAAAAAGCCAACAGACACACATAGAAAGAAACAGGGGAAGGAGGGGTGACCGGGCAGAGCACAGAGGATGTTTCAGGGCAGTGAAGGGACTCTGTCCGATGCTGCATCGGTGGACGCAGACACTGGTCATCTGTCAAATCCTATAGAATGTACGACATCAGGGATGAGCCCCAATGCACACTGTGGAGTGTGGGTGCTCGGAGGTGTCAGCGGAGGTGACCAACTGTAACAATGGACCACCGACAGTGCAGCAGGCTGTACTGTACGTGTGTGTGCTAAGTCGTTACAGTCAGGACTGACTCTTTTCCACCCTGTGGGCTGTAGCCCCCCAGGCTCCTCCATCCATGGGATTCCCCAGGCAAGAACAGAGTGGGAGAGTGGGTTACCATGCCCTACTCCAGGGGATCTTCCTGACCCAGGGGTCGAACCCACATCTGCGTTGGCAGGCAGGTTCTTTACCACTGGTGCCACCTGGGAAGCCCGTACTGTTTGGGGACATGGTATCTATGGGCACTCTGAATTTTCTGCTCCGTTTTCCTGGGAACCAAAAACTGCTCTAAAATATAAAGTTTATCAATTGAGAAAACATTTTAAAAGTCATACTTTTCACAAATTACAGCAATTTTTTTTCCTCCCAGAAAAAGCCAGAAGCCTGAAAGTTAAAAACTGTTTCTGCCTGCACACACACACACACACACACACACTCACACGATACTCAGCATCAGTTAAAGGGATGCCAACAAGTGTCCATCTTCATTCTAAGAAACTTGAGACCCAGCAGTTCTCCTGTAACTCATTCATTCCCTCCCTGAGAAACGGTTTCAGACAGTGTTCCTATTTTACTTAGCTTCCCTTTGGATTAAATGGGCCCCTACCTTGAAAGGGATCCTCCCCTCTGTCACTGACTCAATTAAAACACAATGGATGTTCTCCGGGTGAATGAGGAAGGCACTTGAAGTGGGGATCTTTCACCACCAGGATCCCAGACTCCCTGGGGAACGCTGATGGAGGGGGCTGGGATACTGAGGGCTGGCAGAGGAGGTGAGGTCTCAATGTCATCTGAGTCTAACCTGGGTCACCGTTTCCCTTCCACGATTTTTGAAAAGTACATCAAATGTAAACAAGACCGCCCCAAGCCAGCCACCAAACCAGCCACCCCATCTGTCCTTGGTATGCCCCAACTCTCATCCCCATTCCTTCCATCCTGCTCCATCACCTCCTCCCCATCAGCATGTAAACATGGTCACGTGTCTCCCATGTTAAAAATACATGAAATCCCCTGCCAACTTGTCTCGGCCCTAGCTCCCTCTAGCTCCCTCTCTCCTGGATGGTCAAGCCCGGAAGTAGCTCAGCTGTTCCTGGGTCCTCACCTCTCATGTCTCCTTCAGCTCCCTCCCTATGGTTTCTGCCCGCTGCCCGCCACCCCACAGAACTGCTCCGTGGAGAAGCCAGAGGGCGTAGTACCCCAAGGTCTCATCTTATGGCAATCTCAGGCCCATTAACAAAACCCACCACTCCCTTTGGCCCCACTACACTACACCCCAACCCCCCAGTGCCCCAGGCATCCCCCACCCTGGCTGTATGCCAGGCCACCCCCTTCTCTGTCCTTCCACCCAATATTCAAGTTTCTTCAGGCTCTCTTTTATTCTCCAGCTAGGATTTCTTTCTAAGCAAAACAATCCACCCCAAGTGGCTTCCATTATCATCCACAAACTGGTGAACTTCCAAGTTTTATCCTCCAGACAACTTCTGCCAGACCTGTTTATCTGCCTGCTTATCTGACATGCCCCTCGGGTGTCCCTGAGCCTCTCAAATCCCTAAGCAGAGCTCAACATCTGCCCCCAGGGCTTTCCCCCGCCCTCACCCCCCACCACCCCCTAACCCCGGTGCAGGGGAGGGGTTTCACCCTTCATCTGTCTGTCCATCACCTGAACTCCTGTCCCCACAACACCGACCTCCGTGCCCTGAGGAGTCCACCTCCCAAATATCTCTGGGAACCATCTGCTACTATCTTAGTCCTTGGACACCATCACCTCTCCCTTGCTCCAATTCCTCTGCAATCCAAGGTCCACATCTCTCAACAGAACAGAACTTGTTAACAACAAAAGCACACGCACAAAAAGGCAAACAAGTTGACTCCTGTCCTCCTCTGCTTAGAGCCCATCCACAACAGACCAGACCATCAGTTGTATCCGACTCTTTGCGACCCCATGGACTATAGTCTGCCAGGCTCCTCTGTCCATGGATTTCTCCAGGCAAGAACACTGGAGCGGACAGCCACTCCCTTCTCTAAGGTATCTTCCCAATACAGGGATTGAACCCAGGTCTCCCGCATTGTAGGCGGATTCTTTACTGTCTGAGCCACCAGGGAAGCCCAAGAATACTGGAGTGGGCACCCATTCTCTTCTCCAGGGGATCTTCCCAACCCGGGGATGGAACTGGGGTCTCCTGCATTGCAGGCAGATTCTTTTACCAGGTAGATTCTTTACCAGCTGAGCTACCAGGGCTACCAGACACCTCTTTGAGTGTTGGCAGATAAAGATTTACTTATCTATCTATCTAAAGATTTATCTGCCAGCAATCAAAGAGGTGTCTGGAGTCTATGATCAAACTTCATAAAAGAGAAATGGGATTAGTGACAACAGTCATTGATATTTTCTAACACAGTACACTACGTCCTAATATTGATAAAATTGACACAGGAGAGAAACAAGAGGCCAAATTACCACAAAAGCCCAATGCAGACAGCTGGAGAGACAGACACAGACAGACAGACAAGCAAAAGGAACTCTTTCCCCTAAGCCCAAGTTATCTAACACTGACCTCCCTAAAGTCGGAGTTCCCTCCCTAAGAAATTCGTAGTTGTGCACTGACAACTCTGTAATTGGAGCAAACACTACATTCTGGATGATTCTATGAAATCAAATGGATTTCTTTGCAAAAGGGTTTCTCTTCATTGTTATGAGGTTGGAGGTGGAGCCAGGGAAAGGAGGAGGAGAAAAAATGAGGGCTCTGGGGAAGGGAAAAAAGAAAGGAAAATCTGAGTAGGCCGGAGGTGGAGAGGTGAACACTGTCCAGACATGAAGCACAGAACAGGCGGAAGTCCAGGTGTGGGGACCTCCAGGCAAGGCCACCCTCGTCCTGCCCACCTCATCTGTCATCCCCGGAGGGCACCACCACAGACCTGCATCTCTACTAGGCCAGCACGGCTACCATCACCATATTTAACCTGGAGGCTTGTTTATCTGAGTGTCTGTGATCCCTGTCATGTGCTAGGAAATCAGCGGAAGAGAACGAATTACATCTGCAACATACGCAGTACAGAGCTGGATTTAGTCTTCAGGGCACTGTCTTAATCGTCTGACCTTCGGAGAAGAGAACAGTGCTAGGTACACCGTAGGTGTGCCACAGGTATTTATGGAAATGTGTGTTTTATTTTTTTCCCTTATATGTTGTTGGAGGAGCGTTTTATTTCCAACCTTCACAGTGAAAGAATTCATTTTCATTTTTTCAAATGAGAGCAAAAATATTTAGATCCATTCTGCTCAAGGCTAGGAAGGCAGAGATTATACATTAACCTTTACTGTTATTACAAAATATTTTTATTTTCTTCTACAAATACTTTTGTGCACCTAAAATGTGCCCAATCACTGTGCCAGGAGCTGGGGATAGAGCAGTGAGAAAAGGAAGCAACATGCCAGGAATGATTCTTATACAAAGGGATCTAATGAAACTATCAACTCACTTTAAAAAACATTCAACCATTAGTTCTTGAAGGGCTACCCACTCTGCATACAGCAAATAAAGGAGAAAACAACCCTAAATCGGTTAGAAATTTTCAACCACAGGCTGAGATCATTAAATCAGATATACCACTTTATACATCATATTAACTCAAAAATTATGGGGGAAAAACAAAGACATACATCCTTGAAACATAAACCCAGCCCAAAATGGCAACAGACACTAGAAAGTATAGAAAGGTATCTTTAACATTAAATAGCCTGACCAGATACTGGAGGTCACATTAAGAGAAAATGAGGATTCCAAAACAGAATTCCTTCATGTCTTTGAACTGCGATCTAATTTACAAACTTCTGTACAATTCTGATCTGTAGACATTTTTTGTCCAGGATGAAATCATAGGTTCTTAGGGCAGAAGGGATTCTCAAGGTCACCTGACCAGGTATTCCAGTTAATGCCTGTCTCATCAAGAGCTTCTCATAAATTGGTTTAGGTGACTTGGCCTGATTAACACCCAGAGAGATGAGGGCAGTATAACCAGCAGCCATGCCAGGTGACCTCACTCTTAAACGCTAATCCCACGATCCTTCAGCATCACAAATACGGAGAAGCCAGTGCCCAACCCATGTTGATATTTTCTCCTGCTTCCAGAAATAATATCTTAGCTGCTTTCTTGTACAGGAGTGGGGAGAAAAGTACACATTTTCTGACAAATGTCCTTAGTGACACAGTTTGGGGAAGTGCGTCCCCGAGAGAAAGAAGACCCCAGTCCTTTGAAGGCATGGGAGGACCTTGCCCACAATCAACTGGATAAACTCTGAAGCTATCACATCGTAAGGGTTACACATAACCTAGCGAGAGGGCTTCCCTGGTGGCTCAGACAGTAAAGAATCTGCCTGCAATGCGGGAGATTTGGGTTCAGTCCCTGGGTTGGGAAGATCCTCTGCAGAAGGGAATGGCTACCCATTCCAGTATTCTTGCCTGGAGAATCCCATGGACATTGGAGCCTGGCAGGCTGTAGTCCATGGGGTTTCAAGAATCAGACACAACTGAGACACTAACACTTCAGCAAATAAGGAGGCGGGGCTTTGTTGTCCAGGAAGTAGATTCTGAGCCTTGAATCTGGATCATTTCCTGGGCTTCCGTATCTTCCATCTGCCCTCAAGCTAAGGTGGGAAGATGTGTTGTCCACCCCGAGTTCTTAAGAAAGGAACAGTGCTAACATCTGTTCTATGCAGGTTACGTTCCTTCCCCTAATATTTAAAAAAAATATTTATTTGGCTGTGCTGGTTCTTTGTTGCAGCATGTGGGATCTTTAGTTACTTTACATGGAATCTAGTTCCTGGACCAGGGATTGAACCGGGGCCCCCATCATGGGGAACACAGAATCATAGCCACTGGAATACCAGGGAAGTCCCCCCTAATATTTTAATTGGGGAAACTGTAAGTCTGATTTCAAAGCGCCCACCTGTACCTAGGGGAGTAGACGAGGCCAGTCACAGGTCGATCTGCTCTGGGCTCGCACAGAGCCTCCTCTGGGGCTGGAGGAGCACACGTGCTTAGCATGTGGGACCTGCTCTGGTGCAGGTGAGACCCAAGTGATGGGGAGGTAGTAGCTGCCTCTGGTCACTTTGGTCTATTTCAGTGACAGTTTTGTTAGTTCTAATGTCTGTCTCTCCTATTTGAATGTCAAGTTTATGAGAAATGAGACCTTCCACCTCAATCTTTATTGGATCATCAGTGACTGGCACATAGTAGGTGCTCAATTAAAATGTGTTGAATGAAAAGTTCAAGTGAGAGCCTTGGTTTTGCCATTTACTAACTGAACTTTCTGGGACAGGCTCCTTCATCTCTCTGGGCTACAAGATGGTTATGTGGATTAGAATCATGGAATCAAGACTGTTACGCAGATGGAATCACATAGGCTGAGTATTTACTGTAACATGTTACACACATACGTGTCAGCTACTGGATGGATCATGGGGATGAATATTTTAGGAATGAGATGTGTATCCTTGCTACCAGGCAGTACACTGAAGACTAATAACCTAATGATAGTTCATATTTCATGATACAGACAATATTACTGACTTCATTTCTAAACATGTTGGTATAAACTAAATTACGACTAAAATGTGAAATATTTGATGATTTATCTCAGTTGAGCAAGTACTTTATTTGGAAAAGAGTTAAAAGCATGACATAATCTCTCAAATTAGCACTTTGACACAAAGAGTGCCATTGTTCTCTATAATACATTGCCAAAAAGTTTCATATTCTTTAGTATTTGGATGAGATCTTCTCTGGTTGTAAAGTGGCTGTGAGAATGTTTTCAAAACTATTATTTAAAAAAAATGAAATTAATCATCTGGTCACATGTACTGTTTTTAATGATAAAAGTTTAAAAGACCTTAATTCCATATTCTATATGATTAAGATATTTTATTTATTCAAATAAATTTAGAATATATTTAACCAGAAGCACAACATTCTAATGAAAATTAGAGATCAATTTCCATAAATGTATTGTTTATAATTAAAAGAAATCAGAAAGCAGGAGTAGCAATACTCATATCAGCTAATGTGAAAAGAGACAAAGACGGACACTACATAATGATTAAAGGATCAATCCAAGAAGAAGATATAACAATTATAAATATATATGCACCCAACATAGGAGCACCACAATATACAAGACAAATGCTAACAAGTATGAAAGGAGAAATTAACAATAACACAATAATAGTGGGAGACTTTAATACCCCACTCACACCTATGGACAGATCAACTAAACAAAAAATTAACAAGGAAACACAAACTTTAAATGATACAATAGACCAGTTAGACCTAACTGATAGCTATAGGACATTTCACCCCAAAACAATGAATTTCACCTTTTTCTCAAGCACACACGGAACCTTCTCCAGGATAGATCACATCCTGGGCCATAAATCTAGCCTTGGTAAATTCAAAAAAATTGAAATCATTCCAAGCATCTTTTCTGACCACAATGCAGTAAGATTAGATGTCAATTACAGGAGAAAAACTATTAAAAATTCCAACATACGGAGGCTGAACAACACACTGCTGAATAACCAACAAATCACAGAAGAAATCAAAAAAGCAATCAAAATATCCATAGAAACAAATGAAAATGAAAACACAACAACCCAAAACCTGTGGGACACTGTAAAAGCAGTGCTAAGGGGAAAGTTCATAGCAATACAGGCATACCTCAAGAAACAAGAAAAAAGTCAAATAAATAACCCAACTCCACACCTAAAGCAACTGAAAAGGAAGACATGAAGACCTCCAGGGTTAGCAGAAGGAAATAAATCTTAAAAATTAGGGCAGAAATAAATGCAAAAGAAACAAAAGAGACCATAGCAAAAATCAACAAAGCCAAAAGCTGGTTCTTTGAGACGATTAAATAAAATTGACAAACCATTAGCCAGAATCATCAAGAAACAAAGGGAGAAAAATCAAATCAATAAAATTAGAAAAGAAATGAAAATGGAGAGATCACAACAGACAACACAGAAATACAAAGATCGTAAGAGACTACTATCAGCAAATATATGCCAATAAAATGGACAACGTGGAAGAAATGGACAAATTCTTAGAAAAGTACAACTTTCCAAAACGGAACCAGGAAGAAATGGAAAATCTTAACAGACCCATCGCAAGCACGGAAATTGAAATTGTAATCAGAAATCTTCCAGCAAACAAAAGCCCAGGTCCAGACGGCTTCACAGCTGAATTCTACCAAAAATTTAGAGAAGAGCTGACACCTATCCTACTCAAACTCTTCCAGAAAATTGCAGAGGAAGGTAAACTTCCAAACTCATTCTATGAGGCCACCATCACCCTAATACCAAAACCTGACAAAGATGCCACAAAAAAAGAAAACTACAGGCCAATATCACTGATGAACATAGATGCAAAAATCCTTAACTAAATTCTAGCAATCAGAATCCAACAACACATTAAAAAGATCATACATCATGACCAAGTGGGCTTTATCCCAGGGTTGCAAGGATTCTTCAATGTCTGCAAATCAATCAATGTAATACACCACATTAACAAATTGAAAAATAAAAACCATATGATTATCTCAATAGATGCTGAGAAAGCCTTTGACAAAATTCAACATCCATTTATGATTAAAACTCTCCAGAAAGCAGGAATAGAAGGAACATACCTCAACATAATAAAAGTTATATATGACAAACCCACAGCAAACATTATCCTCAATGGTGAAAAATTGAAAGCATTTCCCCTAAAGTCAGGAACAAGACAAGGGTGCCCACTCTCACCACTACTATTCAACACAGTTTTGGAAGTTTTGGCCACAGCAATCAGAGCAGAAAAAGAAATAAAAGGAATCCAAATTGGAAAAGAAGAAGTAAAACTCTCACTGTTTGCAGATGACATGATCCTCTACATAGAAAACCCTAAAGACTCCACCAGAAAATTACTAGAGCTAATCAATGAATATAGTAAAGCTGCAGGATATAAAATCAACACACAGAAATCCCTTGCATTCCTATACACTAATAATGAGAAAATAGAGAAATTAAGGAAACAATTCCATTCACCATTGCAACGAAAAGAATAAAATACCTAGGAATATATCTACCTAAAGAAACAAAAGACCTATAAACTATAAAACACTGGTGAAAGAAATCAAAGAGGACACTAATAGATGGAGAAATATACCGTGCTCATGGATCAGAAGAATCAATATAGTGAAAATGAGTATACTACCCAAAGCAATCTATAGATTCAATGCAATCCCTATCAAGCTACCAACAGTATTTTTCACAGAGCTAGAACAAATAATTTCACAATTTGTATGGAAATACAAAAAACCTCGAATAGCCAAAGCAATCTTGAGAGAGAAGAATGGAACTGGAGGAATTAGCCTGCCTGACTTCAGGCTCTACTACAAAGCCACGGTCATCAAGACAGTATGGTACTGGCACAAAGACAGAAATATAGATCAGTGGAACAAAATAGAAAGCCCAGAGATAAACCCACACCCTATGGACACCTTATCTTTGACAAAGGAGGCAAGAATATACAATGGAGAAAAGACAATCTCTTTAACAAGTGGTGCTGGGAAAACTGGTCAACGACTTGTAAAAGAATGAAACCAGAACACTTTCTAAAACCATACACAAAAATAAACTCAAAATGGATTAAAGATCTAAACATAAGACCAGAAACTATAAAACTCCTAGAGGAGAACATAGGCAAAACACTCTCCGACATAAATCACAGCAGGATCCTCTATGACCCACCTCCCAGAATATTGGAAATAAAAGCAAAAATAAACAAATGGGACCTAATTAAAATTAAAAGCTTCTGCACAACAAAGGAAACTATAAGCAAGGTGAAAAGACAGCCTTCAGAATGGGAGAAAATAATAGCAAATGAAGCAACTGACAAAGGATTAATCTCAAAAATATACAAGCAACTCCTGCAGCTCAATTCCAGAAAAATAAACGACCCAATCAAAAAATGGGCCAAAGAACTAAACAGACATTTCTCCAAAGAAGACATACAGATGGCTAACAAACACATGAAAAGATGCTCAACATCACTCATTATCAGAGAAATGCAAATCAAAACCACTATGAGGTACCATTTCACGCCAGTCAGAATGGCTGCGATCCAAAAGTCTACAAGCAATAAATGCTGGAGAGGGTGTGGAGAAAAGGGAACCCTCTTACACTGTTGGTGGGAATGCAAACTAGTACAGCCACTATGGAGAACAGTGTGGAGATTCCTTAAAAAACTGGAAATAGAACTGCCATATGACCCAGCAATCCCACTGCTGGGCATATACACTGAGGAAATCAGAATTGAAAGAGACACGTGTACCCCAATGTTCATCGCAGCACTGTTTATAATAGGCAGGACATAGAAGCAACCTAGATGTCCATCAGCAGATGAATGGATAAGAAAGCTGTGGTACATATACACAATGGAGTATTACTCAGCCATTAAAAAGAATACATTTGAATCAGTTCTAATGAGGTGGATGAAACTGGAGCCTATTATACAGAGTGAAGTAAACCAGAAAGAAAAATACCAATACAGTATACTAACACATATATATGGACTTTAGAAAGATGGTTACGATAACCCTGTATGTGAGACAGCAAAAGAGACACAGATGTATAGAACAGTCTTTTGGACTCTGTGGGAGAGGGCGAGGGTGGGATGATTTGGGAGAATGGCATTAAAACATG
Organism: Bos taurus; assembly: GCF_002263795.3. NCBI lineage: Eukaryota > Metazoa > Chordata > Mammalia > Artiodactyla > Bovidae > Bos > Bos taurus. The sequence continues at coordinate 30,350,130 of NC_037351.1, read as the reverse complement.
TATAATATCATATGTGAAATGAATCAACAGTCCAGGTTCGATGCATAATACAGGATGCTTGGGGCTGCTGCACTGGGATGACCCAGAGGGATGGTATGGGGAGGGAGGAGGGAGAGGGGTTCAGGATGGGGAACACGTGTACACCTGTGGCGGATTCATGTTGATGTATGGCAAAACCAATACAATATTGTAAAGTAATTAGCCTCCAATTAAAATAAATAAATTTATATTAAAAAAATAAATCAAATTGCATATTTTTAATAAAATGGGTAATTGTATTGAACACTATAGACATGTTGTCAAAACTTGTAAGTCATTCCAACTTTTTCAAGATCTACTTAAAAGACAGTCCAAAATTAATCCTTAATTTTTAAATTATCCTCTTCATGGTATAAAGGAGAGAATAAAAGTTTGTGGATTTAATTTTATTTTTATATTTTAATGAGTTATACACTGGCTCAACAGGGATATCTAGAATTTAACATGCATTTTTCTATATAAACTTTAAAGTTATTCTTTGCCTTTTGTTTTTCATTATTTTGTCGTTACCACAGATGGGGGTTTTCCAGCTGGTTTATTTGCATATTTCCACTCTTTCACCTGTGTTTATAAATATTTTGTGGGTTTTTATGAGGGGGGATCCTCTGTTTTAGCTCAAAAAGAGAATACTGAGGATCAACTGGAAATTGTATACTGCCCCTCTACTTTTCCTGTACCCTGTCAGTAATCTCTAATCAACTGAAATTTTTAAAATCTATTAGTTGCTGAGCACTTACTATGTATGGGCTTTTACCACTCACAGCAGGAATGCAGTCAATCCTCTGTGTCTATGGGTACCCAGAGTTTCAATCAACTGCAGATCAAAAGTATTTAAAAATATTGCAAAAATCACTCCAGAAACTTGAATTTGGGCTTCCGTCTATGGGGTCACACAGAGTCGGACACGACTGAAGTGACGTAGCAGCAGTAGCAGCAGCAACTGTTTAAGAACATTTACATTGTATTTATAACTACTTACACGGCATTTACATGGCATCAGGCATTAGTAATCTAAAGATGGTGCAATGTTTAGGGAGGACATTTACAAGTTATATGCAAATATGACACCACTTTATATAAGGGACCTGAGCATCCCAGGGGGTTCTGGAACCCATTCTCTGAGGACACCGAGGAACAAGTGGACTGCCACCTAAGAGAAGAGAAACTAAGTAACCTGCCCAAGGATAATTCAGCTTAACTTTAATTTGGTATCTCCTTTGGGAGGTCTAATTAGAACTGATGGAGAATGTTGGTTTTGCTCCAAATGTCCAGTAAGATCGGAGGCACTTTAGCTACTTGCCTTCCGTTTAACTTTTTTGCTACTGTGCCTTTTCCCTTCTCACTAAAGCGTCCTGTAAACCTTGTGTTACCCACTGTCACAATTAAAAGGGCTACATGTCTGTGGTGGTCACTTCCCAGTGAGGTTCCTGCAGGAAAAAGTTGGGTGACTCCAAGACGGCAGTGCCCGGGCACTTCGCCTCTACCGCCTGGGCGGGAGCTGGCGGCCAAGGGCAGCCGCCAGGAAAAGCCTCCATGGGAAGCCTGTCATCCCATGCCAAGAGGTAAAGCCTTGCCCCATAAAGTACCTCAGCATTATTAAACATTTTCTATTTGTCAGGCACTTTATTGTCATTTTTATTGGCTCTTTGTACTAGTCATAACTGCATCAGAACTGTGTACACTCTTTCTTTTAATTAAGTGCTTTGGCTCAAGTGGGAAAAGACAGAACTATACAGCTCTCCGTGGGGGTCAGTCCTCAACCACTGCAGGGGGCGGGGCTCCAGGAGCTGGGCTTCACTGTGAGGAAAGATCCCCCACAGTCAGTCTGGCTGGAGCTGTCAGCCACTGACATCTGGAGCACTGCTGGACCGTTCTACTTCACCCTGATCCAGAATGTTCTTTTGGACTGTCCTAAAACACCAAAAGCACGAAAATCACATTAAGACTCTTTGAGTTCTTAAAAGACACATCCATCCACATACTTGTGCTTCGGTGTACTTTTTTTTTTCTTTCTTCAGTGCCTGACAGCAATGCTTTTATAACTTCAACTAAGGAATTCCCTGGTAGTCCAGTGGTTAGGACTCTGTGCTCTCACTGCCAAAGGCACAGGTTCAATCCCTGGTCGGGGAACTAAGGTCCTGCAAGCCATGAGGTGTAGCTAAAAATTACAAACGAAACAAAATAACCTTCAGCTATACATGACAGCCCCAGAAGTAGCACTGTAAAAGGGCCCAAACCTAGACTTGGAACTTAACTCCTTGGGAACGAGGTGAACTTGAGAAACTGCCTAACCTCTCTAAGGGTCAGTTTTCCTCATCTGGAGGATGGGTATAATTCCAGCTCCTACCTTTCCCCTTCATGTTTTTTTGTATAACATCTTGACTCTGCTTAGATCACCACTCACATCTCAAAGATTGGTTCTAAAATCCATCACTCGAGATACCACAGGAGTTATCACACGTTGGGTCACTTATCTGCCTCCTCCACAAAGCTGAGTCCTCCCAGGACAAGGAGTTAATCTGTGTCCCCACAGTCTGCCCAACCCAGTAACTGACACTAGGAAGGGCCCTGCAAAGCTTCCTTAGAATGAAATCACATATTAAAAAGCTCTTTGCAACCTGTAAAGCATTATTCTTATGGACCTCAGATGTGGCAGCCTACTTCATACTGGGACAGCTAAGACAGCCATGAACTAAGGCTTTCCCACAAAAGGTCACAGCAATGAGAAAGCTTACATTTTGACAAGGCAAGATTTTATTTCTTCTGAGATTTTACATTTTTCTCCTCACACACTGTTAAGGTTTAAATGTTTAGTCTTTCAGTTTGGTCAGGCCACCTTTGGTCCCATTTCTTAGAAAGCAATACACACACTGTTTACTCCCCAGGCTTTACTGGTGAACAGCCAGTAGCTGGGCCAAGACCCTCCCCTCCATCAGGTCCCCCTCCTGACTTGCCCACTGCAGTTTACACTGCAGGTATTCCCACTGTCGCTTCTCCAGCGTCTTCCTTTAACTACGTCTAAGTTATTTTTTACCTTCAAATTCCTGTCCTTGCACACAGTAAGTGCTCAATAAATGAATCCTACTTTCAGAGTTATTTTGTATAACATCTTGACTTTTCCTAGCTCACCACTCACAACTCAAGGAGTGGTTCTAAAATCCATCACTCGAGATAGTAGTTAAATGCACAAAAAGGATCTAGGATTCCACGATCCTCTTTGTAAGTTAAAAAAAAAAAAATAAACTTGAGAGACATACCTGGAAATTCACCATCCCTCCTCCTTAAAAAATAATCCTGAAACTAGTGAAATCACCAGCACTATGAACATCCTACTATTAGTTAAAAAAAAAAGGCAATGTGTGACGGAACATCATGTTGAGAAAAGAAAATGAAGCTAGCATAATCCATTTTCTAATATTCTTGTTACACATTTAGGTCCCCATGTTTCTGCAGCAACATGCTTCCCACTGAAAAATAAATATACTGCCAGTCTCTCCTTTTTTTCTGGAGTAAAAAACAGTGAAATATTTGTTCAAGATGGAAAGAAAATAGCTAAAGTCTATTTATATATAATTTTGTCAGGAAAAAGTCACAAGATAGAAACCAACACTCTAGATGAGCTGGCTTAATGAAATTAATGGAAGTATTAAAGTTATTAATAATTAATATAATTCTAAAACCCACAAACTTATACTATTGGGACTACAATACTGTGATTATTTGAAGAGCAAACTAGAGGTAACAGATCCTGTATCATCACAGCGATCCTTTCTTATTTTATAACAGCGCTCACTCTGTCAAATTAAAACAAGGCAGAAGAGGTCACTAATTGGTCAGAAATGCTGCATCCGAACACCAAGCAATTACCCTGATTCTGCAGTCTATTCAAAACATGTGTTAGTACTAGTACATGTCAACTTTAAGTAAAATTTTGATTGATTTTATATAGTCTCCAAGACCAAAGTCAAGAATTAGAAAACAATAATCCACTTATGCCGGGAGGGAAACACAACAATATAAAGAAGATGTGGGCAAATACAGGCCCTACTTCTAAAATACTGGAATTAAAATTTATGAAAGTTATTGCCAAAACAACCTTTATAACGTTTTAAGACTATGTATTATGACTGCTTCCCCTAATTCCAAACCATTCCAAATAAAATTTACCCTCTTGTGAAAAGCTTAGATTTCCATCTAAGCCAAATCCCCTGGAGTTTGTAAATCCCCTGGAGTCTGGGCGGCAATTTCGCCTCCAGAGGGTGCCTCCTACCCCCTCTAGCAATGGGAAGGGTCTGCAGAACAAACTCAGAAGAAAAGTGTAGAATCTCAAAGAAAAGTAGAGGGGAGGAAAAAAACGGCTTTGGTGTAAAGGACACCTGGATGGACAGCTGGAGGTGAGCGAGAGGGAGGGGGTCTGGGAGAGCCACAGTGCCAGAAGCCTCCGGGGATTGCCCACCTCCTAGGAGACCAGAGGGTGTGCTACTGGCCCGCGGCAACGGACGCCCCAGGAGGCAGAAGGGCCTGTGCAGCATCTGGATGAGCTATTCACAAGAGAAACACTGAAGACTGAGGCTGGGACTTCATCAGCAAGATCAGCTGTTTTTCATGTGTTCATCAAATGCTCCAGAGTTAAGCAATTTTCAAACAGCAATTCGTTTAACACTGATGGAGGTAAGGATGACCACTGTCCCCATGTGATTCAGGAGGGAACCAAAGCGCAGGCTGGTTCTGGGCAGAGCTGAGATTTATCGCTGGCAGTCTGGCCCCAGAGTCTGCTCTTAACATGCTCTGTGATGGGGCGTCTCAAAGAGTCTGGCTGATACTGTCCCCAGATTCGGCAGAGGCTGGGACCACATGCAGCCAAATGGAGGCATGGTAACTGGAAATACTCTGTGTTCCCTTTTTTTTTTTTTTTTTGCTGTATTTTAATAAGTTCTTACATTGCTCTAGCAAAGCACCTAAGGCAGTGATATGAATCTAATGTTATATCATCTTCTCTTTACTGGATTATTTTATATGAACAGTTAAGGGTTGTGGAATCAACAGCCCATGGATTTTAAAAGCAGACTCCGGAATCTGACAGTCCTGGATTCAAATCCCAGCATAGTCACTAACCAGTTTTTAGACCTTCAGGGAATTAAGTCAGCATCTATTAACCTTGGATTCCTCCTTTGTAAAGTGGAAATAATAACCACAACTCCTTGAAGGACTATGTGAGGATTAAATTAGACCAAGTAGCCCACTGCTCCCAAGTGATGCAGAGACTGCCGGTCGGGCGGGCTAGTTTAAAGCCCTCGGTTCATCTTGGTTATTATTAATACTAATGATTACACTCCACTTCCTGACTACAGAGTCAGTTAGAGGTTGAGACAGTTGACATCAGACTCTTTAAGGAGGGAATCACGGTTGTGTCTGGACTGCAGCCCAGTGACATGACAGCCTCGCGGCCTCACGCCTCCTCCCTTCACTCCTGCCTTGATCTGGTCCAACTGTCCACCCAGAACGGCAAAGAAGCCAGGACGGTGAACAAGCTCAACGTCTGTAACTGCCTTAAAAACTACATGCCAAAAAACCACAGCAAGTTTAGGTATCAGAACTAATCCACAAGCTCAAGAGCCCACGTGGGACCCAGCGCTATAAATCATAGTTTCCTTTGTCTTGTGTTAAGAGAGGAGGGATGGAGATGCATGGTGAGAGCCTGGACTGAACTAGGTGAGTTAAGCTGGACGGGGGACACAAAATAAAACTAGAAATCGAAAATTATAAGCTTCCAAACTAGTCTTGACATTTGGGAACCAAATTATTCACAAAGGAAGCAACACTTATCTCTGCCATTCTCCCACATTCCTTTCCGAATTCCTCTCCTTTCTTCCCAGAAGCCTACAGCCGGATGGTCTCATAAATCTGTCAACCCTTTGCAGGTAGCATATTTTTGCCTCCTTCTGTATGTGCCTAGAGCTTCCCTGGTGGCTCAGGTGGTAAAGAATGCAATGGGGGAGACCTGGGTTCAATCCCTGGGTTGGGAAGATCCCCTGGAGAAGGAAATGGCCACTCACTCCAGTATTCTTGCCTGGACAATTCCATGGACGGCTACAGTCCATGGGGGTCACAAAGAATCGGACACGACTGAGCGACTAACACTTTCGCGTCCACTTTCTTTCCTTACAGATCAAATCAAACCACCCGTCTGCCAGGGTTCACGGCCAGGTGACCATCAGAAAGCAGTAATTCAGGGAGTGAAGGAGTCTAGATATTCCCAGGAAGGCTTGCCTTACAAAGATGATTTTCAAAGTCTATACTTGGGTGGAGATCGGGCTGTTGATGGGGGAAAAACTGAGAGAGCCTGGCAGGTGCCCAGGGCTCTCCTCAAGGTCTCCCCAGTTTCTGAGGATTGCAGAAAAGGACTAGACATAGGAGATGCTTACACCACCCCTGCCTTCACACCTTTGGGACCTCACTGTACCCTCCTCACCCATATTACCAAACTCATTGCCTGGAAGGCCCACGGAAGCTGAACTGCTTCCAGCTGCTAAACACAAATCACACATCTCAGAAAGCAGTGGGTTTCCAGAAAAAGGAAGTTGCCACTGGGGTCTGCAAAGCAGCACCAGAGCAAACTGCTGTGACAAAACCTCCAATTAAAGCTCAGACACTCTGGCCTTCCAATACTGGAAGATGTCACCCACACCCATTTGTTTCTGTGACCCAAGACTCGGACAAATTTAGGATATAATAAAAAAGATAATCAGTCTCAGTCTCTAAGAGAGAGTTTGCTGTCAGATACAAAAGGATCTTTTTTTAGGGGAAAAAGAAAAGGTTTCATCAGATTGTTAACACATAAGCCAAAAGGAATAAAGTCTGACTGTAAAGAAAGTGTTGAACAGAAAGCCAAGCAGAATTACTGAAAACCTAAAACACATCTAATTAGGTTGGGTCTCCAGTAGCCCAAGGGGATTCAATGGGGTCTATTGCCTAGTTCATATAGTCATGGGTGCCAGGTAAACCCCACGTGCAGGTTCAGCTTCAGCCCATAGCCCCCTGCTCTAGTGAGGCGTCTCAAAAAGTTAAAACGCCTACTTATTTCTAGACCATAAGCAGCTCATTCTCTTCTCGAAGGAGAATAGACAAAGAGGAACTTTCGCAACTCTGGAAAACCAAAGGGCCTACAACTTTACCCGAAACGTTCGCGCATCAAGCAGAAAGTCACTTCAGCTTGGAAGCCCCTCCTCTGAATCCAGCTCCTCTTGGCAACCCTTAGCAGGCAGCAAGAGGTTCAGGTAACAGTGGCTGAGTGGAAGTCAGCATCTTTAGAAAACCACTAGTGTTAAATAAAAACATCAGCACAATGTTTCAAATTCTAAAGCTATGTTTTCTTTCATTTCTTTCATTTATCAAAGGCAATCAATTTCCCTTCATCACTTCCCACCTCTCTACCCCATATCTAAATTCTCCAAAGGAGGACTTCCCTGGCGGTCCGGTGGTTAAGACTCTGCGTCTCCAATGCAGGGAGCGCAGGTTTGCTCCCTGTTCAGAGAACTAAGATCCCACAGCCCTCAAGGTATGGGGGTGGGGGCAGCAAAAAAATTCTCCAGAGAAGTCTTTCAAATGGCATCCTAACTAATTGGTATGATGCAGTGAATGACTGAATGATCAAAGAGAAGTTTAAAAAAAAAGAAAAGTTCTAGATACCTAGTCTATATGTCTGGTCCTAAGATTTTCAACACAGGTAACCACAGAGCAACTTCTGTATCAACTTTGCTTTTGAAATGGCGATGCAGACACCAAATGATAACTCGAAAGTGAACTTTTCATAAATCACTGAAATGGAGCTTTGGCCTAAATCAAGGTGAAAATGTAAGAGGTCTCATATACAACATGCAGTCCCATTTGAAGAAACTCTTCTTGCTTGAAATCTGTCTACAGTGATGAAAGGATGGCCTTTTACGTAACATTTGTCAGGGGAGCCAGATTTTAAATCAAGGTGATCCAAAGATTTACATTTAGATGACTGGCATCCACTTTTCCCTTTGGCAGCAAATAGTTTTTCTCCCTTTTCTGGATTAGATTCGATAGTGAGCTGACGTGTGTGCATGCACGCACACTCAGTCGCTCGTCGTGTCTGACCCTTTGTGGCCCCATGGACTATAGCCTGCCAGGCTCCTCTGTCCATGTGATTTTCCAGGCAGGAATACTGGAGTGAGCTGCCCATGATATATATGTGGGTTTGTATCAATTTAAAACAACACACCTGAGTACTCATGGCAATATTAATACAAAAGAGTAAAATTACATATTTCTTTCCCAAATCACTTGCAAAAACAGACTTTCAAAACATTGAGTGTTTTACCTTTTAACTGTCTTTATTTTAATCTCCTTTAATATTTAATGAGGCCAAAATCTTGCCAGTGAGACTACTTGCCAAGTGGAAAATGATTAATTTATAAAGATTTCTGGTACCAAAGCCAAAATAGTAGGTGTTCAGCAATTGTTTCCTAAAAGAACGAAGAAACTTCCATTACTTAGGCTAATGCCACTTAGTTCCTTTACCAATTTGAACTTTCTATAAAGGAGAGCAAACATTCCTGCATGAGAAAAAAGAATACAGCCACAAAATATTATTAAAAATCAGGAAAACATCCATTTTACACAAGGTGGTTAATCCTAACCGCTCCAGATAACCTACCATTGACATAACTGTTAAACACCCTTCTGTCTCAACTGAGAGGCTTCCCAGATGGCTCAGTGGTCAAGAACCCGCTTTGCAATGCAGGAGACGTGGGTTCGATCCCTGGGTCAGGAAGATCCTCTCCTGGAAGAAGAAATGGCAACCCACTCCAGAATTCTTACCGGGATAATCCCGTGGACAGAGGAACCTGGCAGGCTACAGTCCGTGGGGTTGCAAAGAGTTGGACATGACTAAGCATGAACGTACCTTTCACATTTACAGAAGTTTGAGTCCACCTTTAAGACAAAAAAAAAAAAAAAAAAAGAGTATCCTGCCTGCCTAGTCTCCAAAACAAAATAGGACTTTGGCAATTATTTCAATGACACGTAAAATGCATGTTTTTTTCACGTAAGGAGTTAGAACGAATATTCCTTCTCTCTTCCCGCATGACAGAACCTGAATGAAGACTGGATTTCCAAGTGCTGTCAGCATCCAGCTTCTTCAAAGGCAAGGTCATGAACCACTGGGTGTGTCCCACGGGGAAGCTGCTCTAATTTTCAGCTTGGAGATTTGAAGGACAGACTCTGGTCCCTAGTGAACTCAATGAAACAGAAAACACTGGACGTGTACCACCAACCCCAGAATCTCGCCACTGATAGGTTTCCTACTTACAGAATTCCTTAAAAGTATTTCTGGAGGTAATTTGGGTTACGGTCAAGAAACTTCAACTGAGGACACCTTTCTCACAAGTTTACAAATGCTGCCAAGTGTTGATGAGGCAAGAAAAATGCCACATTTTCATGCAAAGAGAACAACTATGAAGAGGCTGAATAGGAGACGTGCTAAGCCTTTAAATATGTACCATGTAATCACCTGGGAGTTAGGAAGTTGTACCAATAAGGAGATCATCTTAGACACAACAGCCTTGGGGTGGAGGAGGGGAGAGAACTAAGACCATCTCTTACTTTGAACACAGACATTCAAGAGATTAAAGAGTGAATCAGTTAAGGTAACCATCACAACCACCAAGCCTCCACCCCCTTCAAAATTAAATAAAGCCAGGAACTGCACATGAGTGAAAGAATCACAAATTCCATAATCTTCATTAATCCTTACGTGCATTCATTTGTCAACCAGTCCCATAAGTAATACACTTATGAACACCCTCAAGAAGTAAAAGAGTAAATGCATTTACAGTAACAGGCTCTTCATTTGCTGAGAAACTTCAGATATGATGAAAGACTCAAACAGGGTGTCACTGTGTCATCAAGCAGTCCTTAGTGGAATTCAGTGTGACTCCACTTGATAAGGTCTAGCCTGCACTAAGGTTAGACAGCCTATGTTTTATAATTAAGTAATAATGACTGAACCTCGAGGAACACAGGGTATTTCCTGCAAATTAATGACCAGCCAAAGGAGCTGCCGACCTAAAGTGATGCCTTAGGCCAGCAACCCCAGCCAGTCATTAAACCCCAGGAAATGCCCTGAACCTCAATACTGATTTTAGTAAATACAGGAGGAAAAAGTTTAATATCAGCTTTGTACTTACACTGAACATGCATTTCATACTTAGAATGCTCAGACTTTTGAAGGGAATTCTACAGAAGTTACTAAATAGTTCCCTTAAACTTCTTAATGCTGATGAAAAAAATTTTTACTCTAACATTAGCGAAAGCAAAGAAACTTTTTGTAGTGTTTTAACTGCAAAGGATTTAGCTAAGATACTGTTTGAAAGGCATAGTGATAACATAACCAACATATGGACATATGGACACTCCAATCTATATTTAACTTGGGAGTTACCTAACAAGAACTCAAGAACAAAAGCATCAGTGTCCAGGTTTATAGAAATGACTGATCTCACTCAGTTAAAATAAAAGACTGTGGCGGAGTGCTGTAATTCTTAGAAAAAAACCAAACCAACGAAAACAAAGGTCCTTCATATTTTGCGGATCTTAAGTCAGGATTCCATGTGACACTAGAGTCAAAAAATCAGTAGACAGATGCCAGGGGACCAACTGCTTCACTGTTATTTCAAGCAGATAGGTACTTTAATAAACTCTCTTAGGCTTTTAACTCTTAATCAGGTGCTACCTGAAATCAGGACATTTTAAGGGTTTTACTTTATCAGAAGAATCTGATCATTTATTTTTGCTTTCAAAGAAAAAGTAAATCCAGAGTCTCCATCCTTCCAACTCCCTAAACCACCTCGTGGTCTGTCAGAAACTGTGCACTACAAGCACAGAGAGATACACAGCCTCCGGGTCTCTCGTATCTTAGAGAACTCTGGTGTTTATAGTACCATTCACAAACCCTTTCTCAGTTGGCCTTGAGGCTTGCTGATTAGCCAGTAAGCGTCTGAAAGGGTCAGTTTATCCAGAACTGGAATTTCCACTTTGGAAAAAGCACAGAGGTTCCTGACATCTGTGCCTTGAAAGGCCTGCCCTACACCCCCAAACTCAGGGCCAAGCTGTAAAAACCCAGGGGCTACTCCTGTCTGAAGAAGAGAGGAGGGTCCCCAAGGACCTCTGCTTTTTGACTCCTACAGCACAGTATCCAAAAGATGAACTTAGCTTTAAAAGAATATGAATATATTCTTCTAGGAAAAATAGTAAGACAAATATCCAATTGAACCTCTAATCTCAACCCAGAAGTCTAACCACTTAGAATTAAATAATTTTAATGTTCAAACAGCTCCCTTATCTTTGTTAAGGATCCTGAAGCCCAGAGAGGTGAAGTGATTTACCCGAGGTGGCTCAGCTTCTGAGCTAGCTTACTTCAGACTTCTTTCCACTCTAATCTGCTGTTATCTCAACTGTCTATCTTGCCATCACTTAACTGCGCCCTAGACCAACAGCTCCGTGGCGCTAGGAAAGAGCAAAGTCCCAGTGCCCACACAGCCCAGCACATAAAGCATGCTCCAACTGGGAAACTGGCGGCAGTACAGACACTACCTTTCCAAACCATCAACAAGTGACTTAGTTGATGAAAACGACATCCCAAACGGGTGCTTTACATTCAACTACACCTCACAGTATAAACTGGCACTCGCCCACAACTCTCCAAAATCCGCCCCTTACAGGAAGTGGGAATGGCATGTATGAGTTATAAATAATCATTTATAACTGCTTTTCTACCTTTATAAGTCAGTGTGAATATGTACTAGAGTATTTTAATGGTTGCTTTATGCAAAGATAGTTTAAGTAACTGCTTCATTTAGAGGCACAGTATTCCTGCACGCTTTGCCGTCTAAAACCCAGACATTCAATGGAGGGTTGAGCCGACCCTTTTGTTCTGTGAACTCTGAAGTTTTCAGCGTTACTGCGGCAGCAGGGAGTGTTAGGTAGCTGGCCCTGTCACAGCCTTTATGGTTAGGTGGAAACTTTCCTGAAAAGCGTCAAGAGAGTTAAGCTTCTAACAGTGAAATCAAATCCGATTCAGCTTATCTGCTACTTTGAAAAATTTCCCCCGCCCCCCACCAACCCAGGCCTGCGTGAGCCCAAGTTAGTCTCCAAGTGGTACCAGAGAAACACTTCATGCACAGACTTTGGTTTGGTTACCTGGGTGGGGGAAATAATAGCAGGTGAAACTATTGTGGGAGAATTGCTGCTTCTGTGCCCATTGGCTTCCGGAAGAAGAGGCAGGGGGTCGTGTTTCACCGAAACCACTACCACCGCGTCCACAGGCTCCGAGGGGCGGATACAAAGTCTTTTAGGGGAAGAGGGGCCGCACATCTCCCCCGACCCGAACACCGACTCGTACAGGGCGCGCTTGGGCGCAGCCTCCGATTTCACGTCGGGCCCGACCTGGCTGTCTCTGGGGAGGATATAGGTGTTCCCCAGCGAGGGCGGCTGGGGGCGGTGGTGGTGGGAGGGATGGGTGGGGGGCTGGTGGGAGTGGTGGCGAGCCGCCCCGTTCAGAGCCTCAGCGTAGCAGCCCTGCGGGGCGGGCGAGCCCAGTTTGGTACCGATGCCGGCGATGCTGTTGAGCGTGGCGATGGAGACGGCGCCGATGCAGTGGTTGGTGTAGGTCTTGGAGAGTTTGGCCGCCTTGGAGAGCATCTGCATCCTGGTGCCCAGCAAGTTCTTGCCGATGGCTTTGTTCTCGTACCAAGTCACATCGCCCTCGCTGCAGTGGTCCCGGGGCCGCTGGAAGAACGCCTTGCACAGGGGGTTGCGCTTCGACAAGTACTTTACGAAGCTGGCATAGGGGCAGAACTCGGTGCCCGTCTCATACATGCGCGGCAAGTTCTCCTCGTCGCTGCTCTCGGCGCGCTTCTTGCTCCACGACGACGAGCGCGACTTGTGGTAGGGCCCGAGGGACTTGAAGTAGACGAACTTGCGGCCATCCTCGTCCATGGCCAGCCCGAAGGAGTCCTCCTCCAGCTCGCGCTGATTCTCGCGGCCGCGCGTGCAGAAGTACATGCACGTCTCGAACCAGACCTTGTTGAGCAGCCCGAAGGGCGTGTTGGTGCTGAAGACGCTGGAGGTGTAGAGCTTGCGCAGGTCGGCGCGCGTGATGGCTTGCTTCTGCACCACCGGCCCCGCGCCCTGCTCCTCGAGCTTGCGGATAACCGCGGCCAGCGTCAGGTTGGCGCTGCGCAGCTCGGGGTCCTTGGTGAGGTCGAGCGTGCGGCAGTACGGGGGCTCGTTGAGGTAGCGGTTGAGGGAGCTGCGGATGCTGATGAGCGACGACTTGCTGTAGAGCTGGCCGCTCTTGGAGCGGGCCTCGGCGTAGAAGGAGCGCAGCACGCGGCACAGCGCCCCCTTGTCCATGGTCTCGAAGTCCGGGCTTTGCGCCTTCTCGCTCAGGTATTCCCGGAAGATGCGCACGGCGTAGCGGGTGGCCAGCCGGGTGTTCTCGCTCAGCCGGGCCCGCTCGGGGCGCTGCAGCACGTCGGGGTCCAGCTCGGCGCCGGCCCCGGGCGGCCCGCCGCGGGCCCGGGGCGCCAACAGTCGCGGCGGCGCCTCGGGCTCCAGCGCGCCGCTCTGGTCCATATTGATCCTATGGACCGGCTCGGGCTCCAGCTCCTCCCCGGCCGAGTCCTCGGGCTCTAGGGGCTCGTCCCAATCCAGCCCCATCTCCTCCTCCTCCTCCTCGTCCTCCTCCAGCCCCCCACCTCCGTCCTCCTCCTCCTCCTCGTCCCCCGTTATCTGCACCTCCTGGATCTCGTCCTCCTCCTCGTCTTCCTCCTCCTCCTCGCCCGCGCTGCAGTAGTGCGGGCGGCCGTGGCGGCGGCCGCGGCCCCCCACCCCGCGCTCGCCCTCGCCCCGCTCCCCATTGTTCTCGGCGGCGGCGGCGGCGGCGCTGCCGCCCGCGCTGGTGTTACAGTCCCCGCTGCCAGGCATTCTCGCCATATTGCCGTCTCTCTGCCAGTCCTCGGGCAGGGCGCATGCGCTATATTGGACCGCAGCGCTGAGAGCTTTTGTGTTTAATGACCTTCAGCTACCGGGAGGCAAAGCCGGGCTCTTAAAGGAGCCGCGCGCCAATTGTCAGTTCGGAGCGCGGCTCCGGAGGGGCAGCAGCGCGCGGGGGATGGAGGGGTAGGGAGGCGGGGGTACGTTAGACAGGCAGCGCGTAAGGACCGAGGCTGGCTGGACCCTCTTCCTCCCCCACCCCTCTCCCCACTCCGAAGAAAACTTTGAAGGGGGGGGGGGGGAAGGAAGGGGAGGGAGAGCTGTCGATGGGGGTGAAACACTCCCAACTTACCCTCTGGTTGAGTGGCGCGCGGGCCCGGGCGGGAGCGAGGGAGGGCCGGCTGGGAGGGCGGGGCGGTCTCGCTTCTCTAAGTAATGCCCGAGGAGCAGTGCCCCTTCCACCGCCCCCTCATTGCCCCCCGGAGCCGGGGGTTCGGGGAGGCGGCTGCACCCGGCGGGCCGCGGATGCTGCTTCGAGAAGCCCGTGTCTGGGGCCGCCCGGAACGGAGCGGAGCAGGCAGGTTAATGAGCAGGGTGGAGGAGGCACGGCGAGGCCCCGCACCCTCTCTGCGCCCGCGGCCAGGGCGCAGCGGGCGAGGCTTGGGAGCGGGATGGGGCTGGCGGCAGCGGTGGCTCCCCCACCTACTTGCTGGGGGCGAGGCGCGGGGGCTTGGGGCCAGCCGCAAGGCTCCCAGCTCTCTTTCCGACTCTTGCAAAGGAGCGAAACACGCCCCACGTCAGCCTCATCCCTTTCGACTTTTCCAACAGCCACTTTTAAGCTGTCATTAAAGACCTGGGGCGCTCCCCGTAGGTCTGGGGCAAGTCCGCGCCGGTCCAGCCAGCCTGGGGAAGGAGCAAAGGCAGAAAGACTGGGAGGGGCGGGTGGGAGGGGAGACGCGGGGGAGAGGCGCTCGAGACCCCAGGGACCCCTCCCCACCCGCCCAGGCCACCGCCCTCCTGCCTCGAAGCAAACTAACAAAGCTCCCGACGGCGAGGCGCTCCACCTGGTCGGAGCGGGCATCGCCAGTCCCTAAGACCCTGGGGGCCGGTGGGCGGGAAAAAAGTGAACTTGGGTCTCGGCCGCCCCCGCCGCCGCCACGATTCCGGCAATTCGGATCCTGGGCGCGCTCTGGTTCCAAGTTTGCCAACCGCCATTCGTTCGCCCTCGGGGCTGTGCTGCCTTCGGCGCGCGGGGGCGGGCACCTCCGAAACTGGAAAGGCGGCCAGAGAGCTCGCCGGGTCCCGCTTTCCCATCGGAGACACTGTCCCATTTCCAGCCAAACGCCCGCCCACGGAGCGCCCAGGCTCCGGGCACGTCCTTGTCACCGCCTCCAGGACTCCAGGCCCGGGGGCAGCGCCCCCAGACCCACCAAGACCTCGGCTCATTTCTTTGGAGGCACGGCCGCGGCCGCCATCTCCGGACTTTGGAATGCCTTCTAACTTGCTCCTCCTCGGGGAGCCCGAGTGTGTCCCCCTAGCGCGCTGGTCAACTCCGAGTCCCAGGCCGGCCCGCGGGTGAGGCTGCCTCTGCAGCCCTTCGAGTGCGTCCTCGGATCTCAGTCCGAATTCTCAGCACTTGGGCTGCGAGGGTCTACTCAATTGCTAGTCCCCTGCGACACCCCCCCTCCTCCCCCCACACACACATACACACACACCAGGCCCTCTGTCTTGCTTTCAGGGCAGTTTATAATCTTGCGCATCAGAAGTAACACATGAGGCAATTTGTAATTTAAAAAAAAAAAAGAAGAAAAGAGGAAGGAAGGAAGACTAGGTCTCTGGACCGCATGGGCGTCTAAAGTGGGAGTCGACAGTGTCTCCCCAGCGACCAGTCTCGCCCTCCGCGCGCCTCCTCGGCCCTGGACGCCGCCGCTGAGCTTGGGGGAAACCGCGCGAGGTGTGAACAAGTTAGAGCAAGTCACTGCCTCGCGGGCCCCCTCCTGCTCCTCGGGGAAACACACACACACATACACACACCACACTCTCATCAGTCCTCCTCTCTGCAGAGAACTGTCTGGGGAGTGGGGGGAGGGCTGGGATCCGGAGGTAGCACTCCTCGGGAATCTTTCCCAAGGTGCGGCCCGCTGTGTCCAAACGCCACTGTGCTGGGGATGTATAGAAAGGAGTTCAAGGCAGTAGGCTGCGAAGCTAGTCGCACCCGCGGTCCCGCGCACACGACCTGGCACACATCAGCCGCACCGGCTACTTCCGGAAGGCTGGCCCTATGTCCCGGGATGCTCCCAGGTTTGGGGGCCTCCGGAGCCCTCCCGCCCGGCATGTCAGCCCTGCGGAGAATTCAGGTGGGCGCCCGGCAAGTTCCCCGCCAGGGCTGCTCCCCGCCCGGCGGCCCTCACCGCGGATTCATTGAGCCCGGAGGCCGCATTGGCTCGGGGCTGCGCTCCGGGCTCGGCCCAGGGACTCGGACCACACTCCAGAGGCGGAGCAGCTTCCCAAGGTCTCCCCACTTCTGCGGGCGGCAGGGGTGCCCCCGACTCCCTCCGCCCCGGCTCCCCTCCCAGCTGGGCGAGCTGCTTTGAATTGCTCGCAATTTGCCGAAGGCGGTGTGCTGGGTTGGACGCTCCGGGAAACAAAGCAACCAAAAACAGCTCCCAGTTGACGTCAACTTATTTCCAGAAAAGAAAATAGATTTGTGCTCCCAGGACAAAATCGCCCCCAGGGCAGGTCTCTACTGGCAAAAGCCAGGGGGCGGGGGTGGGGAAGAGAAGAACCAAAAAAAAAAAAAAAAACAAACCCAAGTGCAAATAACTTTTTAACGGAGTTGGGAAAACAGCAGCTTTTGAGGTTGCCTGGATATTTTGCAAACGACGGTCAGGACCCCCGCTAATATTAGATACGAAAAAACGCACCTCGGAAAAGTACGCGTTGGCCTGATTAGCGGGCGACCGGGAATCGGCTTCGTGACATCCGCTCCTGAAACGCTACCAAAATTCTTTGCCCGTAATGATACTTCATCAAATATTGGTAAAGACCTCTTCAGGATAATACTTAAGAGTATTTACCAGGAAGAGCACTCAGGAAAACCAAGCAGTTATAAACCTGTTCACCAACGACACCCTCCCCCGCCCACCCCAAACACATAGACACCGACACCTTCCCCAAATGTTGCTTGATTTTTAAAACCCAATAACACAGAATTACAGCTGAGTTCATAACGGAGTTCAATTCTAGCTTTAATAAATGATTCCTTAAAAACATCCTGTGGTTCACACATGCTCAATTCCAAATTGAGAGGATCAAAAGACCTTTCTTATTATTTTGGTAGCGAAGCAATATTGGTTATCTTCTGCCTATGAGCCCAGCCTCCCTTCCTCCACTTTGATTTTGCCCTACCATGAAGTCCCTTTAGCTCACCACTTGAAACTGACAGCTGCCTCTCCTTCCTTGTAAAGACGGTTATTTCTTGTGCAGGATAGCTTCTGCACATAGAAAACATACAGCTTCTTCATATAAAAGACAATTCCAGCACTGTATAGAGCATTTATTGCAATTATTTAACAGTCAGCTACCCTAAGAGGTTTACAACTTCAACAAGATACTCATACTCATCATCATTTTCTGTCTCTTCATTATCATTATAAAGTATCACATATATATCTGTGCTTCTCCATTTCTTAGATTACTTGAAAGTAGTGGCATGGTTGTTTTGGAAGGAAAAATTCCCAATGTTTTCTCTTCATTTTCTAACCCACCTACTTACTCCCATTCAGTCCATACTTTGTGAGTTTGTGCCATAAAGAAACATTCAACTCTGATTACAGTCTTCTGACCTTATCTATTATATAATAATGTAATTGCTTTTTATATGTTTCCTCTCCTACGTCAATATACCTTTGTCATTTAGGCTGGTGCTCAGGACACAGCACTCCAGTTGTTCACCGTGAATGAATGAATAGGATATATGTTTAGTTAGCCGTTAAGGAATAAACATTTTGGGGAAACATCTGAAATATCATGAGTCTGAATTTCTATACTAAAAAATTTTTGTAGGATGGAAAGTAACTATACGACAACATTACTGTTTGCAGTAATATTTACAAGTTAAAGTGAACGTAATGACTGCTTTGGTTTAATATTTCCTTGAAATTGATTCCCGCTCTGGTGGACCACATTATAGGAAGTTATTGCAGGAGTAAGGGACTGGGGAATGCAGGTAGCTATTTGTCAAGAGACATGAGCTGGGGAGGATTTAAGTGGATAAATTCAAGAAATGTTGTGTGTTCTTGAGGGCAGAGGTCATAAAAAGGAATCAGTTCATCATTGTTTGGAAAGATTGAAGGCAGGAGAAGAAGGGGACAACAGAGGATGAGATGGTTGGATGGCATCACCAACTCGATGGACTTGAATTTGAGCAAGCTCCAGGAGTTGGTGATGGACAGGGAAGCCTGGCGTGCTACAGGCCACAGGGTTGCAAAGAGTTGGTGACTACCAAGCGACTGAACTGAACAGTAATTTTTTATTTCATCACTGTTTTTAGTTTCTCCTTTTAAAGTCATGCTTTCTTGATTTGATTACTAATAAAAGATTTATAAAGCAGTCTGGAGGTTAAATGTGAATTCAAATCAAAACTATTTTGACATATCTTTGTTTCAGAGTTTTACTACTAAATTCTGCTGAATTTAATTGAAAATCATCTTGAGTAATGTTTTTTCTAACTCAGATGAAAATAGAATCCATGTAATCTAACTCTATGATGTGGAAGAAAACTCTGTAAGAGCAGAAACTGTGTCCTTTATCACCTCATCTCTGGTTCATTTCCAGTACAGTTCCTTAGTGTATTTTAGCAGAGTGGCTGGTACATAGTAGACACTCAATAAACATACAAATATTTATGTGTGGGGTGAGAGCTAACCACCACAAAAGTTCACAGAGCAGTTGTTCAATTGCTAAGCCATGTCTGATTCTTTGTGATCCCATAGACTACAGCACACGAGGCTTCTCTGTCCTTCATCATCTCCAACGGTTTGCTCAAACTCATGTCCATTGAGTCAGTGATGCCATCCAACCATCTCATTCTCTGCTGTCCCCTTCTCCTCCTGCCCTCAATCTTTCCCAGCATCAGGGTCGTTTCTGATGAGTCGGCTCTTCACATCAGGTGGCCAAAGTATTGGAACTTCAACATCAGTCCTTCCAATGAATATTCAGGGTTGATTTCCTTTAGGATTGTCTGGTTTGATCTCCTTGCTGTCCAAGGGACTCTCAAAAGTCATCTCCAGCACCACAGTTGGAAAGCATCAGTTCTTTGGTGCTGAGCCTTCTTAATGGTCCAACTCTCACATCTGTACATGACTACTGGAAAAACCATAACTTTGATTATTACAGACCATTGTCAGCAAAGTGATTCATTTTGAAATGAAAACATTCAACTGTTAGCTCTTAGTTACTAAGACTCTAGTATTTCCAGGCTTGAATATAAACAAGAAAACCAGGGCCAGAAGGGCTCCCAAAGATTAAGCCACTTGCCCAAGCTCTCTGAGACCTCTGTAGGTCAGGAAACTTTGGCTCTGTAGCCCAATGTTAAGTGGCTTGCCACAATCAGCTTCTAGGAACCAAAGAATGAAAATAAAAAATAAAAATCTTCAAGGGAACAATTCCCTATCACTAAAATACTTCTCTGTCATCCGATTTGGGAATCTTGGAGAGTTAGAATAGGACTCCCCCAAGACCTTGGACTGTGAGCACAGCAGAAATAGCCCAAGAAGCTGTCACCTTTATCACTTGGCACCTAAAATACTGGGATTATTTTCCAGGGCTGTTGTAAGTAGAGACCCATTTGTGTCTTAGAAGAAATGAAGATTTTAGAGACAAAAGGAATGCCCACAAACCCAATCAGACCAGAATTAGGTGTTTCTGTTGAACTCCTAGGTTGTCCCATATTACTCTCTAGGGAGTAAGAAGGATTTTACCTATTTTTATCTTTGATGTTTTGTCAAAAAAAAAAAAAAAAAAAATAGGTCAGAGTGAACTTACCACAGTGATTCACAGAAGTAGAATTTTTCGTTTCTAATTGCCACCTGGTAACTATAATTCTTGATCTTTCTACCTAATAATCACCTACCAGTCTCCTAGGCTGTTTGTAAAATAAATAATATCTTAAAGGAATGTAGTTTTCCATAAGAGAATTATGTTTTTGTAGAGCCTAAGAGAGTGCTATTTCTCTTTGTTATAATATTCTGATAATGAAACTCGTCTTGGCTAATAATGAAGTCAAATGTAAAGGCTGTCAAAGTTAAGTCAAACATAAAATTAATAATGATAGTAATTTCTCTTCTAGTCATTTATATTTAAAGAGCTTGTAGGATTGAAGTGGATGTTAGTCCTATTATTAAATAACATTTAGTTCAATACCATTACAGTACTAATTAAAGTGGAAAAGGAGATTCAGATATGTGTTAATGTCACATAACTAATATATATATCTTACATGTGCTAAGTCACTTCAGTTGGGTTGCACTCTTTGTGACCCCATGGACTGTAGCCTGCCAGGCTCGTCTGTCTATGGGATTCTCCAGGCAAGAATACTGAAGTGGATTGCCATGCCCTCCTCCATATCTTACATAATGGAAGAGTTATTACAATTGTCTTAGAAGATAAAATATTCATGAAACTATTAGCTATATGCCAAAAAAGTAACTTATTAGTAAAAGCAAAACAAAACAAACAACAAAATGTCATCACTTTATCCCCAAATGTTGGTATGAAAATGTTATTCTCATATATTTTATTGTCAATATCAATTAAGACAGCCTTTTAAGAAAGCAAGTAGGCAACCTCTCAAAAGCCACAAAAATGTTCATATTCTATGACCCAGAAATTGCTTCCAGAAATTCATTTTCATAAGAAATATCTAATTGTATTTGTGTTTTGCTAAAGTTTGGTTTATTTCATCTGAACCATTTGGACAAATGAGTTTTGCAAGATATGTCATCAAGTGTGCTCTGGAACTACATTTCATTGTGTCTTGGACACTTGACCTTTGTTCACAGACATTTAGAGAATATTAGTTGAATGAAAGAAGGAAGAAGTTCAGTTAGGCTAGAATCCTGTCTTCTCATGTTCTACAGCAATGCCAAGTACCCTTTGACAAATATCAGTAATTTGTCAGAAGGTGAAGATAAAGTATATGAACTAATAGGGCAAAGCAAGATACATTTTAAAGCTGGTATTGCGATATCTTCAGGACTTGGAGAAAGTTTAAGGACCAGATTTTGAAGCTCTTGACAGCCTAGTCTAGGTATGTGGTGGCAATTCACAGGACGTGCAGAGGAGTAGGTATGTGCCTGCCCCGTGGCTGTTTCTAAATGAACTAAAAAAGAAAGAAAGAAAAAAATCCCCTTTTAAATACCCAGAAGCACTAACCCACATTTTGAACTAATTGACTTACTTTTTCTTAGGAAAGCTTAATTTAACTGATAGGGGCACATGGGTTTATCTGAATATTTAAAGAAGCCCTGGGATGGGCTTGTTCTATTTCTTTAATTTGTTGCTGGAGATCCAGGTTTTTGCACTTGATGAAGAAGACTGCTTTGGAGAGGGGCGGGAAAGCTGGAAGCAGTGTGACCTAACTCCTCTATTTTGGGATCTAAGTTTGTAGAGCCAGGGCACCGGGAGATACCAGTACAGAACTCACCATTCTATGTGTTCCTACCGTCTGTGGTTAGATTAGGCTACCCCAGGGGTTACATGTTGTTGCTACTCCAAATAAAAACAGGCTCCTCTAAAAACAGATGGCATCTGTTTGTTTCACTATCTTTTCAGCTCATTTTTACTTTAAAGTAAAAAACAGCAACAAAGCAAAACTGATTTATCATTCTTTTCTGATTATAAAAGCAGTGGTTTTTCAGATTCAGAAAGTGTAGAAATCTGGAAAAACATATACGCACCATATTTCATTCTTATTAAGGTTTAGAGAGTGCTTGCTGTGAGTCTTATTTTTTATATTAACACTCTCAAGTCGTTCTCGAAAATATATGTGAGCATTGTTCCTAGTTTCCAGATGAGTAGAAACCCAGAGAGCTTAAATAACTTGTCAACATCGCACAGCTAATGGAGGTAGAACGTGGGCACACACACGCTTAATCCACCGAAACAGGTCCTTCGGTTCTGTTTTCCACAGCACCGCCTCCCCCCGCCCCAAAAAAAACCACTCTTTGATTCAAGTATATTTCCATGAATTCAATCTCAGGTGATCTGCTGTTTAAATTATATATATTTCAAAATCTGTAATTCAAAATATGTAGGCAGAGGATTTTTGGCAAAGTGCCGAGTATATGGTAGGAGGCAAATAAAACAGAAGATTCTCTCCAGGAACACAACACGCCTGATTCCAGGGAGGGGCGAACCTTCAGTAGGTTCATGTGGTCAGGAGTTTTCTTTCTGCCTTCCTCTTAGTTATCTTATTTCCATCTGACACAGGAAAACAGGTTAACTTAGTCTTTATCCAACTCTGGGAAGTTGAGTTGGACTATCAAAACTTGAGGATGAACTCATTTCAAATCTGTTTTTGCCATCCAGATGGTAATACACATAGGAACTAGCTTTATTTTATTTTTATGTTTTTAAATTTCATTTGTTTATTTTTGGCTGTGCTGGGTCTTCAGTGCTGTGCAGGCTTTTCTTTAGTTGCAGTGCATGGGCTTCGCATCGCAGTGGCTTCTCTTGTTTCAGAGAATGGGCTCTAGGGCACGTGGGCTTCAGCAGTTGCAGCACATGGGCTCTAGAGCTCAGGTTCAGTAGTTGTAGTGCACCGGCTTAGTTGCTTTCTGGCTTTTGGGATCTTCCCAGATTAGGGATTGAACCTGTGTCTCCCGCATTGGCAGGCGGATTGCTTACAGATGGATACACTGGGGAAGCCCTGTTGTTTTGTTTTGGTTTTGTTTTATTTCAAGTTTATTTATTTAAAAAATTTTACTTTATATTGGGGTATAGTTGATTAACAATGTTGTGTTAGTTTCAGGGGTAGCAAAATGATTCACTTATATGTGTACATGTACCTATTCTTTTTCAAATTTTTTTCCCACTTAGATGATTAGAGAGTATTGAGCAGGATTCCCTGTGCTATACAGTAGGTCCTCGTTAGTTATCTATTTTAAATATAGTAATGTGTATATGTCATTCCTGGGGCTTCCCAGTGGTCCTAGTGGTAAAGAACCTGCCTGCCAATGCAGGAGACGTAAGAGACTGGGTTCGATCCCTGGGTTGGGAAGATCCCCTGGAGGAGAACATGGCAACCCACTCCAGTATTCTTGCTTGGAGAATCCCATGGACAGAGGATCCTGGTGGGCTACGATCCAGGGGGTAACAAAGAGTGGGACATAACTGAAGCAACTTAGCATACATGTGCATATATCATTATCAAACTCCCAACAGAACCTAGCTTTAAATGATCACTGAACAGCCCAGGAAAATCTGTTCTCTGGTTACTATTCCCAGTTCGCATCGTAAGACTTTTTGTGCTTTAGCACCATGTTTTAATGACCCACATTCTTTCCAAACTCACAACTAATTTAGCTTTCCTTGAAGTATTGGCTTTTTGAATTTAAAGCCTGAAGCAGTTCATGAACCTCAGAATGCATCAGAATCAACCAGAATCACCTGGAGAACTTCTTTAAAAATGCAGATTCCTGGTGCCAACTGCAGAGATTCTGATTCATTAGGTCCAGGGTACAGCCTAAGAAGGTACATTTTCTAACATACAGATCAGATAAATTCTAATACTAGCCTGACCACACTGTGAGAAACATGACCTCAAAAGCTAATATAATTTAGCAAGTAATAACAATAATTTCCTCTTTATAGCAATGATCACTAAATCATTTGGAGGCCATAATTCATTTGAAAATTGAATAGAAGTTATGAAACCACTTCTTCATAAGATGCACATTCACAATGAACTCTGCCTGCCATTTCAGGGGGTGGGGTGTGGTTGGGGGGCTTCCCTCCCCGGTGGCACTAGGGGTAAAGAACCCTCATAAGAGAATCAGGTTCAATCCCTGGGTCGGGAAGATCCCCTGGAGGAGGGCATGGCAGCCTACTCCAGTATTCTTGCCTGGAGAATCCAATGGACAGAGGAGGATGGCAGGCTACAGCCCACAGGGTTGCAGTCAGACAGGACTGAAGTGACAGCAGGCACACACGGAGGTTGGGGGCCACCTGCATTCTTAACACGCTGTTCCGTAGTCTCCAACATCATCTGAGTATTTTTGCTCCCCTGATCAAACGTCTTCACAGCTCCTTTCTTACTTCAGTTTCAAGTCCAGACTCCCCATAGCCTTGCCCCAGGCTGATTTCTCAATAGTTTTTCCTTGTGTCTCCTACCATGAGTCCAGCTCTCTGTGAGGAAGAACCCCAGACAGAACAGTGCTGGGAAGGGAGCAGACGCGGCCAGAAGTCCCCATGACATTAATCCTCAGAGTTGAGTGTGCACCCGAATCCCCTGGCAGGCTGGACTCACCCCCCATGTGTCTGAAGCAGCAGTCCAGGTTCTCTCCCAGGTTCCCAGATGCTGCCAGCTCCCAGACCCCACTTTGAGAACCGCTGGCCTAGGAGAAGGTAGATAAACATTTCTAAGGGGAAGAATCAGCACAGGAAGGAAGAAAGATGAGATTAGAGATGGGGGTTGTGGAGCCTGGAGAGCCTCCCTGAGTTAATTCAGCAGGACCAGGGGGAAGGAAATCTCTCCTGTGACTCCTGTGGTTGAGTCTATAACCAGCCCTGACTACCAGCTTCCTTTCGGATTGGAAAATGCCTCCTCCCCTCCTTTCTGCTGATCTAAATTGTCTGGATTCTTTAAGGCCCAGCTCCAAATTCTACTTCCCCATGAAGCCTTCTTTCATCCTTGCAGCCTGAAGCAGACTGTCACTGCTCTTGACCCTCATGGCCAGGCCCTTTGGTCAGGCCACCCACTGGGGGCTTGCTCTGCTCATTGGTCCAAGTTGTGGGCTCTCAGGGTTGCATTTGGTTTTTCTTCCTTCTTTTTAAAAAAGATTTATTTAGATTTATTTGGCTGCATCAAGGCTTAGTTGTAGCACGTGCGATCTTCATTGCGGGCACACAGACTCTCTGGTTGTGGCCTCCAGGCTTCAGTAGTTACAGCTCAAGGGCTTAGTTACTCCTTGGCATGCAGGATCTTAGTTCCTCGACCTGGGATGGAACCCAGGTCCCCTGCCTTGCAAGGCGGATTCATAACCACTGGACCACCAGGGAATTCCCTGTCATTTCTTCCTTCTACTCATTTCTCGGGGTTCCTTCTCTTTGGGAGGCTTCACAATGCACAATGATTATCAACGTTGGCTACACCTTAGAATCACCAGGGGCAACTTTTAAAAAGTAACAACGCCACTGAATTATTTGAGGGAGAAATCTCAGCCCTCACCTATTGCCCCCCTCACAAGAACAGAGTAAATGTGGCAAAAATTCGAATAAGTATTGTGGCTCAGACGGTAAAGAATCTGCCTGCAATGTGAGAGACCCAGGTTTGATTCCTGGGTTGGGAAGATCCCCTGGAGAAGGAAATGGCAATCCACTCCAGTATTCTTGCCTAGAGAATCCCATGGACAGAGGAGCCTGGACGGCTACAGCTCATGGGGTCGCTACAGTCCTTGGGGTCACAAGGAGTAGGATAGGACTAAGCGACTACACTTTCACTTTTTTCATAGGTCATGTGGGTGCTCAGGTTCTCTACTTTTGTGTATGTGAAACAGTTTCTCAGTGAAAACATATGTATCAGTGCCAGGTCCTCGTCCCTCCTATCTACCCCGCAGTGACTCATGAAAATAAAAAAGTCTGCAGCCATGTCTGAGATCCTTAGAGTCCCTTGTACACTCTGGCTTTCTGTCTTCAAATGACTTCTTTTTACCCTTCTCTAAGCCTCTGCTAAACTGAGGGGGTTCTTGCAACTGAATGCATCTTAGAATCACATGGAAAACTTGCAAAAAACATTCTATTACCTAGATCTTTTTCGAGACAGTTTGATTGACTTGGTCTGGGAAGTGGCCTGGGCATGGGCCAGACCTTTTCAAGGTGATCCAATGTGCAGCTAAGGACTTCCCTGGTGGTCGTGGTTAAGAATCTACCTGCCAAGACAGGGGACATGGGGTCCATTCCTCGTCCTAGAGGATCGTACATGCCATTGAGCAACTAAGCCTGTGAGCTGCAACTACTGAGCCCCCCAAGCCTAGAGCCTGTGCCCCACAACAAGAGAAGCCACCTGCAATGAGAAACGCATACACCACAATGAAGAGGAGCCCCTGGTTACCGCACTAGAGAAAGCCCCTGAGCAGCAACGAAGACCCAGCACCTAAATACATAACAAATGCTCAGCCAGGACTGAGATCCACTCTCCTAGATTGGGAGACCCATTCACACATGTCTATTTGCTGCTGCTGCTAAGTCGCTTCAGTCGTGTCCGACTCTGTGCGACCCCAGAGACGGCAGCCCACCAGGCCCCCCCGTCCCTGGGATTCTCCATGTCTATTTGGAGGACCCTTAATATGAAGTCTTGAGTCTTGGGTGGTCTTTATGTGATCTGTGAACTGGTAGAAATTATGTGGAAAATGTTCTGTGTTTGTACATCTGTGTATTTTCCTACAAACAAGGATTCATAGCTTTTAACAGACTCTAAAGGGGTTTATGATTCAAAATAGTTGAAGAAACATTCATATGGATGTGGAGAAATAAGCACATGCATGCTCTGTTGCTAGAAGTATAAACTGGTACAGTGTTTTTTGAGGACATTTTGGCAGTAGCTATCAGCACGCAAAATGCACATCCATTTCAACCCAGCAGTTCATTTCTAGGAATCTAGGAGCACACAAAGAAAAATGTACAAGGATGTTCTTGAAGCATTGTTTGTAATAAAGGCTCATCAGATATAATCTAACTCTAGCAGTGGATGGTGAATAAATAAATTTGTATCTCATCTATTCAACAGAATACTAGCTGTAGATATAATGAATATGGTAGATGTGTAGGCGATGAGTGGAAAAATTTCCAAGATGTTTTATTATTCGAGTGCCTGTGTGTGTGCCAAGTCGCTTCAGTTGTGTCTGACTCTTTTCGACCCTATGGACTGTAGCCCACCAGGCTCCTCTGCCCATGGGATTCTCCAGGCAAGAATACTGGAGTGGGTTGCCATTTCCTCCTCCAGGGGATCTTCCTGACCCAGGGATCAAACCCTTATCTCTTAGGTCTCCAACACTGGCAGGCTGGTACTTACCACTACCACCACCACTTTAATGTAAAGTACGAGTTCATTTTGGGCTTCCCTGGTGGCTCAGTGGTACAGAATATGCTTGCAATGCAGGAGACACAGAAGACATGGGTTTGATCCCTGGGTTGGGAAGATCCCCTGGTGCAAGGCATGGCTACCCACTCCAGTATTCTTGTCTGGAGAATCCCATGGACAGAGGAGCCTGGCGGGCCCCAGTCCATGGGGTTGCAAAGAGTCGGACACGACTGAAGCAACTGAGCACGCGTGCACATGAGTTCATTTGTTGAAAAAACTAAACCAAAATGATATATGCACATTTTGTGAATGTACCTAACAAGCCTAAAACCACACACAAAAAAGATCTTCTTACCAACCCTTACAAACATTCTAGATGTTTCAGTGACACTGGTTGGCACACCCCAGATCTTTCTAGAGGATGCTGCCTTGCTCACAGCCACTGCTGAAGGGATAGATTTGTCAAGCCAAGTAGTCATTCTATCACATGACCAACACCTTAATGGACTGGATCAAGGATAGGTCCTTACACAACCAACCCCTAAGCTACCTAGAAGCCTGTATTGAAACTCCTGAACCAAACAATCTCTCTCTCTAGGGATTACAATGAAAGTAAGTCAGCCAATAGGGAGAAGACAGGCCATCGAGGCAGCCTGGTCCTGCTCCTGGAGTGAGCATCTGCTGAGAGCCCTGGGGCTGCTCTGTGTCTGGACTCCAGGGGAATGACTCTACTGGAATCCTGACCTTGGGTTTCCGCGAGGTTTCATTTCTGTTACAAGCCCACTACCTCCATACAGTTAATTGCCTCATCTTAATTTCTCTTGCTTACAACCAAGAGCTTATCTACACATTCACTCTCTGCCCTGTCCGGCTCTGGAACCTCAGACTCAAGGCAAGTCACCACAGTTCATCCTCTATCCAAGACTGCAACCTGGACCACATCCCTTCCTCCTGCTTCCTTCTTGCTCTTTCTCACCCTCCGCTTCCATCGAACCAAGACCTGCCAATTCTAAGTCACCATTTGCTTTAAATCCATCTTCATCCAAGTGTGGATTAATTGTGTTTCCCTCTGTATCAGTCAGTTCCGGCTGCTGTAACAAAATACCACAGACCGGGTGTGGATTAGACAGAGATGCAGTCCCTCACAGTCCTGGAGGCTGGAAGTCTAAGATCAAGGTGCCATCAGGGCTGGTTTCTGGTGAGACCTCTCCTCCTCGCTTGAAGATGGCCGTCTTCTCCCTGCATCCTCATCTGCCTGCGTCTCCCTGCATGTGTGGAGACAGAGATGGAGGTGGAGATCTCTGATATCTCTTCTTATAGGGACATCAGTCCTACTGGGTTAGGGCCCCCCCACCTTATGACCTCATTCAACTTAATTACCTCCTTATGGCCCTTATCTCCAAATACAGCCACACTGGGAGTTAGGTCTTAAGCATATGGATTAGGGGGCACAAACTCTGTCTATAACACCTTCCAAACCTGCTCTTCCTCATACCTCCTGTCTCTGCAGGGCACCCAAGCTAGGAACCTGGCAGACACCATTACCGTTCCCCCGCGTTCACATCAGATCTATTTCATTCAGCTCATGCTCCGCAGTTCTAATGCCATCTCCCTAAACCAGGCATCCTCCACTGTTCTGTGACTCAGGGAACAAGGAAGGAGCCAAGACTGAGGCTGTACCAAGCACAGAGGAGGGGGCAGCCTCCTCCCGAGTCCAGGCTGGGATTAGCGTCTTGTCCTTAGATGTCCACGGGACACCTTTATAGCCTTTAGTTTGGCCATCTGTGTAAGCTTTTCTTCCTTGAAAACCAACAAATGTGAGCCACCCACCACTTCCCAACACCCACCCTACCTTCCACCATTGTTGTTGCTGAATCACTAAATCGTGAGTGACTCTTTGCGACCTCATGCACTGTAGCCCACCAGGTTCCTCTGTTCATGAGATTTCCCAGGCAAGAATAACTGGAGTGGGTTGCCATTTCCTCCTCCAGGGGATCTTCCTGACCCAGGATCCAGCCCCAGTGTCCTGCATTGCAGGTGGATTCTTTACTACTGAGCCACCTGGGAATCCACCTCCATATTTGACACGTTCCCACTTATCTGTACTTACCTGACCCAACTCATGTCTTAGAGGCTTTTATGAAGCCATCTCTGATGTTTGTCCTATGCTAACACTTCCATATTATTTTATTATATTAATAGTATCTCCATGTAGAAGCTCCAATGTGCCTGTCTGTGTGTGTATTTTTTAAGGGTCATACAATATACAATATCAATTCAAAACAAGCCTAAAGGCAATATCACAGAACATCAAAAGGAAAAAGGGATACTTGTAACTGTATCCTAGAATAAGAGGATAATGAGAGGTCTGCTAAGAAATTAGACCAACTTTTCATGAAAGAGTAGCTATCTGGGGAGTAGAGAGGAAAGGAGGTGAAGAATTCATTAATATTCAAAGGTCTGATCCTTTGAAGACAAAGACTGCCAGGTGAGACTGCTAAGTATTGGATTACTTTGTAATTAGGTATCAGATCTGCTCCAGATCACCTCCATCTCTGGCAGACTCACTTTTTTCCTGCAAACAATTGAATTCTTTCATTCATAACCTTTCCCTTCATATGGATATGGTTGGTTGGTTCTAAGGGGACCCATCAAAGGGTTTGGAGATCATCACTGAATCAGCTTGCTTCTATATATTATATTTGGGAAATGAAATCTTTATCCTCCATTCTGTTTTTAAAACAGGAGGAAGCAATTCCCTCTTTGAATATGGAGCAAGACTTCTCGGGATATACTCAGGACCTTAGATCCCTGAGAAATACAGAAAGCCCCACAAGAATGTCTCAGGTACATAAAAGTTTGTTATTTCCATCTCCAAGAAATAAATGTACACTCCTTCTCCTGTTGACTTTTATTTTGTGGGCATTGGTTTGATTCTTCTGAGTCCCAGCTTACTTTTTTGAATAAATTAGACTATCTTTAATTTGCTGCTCGATGCTTCTGTGGGGGTGAGCATGCTTTGTTTTTCCAGAACTTCTTCCCTGTGGGATGTTAACTGTTAGTGCCAATTTTTTTTTTTTTTTCCAGAAGAAGTTGGAAGAGTCAGGTTTAGCACTGAGGATTAACTCAGCAGTGGTTGCTAAACTCTTTGAAATCATTAGATGAAAGCAGAATTAGATCTGCACTAAGTATACATGTCATTGTTGTTTTTGTTATTATTGTGGGAATTTGTCATTCTAAGATTATTCTATTATTGAATAATTTTCTCTCTGGATTTCTGACATCCTCAGCTCTATTTAGGAAAAATGTGTTTCTTTCACAAGTATTCTTAGCCTTTTGTACCCCAAATAGATGTTTATCTTAGTAGAGTATGAATCCCATGGGATATAGTATGTTTCTTGTTTTCCTCCTGAATGCCTAACATAAAACCAAGCACATAGTAGGTGCGCCTACGATCATGTGTTGAACTGAACTGAATCTAATGGCTTGCTGTTTCAAAATGTCATCAAACAGCTGTCATTAAATACTGTTTCCTCTTGCATTAAATCAACTCAGAATGTTGGCATTACAAACAATTTTTCTTCCTGAAATTCCAATTTGCAAGCCTTCATAAGTCTGTCCAAGGATTCCAGCGAGGTATCTGTGACCTGGGTAGGGAAGCAGGAAGCCAGGTTCCACTGGGGCACCTGGGTCTGCCTGGGCTCCTGCCCTCTGTTTTCCCTGGCTGCACTTCCTACCCACCCCCAGGTTCACACCTGCACCGCAGAGGCATCGGACCAGTTCCACCGAGCTCCTCCTGGCTGTCCTAAAACAAACCAACAAAAGCTTGCCACTCTAGGTTCACTGCCAGACTCGGAGTTGGTTAACAATTCACCGAGAAAGACAGCTCTGAAATTGCTCCTGCCTACAGAGGGTGAGAGTGGGTATATATAGAGATTTCCAGCTTGACGAATCTGTTGGGGAGATCTGAATTTGCATTTAGGAGAGGGAGCTTGTTCGTGGAGCGACTGTAGGAACATTGTGCTGGAGCAGCCTGGGTGCTGGCACTTGGAGGTTGGACTTGACTCTACAGGCTCTGTGGTTTGATCCCAAAGTCACAGCCCACACAACTGGCATTTCCCCTGGTGGCTTGGAGGATCTTAGATGATAATACTCAAGCTCTGTTTTGGAAGCAAGGTTGAAGGGGAGATGGGAGGGCTGTGGTGAAGCTGTGTTCCTTTCTGCCCAGGAATCTGTGCCCCTGTGTCCTCAGGCTAATTAGGAATAAACTCTGAAGCTGATGCCACAAGGTGCCGCTTCCTGAGACAATACAACAAGGGAACATTTTCCCTGCAGCAGGAGACCCTCTGGGATCCAGGGTCGAAGGGAAATGACTCTGAAGGTCTCCTGCAAACCCTCTCCCAGTAGAGTTGAAATGCTCCTAAGGTTTCCCTTGACAGTAGTTGCCTAGTTGTCCACCATTTTTTTTTTTAAAGATGTATCCAAACATCAGCTTCCCTGGAAGCTCAGTGGTAAAGAATCCTCCTGCCAATACAGGAGATACAGGTTCGATCCCTGCTCTCGGAAGATCTCCTGGAGGAAGAAATGGCAACCCACTCCAGTATTCTTGTCTGGGAAATCCTATGGACAGAGGAACCTGGCAGGCTACTGTCCGTGGGATCACAAAGAGTCGAAACTGTTGTTTAGACTGAGCGACTAAACAACATCTAAACATCAGTGTCTCTGGAGTTGGAGGGTTTCTGCTAATCTTTGTGTAAGGATAAGAAATGTCCAGGCATTTCTCATTGTTTCACGAAATGTGTTACTAATTCTAAAGTGTTGAAATTGGAAAATTATTTACATACAAATTATATAACTACCACCCTGGAATCTATTTGCAATTCCAACGTGCTTTCTTGAGAGTAAGGGGGCAGAGGAATTTTCATAACTCCAAAGAAAGACTCATCTTAGGGGTAATGAGAGGGAACTGCTGTTGTTATAGAGACACAGACCTAGTACTTCTTTTACAATTCCCGCCATATTGGGCAACATAGGGGAAGGGGATTAAGAGGTACAAACCTCCAGTTATAAAATAAATGTCACTGGGATGTAATTGTATAGTGTAAGGAATATATGGTCAATAATGTTGTAATAGCTTTTCATGGTGACAGATGGTAACTCGACTTCTCATGGTGATCATTTTGTATGAGATGAAAATACCGAATCACTGTGTTGTACACCTAAAACAAATATAACATTGTCTGTTGATTGCAATTTTTTAAAATCCATAGCAAATTAGAATTGGATACACACTGAAGATGATGATTTTCTATGTAAAGAAATAGATGTCTTTGGTTGTGTGTGTGTGTATGTGGTGTGACCCCATGAGAAGAAAACCATCAGTGAAATGATATCTTTCAGAAAAATATTGTTTATGAAATTAGTATCAAGATAACCAAGGCCTTACTTTCTTAAACATCTGTAGGACTTTAAATTAGGACATTGTAGATTGTTTTCTTCTCTGGCCACTTGAAAATTCATTCCCTATCAATTTCCTCTCTACTTAATAATGCATGATTAACAGATTCCATAAGGTGATGTTAAATGAAACCCCCCAAACAGCAAAAGTAATATAAGTGGAATTATCAAGGGGGAAAGAGTGGAGAAGTTAACAATATAAAGGGACTAGCTCATGCAATTTTAAATATTCTTTTTCTTCAACATAAAAAAGAAGAAAAAAAGAGGTAGGTAGGGTATAAAGGCAGTTCATTTGTATGATTGCATCTAAAACCATTACACCATAGAATAATACAAGTAAAAAATAAGGTAATTAACAGGATTCATTGAGAGCTTAACCAAGGTCAATGCTGGGTTTGCTCCCTGTTAATTTGTAACTAATTGGCTGCTACTGATAGACTTTTGAGACTGAGCTCAATAGAATGGAAGCTGAACCCTGAAAGCCCAGCAAATATCCCTAGTATCTTCTTGTGCTTTGTTGGTACTATTGAAAAATCAGAAGTTGCATTTAAAATGTTTCTTCTTTGTGACAATAAGCAGTGTTCTTTTTCTTTTCTTCCTTTTTTTCTTTTTGACATAAAAATTTGCTTTGGGTTGAGGGGAAGGGAGACGTATTACTATTTAACATTTTAAAAAGTCAATTAGCGTAGCCTGTTCATGGGTCTTACCTCCAGTGCATAAACAGCGTTTTATTATTCGGACCAGACGGGGCAGGCACCTTTAATAATGTGTAATTGACCTTAGTGTGATGCATTAGTGTCTACAAAGCACTTTCATATGTTTTATCTCATCTCAACTTCACAACAAAGCATGAAGGAGCGCTATTGTTATTCCCCACTTGACACAGAAGAAAACGGAGGCAGAGAGCATTTAAATAGTTTGCACCCAATTATTTAACCCACATATTAAGGATGCAGTAACCCCAATACTTGGACCCCAAATCCTGTATTCCTTCACTATTCCAGATGCCACCTAAAAAATTACAGTATCCCGGGGGTTCTGAGAAATAAGCTTAGTGCTTGGAGCAGAGCTCCACTCAGTAACTGATAAAACCCACTCAAGATCTCTCCCTTCCTGACAATTCACAGCTCAAATGTCAGGGAAAAGAAACACTTCCTACCCCTCTCGCCTTTCTCCCGCCCCCGACAACACTCTTCTATTCCATTCAGGCTGTCAGATTCCTCTTGCAAAGCATTTGGGATTCCAATCGGGGAGCAGAGGGCACTTTGCCTTGATTCTCATGGCAATGACAACTAAACTCTTAACATTCATTGTTGAGGGGGAAGTCGGCACACAGATTATTCACAAGGAACAGAAAATTCCCGACTCACCTCTGGTTATGAAATAATTCCTCTAACTTGATCTTAACCCTCTCCTGACTCAGATCCAATATCACAGATGGAAACTTAGTTTGGAATTTAGGTCGGAACTTAGGAAGCTAGTTTGGAACTTAGAAAGACACATTGCTTATAAAGTTATTCACTCGCAGATAATTGAGTAATATACTGAGAAACTAAATTAATTAGACATTGGCAGTCAATTAACGAAAAGATCACAGGGATTTGGCACCGAGGCCAGCCAAAGTCATGTGCAAGTTAAAATTCTGGGAGAAACCAAGAGCCCATGAGTAAGAACAGATGATCTGTGTGCAGTAAGAATTTAACTTCTCTGAAACCAAAGCTCCTTGACAACAATATTGAGGAAAGACATATTAGTAAAATCACTGGCCCACGATACCTATCAGGCACTATTCATGTGCTAAGGAGTAGAGCAACTAAATTCCAAATACAGTGAGCTAAATACACTTTGGAACAACCCAGGAGGGCCTCTGGAAGATGGTGGAGGGAGCTTTGTGTGCCCACTGAGAAGTGTTTGTTAAGGCCTTTGTAGATTTCATTGTTGTCATTTAGTCACTCAGTTGTGTCCGACTGACTCTTTGTGACCACAGGAACTGCAGCCGGCCAGGCTCCTCTGTCCATGGGATTTCCCAGGCAAGAATACTGGAGCCAGTCATCATTTCCTACCCCCGGTGGGGATCTTCCCAAGTCAGGGATTGAACCTGCGTTTCCTCCATTGGCAGGTGGATTCTTTACCACTTAGCACCCGGGAAGGGGAGGAAGGGACAAACTGAGAGAGTAGCATTGACACACACACGCGCATGTACGCACACACACACACACACATATATATTATAATGTATAAAATAGATAGCTAGGAGGAAGCTGTTGTATAGCACAGGGAGCTCAGCCTGGTGCCCTGATGACCTAGAGGGGTAGGATGGTGGAGGAGTGGTGGGAGGAAGGCTCAAGAGGGAGGGGATATATGTGTACATATAACTGATTCATGTCGTTGTATAGCAGAAACTAACACAACATTGTAATTATAATCCAATTAA
This sequence comes from Bos taurus, assembly GCF_002263795.3. Lineage (NCBI taxonomy): Eukaryota > Metazoa > Chordata > Mammalia > Artiodactyla > Bovidae > Bos > Bos taurus. The sequence goes on along the minus strand of NC_037351.1, from coordinate 30,314,878 downwards.
AAAATAAATAAATCATAAAAATACCCATACTGGAATGAAGAAGTTAGTGTTGTATTTATTGGTATTCTGGAATCATTTATGGTGATTTTGCATATTAACTAGCAGTCATAATATAACCCATTTCAAACAGACATTTCTTAGGAAAAAAATCACAGGGAAGCAAATGTAAGCTTTGCTAAAACATCCCTGCTGCTGCTGCTGTGCTAAGTCTCTTCAGTAGTGTCCGATTCTGTGCGATCCCATAGATGGCAGCCCACCAGGCTCCCCCGTCCCTGGGATTCTCCAGGCAAGAACACTGGAGTGGGTTGCCATTTCCTTCTCCAATGCGTGAAAGTGAAGTCGCTCAGTCGTGTCCAACTCTTAGCGACCCCATGGACTGCAGCCCACCAGGCTCCTCCGCCCCTGGGATTTTTCAGGCAAGAGTACTTGAGTGGGATGCCATAATATGCCATATTGTCTTTTAAGGGCTTCTCTGGTGGCTCAGTGGTAAAGAAACTGCCTGCAATGTATGAGACTCGGGTTCAATCCCTGGGTTGAGAAGATCTCCTCGAGAAGGAAATGGCAACCCACTCCAGTATTCTTGTTTGGCGAATTCCATGGATAGAGGAGCCTGTGTCCATGGGGTCACAAAGGAATCAGACACAACTTAGTGACTAAACAACAACAAATCATTTTTTTTTTTAATGGGCAGGAAGTGTTTGGTGCATTCTCCAAGAAGAAATTAACTCACTGAGTGCGTTTACACCGAATGCAAAATAGTAGATGGTACTTAATTCTGCAACCATTTAAAGAAATCGAACCTCATACTAGTGGTAAGGTTTTTTTTATTCTTAGATGGCACTGTTAAAGAATGACAAATGAGATTTCTCTCCGCGTGAGAAAATTACCTCAGGTAATTCAAAGAGAGTGAAGTCACAGGCATGCTACAAACCAGTGCATGAGTCAGATTACAACAAGTTCTTTTTATTGGTTCTCATGCTCAGTTGCTTCATTTCGTCCAACTCTTTGAGACCCCATGGACTGTAGCCCGCCAGAATCCTCGGTCCGTGGGATTTCCCAGGCAAGAATACTGGAGTGGGTTGCCATTTCCTTCTCCAGAGGATCTTCCCGACCCTGGGATCAAACCCGTGTCTCCTTTGTGCCTCCTGCATTGCAGGCAGATTCTTTAGCACTGAGTCACTGGTTCTGGGTGGTAATTTATTAGAGCCAGAGTTATCAGAGGGGCTAGTGGATTACTTTACCAACAAAGGTCCGTCTAGTCAAGGCTATGGTTTTCCCAGTAGTCATGTATGGATGTGAGAGTTGGACTATAAAGAAAGCTGAGCGCCGAAGAATTGATGCTTTTGAACTGAGGTGTTGGAGAAGACTCTTGAGAGTCCCTTGGACTGCAAGGAGATCCAACCAGTCCATCCTAAAGGAGATCAGTCCTGAGTGTTCATTGGAAGGACTGAAGTTGAAGCTGAAACTCCAGTACTTTGGCCACCTCATGCGAAGAGGTGACTCATTGGAAAAGACCCTGATGCTGGGAAAGATTGAAGGTGGGAGAACGGGGTGACAGAGGATGAGATGGTTATATGGTATCACAGACTCAACGAATATGAGTTTGAGTCAACTCCAGGAGTTGGTGATGGACAGGGAGGCCTGGCGTGCTGCGGCATGGGGTCGCAAAGAATCAGACACGACTAAGCGACTGAACTGAACTGAGTGGGTGTCACATCAGGATGACTGACAGTACAGTGCTTCTATTAAAACTGATCAGTGTGGGGGAGTCCCGAGACAGATGAGAAAGGTGGGACTTGCGAAGTGGAATATGGATGGATATCGATGAACCTCTTGGGTTAGAGCTGCCAAGTACTCCAGTGCAGACTTCTAAGTGGCGCTAGTGGTAAAGAACCTGCCTGCCAATGCAGGAGACAAGACATACAGGTCGATCCCTGTGTTGAGAAGATCCCTTGGAGGAGGGCATGGCAATCTACTCCAGTATTCTTTCCTGGAGAATCCCCATGGACAGAGGAGTCTGGTGGGCTACAGTCCATGGGGTCAAAAAGAGTCATACATGACCAAAGTGACTTAGTATGTGCGTATACTTCCCTTTAAAATGTCTTTCAGTCAAACACACTGCAACTGTTTATTCAGGAATGGCCGGGCATGCTGGAGAACCCAGAGATACTAAGTAAAGTAGACTATGGTCTAGACAAGGAGCTTCTATTTTTGTGGATTAAATTCAATTTCAAGATGGTTGTCAGATCAGATCAAGCTAGTGTGGAAATTGAAACAATGCTGGAAAAGCTCAAAGAAACAAAGGCCCTCCTCTAAATGGCTTAGGTTCTCAGGAAATGTTAAACAGTTAAGTTAAAGGCTGATTTTCTAAGATACAGACCATGCAAATATACTGCTAGCTGATTCATAGATACTGGTAGTTCTAACCCTATTAGAGTCAAGGCCTCCTTTTCATAACAAATATCTTATAACTCTTCCTTACTGTCCTGCAAAACAAGTCATAGATACTATAACTTATCTACACATAGATTCTCAAAAATCATCATATCATTAGTAGAAGTAGTCAAATTTTTAAAGATAGAAAGTAGCATGGTAGTTGCCAGTGGGTGGAGGAAGGAGGGAGATTTATTGAATGGGTCTAGAGTTTCACTTTTGCAAATGAAAGGAGTTATATGCATGGATGGTGGTGATGGTTGCACAACAACATACGTGTATTTAATATCACTGAACTGTTTACTTCCCCTGGTGGCTCAGACAGTAAAGAATCTGCCTGCAATGCAGGAGACCCAGATTAAACATACCTAAATGTTAAATGTATTTACCACAATTAAAAAAAAAATCATTATATTGACCTATATGTAATGTAAAAGAGAAAGTAATTTATTTTGAAATAATACAATTAACAAAATGTTAACGCCTGGCCACAACTATGAAAACATGAGTTGATTAGAAGCTGGTTATCGGAATTGCCTGATGGTCCAGTAGTTAGGACTCTGAACTGCGGGGGGGCCCAGGGGTTCGATCCTTGGTTGGGGAACTAAGATCCCATAAGCCATGCAGTACAGCCAAAACAGCAACAACAAAAACAAACAGAACAGAACAAAAAGAAACTGGTTCTCCATGGAGTTGCCATGATGTGAGTGGTACAGACTCAGTCTAATATGTATGTGTCCAGAGCAGAGATGCTGAAGACGGCATTTACCAAGTGGTGAAGGACTCTTGGGAAGTTCACAAAATAAAACACAATTTTCTCTCTATGTACATGGTATTGCATTTGGGGGTAAATTCAACATATTTAGAATCATGCAAAGATATGCTGTGTTCCTATGTAAAGTAAGTTGGATCCTCAGGTAATTATGAGCAGATTTTTCACTTACTTGCTGGGTTGAGAAGGATATAAGATACGTCTTAGTGGTTTGAGACTGTTGCTAGCACTGCAGGGCATCTCCCATCCCTGGCTCTTGCCCACCAAATACCTGTAGTATCCCACAATCATTGTGACAACCAAAAGTCCCCCCCAACGATTTCATCATGCCCTTTCTCAACAGCCATTGACAAATGCTGACCCTACTTAGTGCCCCAGACCCAGTCACTCTCTCTCTGATGCTGCATCAAGATTTCTCATTCCACCATGATTTCCTCCTTCTTGGAACTCATAGTTAGCTTGTCTTTTATTGATCATACATAATACAATGGCTTTTAACAGTGTTGCCCACTTAGCTGAAAACCAAATACAAAGGATCTTAAATCAACATGCTCTCTTTTCTACTTTTATAAAGTTTGACAAACAAGCTGATGTCAGATATTGGTTCTAAAAATTAATTATTTGTGTATGTTGCCAAGGGACCCCTCACCACTGGCCTTCAAGCAAGTACAGTGACCTGAAATACTTCCAGTCGTTTAAAGAAGACTAACTGAAATTTGAAATGGATCCGAGTTAACACATACTTTTACTGTAGTCTCTTGACCGCCCGCCCCCTCCCCGGCAAAAATCACAGACTTAGAGAAAAACTTATGGTTGCCAGGGGGGCAGGATAGGGAAAGGGATAGTTAGGGAGTTTGGGATGGACATGTCCACATTTTTATATTTAAAATGGATAACCAATAAGGACCTACTGTTTAGCACATGGAACTCTGTTCAATGTCATGTCCAATGCCTGGACAGGAGAAGAGTTTGGGGGAGAATGGATACATGTATATGTATGGCCAAGTCACTTCACTGTTCACCTGAAACCGTCACAACATTGTTAATTAGCTATATCCCAAGACAAAATTAAAAAGGAAAAAAAATCATTACTTTCAAGAATGCAAATACCCTGAGAGCAGACCTTCTCCATTTTCTTGTTTCTCACAGTGTCTCCCCTGTGGCCTTGAACCTAGAAAGCACTCAATAAATATTCATGAACATGATTCAAATTTGCCCATGTAAGATACTTATGGCTTCCCTGGTGGCTCAGCAGTAAAGATTCTGCTGGCAGTGCAGGAGACGCAGGTTTGATCCCTGGGTTGGGAAGATCCCCTGGAGGAGGAAATGGCAGCCCACTCCAGTATTCTTGCCTGGAGAATCCCATGGACAGAGGAGCCTGGTGGGCTACAGTCCATGGGGTCTCAAGGAGTTGTACATGGCTGAGCGACTGAACAACAAGATATTTATAGTCACTATCAATATTAAATTAATCAAAACACCCTAGCTTCAATCCCTCCTGATAGATGAAACTTTAATGTACGATTCACTTTCAAGTATGTCATCATCTCACAATCAGTGAAAACAATCATGAGTCAGTCGTGATGGAGATCAAAAGTCTTCACGAAGGTATTCTTCCAGTGATTTCACTGCAGATAAAATGAACTACCCTGAAATCTGCAGAGCAATTATGTCAGATAGCCTCACGTCATCACTTTTTCATTCCCAGGATAAAACTATTTCTCTTGGTCCCTACAAGAAATAAGTGTGGCTAAGGCAAGCAACTCCCAATTAGAGTGATATCTTCACTGTGGAAAAAATAAATAAATAAACGTGTAATTAAATTTTGCAGGTGCAACAATCCTGCCACTGCGAACCATAGAGGAAACCTGTGAAATTATCCTGAGCAATTTTCTCTAGTGTAATTTGGAAATTAGCCCACCTGGAGACATAAACCCACAATTTCCTCTGCGATTGTCTTATCACGTTTATCTGGTCTTAAATGATGAAACTCCTATTGCAAAAAGAAACAGGTTTGAACACTGAAATCTCAGCCACAGAGTGAAAGATTTCAGAAGTTTGAGTTCTAGGCCCACTGACTTTCTTGGTGGCTTTAAAGACCATAAAAACAAACCGAGAATACTGCAGGGCATAACTAACCTGCCAGAAAACCCTTGCCGATCGTGGCACCCTGGATACGCGTGCAGACTTGAAATGCTAAGTGTTTTGCCAAGGCCTGCCTTCCTCAGAAACCACACGCAGCGTGTGCTGAAGAACTAGGTGTGCCTGCGAACCGGGCTTAGGGAACGGTGCCAGTTAACACCAGATTCATCAACCCCACTGAGCAGGACCACTTGTAACTTCGTGTCTTCACTGGTGGGAAGGGAGACCTGATCTCAACAGCAGAACCAAGAGGGAAGCCAGAAATGGTGTGGTCTGTTTCTCCAAGTGCCTGTCTGTGTGACTTGGGGAAATGGCTTTCTTAGCCTCAGGCTCACCAGATGGCAGAGGAGAGTCTTTATTTGCAAAAGTGCTTCAGGATCTTCAAAGGAAAGATCAACCATTAGGCAAATATTTGTTGGTCTTTTAGGTTATGCTGGTCACTGTACCCCCTGGATTTCTCGGGGAGTCTGGATCACTTGGAAATTTGAGAATTTATCTTCTCTCCTTTCGACCCTCCCCAAAGCCTCACGTAACACACTATTTGAGGTGGGGGTGGGGATGGGGGTGGGGTGGACACTGGAGCTCCTGAAACAGAGCAAGGGTGGAGGCTATAATGTCAGTCACGGCGAGGTATGATATTGCTCTGTTGTTCGCATGGCTTGCTTGCTTTCACTTCATACAAACACTTATGCATAAAATACCTACAGAAGCACACCCTCCACATGTGCTTGACACTGACACAGCTGTGCTCCCTTTGGATGTCATCATTTCAGGAAGCCTTACTAACACTGCCCCCCTCCCCATCTGTCATTCAGCTCAGTTCAGTTCAGTTGCTCAGTCGTGTCTGACTCTTTGTGACCCTATGGACTGCAGCACGCCAGGCTTCCCTGTCCATCACCAACTCCTGGAGCTTGCTCAAACTCTTGTCCATCGAGTTGGTGATGCCATCCAACCATCTTATCCTCTGTCATCCCCTTTTTCTCCTGTCTTCAACCTTTTCCAGCATCAGGGTCTTCTCCAATGAGTCAGTTCTTCGCATCAGGTGGCCAAACTATTGGAGTTTCAGCTTCAGTATCAGTCCTTCCAATGACTATTCAGGACTGATTTCCTTTAGGATTGACTGGTTGGATCTCCTTGCAGTCCAAAGGACTCTCAAGAGTCTTCTCCAACACCACAGTTCAAAAGCATCATTCTTTGGCACTCAGCTTTCTTTATAGTCCATCACTCACATCCATACATGACTACTGGAAAAAAACCATAGCTTTGACTAAACAGACCTTTGTTGGCAAAGAAATGTCTCTGCTTTTTAATATGCTGTACAGGTTGGTCATAGCTTTTCTTCCAAGGAGCAAGCGCCTTTTAATTTCATGGCTGCAGTCACCATCTGCAGTGATTTTGGAGCCCAAGAAAATAAAGTCTCTCACTGTTTCCATTGTTTCCCCATCTATTTGCCATGAAGTGATGGGACCAGATGTCATGATCTTAGTTTTCTGAATATTGAGTTTTAAGCCAGCTTTTTCAGTCTCCTCTTTCACTTTCATTAAGAGGCTCTTTAGTTCCTCTTCACTTTCTGCCTTAGAGTGGCATCATCTGCATATCTGAGGTTATTGATATTTCTCCCAGCAATCTTGATTCCAACTTGTGCTTCATCCAGCCCGGCATTTCACATGATATATTCTGCATATGGGCTTCCCAGGTGGCTCAGATGGTAAAGTGTCTGGCTACAATGTGGGAGGACCCGGGTTCAGGAAGATCCCCTGGAGAAGGAAATGGCAACCCACTCCAATACTCTTGCCTGGAAAATTCCATGGACGGAGGAGCCTAATAGGCTACAGTCCATGGGGTTGCAAAGAGTCGGACAGGACTGAGCGACTTTACTTTCACTTTCACTCTGCATATAAGTTAAAAAGCAGGGTGACAATATACAGCCTTGATGTACTCCTTTCCTAATTTGGAACCAGTCTGTTGTTCCATGTCTGGTCTAACTGTTGCTTCTTGACCTGCATACAGATTTCTCAGGAGGCAGGTAAGGTGGTATGGTATTCCCATCTCTTGAAGAATTTTCCACAGTTTGTTGTGATCCACACAGTCAAAGGCTTTGGTGTAATCAACAAATTAGGGTAGATAAACTTTTCTTGAGCATTCTGCCTATATCAATCAAAGAACTTATCGCCATGTATTGTAATTGTGTATTTGTTGTCCTTTGAGCAACGTGATTATGGATTCCTTGAAGGCAAGAGATAGATAGTATGATCTATTTCCTTTCACCTGTGACGAGTACAATGCATAGCCCATGGTGGGAATTCAGTCTACGATTGTTAAATGGATGAATGGACATACATGTGTGCAGATTATAATGTATTTTTGCCATTTTCCTAATTAATGTATTCATTTTGTTTTTTGTATAAACAAACATAGTTCTTGAACATTTTCCCACTAAAACCATTGAGTTTGTGTAAACCAAAGATTGGTTCATAAATATGAAGCCATTCAGTTTTGTGTCTGCTCTCCTGCTAGGATACATGTCACTGAGCAAAGCGGGAAACATGAGCATTGAGGAAACATGGAGAGATTATTTGATGGTGTTTTACTTTTGTTTGTTTGTTTCTTTTTTTTTTTTTGTGGAACAATGAAAGAACAGAAGGAGGTGGAAATGGGGAGTGAAAAGTTCAGTGCAGTGTAGAATTGTGGTATTTACTGATTACAGCAGAAAACGTAAGTCCTCCTGCCTATTATTTAAAAATAGATCTCTGAATGCAACTCCCACATTTCTATGATAAATAGCAGCCACTTTAGTGTTCCATAGAAAATCCTGAATGTACTCATTTTAATAAATTGTTTTTATAAGCTTTCAAGAGTTACAGAAGCTCCTTGGAACCATTTCAAATAATTCAGAAGTACATTAAGAGGCAAAAATGATTCTCCTTTCATCTCTTCTCATCAATCCCACTCCATTCTTTGATGGAAACCATTGGTAAAGCCTTTTCTTTGCATTTATAAACACAGATTTCATATATCTACAAAAATTTTTAAGAAACACAACAGGATTATATTTTAGGTATTGTTCTGTGTATAGTTTCTTTTTCTACCTAATATATAAAGTATCTCATTCTTGTTTATTTTTAAACTCAGCATATTTCTGTGTTCAATTATCTATCTTCTTACTCATTCATTATAAAAATGTTCAATACACTTGCTTGAAAAATCCACCAGTCCAGAAAGTAAGAAATATAAAGTAAAATTGTCTTTGTCCATTGCTCCTCTTTTGGACACACCATAAGTAACTGTGTTTTGTCATGCCTAACTCTTTGCAACCCCATGGATGGATAGTCTGCCAGGCTCCTGTGTCCATGGAATTCTCCAGGCAAGAATACTGGAGTGAGTAGCCATTCCCTTCTCTAGCGGATCTTCCCAAACCAGGGATTGAACCTGGGTCCCCTGCACTGCAGGCAGATTCTTCACTGTCTGAGCCACCAGGGAAGCTCTATATCTTAGAGGCAAACACTTGGAATCATGTCTAGTTTTACTACTTTGGTAGTTATCCCAACAACTGCAATTACTTCTTGATTTCTCAACATTAGATAGTATCTATCAACTCCTTGATAAGAAAGTTGAGGAATTTAGGGCTTTCTCTCCTTCCCATCCCCCTTCTACCTCCTGATGTTCTTTCTGTGTTTAGTAATTTTAGTGGTTATATTGATTACCTCATATGAAGTCCTGAAAATTCTGTCTTCCACTTGAACTTTTAGCCAGAAAGTACTGGTATTTTGCTGATGTTTTGCAGAGGTTAGAGCCTCTGCACTTTCCTCTCCCATCACTCCTTCAAATTTCTTTCCTCTACACACTTGCTGTCAAGGTCTAAGATGTTTATATCCAGGCTTTAACATTTCCATTTCTCCTGTGCTCTGCTTTTGGCATCCAGAAATTAAATGAGATTTCTTGTCTGCTAATAACACCTATCTTGTTGTTAGAGATGTTATAAACCAATTCTTTTTAGGATATCTTTTATTATTATTATTTGATGGGGCTTAGATGTCCTTTTCATTATAGGGGACTGGAATGCAAAAGTAGGAAGTCAAGAAACACCTACAGTAGCAGGCAATTTTGGTCTTGGAGTACAGAAGGAAGCAGGGCAAAGGCTAATAGTGTTCTGCCAAGAGAACGCACTGGTCATAGCAAACACCCTCTTCCAACAACACAAGAGAAGACTCTACACATGGACATCACCAGATGGTCGACACCGAAATCAGACTGATATATTCTTTGCAGCCAAAGATGGAGAAGCTCTATACAGTCAGCAAAAATAAGTCCAGGAACTGACTGTGGCTCAGATCATGAACTCCTTATTGCCAAATTCAGACTGAAATTGAAGAAAGTGGAGAAAACGTCTAGACCATTCAGGTATGATCTAAATCAAATCCTTTATGACTATACAGTGAAAGTGAGAAATAGATTTAAGAGCCTAGATCTGATAGACAGAGTGCCTGATGAACTATGGATAGAGGTACATGACATTGTACAGGAGACAGGGATCAAGACCATCCCCAAGAAAAAGAAATGCAAAAAAGCAAAACGGCTGTCTGAGGAGGCCTTACAAATAGCTGTGAAAAGAAGGAAAGTGAGAAGCAAAGGAGAAAAGGAAAGATATACCCATCTGAATGCAGAGTTCCAAAGAATAGCAAGGAGAGATAAGAAAGCTTTCCTCAGTGATCAATGCAAAGAAATAGAGGAAAACAATAGAATGGGAAAGACTAGAGATTCTTCAAGAAAATTAGAGATACCAAGGGAACATTTCATGCAAAGATAGGCTCGATAAAGGACAGAAATAGTATGGACCTAACAGAAGCAGAAGATATTAAGAAGAGGTGGCAAGAATACACAGAAGAACTATACAAAAAAAGATCTTCATGACCCAGATAATCACGATGGTGTGATCACTGACCTAGAGCCAGACATCCTGGAATGTGAAGTCAAGCGGGCCTTAGAAAGCATCACTAGGAACAAAGCTAGTGGAGGTGATGGAATTCCAGCGGAGCTATTTCAAATCCTGAAAGATGACGCTGTGAAAGTGCTGTACTCAATATGCCAGAAAATTTGGAAAACTCAGCAGTGTCTACAGGACTGGAAAAGATCAGTTTTCATTCCAGTCCCAAAGAAAGGCAATGCCAAAGAATGCTCAAACTACTGCACAATTGCACTCATCTCACACGCTAGTAAGGAGAAGGCAATGGCACCTCACTCCAATGTTCTTGCCTGGAGAATCCCAGGGACGGTGGAGCCTGGTGGGCTGCCGTCTGTGGGGTCACACAGAGTCGGACACAACTGAAGCGACTTAGCAGCAGCACCACACGCTAGTAAAGTAATGCTCAAAATTCTCCAAGCCAGGCTTCAGCAATACATGAACCATGAACTTCCAGATGTTCAAGCTGATTTTAGAAAAGGCAGAGGAACCAGAGATCAAATTGCCAACGTCCGCTGGATCATGGAAAAAGCAAGAGAGTTCCAGAAAAATATCTATTTCTGCTTTATTGACTATGCCAAAGCCTTTGACTGTGTGGATCACAATAAACTGTGGATAATTCTGAAAGAGAGGGGAATACCAGACCACCTGACCTGCCTCTTGAGAAACCTGTATGCAGGTCAGGAAGCAACACTTAGAACTGAACATGGAACAACAGACTGGTTCCAAATAGGAAAAGGAGTACGTCAAGACTCTATATTCTCACCCTGCTTATTTAACTTATATGCAGAGTACATCATGAGAAACTTTGGGCTGGAGAAATCACAAGCTGGAATCAAGATTGCAGGGAGAAATATCAATAACCTCAGATATGCAGATGACACCACCCTTATGGCAGAAAGTGAAAAACTAAAGAGCCTCTTGATGAAAGTAAAAGAGGAGAGTGAAAAAGTTGGCTTAAAGCTCAACATTCAGAAAACTAAGATCATGGCATCTGGTCCCATCACTTCATGGGAAATAGATGGGGAAACAGTGGAAATAGTGGCTGACTTTATTTTTCTGGGCTCCAAGATTGCTGCAGATGGTGATTGGAGCTGTGAAATTAAAAGACGCTTACTCCTTGCATGTAAAGTTATAACCAGTCTAGACAGCATATTAAAAAGCAGAGACATTACTTTGCCAACAAATGTCCATCTAGTCAAGGCTATGGTTTTTCCAGTGGTCATGTATGGATGTGAGAGTTGGACTATAAAGAAAGGTGAACACCAAAGAATTGATGCTTTTGAACTGTGGTGTTGGAGAAGACTCTTGAGAGTCCCTTGGACTACAAGGAGATCCAACCAGTCCATCCTAAAGGAGATCACTCCTGGGTGTTCATTGGAAGGACTGATGTTGAAGCTGAAACTCCAATAGTTTGGCCACCTGATGTGGAGAACTGACTCATTGGAAAAGACCCTGGTGCTGGGAAAGACTGAGGGCAGGAGGAGAAGGGGACGATAGAGGATGAGATGGTTGGATGGCATCACCGACTTGATGGACATGGGTTTGGGTAGACTCCGGGAGCTGGTGATGGACAGGGAGGCCTGGTGTGCTGCAGTTCATGGAGTCACAAAGAGTCGGACACGACTGAGGGACTGAACTGGACTGAACTGAACTGAACTGAACTGAGGGAGGTAGTATAGGTAAATACTTGGCCTGCCATCTTGAACTGGGCTCTTCTGCTGAATGTCATTATTTCTTTCAGATAAATTCATTATCATCTCTTAACCCTAATTACCCACAAGTACAATTGTGTATGTGACTTGAATTGTGTTAGAAACAATTAAAGGATTTGGAAAGATGTCAGTAAAGATTATTATTTACATGCTATCACTGTGCTCACCACAGTTTTTTCTGTTGATCCATTTCTGCTTTCTGCGTGCGTGCTAAGTCACTTCAGTTGTGTCTGATTCTTTGCTATCCTGTGGAGCCCATCAATCTCCTCTGTTCAAGGGATTCTCCAGGCAAGAATACTGGAGTGGGTTGCCATGCCCTCCTCCAGGGAATCTTCCCGATCCAGGGATCAAACCTATGTCTCTTATGTCTCCTGTATTAGCAGGTGGGTTCTTACCTACTAGCACCACCAGGGAATCCACTTTGCTTAGCAATAATAGCAAAGTTCTTCTACAAATAATGATACATTTTTGCTCTTCTATAAATCACTTTAACAAACTTTGGTAGCCTCATGCTGTTTATAAAAGACCTGAACTGACTTTAATGAAAGTATAGTTACACTAAAATTAAAACTCTATTGTGGGATGGAATGGGGTGGGAGACGGGAGAGTGTTTCATGGGGGAGGGGACATATGTACACTATAGCTGATTCATGTCGATGTATGGCAGAAACCAATACAATAGAAAAAAAAACAAAACTCTATTGAGAATTTCTGGACTGTCCAGTGGTTAAGACTCCAGTCTTCCACTGCATGGGCCACAGGTTCAATCCCTGGTTGGGGAATTAAGATCCCGCATGCCACCTGGCACAGCCAAAAACCAAAACAAACAGAAAACAAGTTCTATCAAAGAATTGAAATGGCTTGAGTCACAAACTATTGTCATCATTTGATATGGCCAAGTAGATAGTAAACTCTGAAGAATCACAAAGAACTTCTTTTTTTACTGTTGTTGCTTTATTTTTTTTTATTTTTTAATTGAAGCATAGTTTATTTACTATTATGTTAGTTTCAAGTGTACAGCACAGTGATTCAGTTATACAATATATGTGTGTGGGTGTATCTCTTTTCAGATTCTTTGCTCTCATCAGTTCAGTTCAGTTCAGTCACTCAGTCGTGTCTGACTCTTTTGCGACCCCGTGAATCGCAGCACGCCAGGCCTCCTTGTCCATCACCATCTCCCAGAGTTCATTCAAACTCACGTCCATCGAGTCTGTGATGCCATCCAGCCATCTCATCCTCTGTCATCCCCTTTTCCTCCTGCTCCCAATCCCTCCCAGCATCAGAGTCTTTTCCAATGAGTCAACTCTTTGCATGAGGTGGCCAAAGTACTGGAGTTTCAGCTTTAGCATCATTCCTTCCAAAGAAATCCCAGGGCTGATCTCCTTCAGAATGGACTGGTTGGATCTCCTTGTAGTCCAAGGGACTCTCAAGAGTCTTCTCCAACACCACAGTTCAAAAGCATCAATTCTTCGGCTCTCATCTTTCTTCACAGTCCAACTCTCACATCCATACATGACCACGGGAAAAACCATAGCCTTGACTAGACGGACCTTTGTTGGCAAAGTAATGTGTCTGCTTTTGAATATGCTATCTAGGTTGGTCATAACTTTACATCCAAGGAGTAAGTGTCTTTTAATTTCATGGCTGCAGTCACCATCTGCAGTGATTTTGGAGCCCCTAAAAATATAGTCTGACACTGTTTCCACTATTTCCCCATCTATTTCCCATGAAGTGATGGGACCAGATGCCATGATCTTCGTTTTCTGAATGTTGAGCTTTAAGCCAACTTTTTCACTCTCTTTCACTTTCATCAAGAGGCTTTTTAGTTCCTCTTCACTTTCTGCCATAAAGGTGGTATCATCTAGATATCTGAGATTATTGCTATTTCTCCCGGCAATCTTGATTGCAGAGAGTGCTTCTTCCAGCCCAGCGTTTCTCATGATATACTCTGCATATAAGTTAAATAAGCAGGGTGAGAATATACAGCCTTGACATACTCCTTTTCCTATTTGGAACCAGTCTGTTGTTCCATGTCCAGTTCTAACTGTTGCTTACTGACCTGCATATAGGTTTCTCAAGAGGCAGGTCAGGTGGTCTGGTATTCCCCTCTCTTTCAGAATTTTCCACAGTTTATTGTGATCCACACAGTCAAAGGCCTTGGCATAGTCAATAAAGCAGAAATAGATGTTTTTCTGGAACTCTCTTGCTTTTTCGATGATCCAGTGGACGTTGGCAATTTGATCTCTGGTTCCTCTGCCTTTTCTAAAACCAGCTTGAATATCTGGAAGTTCATGGTTCACGTAGTGCTGAAGCCTGGCTTGGAGAATTTTGAGCATTACTTTTCTAGCGTGTGAGATAAGTGCAATTGTGCTGTAGTTTGAGCATTCTTTGGCATCTCCTTTCTTTGGGATTGGAATGAAAACTGACCTTTTCCGGTTGTGGCCACTGCTGAGTTTTCCAAATTTGCTGGCATATTGAGTGCAGCACTTTCACAGCATCATCTTTCAGGATTTGAAATAGTTCAACTGGAATTCCATCACCTCCACTAGCTTTGTTCGTAGTGATGCTTTCTAAGGCCCACTTGACTTCACATTCCAGGATGTCTGGCTCTAGGTGAGTGATCACACCATCGTGATTATCTTGGTCATGAAGATCTTTTTTGTATAGTTCTTCTGTGTATTCTTGCCACCTTTCTTAATATCTTCTGCTTCTGTTAGGTCCATACCATTTCTGTCCTTTATCAAGCCCATCTTTGCATGAAATATTCCCTTGGTATCTCTACTTTTCCCTCATAAGTTACTGTAAAATATTGAGTATAGTACCTGTGCGATACAGAAGGTCCTTTTTGGTTATCTATTTGATATATGTATGCTAAGTCACTTCAGTCATGTCCGACTCTGTGAACCTATGTGAACTCTTTGTGAGCCCACCAGGCTCCTTTGTCCGTGGGATTCTCCAGGAAAGAATACTGGACTGGGTTGCCCTTCCCTTCTCCAGGGGATCTTCCAGACCCAGGGATCAAACCTGAGTCTACTGCATCTCCTGCATTGCAGGCAGATTCTTGACTGCTGAGCCACCAGGGAAGCCCATTTGATACATAGTACTGGAAATGGCAACCCACTGCAGTGTTCTTGCCTGGAGAATACCAGGGACGGGGGAGCTTGGTAAGCTGCTGTCTATGGGGTCGCACAGAGTCAGACAGGACTGAAGCAACTTAGCAGCAGCAGCAGTGTGTATACATTGATCTTAGCTTCCTAATTTATCTCTCCTCTGATCCCTTCAAAAACTTCTGAAGCTGCATCTTATCAATTCTGGGGGGAGTAGGGGGCTATGCCATAGGACTTGCAGGATCTTAGCTCCCCAATCAGGGATAAAACCTGGGCCCCAGCAGTGAAAATCCTAATCACTGAACTGCCAGGGAATTCCCAATTTTTTCTTTTTTTAAATGTGAACCTAGCGAAGCGCATGTCATATAGTTGATGTTCAACTAAGTCCGTGGAACTTAACTGAACTGATTCAAGTAGATTCCCGTGCAACCCCCTCTCCGCCCCCGGAGACTTCTGGACTGTATACCACACAAATAGCAAGACTTCACCCATTTGTTCCGTAGGTCACAGCGTGAAGGAGCCATTGAAATGCCTGAGAAATTCCCTTGTAATCATAATTATACATGACTTCTCTTCCCCTTCTTAGTACACCAACATTAAATGCAACAGGGAAACTGATTCCAATTATAGTGGATGCCTTACCCTTCCAGTTCATCAAATTATACACACACCACTTCCGTGGAGGTTATCCAGTGTAATTCTTCGTACTGGGGAGCATGAACAGGGTGCCAATTACTCAAGAAGTGCTCATTAGGAATTAGAAAGCAAATATAATTACCACATGCCAATTGCATAGGACATAAGAATGCTTTTCAACAAAGCTAGGCTTATTTTATGTGCTCCATATAGCTACCACAGGATCTGCTCTTACCTGCTTTTTTTTTAAACTCCGCTAAATACTGAATACATGTAGAAGACAAAGGCTTAAGAAATCGGAAACACACTAGACCACAAACTCCTTGCGTGTTGTTCCAATATATCTCCAGCACCAAGCTATGTATGCTCTAAGTGCTTTGAACATACTATTGGAGCTTTTTTTTTTTTTTAATGTGGACCATTTAAAGTCTTTATTGAATTTGTTACAATATTATTTCTGTTTTATGTTTTTTTGGCCACGAGGCACGTGGGATCTTTGCTCCCCAACCAAGGCTCAAACCTGCACCCCCTGCATTGGAAGGCGAAGTCTTAACCACTGGACCACCAGGGGAGTCCCTGGAGCTTTTAATTACTTAGAGTAGAAAGGAAGTTAATTTTTTACAGTGTGAGCTTTTTCTTGCCATCACACATCTGCACACAAAAACTTCCAAAGGCTTGAATGTGCCAGTTCTGTTCAGTCAGTCACTCAGTCATTTCTGACTCTTTGCGACCCCATGGACTGCAACACCACAGGCCTCCCTGTCCATTACCAACTCCCATAGTTTATTCAAACTCCTGTCCATTGAGTCTCGAATCAGGTGGCTAAAGTACTAGAGTTTCCGTTTCAGCTTCATTATCAGTCCTTCCAATGAGTATTCAGGACTGATTTCCTTGAGGATTAACTGTTTGGACCTCCTTGCAATCCAAGGGACTTCAAGAGTCTTCTCCAACACCACAGTTCAAAAGCATCAATTCTTTAGTGCTCAGCTTTCTTTATAGTCCAACTCTCACATCCATACATGACTACTGGAAAAACCATAGCTTTGACTAGACAGACCTTTGTTGGCAAAGTAATGTCTCTGCTTTTTAATTAGCTGTCTAGGTTGGTCATAGCTTTCTTCCAAGGAGCAACCGTCTTTTCATTTAATGGCTGCAGTCACCATCTGCAGTGATTTTGGAGCCCCCCAAAATAAAGTCTCTCACTGTTTTCACTGTTTCCCCATCTATTTGCCATGAAGTGATGGGACCAGATGCCATGATCTTAGTTTTCTGAATGTTGAGTTGCCAGAGTGGCATTTCAATTTATAAAGTTTTAGAGCTGGAAATTACTTTAGTGATTAACAATCTGTTCCCTCCTCTCCCTCCACACATTAGTTGCACAGTGGATACAGATAAGGCTAAATTTGATGATGTTACCACAAGGTCAAAAGGCCCCTTTTGTTGTTTATACTCTACTATCTCCACTTGGCTATAATCACCCTGTAGGCAAAGAGTTCATCAGATATTACCCTTGTTTCTGCCCTGAACCTCTCCCCAGTTCCCTGGTGGCTTAGATGGTAAAGAATCTGCCTGCAATGCAGGAGGCCCTGGTTTGAGTCTGATCCCTTGGAGAAGGTAATGGCTACCCACTCCAGTATTCTTGCCTGGAGAATCCCATGGACAAAGGAGCCTGGCAGGCTACAGTCAGACACAAGTCCGGACCAAGAGTTGGATATGAGTGAGCGACTAACAGCGTCTGAAAATGGCTTACACATTTGGCAGTCACAAGCTATTTGATAATTGTTAATTGTTTTACTTACTTATTCATTTTTTTTTGCATGACCTTAGGAACTAATTAAATTGGACAACCATTTTCAAATGACTATAGAGAAAACCAAACCCTACATTTGTTTTTAATAACTGTTGTGTGGAGTGTTCAACCTGATTTACATAAAATTTACTTGGAGTTTTCTGTACTTCTTCCTCTAGGAGGCTAAATTTTCTTCTTCAAATTTAGTTGTGTTCTACTTAAAATATATACATATATATAATTAAAATACTTTGGGGGAAAAGTCTGATTTTCCCATAGATTACTTGCAAAAAAGAGAAATTATTGTCCATCACCAAAATTTCATATTCTCAATGATACAAATGAACTTATTTACACACAGAAGCAGACTCACAGACAGAGAAAACAAACTTATGGTTACCAAGGGGAAATGGCAGTAGGTAGAGGGATAAACTAGGAGTTTGAGATGAACAGATACACACTGTGCTGTGCTTAGTCACTCAGTCGTGTCCAACTCTTACCAAATATAAAATAAACAACAAGCACCTACTGTATAGCACAGAGAAGTGAAGCATTAGTTGCTTGGTTGTGTCTGACTCTTTGCAACCCCCTGGACTATAGCCCACAGGCTCCTCTGTCCATGGAATTCTCCAGGCAAGAATACTGGAGTGAGTAGCCATTCCCTTCCCCAGGAGATCTTTCTCACCCAGGGATTGAACCTGGATCTCCCATGTCTCTTGCATTGTCAGGAGGATTCTTTATCACTGTGCCAGCTGAGAAGTCCATATATATATTAAATAATTAAGATATTATTATAAGCAAGTGTCCAACCAGCGAAATTCTTTTGATCGTCTCCTTCCAGCTTAAGGATAAAAAACAAAGCACTTAGATGCCTATCTGTTGTTCTCAGGCTCTCCTTTGACCCGTTTCTGGACTATTTCATCTTTGGTGCTTAGGTTTTGGGACAAGCCAAGGAGCTCTATTTATTCTCTGATTCACAGAGGAAGTGTAGGACAATGAAGAAAACCTGAGCTGCCCCATTTTCCTCTATCCAACTGTCTGGAGACGCTGGCCAACAGTACCGTGATCCTCACTGATTCTCTCTGAAGCAGATAAGTTCCATTTTTAGTAAGACTTTCCATTGTTTATGAGAGTTCAGGCTCCACCTGGTCAATGCTAAGAAGGTGACTACAGGGAGAGGTGATTCATTTACTCAACAAATTAGTATTGAGCACCCACCCTATGCCAAGCCGGGTTCTAGGTACTTGAAATTA
Organism: Bos taurus; assembly: GCF_002263795.3. NCBI lineage: Eukaryota > Metazoa > Chordata > Mammalia > Artiodactyla > Bovidae > Bos > Bos taurus. The sequence goes on along the minus strand of NC_037351.1, from coordinate 30,296,071 downwards.
ATAGTGAGTAGGGCAAAGTTCTGCCCCCTTTCTGGTGGGGGAGAGGAACAAGAAACACATGAATGTATAATGTATTGTCAGGTATCAATTGCAGTCAGCACAACCAGTAAAAAACAAAGCAAGTTCGGTGAATAGAGACAAGGGGAACCGGCTGGGGGTGGGCGGGGCTTGCAGGAGACTGGGATGCCCAGGACTTCCCTGGTGGCTCAGAGCTAAAAGCGTCTGCTTGCGATGCGGGAGACCCGGGTTCAATCCCTGAGTCGGGAAGATCCCCTGGAGAAGGAAATGGCAACCCACTCCAGTATTCTTGCCTGGAGAATCCCATGGACGGAGGAGCCTGGTGGATTACAGTCCACGGGGTCGCAAAGAGTTGGACACGACTGAGCGACTTCACTTCACTTTGGGATACCCGGCGGCCCCAGGTCTCAGTGAGCAGTAATTACAGAATGAACCTGGAACATTAATCCTTTAACCAGATCTACATATTAACAGCTCCCTAGTGGCTCAGTGGTAAAGAATCTCTCTCCCAATGCAGGAGACATGGGTTCAATCCCTGGGTGGGGAAGATCCGTGGGGAAGGAAATGGCAACCCACTCCAGTATTCTTGCCTGGAAAATCCCATGGACGGAGGACCGTGGTGGCTAAGGCTACAGTCCATGAGGTTGCAAAGAGTCTGTCACAACTTAGCAACTAAACATTTTAGTAAGCACTCCACGCATTATGATAACGAACACTGCAGCACATGCAGTCACGGGGAATAGGCCTTTTGTTTTCTGCAGTTGAGGATGCAATTTATTACTATTTTATTATTACAATGATTGTTCCTGTGTGTGTGTGTTAGTCGCTTAGTCATGCCTGACTCTTTGTGACCCTATGGACTATAGACTGCCAGGCTCCTCTGTCCAGGGGATTATCAAGGGAAGAATACTGGAGTGGGTTGCAATTTCCTCCTCTAGCAGATCTTCCCAACCCAAGGATTGAACCTTCATCTCCTGCATGGGTAATCGGATTCTTTACCACTGGGCCACCTGGGAAGTCCCTGGATAGAATGCTGCTGCTGCTGCTGCTGCTAAGTCGCTTCAGTCGTGTCCGACTCTGTGCGACCCCAAGACGGCAGCCCATCAGGTTCCACCGTCCCTGGGATTCTCCAGGTAAGAACACTGGAATGGGTTGCCATTTCCTTCTCCAATGCATGAAAGTGAAAAGTGAAAGTGAAGTTGCTCAGTTGTGTCCAACTCTTAGCAATCCCCTGGACTGCAGCAAACCAGGCTCCTCCGTCCATGGGATTTTCCAGGCAAGAGTACTGGAGTGGGGTGCCATTGCCTTCTCCGGGATAGAATGATACCATTTGTTAAAACAAAACAACAAAAAAAGGATTTATATGGAGTTCCTTGCATAGACTATTTTTAGGAAAATACAGAAGTGGTTAACAGTGGTTGTCTTTGGAAAGGGGAACTGTTTGGCTGGGAAACAGGGAGGAAGAAAGCCTTACTCCTACTTAATACCTTTTGATTCTTTAATATCATATTTAATGAGTGTAATTAACATTGGAATATGAATTGTATGAACTTAATTTTGAAAAAAATAACAGGAAAATCTGAAAGAATATATATAATTAACATCATATGGAACTTTCATTCTTGAATTATATATTTCTATAATGTTTAATAGTGGCTAGATAGTAATTTTAGAAGTCATAATGAAGATACAGGAAAACAAAAGTGAGCATAAGCTTCTAGTTATTTAGTCAGAGAATAGGACTTACTATGACAGCTACTACAACCACCGAGTCATCTAAAAATGTATTTTAGCTTCATGTGACTTTATTCTATGCAATTAGGTACTATCTAATGCAGTCTACTCTACCTTATATGAATGCACAAGAACTCAGCTATAGATTGAATTAAAATGGATAACAGTTTCTTTCATCTGGTCCTGTAACCATCTCAATCTTTGGCACAAAAAAGATACAGTGAGGTCACTTGTCATTCATGTCGGTTATCGTTTTGATTACATGACATTTTCTTAACAGTTGTTTTAGAAAATTTAGAAATATCTTTTCTGTTTAAGAAAAGCTGTTAGACTTTTCAGTCTAAAATACAATATCAGCTCCTCAGGACCCGGGGGGAAGATGACAATAATCTCAGTAATGGTATCTATTTTCTCACTGCACAGTACAGTCAGCCACCCAGTTTCCCTCCAAATGAACACCAGGCTTTACTCATTGCTGAGTTTAGCTTGTTGCCTTACATCCTCCAGTACATCAATCCAAAGGTCAAGGGGCAAATCCTACACAGTGGCCTCTGTATTTTCCAGATGCCACATGGGTTTGGTGCTGACCCAAAAGGTTGAGATCATTCCAGGATTCCAAGCAATATTGGGATTGGTGTGTGAGCTGTGAGGGGCCATCAGTATCCTGGCAATAAGTTTCTTGGAGTTTATTGGATCTACCTATGCTGTCCAATAAAGTAGCCACTAGCTTTGAAATCGGAGAAGGCACTGGCACCCCACTCCAGTACTCTTGCCTGGAAAATCCCGTGGATGGAGGAGCCTGGTAGGCTGCAGTCCATGGGGTCATGAAGAGTCGGACACAACTGAGTGACTTCACTTTCACTTTTCCCTTTCATGCACTGGAGAAGGAAATGGCAACCCACTCCAGAGTTCCTGCCTGGAGAATCTCAGGGACAAGGGAGCCCGGTGGGCTGCCGTCTATGGGGCTGCAGAGTCGGACACGACTGACATGACTTAGCAGCAGCAGCAGCTTTGAAATATGGCTAGCGGAGATGGAACTGTGCTGTAACTGTAAAATGCACATGGGATTTTGAAGACTTAAGACCAAAAAATTTTTTTTAAAAAGAACCCCAGCACCCATATGGGAGGGCTTCCCTGGTGACTCAGATGGTAAAGAATCCACATGCAACGAGGGAGACCTGGGTTTGATCCCTGGGTTGGGAAGATCCCCTGGAGGAAGGTATGGCAACCCACTCCAATATACTTGCCCAGAGAATCCCCGTGGACAGAGAAGCCTGGTAGGCTACAGTCCATGGGGTCACAAAGAGTCAGACACGACTGAGCGACTAAGCACAGCACATATGAATACAGCCATATGGGAAGAGCTAGGACTCTTCCCGTGGTGTCTGCATGGAGTTCTGAAGTTGGCAAAGACCTTGGTGAGGGGTACTGTGTGTGTGTTTATTAATAACCAGTGAGGGGCAAGCTTGTGCTCATCAGCTCTCTTGGTATTTGCAGAATCACCATTTTTTACCCACCACCCAGTTAATAGTTTGAAAAGAAGCCTGGGGTGGGGTGGGATGGGGTGCTGGTGGTGAAGAGGGCATCCCCTTTCCTTATCCACCTAGAATTCTTTCCTTTAATACACTCATCTTTGTGAAATTTGAAGCCGACACAGACATTGGGATGGGCCAATCGTGGTACCCTACCCACAGGGACTGGTTCCGGGATGGGCACAGGACCCAAGTCCAACCAATCAGGAGCCTTCTCCAGGATGTTTCTGCAGAAGCTGAAGAAACGCTTATCACTTCTCACTTGTTAGGAGCCATTGTGACTTGGAAGCGGCCAGCAGCCATGTTCCCACCCAAATAGGGAAACGTGAAGGCATAAAGTTCCATGGAAAGCCTTCTGAGTTGCAGAAGCCTGACTGTGTATGAGTCACAGTCCATCCTGGGCACATTCATCCATGAGGTCAGCTTCACCATTACTGTGATTTGGTTACTGGAGCCAGAGCTTCACTTTTCACCTTTTGAGTTAATTCACTATGTGTTTCTGTCACTTGCAATGAAAAGAAAATTGACAAGTATAGATAAATTTATGAAAAAACAAGACATGGGTGCTGTCCTCAGAAAACCTGTGATTCATATGGGAAGATAAGGACAATTACATAAGAAAATACAAAATATACTTAAGCATTACCTTGTACTCACTGCATGTCTATGGTGATCACAGCCATCAAATTAAGAGACACTTGTTCCTTGGAAGAAAAGCTATAACAAACCTAGACAGTGTAGTAAAAAAGCAGAGACATCATTTTGCTGACAAAGGTCCACATAGTCAAAGCTATGGTTTTTCTGGTAGTTATGTATGAATGTGAGAATTGGACCATTAAGAAGGTTGAGTGCCAAAGAATTGATGCTTTCGAACTGTGATGCTGGAGAAGACTCGAGAATCCCTTGGACAGCAAGAAGATCAAACAAGACAATCCTAAAGGAAATCAATCCTGATTATTCATTGGAAGAACTGATGCTGAAGCTGAAGCTCCAATACTTTGGCCACCTGATGAGAAGAACTGACTCACTGGGAAAGACCCTGATACTGGGAAAGACTGAAGGCAGGAGGAGAAGGGGAAGACAGAGGATGAGATGGTTGGATGGCATCATCAACTCATGAGTTTGAGCAAACTCTGGGAGATAATGAAGGACAGGGAAGCCTGGCACGCTGCAGTTCATGAGGTCACAAAGAGTCGGACACAACTTAATGACTGAACAACAACAACCTATGCAGTGGCTAAATCTACTGTTAAATGTATGAAGAATATGCTAGAGTAGACAGTTGAGTGGTTTAGAACAATGGCCATTGGCTGGTTCCTGACGGGACTCAGAAGTTTCTAGCTCTTATTTTTCACAATTTCAAATTCTGAAAGTTAGTGGAATAAAGTGGAAAGAATCCAAGCTTCAGAGCCAGACCTGGGATGAAATCTGGGTTTCAGAGAGTAAAGAATCCTCCTGCAATGCACGAGAGCCAGACTCAATCCTTGGGTCAGAAAAGATCCCCTGGAGAAGGGAATGGCTACTCACTCTAGTATTCTTGCCTAAAGAATCCCATGGACAGAGGAGCCTGGCAGGCTACAGTCCATGGGGTCGCAAATAGTTGGACACAACTGAGCAAGTAAACACACAAGTCTGGAGGTAGGGTAACTTTGAGGTGAGTGAATTCAGTGGCTCAATCGTGTCATCACCAGCCCTGGTTCTTCAGTCCGTCCATCTTGTTTCAGTCACAGAGTCATGCAGTTATTCCAGGCATCACACCCAGGAAACATCAAATCCAGAGAGTCTGTCTTTTCAGTGTCCCTTTAGGAGTTCAAATGAAAGCCTTCTCAGAATGTCAACTCCAGCTCTTCCTGCCCTCTCATCTCATTAGCCAGAACAGAGTCACGTGTCAACGTGCAAACTAATCACTGACAAAGGGAATAACTCTGATTGTTTTAAATTCATCAGGACTTAAAAACTTGAAAGGTGGCCTAGGATTGTCTTCCTCTGAAGCATGTAAGGAGTGGGGCAAGGAAGTGTGTTATATACTGAACACAGCTGAGGCTTCTATCTAACTGCAAGCCATCAGCAGAACCAGTAAACACACTGTCCAAGGCTCCCCTTGCCTGAGCCCAGGCACGGGGGGATAGACGGGGACAGGAAAGCTCAGAAGGCAGGCACAGGTATAGGAGGCCATGTCATAATTAAAGGCTCTGACTAGAACCCTGGCTGTCACATAAGGACATTGTGAAGAGTGAAGGGTTAATAACAGTTAGCACTGAAAGCAGTCCTATATACCAGGCATTAAAAATATATTATGTATTTATTAGGCTAGGCCAGATCTTAATTGCTGCACACAAACTCTTAGTTGCTGCGTGTGGGATCTAGCTCCCTGACCAGGGATTGAACCCGGATCCCCTCCTTAGTCTTAGCCACTGAACCACCAAGAAAGTCCCATACCAGGCACTGTGTTAAGTACTTTTCAAGGATGATTTTGTTTAACCCTCACAAAACCTTTATGAGGTTTTGCAACCTTCTACGTTTTATGGAAACTGAAGCTTGAAAGAAATAACTGGCACAAAGCGGGCACAGGTGTGAGCCCTGGAGCCAGGCTTCGAAGTTGGATATGTATCCTGGAGCCCTTGTCCTTGAAAATGAAGTTGTCCTGGTTTAAGAAGAACAGTGATGAGCTCGCTGTTCCTACCATTCCTCCAATCCCCCATTCAACAATAATTTGTGGGCTTCCCTGCTGGCCCAATGGTGAGAGTCCGCCTGCCAGTGCGGGGGACACAGGTTTGATCCCTGGTCTGGGAAGATCCCACATGCCATTGAGCAGCTAAACCCGTGCACCGCGCCTTCTGAGCCCGTGCTCTAGAGCCTGGGAACCGCAACTACTGAGCCCAGGCACCACAACTACTGAAGCCCGAGAGCCTAGAACCTGTGCTCCGCAACAAGAAGCCACCGCAATGAGAAGCCTGCACACCACACCTAGAGAGCAGCCCCCACTCCCTGCAACTAGAGAAAAGGCCACGCAGCAATGAAGACCCAACACAGCCAAAATTTTAAAACATTATTTAAAAAATAAAGCAATAATTTGTGACGCACCTACTAACATCTTGCAGGAGACAGAACAGTGGCCATGGTCCCTGTCCTCAGGCAGCTTAGTCCTCACTATCTAATCTTCAGTGTTTACAGGACATCTCCCTGGAGGTATCCTGAGTCAGCACTGACAGCAGAAGAGAGTCTGAGCTGGAGACACTGCTTTGGAAATGTAGCTAGGCTGTAGCCAAGACAATAGAAGATGATTTTAAAACAAATACTGCATGGTAAGCACACACATTATTTATGTGTGGAATCTAAAAGAGTCAAACTCGTAGAAACAAAGAGTAGAAAAGTGGTTGTCAAGTGCCAGGTTGGTAAAAGAGGACAAATTTTCAGCTCTAAGACCTAATAAGGTCTGAACATCTAATTTACAGCATGGTGATATAGTTAATAACACTGTATTGTACAATTGAAATCTGTTAAGAGAGAAAAATATTTTCACCAAAATAAAAAGAAAAAAATCAGGCCAATATGTGACGTGACAGACGTGTTAATTAACTTGACAGTGGAGATTCTTTCATAACATATATATGCATCAAAATATCAAATTGTGACATTAATCACACTTTAAATATGTAACAATTGTATCCGTCAATTATACCTCAATAAAGCTGAAAAAAATTGTGATTAAAAAAATTCTGAAGTGATGAGTAATTAAAGAAAGCCCTAGGAAAGCCATTTAAGTGTTGTCCTGGTATTTATATTCTCAAAAAAATAAAACAATCAGTTCAGTTCAGTTCAGTTGCTCAGTCATGTCCGACTCTGCAACCCCATGAATTGCAGCAAGCCAGGCCTCCCTGTCCATCACCAACTCCCGGAGTTCACTCAGACTCACGTCCATCGAGTCAGTGATGCCATCCAGCCATCTCATCCTCTGGCGTCCCCTTCTCCTCCTGCCCCCAATCCTTCCCAGCATCAGAGTCTTTTCCAATGAGTCAACTCTTCGCATGAGGTGGCCAAAGTACTGGAGTTTCAGCTTTAGCATCATTCCTTCCAAAGAAATCCCAGGGCTGATCTCCTTCAGAATGGACTGGTTGGATCTCCTTATACTCACCTATTATTAGCACCAAGTTTCTGAAATTCTTAAGGAAAACTAGTCATGTAAAATCTGAAAGACTTTAAATAAACTTGAAACAGGTTATCAAAGACATGGCAACAATGCTTTAAAAGTACTTTAGTCACTGCAGCAGTCACTATTAATGGGTTACTTTTTGACCATTTCATTTATTTCTTGCTAACAAAACTCCAATTTTATTCCTGTATCTGGTGGCCATGTGAATCAAGGGACCATAAAGGGCCACTCTTAACCAGTTTAAGTCGAGCAGAGTGATTCCATCCACTAGTTCAGACACTGGTGGACAAGGCAATTCTGAACAGTGAGATATGATAAGTTTTGTGGGGGACTGCTATATGCTCCTGCTGATAAGCTGCATGGGTAGAAACAGCCCTTTTTTCCCATTCCATGTAGTCACTCGACATGTGATACTGGGATCTGTGGCAGCCATCTTGTGACCATGAGGAGAGCTGATCTGAGGTGGCAGAACTGAAAGAAAGCAAAGCTTTTTATTTCTATTTTATTCTTTATTGCATCAGGTCTTGGTTGCAGCACAAGGGATCTTTAGATGCTGCGTGTGGGATCTAGTTCCCTGATCAGGGATTGAACCTGAGTCTCGAGCTTTCAGAGCGGGCGTCTTAGGCACTGGGCCACCAGGGAAGTCCCGAAGCCTTTGTTATTGAGCTGCTTAATTTTTGAACCCTGGAACAACCCAACCTCTGTCCTTAAGTGATGATACATTTTTCTTACTTAGAAGTGTATGAAATCATTTTTGAGTCTTTTATTATTTGCCTCTCAAAGCATCCTAAACGACATTGTCACTTATGTTGCCCTATTTATATAGAATGGTAGCTGATCAAGCAATATCTTAAAAATAGTCTAAAAACAATCCTTTTGTTTTTAGCAAGGCTTTTCTTAGAAAATATAAACTCAATGAGGCTTTCTTTTCTGCTTATCTGGTACCCTTGTACCTGCCGAAAAATGTATAGCTATTTGCAGATCTATGTTAAAAGGTTACATGATGTAGCTGCAAATATTCAGTTATTTAGTTACTATTTATGTTCCTTAATGGGTGAAAAGTGCCTTTATGCATTTTTGGTAGTTCTAACTTCAGAAATCTGGATCTATTACATACCTCAAGCATAGCATTTTATCATGTGTTCGATTATGACCAGGGCTCACACTGTCCCTTTTACAGAGACTAATTTTAAAAGAAAACCATCTAACGATTGAAAGTTTTTTGTTTTTGTTTTTTACATCTAACTGTCCTGATGGTAAACTCCAGGTTATTGCTGGTTTATTTGAAAGACCAAGAAAGTTAATTGTTGATATTTGTGCTAAGGGAATATAAAGATGAAGCATTCTGGGACTTCCCTGGTGCCAGATTTCCCAGGCAAGAATACTGGAGTGGGTTGTCATCCTTCTCCAGGGGATCCTCCCAACCCAGGGATCAAACCCTGGTCTCCTGCATTGCAGGCACATTCTTTACCGTCTGAACTACCAGGGAAGTTACACTTACATCTTATCAAAAGCAATTGTAGATCCTGGGACAATGGATTATTTTTAACATGAGAGCCTAAAATCACACACTTACACAGTAACCATAACTACTGATTACTCTGTTACTTGAGTAGCAAAGGATTAAGCTCTCAGTTTCGATCTATTAAGAGTGGAGTTATCTTCATTAGTATACCATCCTTTGAAAAAGTACAAGCTGGGATCAAGATTGCTAGGAGGAGTATCAATAACCTCAGATATGCAGATGACACCACCCTTAGGGCAGAAAGCAAAGAACTAAAGAGCCACTTGATGAAAGTGAAAGAGGAGAGTGAAAAAGATGGCTTAAAACTCAACATTCAGAAAACTAAGATCATGGCATCTGGTCCCATCACTTCATGGCAAATAGATGGGGAAACAATGGAAACAGTGAGAGACTTTATTTTTTTGGGTTCCCAAATCATTGCAGATGGTGACTGCAGCCATGAAATTAAAAGATGCTTGCTCCTCAGAAGAAAAGCTTGACCAACCTAGAAAGCATATTAAAAAGCAGAGACATTACTTTGCCAACAGAGTCTGTCTAGTCACAGTTATGGTTTTTCCAGTAGTCATGTATGGATGTTAAGTTGGACCATAAAGAAAGCTGAGTCCTGAAGAGTTGATGCTTTTGAACTATGGTGTTGGAGAAGACTCTTGAGAGTCCTTTGGACTGCAAGGAGATCCAACCAGTCCATCCTAAAGGAAATCAGTCCTGAATATTCATTGGAAGGACGGATGTTGAAGCTCAAACTCCAATAGTTTGGCCAATTGACGTGAAGACCTGACTAATTTGAAAAGACCCTGATGCTGGGAAACATTGAAGGCAGGAGGAGAAGGGGACAACAGAGGATGAGATTGTTGGACATGAGTTTGAGCAAGCTCCAGGAGTTGGTGATGGACAGGGAGGCCTGGCGTGGTGCAGTCCATAGGGTCGCAAAGAGTCGGACATGACTGAGCGACTGACCTGAACTGAAAAAATTCTCATATAACAAACACTTGGAAACAGGGCTCCCCCGGTCTTGGTTGGAAAAATAATTTAAATAATTCTTCAAAACTACCTAGTTCTTCTGCCATGAAGTAAATGAAGATGCCCATGGTCCCGTGAGACTGAAACAAGTCCTTTTCAGAGAAAACCATGAAAAGGATAAAAACTCAGAATCCCGTGTTTACCTCAGGAGTGTTCTCTTACATTCCCATGGCTACCACATCACCAAGCTGTAACAGTTTTGTGCACATCATTCTGTGCTTCTTGTTGTTGTTTAGTCTCCAAGTCATGTCCGACTCTTTGTGACCTCATGGACTGCAGCCCACCAGGCTCCTCTGTCCGTGGGATTCTCCAGGAAAGAATGCTGGAGTGGGTTGCCATTTCCTTCTCAAGGGGATCTTCCCAATCCAGGGATCAAACCGGCTTCTATTGCTTTGGCAGGCAGATTTTTTACTACTGAGCCACCAGGAAAGGCCCATTTCCTGTTTACCAATCCAGGACAAACCCCCTAGTTTGATTTGCAACAGCACATTCAACATAAGCCATCATGGTGACCTTCTCTACTCCAAGGAATTTAACCTTGACCTCCAGTCCACTTCAGCAACCTACCCCAAGGCCATATCCTTGAATTGGTCTTCTCTCAGAACTACTCCAATTTGGGGAGCTTAAACATTCTAATCCTCTTTTCTCTCCAAATTTCTACTCTCTAGTTGTCTCCCATCCCTGGAGGCAGCTGATATAATGGGCAAATAAAACATGGGTTTGGGAACCAGAGAGAACCAGGTTTAAGTATTGGCTCTACCACTTGCGAGCCGTGTAGCCTCAGGCAAATGACTTTTTATTTCTGAGCCTCACATTCCTCATGTATGAAAGGGGAAAAATCCGATTTTGCAGGATTGTAATGTGGGTTATGAGCCTGGGACTAAAAGGCCCTTGCAAGACACTGAGCTGATGCTCAGAAAATCTGGTTTCTCCCCTCTCCTCCATTCTCTTTAGTACTCACACCTACAACCGTGTTCTCAGAGCTCAAAGAGAAGGCAAGTCCAGGGACCTTTCCAGTCTCTCATCCCTCCCTGGGCTTCCAAGTCCTTTTATTAACTCCTCCCTCTGACATCCCACCACCTGGTCCTGGTGAGCACTCACTCCTAGGGAAACGCCACACTTCCGTGGTTCATTCTTGCTTCCAGGCTGCTGAGGGCTTTCAGACTGACAGGGAAGTCCTAGCCATTTCTGTTTTTGAAGCTTCTAGGCAAGCTTCTAGGCCCACTCCAGTACTCTTGCCTGGAAAATCCCATGGATGGAGGAGCCTGGTGGGCTGCAGTCTGTGGGGTTACTAAGAGTCGGACACGACTGAGCGACTTTACTTTGACTTTTCACTTTTATGCACTGGAGAAGGAAATGGCACCCCACTCCAGTGTTCTTGCCTGCAGAATCCCAGGGATGGAGGAGCCTGGTGGGCTACAGTCCATGGGGTCGCGAAGACTTGGACACAAGTGAGCGACTTCACTTTCACTTTTCACTTTCATGCATTGGAGAAGGAAATGGCAACCCACTCCAGTGTTCTTGCCTGGAGAATCCCAGGAACGGGGGAACCTGGTGGGCCGCCTTCTATGGGGTCGCACAGAGTCAGACATGACTGAAGTGACTTAGCAGTGTATTTATAAAGGAAGCGGGAGTGGGGAGAAAGGAGGGGAAGAGGAAGAGGAAAGGGGAATAGGAGGAGGAGACCAAAAAGTTCGAATTGTAGACTATTTAAATGTTTGCATTTGGGGAAAATCCTTTCTCCAGAAACTCCATTAACATAACAAGTGGCCACATATCACCTAGGAGAGTTTGGAAGCGTTCCTCCTTCTCTGTCTTCCGGGCATTTCCCTGGGCTCTCCCACAGAACAACCTTAAAGGGGTTGCTTCTGCACTTCCAACTAGGGAGGCCTAGGTCAAGTGCTGCCAGTGACAGCGCGGGTGAATTTGTCTAAAAGACTTCTGGAGACTGAGGCTGTCTGCTGCATTCCCTGATAGAAGCTTGTGGTCGTTTAGTTGCTAAGTCGTGTCTGACCCTTGCAATTCCACGGACTGTAGCCCACCAGGCTCCTCTGTCCATGGGATTCTCCAGGCAAGAATACTGGAGTGGGTTGCCATTTCTTTCTCCAGAGGATCTTCCCCACCCAGGAATCGAATCCGGGTCTCCTCCATTGCAGGCAGATTCTTTACCGACTGAGCTATGAGGGAAGCCACTATAGAAGCTTATTTAGAGGCAAAGGTATCATTTTAGCATCCATATGCTGACTCATTTCTTAATTGATGCATAGAGAGCAGGTGAAGTCTTCTCGGTTCCCTTAAAAATTCTAAAGTTTGTATTTATTATAACAAATTAAGTTTTTAATAGTACAAACAGTGCATTATGTGGTGATCATTTTGTAATCTATAGAAATAGCAAACCACTAAGCTGTGCACTCGGAACTAGCATAGTGTTGTGCGTCAATTATATGTCAAAACAAACTTATAGGAAAGGGGGTGGGGGAATTAGATGAAGTTACATACAACCTTCCAGCTACACAATAAACAAGTACTGTACAACATGACTAATATAATTGACACTGGGAAGTGGCAACCGGTTCCAGTATTCTTGCCTAGGAGCCCGGTGAGCTACAGTCCATGGGGTCGCAAAGAGCCGGACACGGCTGGGCAGCTAAGCACACAGCCATATGTTATAGGTTATATATCAAAGTGGTTAAAGAGAGTAAATCCCAGGATTTCTCAGTTCAGTTCAATTGCTCAGCACACCAGGCTTCCCTGTCCATCACCAACTCCTGAAGCTTGCTCAAACCCATGTCCATCGAGTCAGTGATACCATCCAACCATCTCATCCTCTCTTGCCCTCTTCTCTTCCTGCCCTCAGTCTTTCCTAGCATCAGGGTCTTTTCGAATGAGTCAGTTCTTTGCATCAGGTGGCCAAACTATTGGAGCTTCAGCTTCAGCATCAGTCCTTTCAATGAATATTCAGGACTGATTTCCTTTAGGGTGGACTGGTTGGGTCTCCTTGCAGTCCAAGGAACTCTCAAGAGTCTTCTCCAACACCACAGTTCAAAAGCATTAATTCTTCGCTGTTCAGCTTTCTTTGCAGTCCAACTCTCACCTCCATATATGACTCCTGGAAAAACCATGTTTTTTTCAGTTTTTCCAGGATTTCTCATCTGAAGAAAAAACATTTTTTTCTCTTTTTAAAAAAGTTTGTATCTTTATGAGATGGTGGATGCTCAGTAAACTTTTGGCAATCATTTCATGATATATATTAGTCAGATATCCTGCTGTATGTCAATTGTTGTTTAGTCACTCAGTCGTGACCGACTCTCTTATGACTGCATGGACTATAGCCCATCAGACTCCTCTGTCCATGGGATTATCCAGGTAAGAATACTGGGGTGGGTTGCCATTCCCTTCTCCAGGGGGTCTTCCCCACCCAGGGATCGAACCTGCTTCTCCCACATTGGGAGGTGGATTCTTTATGGCTGAGCCAATTACATCTAAATAAAACTGGAAGGGGAAAAAAATACAAAAGACGGGCACCCTCTCAAATATATACATATAGTGCATTATGACTGTGCTATCCATGTGCTAGAGAAATTGAAACAAAAATCGCTGTGTACTCTAGGTTCTCTAGGTAGTCTGATCTTGAAGACTGCAGCACAAAACACTGTCCAGTGAGTATTTTATCCTGTCGTGGTAACGTTTTCAATCTGCGGATGATTCATTGTTTTGGTCACTTGGTTGGGGTGTGGGGCTCACCTGTTTGGTCAAACACTAATCTAGATGCTGTGAAGGTACTTTTTATTTAAATTTGGAAGACTGAACAGTGGCCAAGGACTGGAAAAGGTCAGTTTTCATTCCAATCCCAAAGAAAGGAGATGCCAAAGAATGCTCAAACTACCGCACAATTGCACTCATCTCACATGCTAGTAAAGTAATGCTCAAAATTCTCCAAGCCAGGCTTCAGCACTATGTGAACCATGAACTTCCACATGTTCAAGCTGGTTTTAGAAAAGGCAGAGGAACCAGAGATCAAATTGCCAACATCTGCTGGATCATCGAAAAAGCAAGAGAGTTCCAGAAAAACATCAATTTTTGCTTTATTGACTATGCCAAAGCCTTTGACTGTGTGGACCACAATCAACTGTGGAAAATTCTGAAAGAGATGGGAATACCAGACCACCTGACCTGCCTCTTGAGAAATCTGTATGCAGGTCAGGAAGCAACAGTTAGAACTGGACATGGAACAACACACTGGTTCCAAATAGGAAAAGGAGTACGTCAAGGCTGTATATTGTCACTCTGCTTATTTAACTTCTATGCAGAGTACATCATGAGAAACGCTGGGCTGCAAGAAACACAAGCTGGAATCAAGATTGGCGGGAGAAATATCAATAAGCTCAGATATGCAGATGACACCACCCTTATGGCAGAAAGTGAAGAGGAACTAAAAAGCCTCTTGATGAAAGTGAAGGTGGAGAGTGAAAAAGTGGGCTTAAAGCTCAACATTCAGAACACTAAGATCATGGCATTGGGTCCCATCACTTCATGGGAAATAGATGGGGAAAGAGTGGAAACAGTATCAGACTTTATTTTTTGGGGCTCCAAAATCACTGCAGGTGGTGATTGCAGCCATGAAATTAAAAGATGCTTACTCCTTGGAAGGAAAGTTATGACCAACCTAGATAGCATATTCAAAAGCAGAGACATTACTTTGCCAACAAACATTCGTCTAGTCAAGGCTATGGTTTTTCCTGTGGCCATGTATGGATGTGAGAGTTGGACTGTGAAGAAGGCTGAGTGCTGAAGAATTGATGCTTTTGAACTGTGGTGTCGGAGAAGACTCTTGAGAGTCCCTTGGACTGCAAGGAGATCCAACCAGTCCATTCTGAAGGAGATCAGCCCTGGGATTTCTTTGGAAGGAATGATGCTAAAGCTGAAACTCCAGTACTTTGGCCACCTCATGCGAAGAGTTGACTCATTGGAAAAGACTCTGATGCTGGGAGGGATTGAGGACAGGAGGAGAAGGGGACGACAGAGGATGAGATGGCTGGATGGCATCACTGACTCGATGGACGTGAGTCTGCGTGAACTCCGGGAGTTGGTGATGGACAGGGAGGCCTGGCATGCTGTGATTCATGGGGTCGCAAATAGTCGGACATGACTGAGTGACTGAACTGAACTGAACTGAACATTTAAATCAAGACCATTCCTGTGGAAAAGAAATGCAAAAAAGCAAAATGGCTGTCTGACGAGGCCTCACAAATAGCTGTGAAAAAAAGAAGTGAAAAGCAACCGAGAAATGGAAAGATATAAGCATCTGAATGCGGAGTTCCAAAGAATAACAAGGAGAGATAAGAAAGCCTTCCTCAGCGATCAATGCAAAGGGATAGAGGAAAACAACAGAATGGGAAAGACTAGAGATCTCTTCAAGAAAATTAGAGATACCAAGGGAACACTTCATGCAAAGATGGGCTTGATAAAGGACAGAAATGGTATGGACCTAACAGAAGCAGAAGATATTAAGAAGAAGCAGTAAGAATACATAGAAAACTGTAAAAAAGAGAGCTTCACGGCCAAGATAATCACGATGGTGTGATCACTCACCTAGAGCCAGACATCCTGGAATGTGAAGTCAAGTGGGCCTTAGAAAGCATCACTACGAACAAAGCTACTGGAGGTGATGGGATTCCAGTCGAGCCATTTCAAATCCTAAAAGATGATGCTGGGAAAGTGCTTCACTCAATATGCCAGCAAATTTGGAAAACTCAGCAGTGGCCACAGGACTGGAAAAGGTCAGTTTTCATTCCAATCCCAAAGAAAGGAGATGCCAAAGAATGCTCAAACTACCGCACAGTTGCACTTATCTCACATGCTAGTAAAGTAATGCTCAAAATTCTCCAAGCCAGGCTTCAGCAATACATGAACCATGAACTTCCTGATGTTCAAGCTGGTTTTAGAAAAGGCAGAAGAATCAGAGATGAAATTTCCAACATCCGCTGGATCATCGAAAAAGCAAGAGAGTTCCAGAAGAACATCAATTTCTGCTTTATTGAGTATGCCAAAGCCTTTGTGTGGATCACAATAAACTGTGGAAAATTCTGAAAGAGATGGGAATACCAGACCACCTAATCTGCCTCTTGAGAAACCTATATGCAGGTCAGTAAGCAACTGTTAGAACTGGACATGGAACAACACATTGGTTCCAAATAGGAAAAGGAGCACGTCAAGGCTGTATATTGTCACCCTGCTTATTTAACTCATATGCAGAGTACATCATGAGAAACGCTGGGCTGGAAGAAGCACATGCTGGAATCAAGATTGGCGGGAGAAATATCAATAAGCTCAGATATGCAGATGACACCACCCTTATGGCAGAAAGTGAAGAAGAACTAAAGAGCCTCTTGATGAAAGTGAAGGTGGAGAGTGAAAAAGTGGGCTTAAAGCTCAACATTCAGAACACTAAGATCATGGCATTGGGTCCCATCACTTCATGGGAAATAGATGGGGAAACAGTGGAAACAGTGTCAGACTGTATTTTTTGGGGCTCCAAAATCACTGCAGGTGGTGATTGCAGCCATGAAATTAAAAGATGCTTACTCCTTGGAAGGAAAGTTATGACCAACATAGATAGCATGTTAAAAAGCAGAGACATTACTTTGCCAACAAAGGTCCATCTAGTCAAGGCTATGGTTTTTCCAGTGGTCATGTATGGATGTGAGAGTTGGACTGTGAAAGCTGAGCGCTGAAGAATTGATGCTTTTGAACTGTTGTGTTGGAGATCCAAACAGTCCATCCTAAAGGAGATCAGTCCTGGGTGTTCATTGGAAGAACTAATGCTGAAGCTGAAACTCCAATACTTTCGTCACCTCATGCGAAGAGTTGACTCATTGGAAAAGACCCTGATGCTGGGAGGGATTGGGGACAGGAGGGGAAGGGGAGGACAGAGGATAGATGGCTGGATGGCATCACCAACTCAATGGACATGAGCTTGAGTGGACTCAAGGAGTTGGTGATGGACAGGGAAGCCTGGGGTGCTGCAATTCATGGGGTCGCAAAGAGTCGCAGATGACTGAGCAACTGAACTGAACTGAGCTGAACATTTAAATCAGTGAACTTTCAGGAAAGCCGCTTATCCTCCATAACATGGGTGAGTCTTCAATTAGTTCCTTAAATGTAAAGACTAGAAGGGGGCGTTCAACCTCCAGACTGCCTTTGGACTCAAGACTGCAAAGTCAGTGCTTGTTAGAAATTCCAGTCTGTCTGCCAGACCCTCATGATCACATGAGCCGATTTCTCAGACTCTCTTTCTCCCTCTTTCTGCCTTTCTCCATCCTTCTTTCCCACCCAGGTCCTCTCTTCTGTGCTTTCCCCAAATTTCAGTCATTTATCACAGGCTGGCTGGTGTGTTTATACCTTTTTTCCTGTCCACGTATGCCTTTAAAGACTATGCAGTGCCATATTTTCCTTGATTGGGAATTTCCTATATTGGACAGTCATGTTACTTGAAATACTCTCTGAAAACGGCAAATCCTTGGTGGTAGTGGTTTAGTTGCTCAGTCAAGTCCGACTCTTGCAGCACCATGGACTGTAGTCAACCAGGGTTCTCTGTCCATGGGCTTCTCCAGGCAAGAATAATGGAGTGGGTTGCCATTCCCTTCTCCAGGGCTTTCCGAACCAGGGGTGGAACCTGGGTCTCCTGCATTGCTGGTGGCTTCAAATCCTTAAAGTCTCTCAATTATTTGATTCAATTGTCAATCATATGCACCACAATCCTCATAAGCAGACTAAAAATGTATGCATGTGCTGCTGCTGCTAAGTCACTTCAGTCGTATCAGACTCTGTGCGACCCACCAGGCTCCCCTTTCCCTGGAATTCTCCAGGCAAGAACACTGGAGTGGGTTGCCATTTCCTTCTCCAATGCATGAAAGCGAACAGTGAAAGTGAAGTCGCTCAGTCGTGTCCGACTCTTCGAGACCCCATGGACTGCAGCCTACCAGGCTTCTCCGTCCATGGGATTTTCCAGGCAAGAGTACTGGAGTGGGGTGCCATTGCCTTCTCCGATGCATATGCTAATAATACGCTATCATGAGCCTTTTCAAAAAAGTGATTAAAAGTCACCCTGTGTGCTTTGTCATCTTTTTTGCCTCACTAATTTCCTGTTTCTAAGTGAGAGTAGAGATAACTGAGTAAATTGTTCCAGCCACAGGTTTACAGGCAAGGAGATAGATTTTGTGACCTGTGGTTTTCAGTTCTTTAGATTTCCCCCCATTCATTCAGAGCTTCACTTGTTATATGCCCGTTGGATATGACTCAGTTGTCAGTCCTCAGTGCAAACTGATCAAGCTGTGACAGGATGGACCTGAAGAAAGGCATGACAATGATCCTGCTCATCTCTGTCACCTTCCTGGAAGGAGCTTGGGAGAAGATACCAGTCCACGCTCATTAAAGACTTCCTGGGCTGCTCTCCATCCTCTGTACTGCCAGTCCAAACAACGGCCCCCTTCACTATTCTTGACTCTATTTTATGTGTCAGCCCCCAGATGTCTGAAATTATAATTAATTTCACTCTATGTCTTATTAGTGCTTCCCTGGTGACTCAGGTGGTGAAGACTCCACCTCCATTGTGGAAACATGGGTTTGATCCCTGGGTCAGGAAGATCCTCTGGAGAAGGGAATGCCAACCCACTCCAGTATCCTTTCCCAGGAAATCCCATGGACAGAGGAACCCAGTGGGCTACAGTCCATAGGATTGCAAAGTGTTGGACACAACTGAGCAACTTAACACTTTCACTATGTCTTATTATACAGAAAAGCCTCATCGACTTTATATTGAATATAGTATATTTAATTATTTCAAAGAAGGAAATCTACTGGCCAGAAGTGTGCTGTGTGCCTCTTGTAAGATCTGATTTCACCAGAAAGCTTTGCTGTCACAGCCAATCATTTCTGATGTCAAAGTTAACACTCATTTACATGATAATACAACAATAGCATTTAACGCCTTTCATCAAACCAGATTGTAAACACTAATTAGTTATACTCTATTGCATTCTGGTGGGGTGCAGTAATGATGCTTGTTTTATTGATACTGAAGCACAGACAAGAAACAAGTGCCTTGCCCAAGGCTGAGAAGACAATGTCAAAATTGAGGTGATGACCCTTGTGCCCTGTCCACTAGACCTCTCTGGACTCAAGAGCATAAATTTTTAAAATAGTACCAAGATCTCATATAATGCAATGAAAAAGTCCTGCCATATCAGCTGTTGCATTTTTGTCTGATACATTTAAATAAAAATTTCTAAGCATTAAATATTTAAGAAGTAAAAAATTTAATGAAAAGAGGGAACATCTCAGGTGCCTGACGCTACGACATCATGGCCTAATTCTCTCTAAAGAGCTGTAATTTCAAAATAAATTCAGCTCTTGCATCCCTAGCACAGTTCATCACCATGCTGGGCAGACCAACTCAACTGCATTGAGGCAAAAGGCTTCTTGCTCAAGCACAAGTTCAGCCCTCAGAAGGTTGTTGTTGTTCAGTCGCTAAGTCATGTCTGACTCTTTGGGACCCCAGAGACGGCAGCATGCCAGGCTCCTCTGTCCTCCACTATCTCCTAGAGTTTGCTCAAATTCATGTCCATTATGTCAATGATGCTATCTAACCATCTCATTCTCTGCCGCTTCACTCTCCTTTTGCCGTCAATCTTTTCCAGTATCAGGGTCTTTTCCAATGAGTCAGCTCTTCCAATCAGGTGGCCAAAGTATTGGAGCTTCAACTTCAGCAACAATCCTTTCAATGAATATTCAGGGTTGATTTCCTTTAGGGTTGAGTGGTTTGATCTCTTTGCAGTCAAAAGGACTCTCAAGAGTCTTCTCCAGCACCACAGTTTGAAAGCATCATTTCTCCAACTCTCAGCCTTCTTTATGATCCAACTCTCACATCTGTACATGACTACTGGAAAAACCATAGCTTTGACTCTATGGACCTTTGTCAGCAAAGTGCTGGCTCTGCTTTTGAATTGCTGTCTAGGCTTATCATATTAAAAGCTTTCCTTCCAAGGAGCAAGTGTCTTTCAATAAAGAATCTGTCTGCAATGCAGTAGACCTGGGTTCGATCCCTGGGTTGGGAAGATCCCCTGGAGAAGGGAAAGGCTACCCACTCCAGTATTCTGGCCTGGAGAATTCCTGGGAGTTCATGGGGTTGCAAAGAGTCAGATACAACTGAGCAACTTTCACTTTCAACCAAGAGGTTGTGTTAGTCACTCAGCCGTGTCCAACTCTTTGCTACGCTGTGGACTGTAGCCCGCCAGGCTCCTCTGTCCATGGAATTCTCCAGGCAAGAATTGGAGTGGGTTGCCATTCCCTTCTGCAGAGGAGCTTCCTGATCCAAGGATCGAACCTGGATCTCCTGCATTGCAGGCAGATTCTTTACCATCTGAGCCATCAGAGAAGCCCATCCTCAGGAGGTTACTGGGGCCATATTTCCTGGTGATAGACTGCCTGATCTAAACATGTGATCTCACCAACAGTTGAACGGAATGGTGATGCCTCACTGTACATAAAATTCTTGGCTTGTTAAAATTCTGGATACAATTTACTTTTAAAATCATGGACTGATTTTTTTTCTTTTCTTAAAAGGGGCTTCCACAGTGGCTCAAATGGTAAAGAATCTGCCTGCAATGCCGGAGACCCAGGTTTGATCCCTGGATCAGGGAGATCCCCTAGAGAATGGAATGGCAAACAACTCCAGTATTCTTCCCTGGAGAATTTTATGGACAGAGAAGCCTGGTAGGCAGTCCATGGGATCACAAAGAGTTTGACATGACTGAGTGACTTTTCAAAAAATTATTTATTTATTCTGGCTGCACTGGTCTTAGTTGTGGCAGGCTGGCTCTTTTTAGTTGCGACATGTGGGATCTAGTTCCTGGCCAGGGATCAAACCCAGGCCCCCTGCATTCAGAGCTCAGAGTTTTAGCCATGGGACCACCAGAGAAGTCCCCATGGACTGATTTTCTTCGCATTAAGATTATTTCTAAGAATGGTTCGGAAGCCTTGCTTTTGAGCTGTAAATGGGGTAGTTTGGATCAACTCCAGAGCTAAAACTTGGCATGCCTGCCAATCTAACCACCAACAGGAGTTTCTGTTCTCTCAGTGGTTGAAATGAAAATGTTCAAATTCTAGAAAAAAAAAAAAGCCTTCAGAATGTGACTTTTACAAGCATAAAACCAGTTGTATTTCATTTGGGATAGTTCAAAACTCCAGAGGCTCCAAAGATAGACACTTATAAAATGATCAAATGACAAAACTTATAAAATGGTGTTGCTAAAAGTGAGTTAAATTTCCTCACCAAAATACATATAGTGGGTCAACTTGCTGACTTTGGTCTGTAACCTACAAAATGGGGATATTTGCATTATGCCCAGCTCATGAGTATTTTATCTATAATACTAAACGTTGGACAACTCATTAAAAGTGCTTCATTGAAAAATGTATTTTGAGAAGCCAAGTGAATGAGGCACGGCATTAGATGTGTATGGTCCCTGTCTGTATTTGCCTGTAGCCCTGCGTATTGTTGTTGTATTGCTGTTGTTTAGTCGCTCAGTCGTGTCCATCTCTTTTGCGACCCCATGGATGGTAGCCTGCCAGGCTCCTCTGTCCATGGGATTTCCCAGGCAGGAATGATGGAGTGGGTTGCCATTTCCTTATAGATAAATATAAATGCACATGAGCGAGTGTATAGTGGGAAGGGAGGGTGTGGTGGATCAGAGATGATGAGGAGTTCTGAGTTTTCTTCCCAGTGAGAGGTGGGATCTGTTTTCCCTCCTTTGAAGCTGGTCTTAGCCTCTAACCTGCTTCAGCCAAAAGTATGCTGCTGCAGAAACTGCAGGACTTCTGAAGCTAGATCAAGAAGTCTTACTGTTTCCACTTGTGTTTCTTGATTTTTTTTTTTTTTTTTGAGATGCTCCCTCTCAGAACTCAGCTGCCATGCTGTGAGAAGCTCACGCCAGTAGCCAGCCCTAGCTGAGCTTTCTGCCATGCGAGGGAGCCATCTTGGATGGTCCTCACAACCTTCAGGAGAACCAACTCTGCCTCATGGCTTTTCACCTTTAGAATTGAGGCGCATATGTTTCTGTGGGTGAAGGCAGCTGTCTGTAACACTTTGCTAAGGCAGCCGTTCTCCCTGCACTCTGCTTTCAGAACTCTTTCAAGTCGGGATGCCGAAACAATCACAGGGTAAATTTCCCACCTCAGGGAGCACAGTCCTTGGTGGTCTGATAGCCAGTGTCTTAAAAACTAGCATCTGTGATTTTTGTTCCAAATGGAAGGGGAACCCTGGTATTGCTTCATGGAAAGCAGAAGTCCTCAGTCATTTGATTCTTCTTTTTTTTTTTTTTTTGGCCGTTCTAGAGGTCATGCAGGATCTTAGTTCTCTGACCAGGGATCAAACCCATGCCCTCAGAAGAATGGATTCTTAACCACTAGCCCACCAGGGAAGTCGCTTCTTAGACTGATTGCATGGTACCCACTGTCACTTTTAATATTCTTGTGATCCTATCCCTGCCCACGGGATTATAACCCTTGAGAGGAGAGGCCACCTCTAACACTTCTTTGCACTGACCACAACGCCTGGGCTAGTGTTGTGCACACAGTTAAGAGTGCAACACACCTGTGAGTTGACCATTACATTTTCAGTTCCTGGAACTCAGCACACTGAGGATTGACTCATGATGGAAAACCAATGGATGTGACATTTCTTATTCAACTTGCTACTTTTAGCATGTGAAAAAATAGCCTGAAACGAAAACATCTTTGTTCCTATCTTGTTTTCAAAGAATGATGCTTTGACTATTTCTTTTAAAAATTAGTAGCCACATACATTACAGCACAGAGCTGTGGGAGAAATTCTTGGGCCAAAACCACACAGACTGTGAAGTAAAATGAACAGCCTGTCACTGCTCATCTGGATTTCCAGTCTGTCATTTCTGTTTGTCTCTCAGCTCTTTTCAGAGAAGGACAGAACACTATTTGGTATCCAGGCTTTCGGTGACAAAGCCATGAAAGGAAGAACAGAGAATTAGATTTTTTGGTTTCATTCTGGAGATTCAAAATAACTCAGTTTTTGTTGTTAAAATGCTAAAAGAAGGGTTCCACTGAGAGCTAAAGATACTGAAGAAACTCCAGTCTAAGATTTTCCAAGTATAAGCTGTTTGAATCACATAGCTTTAGATTCATGGCTTTAATATATTTACAAGGCAGGCAGGAGTTTTTGTTTCACTTTCAACAGAGAAAAGAGCCACTTTTACATGACCGGACTGCTGACAGAATGTTCTAATAACATAATTTTATACATTGTGCTCTGCAGTAGCTCAGATGGAAAAGAATCTGCCTGCAATGTGGGCAACTTGGGTTTGAACTGGGAGAGAATATCCCCTGAAGGAGGACATGACAACCCACTCCAGTATTCTTGCCTGGAGAATCCCATGGACAGAGGAGCCTGGGAGGCTACAGTCCATGGGGTTGCAGAAGAGTCAGACACGACTGAGTGACTTTCACTTTATACACTTATTTAAGAATCAGCAATCAGGTCCCAATCTCAGGGCCTTTGCACTTATTTCCTCTGGATTGCTCTTCTCCCAGGTATCTATCTGCAAGGCTCCCTCCTCCACTTCATTTGAGCCTGTGTTCTCAGCAAGCCCTTCCTTGATGACTCTATCCAAAAGAGCATTTCAGGGACATTCTTGGTGGTCCAGTGGTTGAGAATCCATCTGTCAATGCAGGGGACATGGGTTCAATCCCTGGTCCAGGAAGATCCTACGTGATGCAAAGCAACTGTACCCGCACGCCACAACTGCTGAGCCCATGTGCCACAACTATGGAAGCTCTCATACTCTAGCGCCTGTGCTCTGCAACCAGAGGAGCCACCACAATGAGAAGCTCGTGCACCGCAACTAGAGAGTAGCCCCTGCTCGCTGCAACTGGAGAAAGCCCGAGAGGAGCGATGAAGACTCACCACAGCCAAAAAAAAATTAATTAATAAAAAATTTTTTTCAAAAAGAGTATTTCACCCCCTCACTCCTATGCCATGTGACGTTCCCTCCCGCCCACCTACCCTGCTTTATTTTCTTCATTCTGTTTATCACTCACCATCTGACAGGCAAAAGTATATATGAATACACATGTATGTTTATTCCACCATATGCGTCTGTTTATTGACTACCCCCTCCCTGGCTAAGACTATAGAATCCATAAGAATAGAAGTTTCTTCTGCTATCGTCTTAGCGTTTAGAACACTGTCCTGCGCACAGTATGCAATCAATAAATATTTGTTGAATAAATTAACAAATATTTGCTGCTTTCCTACTCTGGGCTCCCCATGTGGCTCAGATAGTACTGAATCCGCCTGTCAGTGTAGGAGACCTGGGTTTGATCACTGGGTTGGAAAGATCCCCTGGAGAAGGGCATGGCAACCTACTCCAATATTCTTGCCTGGAGAATCCCATGGACAGAGGAGCCTGGTGGGCTATGGTCCAGGGAGTCGCAAAGAGTCAGACACCACTGAGAGACTAACACACATACTTCGTGCAAAAGCACTGGAGGGACTATGGTATGCATTGCCCCAACCCCTATTTTCGGAGACTTCATTTTCCAAAAGGAAGACAAGTACAAAGATACAGGACTATGCTACAAAGCAGGAGAACGGATTAAATAGCATATTTTGGAAGCACAAAGGAAAGAGGGAGAGTGGCTTTTGAGATGACCCTTCACCACAGGAGTGTGATGGGCAGAGGGGAGGGTTGAGAAGTCCAGGCTGAAGGCGAGTGGCATTTGGAATCCTGGCCATGGAAGGCCTGTTTCGGTTGAGTTTGGGAAGATGTAGCAGGAGATGAGGTGAGAATGGAGGTTTGGAGGCTTGATCACGGAAAGCCAGCAAAGGCTTTTGAATTTTATCTTAAAGGCATCATTAAGTAAGGCAGGATTTTGAAACTATCTTTAGCTGGTCCATCTCCTGTCCAGGAAACCTGGGTGTTTATCAGGGTACCACTGAACCTGAGCTCACTGATTTGGTGATTATGCTTATCTTGACCCCCTAAACTTATAGATTTTCCCTCAGCAACAATGTACCATGAAAATGTGGCCGCACTATAAGCATAATGGCTTTCATGTCACTTTGTTCACTGATTTATCTACTTTTTTTTAAAATAATATACTTACCTTACATGGGCTCTTCATTTATATTTTGGTATAAAAATGAACCCAGCATTTTCTTGAAGAAGCCACCGGATCTGGTTGCACGTGCCCAGTGAATTCAATGCAATCAGTGCAGAAAGGACAGAACAGGGAAGGGGGACCTAAATCATAATATCCTCCCCACCTGAGCAGGGAATTGTTACCGGCTGATGGAAAACTTACAGACTATCAGAGCTTTGTAAACAACTTCCCAGCCCTTCCCGCTCCATCCAGCTCAAACCAATCCCACCAAGAACCTAAGCTTCAGCCAGTTGGAATGGCACAGCCAATGGCTCCCAGCTGCTCAGCATCTGAATCAAACCTGAGTCAGGTCAGGGCTCTTTCTACCCTCATCTCTGTGGCTCAAGCAGGTTATGTTAGGGCTTCTGGAAACCATAGCATCAGTGCGACCACTTTTCTAGTCTGTCAGCTTTACCTAACTGTTTTAGGAAAGGGGTAGTTAGAGGAGGAGGCGAGAGAAGAGTTAAATAATTTCAGAAATTAGTAGTATTGCACATTTTAATGTTCAAATGAGGACCTATTAGGGGCTTCCCTGGTGGCTCAGACAGTAGAGAGTCTGCCTGCAGTGTGGGAGACCCAGGTTCAATACCTGGGTCAGGAAGATCTCCTGGAGAAGGAAATGGCAACCCACTCAAGTATCCTTGCCTGGAAAATTCCATGGATGGAGGAGCCTGGCAGGCTACAGTCCATGGGGTCGCAAAGAGTTGGACACGACTGAGGAGTGCAAAATCTACTTAGGTTTTAAATCTGAAACACGAAATGTCACAGAAAAGTGCATTAGGTAGGTTTTTCCAGGCTTGTTACTCTGTCCCCTGGTACTGGTACTAGTTACTGAAGAAGTTTGAGATACAGTATCCTACCCCACTGTGATTGGAATTGAGTACTCATCTTCCTATTTTTTATTTATTTATTTTTAAACATCAAAAACCTTTTGTATTGGGGGTATAGCTAATTAACAATGTGATAGTTTCCGGTGAACAATGACGGGACTCAGCCACACACATACACGCATCCATTCTCCCCCGAACCCCACTCCCATCCAGGCTGGCACAGAACATTGAGCAGAGTCCCCTGTGCTACAGAACAGGTTTTTGTTGGTTATCCATTTTAAACATACCAGTGTGTTCATGATGTTCCCAAAGTCCTAAACTGTCCCTTCCCCCTCTTGCAACCATTCATCTTCCTATTTTTAAATGGAAGTGTTTTTGCTGGATGGAAACAAAAGGAAATTCCAAGGATACCCCCTGGACTCTAAAGAAAACTTTACGGGGACTTTCCTGGCAGCCCAGAGGTTAGGACTCCATGCTTTCACGGCCGGAGGCCCAGATTCGATCCCTGGTCTGGGAACTAAGATCCCTCAAGCCAAGCAGGGGCGGCCAAAAAAATAAAGAAAACATTGCAGCGTAGCCTATAGCAGTAGAAACTGAAATCATCCACGAGATGGACACGACTGAAGTGACTTAGCACATGTTTTTAATTGTCATGGAAGACAGTAATTTAACCATTTTTTCTTTCTTTCTTCCTCTTCTTCTCCTACTTGGACCTCAAGGGCTGAGTTGAAGTTGATCATGCTTTTCTGCTCTTGACTCATCCTCTTGGGTCTGTGCCAGGTCCTCTCTCAATTGAGTGATCAAGCACTTTTATCTCCATCCTCCCACTTCATCCCTCCTCCCACCACCCAGCACCTTCCCCAGGGGGTTTAAGATGAGTTTTTATTGTTGTTGTTGTACACCTCTTGCCAGATGTCTACCTCTAACCCATTACTTCTAAAGCAACCTAGAACCCCACCGAGTTTTCCTTATCCATTCTCCCAGTCATGAGCTAGAGATTGCCTGGAGAGAGAACTCAATCCAGTCCAGTAGAGTTTTATAGAAATTCAATTCTTTGTATTTCGTCAATGTGGAAAACAACCAAAACTTGTCCTACTATTATTAGACTCTTATGTGTACCCTGTCTGACCTTGACTTGGTGCAGGAAGGAAAGGAAAGAAGATGGGAATTGCTGAGTTTGTCTTTCTCTTCTCCCTTAACACCTTTGAGTGGTAGATCCATGCATTTTAAACAAACTGGCCATTCCATGGTAATCTTTCAAGGTCATTTCTCCAGGCTGAGTCCATTCAAAACCACTGCTCAAGACATAGATTATGTCTGGAGTACTGTTAATTCAGGGTCAAGGAACAGACATTGCAATAACCCACAGAGCTAGTTATATTAGCCAGGAGGAATGTACATTGTCAACCACTGTACAGAGATGCCTATCATAGCTGAAGCTTCTTGACATAATTCTCTTCCATGCTTTGTCCAGGGAGGAAAGTGTTGCAATAGTCAGGGTAACTGACAATTTAGTTTTTGAAATACGATATGGGAAATTCAGGATAAATAAGCAAGTGTCTTTTGGTCCACTGAATACTTACAGAGCTAAAAATATGAGAAACCAAAGGGGATAATGTTTTATAAATGATGAGAGGTATTTTAAGGAAGCAACAATATAATTTTAATGCATTTAATTTTTCAAACTATGCCACAGTCTCCGTGTGGTAGAGAATGGTTTTGGCCTTTAGAATGCAGTGTCCAAGTCTCCCATATGTTGGTTGTAATTGAATCAAAAGTTGAATGAGGTGGCCTTCCCTGGTGGTTCAGTGGTTAAGAATCCACCAGCTAATGCAGGAGACAGGGGTTCGATCCCTGGTCCAGGAAGATTCTATGTGCTTTGGGGTAAGTAAGCCCGTGTGCCACAGCTCCAGAGCTCAGGCTCTGGAGCCCTTGAGCAGCAGCTACTGAGCCCATGCTCCCTAGAGTCCATGCTCTGCAACAAGAGAAGCCTCCACAATGAGGAGCCCACACACCACAACTAGAGTAGCCCCTGCTCGCAGCAACTAGAGAAAGCCTGTATGCAGCAATGAAGACCCAGGACAGCCAAAAATTAAAGAAATCAATTAAAAAAAAGAAGTTGGAAGAGGCAATAAGGAGTGGGTGGAAAAGACAACTTAGCTTAATGTATTTTCTTTTATCCCAAACGCTGAGGCTGTGAGCTTGGTATCAAACAATGACAGACTAGGAGGGAGGGAGAAAAGAAAAAAGAAAGAAACAATAAAAGGTAGGAAGGAAGAAAGTCTATGTGAACTTTTGAAGTATAATCTTCTTCACATGATCCAAGTACCGAGCGCTTCCTTGTGGACGGATTCCCTAGGTCTGAGTATCAAGACTGTGTTGATGAGGGAACAAACCCTGAAACATGGATGAACAAGAAAACCTCAATTAAGAAAAACATACATGGGCTTCCCTGATGGCTCAGAGGTAAAGAATCCTCCCACCAGTGCAGGAGACATAGGTTCGATCCCTGGGCCTGGAAGATCCCACATGCCTCGGAGCAACTAAGCCTGTGCGCCACTGCTACTGAATCTGTGCTCTAGAGCCCAGAAGCCACAACTACGGAAGCCTGTGTGGCCTAGAGCCCATGTTCTGCAACAAGAGAAGCCACTGCACCAAAACTACACTCACTGCAACTAGAGAAAAGCCCGTGCAGCACTGAAGACCCAGAGCAGCCAAAAATAAATGAATAAATAAGAAAAATAGGCTCTGCATTCAAAGCCATGTGATGCTCAGCAAATTTTTTTTTTTTTTTCTAAGTCGTATTTTTTTTCTCATTGGTATAATCGGTTGGACAACTATCTTACAGGGGACTGTGCAGACCAAGTGGATACTCTGGGAAATTTTTAAGTGTTATACAAGTGTGAGGGATTCTCCCAGGTTCAAAAGGAGATATACCTTCAAGGAAGTTAACTGAATGGATTAGGGAGATGAAGCACCTATTTGGTCAGTACTCCTTTATGATAAATCACGATGTCTACGTGATTTCGGAGAACACTGCCTGGTGGACTGGAGTTTGTGCTCCAGAGACTGCATTCGTTCCACCTACCACCTCTCACTCCATCTTGGCTATTGTTGTTTAGTCGCTAAGTCTTGTCTGACTCTTTGCAACCCCAAGGACTGTAGTCTGTCAGGCTCCGCTGTCTATGGGATTTCTCAGGCAAGAATACTGGCGTGGGTTGCCATTTCTGTCTCCAGGGATCAAACCAGCATCTCCTGCATTGGCAGGCAGTTTCTTTACCACTGAGCCATCTGGGAAAGACCTTCCTGAGTTATATCCTTTTAAAATTAATTGATGACCTGGTGAGTATAATGCTTATCTGAGTTCTGTGAGCCACTCTAGCAAATTACTCCAACCCCGGGAGGAGGCTGACAACCTGGATTGTGACTGGCGTCTGAACAGGGGTGGAGGGTGGGGGACAATCTTGCAGGATGGAGCCTGTTCCTGTGGATCCGATGCTGTCTCCCAGTAGAGCTGAGTTGAATTACAGGACACTCAGCTGGTGTCTGAGAGTTGCTTGTTGGTGTCAGGAAACCCCCAAACTCCCTATACTGGACTTGAGTGCAGAACCTTCTAGCTGTTTACAAACAACCACATTCCTTTAGGATAAGAAATATATCCTATGCTACTTGTGTCCCTGCTCCATTCTTCCTGTTAAGACTGTTTCCTTAACAATTGTCCCAAGGTATTGCTTATTTCTTTACTTGACTTTTAAAGTAGATTTTACTTCTGATTATAAAAAAAAGTATATGCTTGCTTTTGGAAATTTAGAAATAGGAAAGTAAAAAAAAAGAAAATGAAAAGCTTCCAGAGTAATAACCTCCCAGCCATGCATCTGATAACATTGTGGTTCATGCTGTCTGCCTGTTGGTCGGGGTGATGCAGATGTGTTGTGGTTGACACTACAGGTTGTCCAAAGACAGCCATTTCTCCCCATTTTCATTGATTTTGGAACCTAGTTGTGTTCAGCTTTTTCAGAGCCACATGCTTGAGGGAGGCTGGCTGGAGTCACTCTCAGGTCTCCTGTTGCTGGGCCAACGAAGCCTTAAGATGAGAGGAGATGGCAGGAGATGCATGGGGGCTTGGAAAATGGAAGCACGGGAGGCATGCCCTTTCGGCACTGACCTGGGCACTCTCTGCATCTTTGGATCATCAGGGAAGACAATGCCAGCCCTGCCAATGGCAGAGCGGAGGAAGGAAGGACACCTCCCTTCTTGATGGGCCACCGAATTCACGGGCCCCTGAATGACATTGCTGCACTTCCTGCTTTGTGAGATAACAAGTGGCTGCCTTGTTTAAGTCCCTTTCAGTCGTGCTTCTGTTACTCACAGCCGAGGCAATCCTATTCATCACGCACTCACTCTCTCAATAGTGTATTGTGCGCGCTTTCCTTGTCGTAAAACAGTCTTCAAAAGCAGACACTGCAAAACTGGGATGACTGGTTGGCTTCTTTTTCACAGGACTTTGAGCTTTTTGAGTGCAAACATCAGAGATTTTGTTTTTTGTTTTGTGAGATTTTTGGTTTTTGCCCTCATGCACGCATGCTAACTCACTTCAGTCGTGTCTGACTCTTTGAGAGCCCATGGACTGTAGGTGGCCAGGCTCCTCTGTCCCTGGGATTCTCCAGGAAAGAATCCTGGAGTGGATTGCCATTTCCTACTCCATTTGCCCTCATACTCAGACCCTAGTACAATATCTGGAACATTGCAGCCACTGAAATGGGTGAAATTGGTGGAATGAGGAAACTGATGACCAAAAACCCACCAGGCTATAGGTGACAATTATCGAGCATGAACACATAGCACTCAGTCATTCTATAGAAAGCTGGGCTTACCAAAGTCACCCTGAGCCTGTGTTTGCTGAAGGTAAATCTTAGCGAAAAACTATAACATTTTAACGTGAAACTGACGATTGGGGTCAAAACTGAAAATGGAATATTTAGCAACATTAAAAGAAGAGAAAAAGGTTGTGGTGTAACCCCGGGTTGGATAGCACTCATCCGTATGCCCATGCCTCATCGAGAAAAGAATTCTTCACAAAGCTGTGTCTAAGAATTCATTTTTTTAAAAAAATATAAGGGTGCTGACTACTAGTTTGGATGAATGTGGAAGGGCCCCCTAATAACCCTTCTCCTCGCCCTTTGTTCTTTTTCTCTCAGAGCAGCAATGTGACCTTCCCAGTGACCTCTTACTCCATGCGTGTTTTCCCTGTAAGACTGACTACACATTCTGTGAAGTCAGGGAGCACATTTGCCCTCAACCCCTGAACTCAGCACTTCACATTTTCCCCACAATTTGTTGAATGATGGCTAAAAAGTGAGGTGGAAAGTCAGGATCACACAGAAATCCAAGTTGTCCATGAACTGATTCTGTAATGAAGACTATAGATGGAGAAACAGGAGTTGAAGGGATGCTGGGAGAAAAGAGGGGGACTTCGAAGACTCTTGAGAGTCCCTTGGACTGCAAGGAGATCCAACCAGTCCTTTCTGAGGGAGATCAGCCCTGGGATTTCTTTGGAAGGAATGATGCTGAAGCTGAAACTCCAGTACTTTGGCCACCTCATGCGAAGAGTTGACTCATTGGAAAAGACTCTGATGCTGGGAGGGATTGGGGGCAGGAGGAGAAGGGGACAACAGAGGATGAGATGGCTGGATGGCATCACTGACTCGATGAACGTGAGTCTGAGTAAACTCCGGGAGTTGGTGATGGACAGGGAGGCCTGGTGTGCTGCGATTCATGGGGTCGCAAAGAGTCGGACACGACTGAGTGACTGATCTGATCTGATCTGATCTAGGCAAAGAAAGAATCCCACTTTCACCCCCACCCACTCAGCTGTTCTAATGAAATGCACGAATATGAGATATGCACCAGGGGGCAGCTCTGAGCTGTGGTGAAGGCCAACTTGTTGAACAGTATGATCCTTGGTAACGTTACTTTTTAATAATATGTTAATACGCAGGTGGTTGCAAATACACCTTCTTTTATTATAAGGCAGTGGAACAGCCAAATCTTTCTTTAATAGTATCATCGCGCATTCCAGAAAGCACATTTAATCTATGTTAAATAGGAACAAAATACGCATTTAGGGTTCCTCATTTGCTTTCTGTGGTTCATCATAGGAGAAATAAATTAGTTCCAGAAAGGAACCAAGAAGTTCATGGATTTTTTTCAGGCAATCAGTTACCAAGGCTTGACCTGAACTTCTGTACTGAGCGTGGGCTAATGACAGGGCAGTGAACTGTAATTAAAAAAAAAAAAAAGGATTCTAGTCCAGGTTTTCTCTCTAACTAGCTGTGTGGCTTTGAGTAAGGCATCTAGCATTTCTGGGGCATATTTTTCTTATTTGCAAAATAAAAGGACTCACTAGGGCCAAGAATTCTCAATCCAATAAAACTGTGGGTTGCAAGCTATCTAAATTCTCTACCAAGACCACAGAAGTAAGGAGAAAGAGGTGAGGAAGGGAAGAGGAACCAAGTCATGACGAGCTACGGGGAAGGGCAGAGGAGGTGAGCGGGCTCGGGCTGAGAAAGCTGTGCACTTGGGGAAAACCTTGGACCAAGGTCTCTTCAAGCTCTCCTTCTGATGTTCTACTACTTCCTACTTTATACTTTCACTTAAATCTCTGCCAGAGACTCAACGGCCTCACATCAAAGCCACCGTCTTCTCCCATAAACCATCTGTCATTCCCATCATCTTTGCTTGGCGATATCTCTGTAAGTTCCCTACTCCTCACCTAGACCCAAATCCAGGCATCCTTGCCAGCTACTAATCCTAGAACTAAAGTCTGGTGAGGGAGGGCATGCAGTTAACAAATACATGATGGTGGTGGTGGTGGTTTAGTTGCTGAGCCGTGCCCCACTCTGCAACCCCATGGACTGTAGCCCGCCAGGCTCCTCTGTCCATGGGATTTCCCAGGCAAGAACACTGCAGTGGGTTGCCATTTCCTTCTCCAAACAAATACACAGGCCATTATAAAGGGTCATATAAGTTTTATTAAAAAAAGATTCTTAATTGAAAACAATGCCAGCATGTGTGTGTGTGTCTGTGTGTGCGTGTGCACACACAAGTGTGCCTGTGAGAGAGAGGTACCAACTTTGGATGGCTAGGAGAGATTTTTCTGAGAAGATGACATTTAATATGAGACCTGAAGCAGCTGGACAAGGGCTGCATGGGCCCTGGGGCTAGAGAGGGGATGCACAAGGAGCATTCAGAGTCAAAAGAAAACCTGGGTGATATGGGGCAGTGAGTGAGCAAGAAAGGGGTGAGAAGTAGGTGGAAGAGGCCCACAGAACCCTCCAGGCCAACCAGGGACAGCTTTGTTCTAAAGGACATGGCAGGTCATCTTTCATTTAATCCTCTTATTCATTGTCTATGTCCAATCAGTCATCAAGTCTGATTAATCTTTGTTTTTTTTTTTACATTTTTCCTACCTCTTACATTCTTACACATTTAATCCTAGACCTGATTTTGATTGTAAATCTCTATGAGACCTCTCCATGAAGTTTCTTTTGAAGAGTGGAAATAAATCTTCATATATATTTTTTGAACAGCTTTATCACACTCTGATTCAAAGTTTATTTTTAGCAAATACTCTTCAGTCGACCAGTAATGTTTTCTTGGTTAAGTGTGAATGCACCCGTTTTACATACATACACACACACACACACACACATATTCACAGACCTGGTTTGAATCCTAATTCCCCATGTAGCATCTCCTTGCAAATTTCTTTCAAAGAGTGGAAATAAATCTTCATATGAGCAACACACGTTCTGTGAACAACTTCATTACAGATCAACCAAATTTCTTCAAACATGCCAAAGGCACTAAGAAGGGCAACTTAAAAGTTCTAAGGGAAGCAGTTTGCATTTGGGGAAAAAAAATCATAAAAAAGTATCGGAGTGATTTCTTAAGTGGTAAAATCTCCCTTTTTGCCCTTTTTCTTGAGTTTTAAAAATAGCCTAAATGGAATCTTACTCAACTTTCTACAAGAAAACATACCTTTAGGCTGAGAGACAGCATGAGAAATTTCATCCTAAAGAATTATTTTTTTTTTTGGAGGGGGGAGGGAAAGGGTGAAGTTATAAGAGCCTCAAGATAGAGGCTTCTAATTAAATTGCCCTCTCAACCAGAACTGCAGAGTATACGCTATAATCACCACAATTCAGTTTAAATCTGGGACAGAATGATAATTTTGTTAGTTCAGAGGTTTTTTAAAACTATGGTTCATAACTGCTGGAGAGTTTCCGATGACTTTCCAAGGTTCTGCGAGGCATGTGTATTTGCTGGGGGACCAGGGGACTTGCAGCAAACGAATAAATAAGGTAGATTTCACAGTCTCAGGAAGTTTAAGTAGGTCTCAGATGAGATGAGATCAGGAAGATGATCGGGAAGTGCTGTCCTTGTCTTTCTGGCTTTGCAGATGACAACAAATCCACATTATTAGTGAGGAAGTTTTGAGTCCTTTTCCTACTAATGGTGATGGATTTGCCCTTATTCACCTGCATCCTTCATCCCAGTTCATCTTCAGTGTGGGCTTGGGAAGTAAAAGCTGATTACTGGAGAGGTAAAGGGGAAAAGGATAAGGTAGGTTCAACCCACAACACTGGCCTCAGCCTTTCAGGTGAACCCACTGAGCTGACCAGTCACCAGCAAAAAATATCATACATTCAACTATCTTAATTGATTGTAACTAGATGAAGGGGCAACTGAGGCAGAAAAGGTGCACAGGATCAAAACGCTTACATTCCTGGCAAGCAGACATTAATGGATAGACATACAAGTGATAGGACTTCCCTGGTGGCTCAGTGTGTAAAGAATTCATCTGCAATACAGGATCCCCTGTAGAAGGAAATGGCAACCCACTCCAGTATTCTTGCTGGAGAATTCCATGGACAGAGGAGCCTGGCAGGCTACAGCTCATGGGTTGCAAAGAGTCTGTCACAAATGAGCGACTAAACTTTCAGTTCAGTTCAGTAGCTCAGTCATGTCCGACTCTTTGCAACCCCATGGACTGCAGCACGCCAGGCCTCCCTGTCCATCACCAACTCCTGGAGCTTGCTCAAATTCATGTTCACAGAGTCGGTGATGCCATCCAACCATCTCATTCTCTGTCTTCCCCTTCTCCTCCTGCCTTCAATCTTTCCCAGCATCAGGGTCTTTTCCAATGAGTCAGTTCTTCCCATCAGGTAGCCAAAGTATTGGAGTTTCAGCTTCAGCATCAGTCCTTCCAATGAATATTCAGGACTGATTTCCTTGAGGATTGACTGGTTTGATCTCCTTGCAGTCCAAGGGACTCTCAAGAGTCTTCTCCAACACCACAGTTCAAAAGCATCAAATCTTCAGCACTCAGCTTCCTTTATAGTCCAACTCTCACATCCATACATGACTACTGGAAAAACCATAGCTTTGCCTAGACAGACCTTTGTTGGCAAAGTAATGTCTCTGCTTTTTAATAAGCTGTCTAGGTTGGTCATGGAGAAGGCAATGGCACCCCACTCCAGTACTCTTGCCTGGAAAATCCCATGGACGGAGGAGCCTGGTGGGCTGCAGTCCATGGGGTCGCTAAGGGTCGGAAATGACTGAGCGGCTTCACTTTCACTTTTCACTTTCATGCATTGGAGAAGGAAATGGCAACCCACTCCAGTGTTCTTGCCTGGAGAATCCCACGGACGGGGGAGCCTGGTGGGCTGCCGTCTATAGGGTCGCACAGAGTTGGACATGACTGAAGCGACTTGGCAGCAGCAGGTTGGTCATATCTTTTCTTCCAAGAAGCAAGCGTCTTTTAATTGCATGGCTGCAGTCACCACCTGCAGTGATTTTGGAGCCCAAGAAAATAAAGTCTTTCACTGTTTTCATTGTTTCCCCATCTATTTGCCATGAAGTGATGGGACCAGATGCCATGATCTCAGTTTTCTGAATGTTGAGTTTTAAGCCAACTTTTTCACTCTCCTCTTTCACTTTCATCAAGAGGCTCTTTAGTTCTTCTTCACTTTCTGCCATAAGGGTGGTGTCATCTGCGTTTCTGAGGTTACTGATATTTCTCCCGGCAATCTTGATTCCATCTTGTGCTTCATCCAGTCCGGCATTTCTCATGATGTACTCTGCATATAAGTTAAATAAGCAGGGTGACAATATACAGCCATGATGTACTCCTTTCCCAATTTCGAACCAGTCTCTTGTTCCATGTCTGATTCTAACTGTTGCTTCTTAACCTGCATAGATTTCTCAGGAGGCAAGTAAGGTGGTCTGGTATTCCTATCTCTTGAAGAATTTTCCACAGTTTGTTGTGATCCACACAATCAAACGCTCTGGCATAATCAATAAAGCAGAAGTAGATGTTCTCCTGGAACTCTCTCGCTTTTTCAATGATCCAATGGATGTTGGCAATTTGATCTCTGGTTCCTCTGCCTTTTCTAAATGCAGCTTGAACATCTGGAAGTTCACAGTTCACGAACTGTTGAAGCCTGGCTTGGAGAATTTTGAGCATTATTTTGCTAGCGTGCAAGATGAGTGCAATTGTGCAGTAGTTTGAACATTGTTTGGTATTGCCTTTCTTTGGGATTGGAATGAAAACTGCCCTTTTCCAGTCCTGTGGCCACTGCTGAGTTTTCCAAATTTGCTGGCACATTGAGTGCAGCACGTTCACTTACCAATAATAAAGGGCACCAAACAGTGCCCACAGTCACCGTTTTTCACAGCTATAGACTCGGTTTAAAAAAATGCCTGTTTGCTTAAGAATGCCCTTGATGAGGCAATAAAAGTCATTAGTTGTATTAAATTTTGACCCTTGAGTACAAATCTTTCTACTATTACAAGTAATATGTTAATTAAAACTAGTAAGAACTATGATAGAAATCTCAAGGTTTCCTGAGAGAACAGAACGTGGGGACTGAGTCTAGCTGAGCAGTGTAGCTGGGCCCAAGGAAACCTGTCTTTTGAAAGAGTAATTTAAACAGACATCTCAAGGATGAGGAGGAAAGTTGACCAGGGGAAGTGTCGTGCGATTAGCGTTCCAATCAGAGGAAACAGCATGGTGTGGGCAAAGTTCCTGGGGTGAGGAAGAGCTTGACCCTTCCAACGAAGCAAAATGAGCCCATGGTGTCTAAGAGCTGTGGTGCCCAAAGGGTGGCCCATGGGGTTCCTGAGAAGCATCAGGAAGTCGGCAAGGTCAAAACTGTGTTCCTCATGACACTGAGATATTTGCTATTTGCTTTCTTTCACTGTGTTGACATTTACAGGAATGATGCAAAAGCAAATTGCTTTTGCAAATTGCTGGTGCCTTACCAGTTACAGGCCTTCCCTGGTGGCCCAGATGGTAAAGAATCTGCCTGCAATGCAGGAGACCCAGGTTCGATCCCTGGGTTGGGAAGATAATGTGGAGAAGGGAATGGCTACCCATTCCAGTATTCTTGCCTGGAGAATCCCATGGACAGAGGAGCCTGGTGGGTTACAGTCCATGAGTTTGCAAAGAGTCAGACACAACTGAGGGACTAACACTTTCCCTTTCCAATAATAAAGGACAGCAAACAGTATCCACAATCACTGCGTTTCACTGTCACACATTCGGTTTAAAAAAACGCCTGTTTGCTTAAGAATGTCCTTGGTGTGGCAATAAAAATCATTAGCTGTATTAAATCTTGACCCTTGAATACAAATCTTTTTATTATTCTGTGTTGTCAACTGGAAAGGGCACAGAGAGCAGTCTTGCTGAGGACGCTAGTATGAAGGCCATCTCAAGACAAAGCATCTGTGCAATCGAGCTGTTAGATGCACTTGCGACTTTTTCAAGGAAAAGCATTTTCACTTGAAAAAACAACTGGCAGGCCAACCATGGTGTGCAAAGACGTGGGAACCGGCAGCCACTTGCTTAAAAGTGGATGAAGGATGCCTGTCACTTCACAGAAAGCAACATACGTACTTGTTGCCAGTGATGAAATTCAAGCTTTCATGTGAAAATTGTAGAATTTTGGAAGACTCCTATGTGCTACCATGATCTTGATATCTTCCCAATACTTGCAGTTGCTTTCTTTTCTTATTGTTTTCTTTCTAGTTTTCGGCTGTGTTGTGGCATGTGGGATCTTAGTTCCTCCACCAAGGAGGGAACCCTTGCTCCTGGAAGTGGAAGCGTGAAGTCCCAACCACTGAGAATTCCCCATAAATACTTTCTGATAAGATGGATGGTGATAATATTCCAGGTAGGTCTCAGACAATATAATCTTTAATTCTTCCTCAGATTTATCAAAACCTCCTCTGTGGAAAACTGTATTATGTTTATAAACACAGATACAAAAATTCTAATTAGAATAGAAGCAAACACTATTTCAATAAGTCAGTTAGCATTTACTCCAGGAATGGAAAAAGTATTTTAATATCACAAAATTGGTTAACATCTTTCCTTAAAAAATGAAAGGAAAATTTAATATAACTTTCTCAACATATACTTAAGAGGCATTTGATTCAACATAGAAGATATTCCTAATAAAATTCTAACTAAAATATGATTACAGGAAACTGCTTAACTATAATAAAAAATATCTCCAAAAAACTCTCCTCCAAATATCTTAATGGCAACATTAAAATTATTTCATTTAAAATCAAGATCTAGACAGGAAAGTCTGTTATGACAGTTTGTCTTGGGAGACCTAGTGAATGAAATTTTTAAAAATGAATTACAAGTAAATACTTGAAAGGAAATGAATACCAGATATTTTTACTGACAATATGAATTTCCAACAGATCCTATTTTTTAAAGCACTAAAATTAATAAGAGAATTTAAGAAAAGGAGTATATTAAATAAATACACGCAAAATATTAGCTTTTATTTATTCTAACAATAAACATGTAGAAATGGAAAAGGGAAAATATTTTATTCATTAAACAGTAAGTAAAAATATCAAGGAATACAGTTAATAATAAAAGTACTAATCTTGTTAAGGGTTATAAAATAAAGCTGAACAAATGGAAATATATATTGCCTTTTTAATGAGAAGGTGAAATATCACAAAATTATTAATTCTCCCCCATGTATATAATGTCATTATCATTACAGTTGCTGGCTTTTTTTGTTTGTTTGTTTGAGTTGAGGAAGAGAAAGGATAAATAGTTTTAAACTTTATATGAAAGAATAAATGTTCAAGTATATAAAAAAAACCAGTAACAAGGGAATTGCCTTACCAGGCATCAGAGTATATTATTAAGTTATTATGAAATAAACATGGTATTGGTGTGAAATGAGACCTAGTTCAGCGGAAAAGAAAATCCAGAAATAATCTTGTATATGAGAATTTAATATATATTATACATCAAATATGGTAGCTCAATTTATTGGGAAAATAAATTATTTTTAAAAGGATACCACTATAACTGCTATCAGAAATAAAATAAATTCTTACTTTATACCATATACTAATATATATTCCCCAGAGATTAATCTTCATAGTAAACAGCAAAACAGAACAAAATATTGCCTTAATATCTAGGAGGCTTTGTGTGCAGTCTAGGGAGAAGGAAACTGTAACAAAATTGGAAAACCAAGAGACCATAAAAGAAAAGATATATCTGACCACATTAAAAATGTTTATGGTAAAAGACATAAACAAACTCAAAACTCAAATGATTGATTTGTGAAAAAAATACTTGTAATGACAAATCAATTTATATTTTTATTAGTTCATATAGTATAGAAACTAATTGTGTGGAAATTAATGACAGAAATTATACAAGGGTTAATTTAATTTATATAACATGGAAATATTTTATAAGTTGGCAACTCAATAGAAAACTGATCAAAAAATATGAAAAAGCAATTTATAGAAAGCACAAATCCAGATAGGTAACAAACATACAAAAAGCTGCTTGAATTTACCATATTTGTGTATGGTGTTCAGTTGTGTTCGACTATCTGCGACCCCATGGACATTAGTCCCCCAGACTCCTCGGTCCATGGGATTTTCCAGGCAAGAATACTGGAGTGCATTGCCATTTTCTTCTCCAGGGGATCTCCCTGACCCAAGAATCGAACCTGAGTCTCCTACAGTGCAAGTGGATTCTTTACTGCTGAGTCACCAGGGAAGCTAATGATATGTCTAAAGTTGTGCACTTGTGTATTTAAAATTTATATTCATAGAGGACTATAAAAGAAAATTCTGGCCTTTTTGTACATATTGATGTTTTAAATTTGATCACTGGATTGAACTAGACCTTTGGAACTATATATTTGAACTACATCATACTGGTCTTCTTTATTTTCACTTGAAAATAAAGTAAATTGAACTTTCAGTTCAGTTCAGTCGCTCAGTTGTGTCCGACTCTTTGAGACCCCATGAATCACAGCACGCCAGGCCTCCCTGTCCATCACCAACCCCCGGAGTTCACGCAGACTCACGTCCATCGAGTCAGTGATGCCATCCAGCCATCTCATCCTCTGGCGTCCCCTTCTCCTCCTGCCCCCAATCCCTCCCAGCATCAGAGTCTTTTCCAATGAGTCAACCCTTCGCATGAGGTGGCCAAAGTACTGGAGTTTCAGCTTTAGCATCATTCCTTCCAAAGAAATCCCAGGGCTGATCTCCTTCAGAATGGACTGGTGGGATCTCCTTGCAGTCCAAGGGACTCTCAAGAGGCTTCTCCAACACCCCACAGTTCAAAAGCATCAATTCTTCGGCACTCAGCCTTCTTCATCGTCCAACTCTCACATCCATACATGACCACAGGAAAAACCATAGCCTTGACTAGACGGACCTTTGTTGGCAAAGTAATGTCTCTGCTTTTGAATATGCTATCTAGGTTGGTCATAACTTTCCTTCCAAGGAGTAAGCGTCTTTTAATTTCATGGCTGCAATCACCATCTGGAGTGATTTTGGAGCCCAGAAAAAAAAGTCTGACACTGTTTCCACTGTTTCCCCATCTATTTCCCATGAGATGATGGGACCGGATGCCATGGTCTTCGTTTTCTGAATGTTGAGCTTTAAGCCCACTTTTTCACTCTCCACCTTCACTTTCATCAAGAGGCTTTTTAGTTCCTCTTCACTTTCTGCCATAAGGGTGGTGTCATCTGCATATCTGCGCTTATTGATATTTCTCCCACCAATCTTGATTCCAGCTTGTGTTTCTTCCAGTCCAGCGTTTCTCATGATGTACTCTGCATACGAGTTAAATAAGCAGGGTGACAATATACAGCCTTGACGTACTCCTTTTCCTATTTGGAACCAGTCTGTTGTTCCATGTTCAGTTCTAACTGTTGCTTCCTGACCTGCATATAGATTTCTCAAGAGACAGGTCAGGTGGTCCTCTCTATTTTACAGGGAAGAAAATAAAGCTTGCCCAAATGAACACAGGGAAGAAGTTGCAACATGAGTTTGAACCCAGGCAGACTAACTCCACAAGCCACACACACAGTTCTCAGCATTTGTTAAATGTTTTCTGAGAGTTTAGCAGAAGTGACTGAGGCACACATCTTGGGGAACAATTTAAAGAGATGCTGAGAAATTCAGAAAGCAGGAGAAATAATATTTCAAAAATAATTCACACTGAACAAAAATATCAAAATTTTCTGTAAAGACAGGACCCCACCCTGCACTTGCCTCTCACAGCTCTGCTCACCTCACCCTAATCCCAGTTCCATGGGATCTTGCCTTTATTGAAAAATTTGATACTTTGCTTTATTCTTACAGTAATTTGGGCCAATTACATTAATATTGCTTTCAGTTCAGTTCATTCGCTAAGTCGTGTCCAACTCTTTGCGACCCCATGGACTGCAGCACGCCAGGCCTCCCTGTCCATCACTAACTGTGGAGTTTACTCAAACTCATGTCCATTGAGTCAGAGATGCCATCCAACTATCTCATCCTCTGTTGTCCCCTTCTCCTGCCTTCAATCTTTCCCAGCATCAGGGTCTTTTCAAATGAGTCAGTTCTTCTCATCAGGTGGCCAAAGTATTGAAGCTTCAGCATCAGTCCTTCCAATGAATATTCAGGACTGATTCCCTTAGGGATTGACTGGTTGGATCTCCTTGCAGTCCAAGGGACTCTCAAGAGTCTTCTCCAAAACCACAGTTCAAAAGCATCAAATCTTCAGCACTCAGCTTCCTTTATAGTCCAACTCACATCCATACATGACTACTGGAAAAACCATAGCTTTGCCTAGACGGACTTCCGTTGGCAAAGTAATGTCTCTGCTTTTTAATAAGCTGTCTAGGTTGACCATAACTTTTCTTCCAAGAAGCAAGTATCTTTTAATTTCATGGCTGCAGTCACCATCTGGAGTGATTTGGGAGCCCCCAAAATTAAAGTCTGACACTGTTTCCGCTGTTTCCCCATCTATTTGCCATGAAGTGATGAGACCAGATGCCATGATCTTAGTTTCCTGAATGTTGAGCTTTAAGCCAAATTTTTCACTCTTCCTCTTTCACTTTCATTAAGAGGCTCTTTAGTTCTTCTTCACTTTCTGCCATAAGGGTGGTGTCATCTGCATATCTGAGGTTACTGATATTTCTCCAGGCAGTCTTGATTCCACCTTGTGCTTCCTTCAGCCCAGCGTTTCTCATGATGTACTCTGCATATAAATATGCAGGGTGACAATATACAGCCTTGATGTACTTCTTTCCCAATTGAGACTTGTTCCATGCACAGTTCTAAAGGTTGCTTCCTAACGTGCATACAGATTTCCCAAGAGGCACGTCAGATGGTCTGGTATTCCTATCTCTTGAAGAATTTTCCAGAGTTTGTTGTGGTCCAGACAGTCAAAGGTTTTGTCATAGTCAATAAAGCAGAAGTTGATGTTTTTCTAGAACTCTCTTGCTTTTTCAATGATCCAGCGGATGTTGGGAATTTGACTCTGGTTCCTCTGCCTTTTTTAAATCCAGCTTGAACATCTGGAAGTTCAGGGTTCATGTACTACTGAAGCCTGGCTTGGAGAATTTTAAGCATTACTTTACTGGCGTGTGAGATGAGTGCAACTGTGTGGTAGTTTGAGCATTCTTTTTTTTTTTTAGTTTGAGCATTCTTTGGCATTGCCTTTCTTTGGG
Source organism: Bos taurus (assembly GCF_002263795.3). Taxonomy (NCBI): domain Eukaryota; kingdom Metazoa; phylum Chordata; class Mammalia; order Artiodactyla; family Bovidae; genus Bos; species Bos taurus. The sequence continues at coordinate 30,252,962 of NC_037351.1, read as the reverse complement.
ATTGGAATGAAAATTGACCTTTTCCAGTCCTGTGGCCACTGCTGAGTTTTCCAAATTTGCTGGCATATTGAGTGCAGCACTTTCACAGCATCATCTTTCAGGATTTGAAATAGCTCCACTGGAATTCCATCACCTATACTAGCTTTGTTCATAGTGATGCTTCCTAAGGCCCACTTGACTTTGCATTCCCGGATGTCTGGCTCTAGGTTGGTGATCACACCATCATGATTATCTCGGTCGTGAAGATCTTTTTTGTACAGTTCTTCTGTGTATTCTTGCCACCTCAATATCTTCTATTTCTGTTAGGTCCATACCATTTCTGTCCTTTATTGTGTCCCATTTTTGCATGAAATATTCCCTTGGTATTTCTAATTTTCTTGAAGATATCTCTAGGCTTTCCCATTCTATTGTTTTCCTCTATTTCTTTGCATTGATCCCGGAGGAAGATGAGTCTTAACAATCTTATCTCTCCTTGCTGTTCTTTGGAACTCTGCATTCAAATGGGTATGTCTTTCCTTTTCTCCTTTGCTTTTCATTTCTCTTCTGTTCACAGCTATTTGTAAGGCCTCGTCACACAACCATTTTGTCTTTTTGCATTTCTTTTTCTTGGAGATGGTCTTGATCCCTGCCTCTTGTACAATGTCACGAACCTCTGTCTGTAGTTCTTCAGGCACTCTTTCAGATCTAATCCCTTGAATCTATTTGTCACTTCCACTGTATAATCATAAGGGATTTGATTTAGGTCATACCTGAATGGTCTAGTGGTTTTCCCCTACTTTCTTCAATTTAAGTCTGAATTTGGCAATAAGGAGTTCATGGTCTTGGCCACAGTCAGCTCCTGGTCTTGTTTTTGCTGACTGTATAGAACTTTTCCATCTTTAGCTACAAAGAATATAATCAACCTGATTGACCATCTGGTGATGTCCAGATGTAGAGTCTTCTCTTGTAATATTGCATTAGGATATTATTTATCTTGATTATTAGGGTTTTTAAAAAATATTTATTTATTTGGTTGCTCTGGGTCTTAGCTGCAGCATGCAGAATCTTGAGTTGCAGTATTTGAGATCTAGTTCCCTGACCAGGGATCGAACCTAGGCCTCCTGCATTGGGAGGGCAGAGCCTTAGCCACTGGACCACCAGGGAAATCTCAGCTATTGAGGGTTTTCTTGGTACTTGTTTATTATTTTTTAAAACTTTTAAAATATTTATTTATTATTTTTTCAATTTTTAATTTTGGGTTTCCCTGGTGGCTCAGACGGCAAAGAATCTGCCTGCAATGCAGGAGACCTGGGTCAATCCCTGGGTCGGGAAGATCCCCTGGAGAAGGGAATAGCAACCCACTCCAGTATTCTTGCCTAGAGAATACTTGCCTGTCAGGCTTCTCTGTCCATGGGGTTGCAAAGAGTTGGACACGACTGAGCGATTATATTGGAGTAGAGTTGACTTACAATGTTGTGTTATTTCTGGTGTCTGAATGGTTCTTGGTGACTCCTTAAATGTTACACCGGAGCTAAGTGTCTCAATCAGTCATGCTGCCCCCTGTCTGCATATGTATCTTTTAAGCTGGAGCAGCACTTTCCTAACTTGTTCAAAACCATATTTGGACTCCGGTCGGTCTGGGGTGGGGCAAAAGAGGCTGAATTTTTAATGAGCTCCCAGGTGATGCCTGTGTTACTGGTACGTGGCTCTTAACCTGCTGGGTATAAGGAGATGTCCGTCAGGGCATGTGATGAGTGGGTCAGAAGACGAAAATGCACCAGAACAATGAGAGTTGGACCATAAAAAGAAGGCTGAGCACCAAAGAATTGATGCTTTTGAACTGTGGTGCTGGAGAAGACTCATGGCAGTCGCTTGGAGAGCAAGATCAAACCAATCAATCCTAAAGGAAATCAACTATAAATATTCATTGACTGATGCTGAAGCTGAAGCTCCATTACCTTGGCCACCTGATGTGAAGAGCTGACTCATTGGAAAAGACCCTGATGCTAGGAAAGACTGACGGTAGGAGAAGGAGGCGACAGAGGATGAGACGGTTGAATGGCATCATTGATTCAATGGACACGAGTTTGAGCAAATTCCAGGAGACGGTGAAGGACAGGGAACCCCGGTATGCTGCAGTCCATGGGGTCACAAAGAGTCCAACACGACTGAGAGAATGAACAACAGTAAATGAAAGGGCAGCACACATTGGCATCGTTGTGAAGACTTCAATCCTCACGACAGCCCTGTAAAGTAGATTCTGTTATGTTGACACCCACCAGCCAAAGACCACCACAAACATACTGCTAGTTGCAGAAAGATTTATTCAGCTTGCTGCAGGCTGGACACACCCCCAGGGAACGGACAAGGGAGTTGGAGGGGTTTATTATGGGATTTGGTCTTAAGCTCGAGGAGTCTCGGGAGGGTTCAGGGCTGGGGGGCCAGTTCTGGCGTGGGTGCCCTCCAGGCACAGGGCAGCTTGATGACTGGGCTCCTTATAGGGTTTTTTTTCAGCCCAGGAAGATGGAGGGTTAACTTGGGTAGAACTACCATTAGAGAGAAGCCGTTGGTCAGAAGTGGTGGATGTTAATTCTGTTTGTGGCTGCAGAGTGTCCTTCTCTCTGTGTCACAAATGACCTTGTTGCTGGTTTATTCCGAAATAGCCATGGAGTGACCTGTCATGACTATTGTGTCTCTTCTGAGTGATGTTTATGTTTCTTTAGGAACATTGCAGCTACTGCTGTCCAGACCTATCTGAGCTGGGTCAGTGACTCAGGCTCCAAGCCACAGAGGGCACTTCACATGCCGGCAACCTCCTTGAGATTTTCTGAGTCCCCCACGGTGCCTGACACCAGCCAGGGCTGCAGTGCCATCACGCTGGGCTGCCCTAAGCCTGGCCTGGTACTCATGTCTCTCTCCTTCAGAGGACTACCCCGTGAATGGACCTTGCTCCGGGGTCATCCTGAGGCCCTGAGATGCTTGAGGACTCGTGCCCACGTGGTCATCTGTGGCCTGTGAGTGGCCACCTGTCTCAGAAGGGCAGCCTGGTGAGCAGATGATCCCCAGGGACTAAGTAGAGCATTCCTTCGGCAGAAATGTGTGGAGCTACACTGGGCTTCCCAGGTGGTGCCAGTGGTAAAGAACCTACCTGCCAATCCAGGAAAGGTAAGAGACGCAGGTTTGATCCCTGGGTCAGGAAGATTCCCTGGAGGGGGGCATAGCAACCCACTCCAGTATTCTAGCCTGGAGAATCCCATGGACAGAGGAGACTGGTGGGCTGCAGTCTACAGGGTCGCAAAGAGTCGGACATGACTTAGCACACAAGCACGTGAAGCTGAACCTTCGAATCGGTGCCGATTTGGAGTAACTTTTTTAACACTCAGTGTTTTCTTTATTTTTAATGCATATTTTAATTTAAATTTTTTCAGTTCTACTGAGCTAAAACTGACAAAAGATGTTTAAAACGTACATTGCGATGATTTGACACATGTAGCCATTGTGACCTCGGGCGTCGGGTAGCTCCTCCCGGCCCCACCCCTGACCAAGGGTACCCGCCCCCCACCTAGTTAATTAACACATTTATCACCTCACATATTTATCTTTGTGTGTGTGTGTGAGAACGTTTAAGTTCTACTCTCTCAGCAAATGTCATCACACCGTAAGTGTTATCGGTGACAGTCACCATGATTTACATCAGATCTTCAGACCGTATTTATCTTGTAGCTGAAATTTTATGCCCTTTTACCAAACTTTAGGTATTTTCCGCACTCTATCCCCCTAGCCTGCCACCTCCAAAACCACTTTTCTACTCTATTTCTCTGAGTTTGACTTTTTTTTTTTAGATTCCACTCAAATTGCTTATATAGACAGGGCCCCACAAAATACATTTGCCTGGGGTCCCACACATCTAAGTGCTGGACTCCTCACAGCCTAGCTGGCAGTTGCCTAAGGCCATTTTACAGTGTCTCATTGTTATCATCCCCATTACAAAGAAAAGGAAACTGAGGTTCACATCAACTCCCTGGTGAATCCCCAGCTAATGATGGGGTAGTGGGCTCTGGTGAGCCTGCTCTTAGCAGCTGCTCGAATCCACACTCTCCCTTGCCCACCCATCAACTAACTAAGGACTCCTTGGATATGTTCCGCCCCACTGACTGTGCTGACGTCTAGAACACTCCCACGCACCTGTGGTTACCTAATCTGTGACAAAGGAGGCAAGAATATACAGTGGAGAAAAGATACTCTAATAAGTGGTGCTGGGAAAACTGGACAGCTCCATGGAAAAGAATGAAATGGAATACTCTCTAATACCATACACAAAAACAAACTCAAAAGGGATTAAAGACCTAAATGTAAGACTAGATACCATAAAACTCAGAGGAAAACAGGCAGAACACTCTCTGAAATAAATCACTCTCTGAAATAAATCAAGATCTTTTTGGATCCACCCGTGAGAGTGATGAAAATAAAAACAAAAATAAACAGATGCAGAGGCACTCGTTACATAGTAGCCACATGGCCATGATGAGAGAAAGAGAAAGAGTGAGAAGTAAATACAATAATGTTATCAGTGTTTATCATGGACTTTTTATTATCTAATTAATTTTTACTAATCTTTACTTTCTATATTTTCTATATTTTTCCAACTCTTTATGATAACCATGAAACCCTTTTTAGACCATTAATCTGATCTTTCCTTTGGAAATTACACAAAGTAATTGTAATATTGTAATTTCTGCTTTTAAAATTGCATAAATGGCTTACAAAAATTTTTTTCTTCCGCGTGGTACTTGGAAATCTCCTTGCATCCTCCACATTTGGTTCTTTTGCTCCTTTCTCCTCCCCAGCCCACATCTTTGGACTGATACTGTTAAGGGGCTCCAACGTGCTCCTTCTGAGCCCCAGTCCAGGTTCGTCCCAGGACTATGGAAACACTTAAGAGCGTTAACTTGGGCTTCCTGTGAACAGCAGAGACTGTGAAAAACTCAGGATGTTCCCTCAAATGGCACGGGGACTATCCAGATTGCTGGAGGTGGTGCTGAGGTTGGCTGTGAGGAGGAGGTGCCCACGAGTGGGCAGGAAAGAGAGGCGCGTTGTCTTCTATTATGGGGTTGGGCCCATCTAGGATGGTCACACTCCCCACTGCTGGTTTCAACAACCAGAAGCAGAGGGGAGGTGACGCATGACTAAGAGGCACTGTGTTCTTCCAGCAGAAGGAGGGAGTCCTGTTGCTTCTGTGGGGTCAGGCTTGTTTTCTGCCGTGGGAAGATTCCAGAACACAAAAATATTAGGAAGGCTCCCCCGGAACTCCAGCTTTGCTAGTATACCTGCTGTGTGACCCTGTGAAGTTACACAAACCTTCTGTGCCTCAGTCTTCTCATCTGAAAAGTGGGGGTAAAATTCCTTCATCAAATGATTGTTGTGAGGATTACATAAGATGATGCTGGGGGCTTCCCTTGTGGCTCAGCTGGTAGAGAATCCACCTGCAATGTGAGAGACCTGGGTTTGATCCCTGAGTTGGGAAGATCCCCTGGAGAAGGGAAAGGTTACCCACTCCAGCATTCTGGCCTGGAGAATTTCATGGACTGTATAGTCCATGGGGTCACAAAAAGTTGGACACGACTGAGCAACTTTAAAAAAAAATAAGAAGAAGATGATGCTGGGACACTGTCTAGTACAGGGGACACTGCAGCTATTATTATTGTTGTTGAGTTGTTTTATCTTAGATGGTCTTTGTTTTTATTCTTTTTTAATTAAAAAAATTTTTTTAAGATATCCACCAACACTTTAATTTTGAATTATTTTTTTTTATTTATTTCTTTTATTTAATGTGGCTGCACTGGGTCTTTCTTGTAATGTGCTGGCTTTAACTACCCTTCAGTATGTGGGATCTTAGTTCCCCAACCAGGGATTGAACTCGCACTTTCTGCATTGGAAGCTTGGAATCTTAGCCACTGAACCACTAGGGAAGTCTAGTCTTACGTGGTCTCATAGAGGACAGTCTGAGATCATGGACTGGTTCTCCATGGTGTCATTTCAAAAAGCTGGGGGAATACCTCCCATGTATATGTAGTCAGCTTTGAAAAACCAGTTGCAAATCAATCATCCATCGATAGAGCCAAACCTTTTGCACTCATTTTCTATTTCCAGTCTTTATCACCCCTGTGATAATGAAGTTTAAAAGCTCTGCAGCCTGCTGTGTAAAACAGAGGCTTGTTTTACTTCCCAAAAGCTCTCACTCTCACAGCTCAATGGTGTATGGGTCCAAGTTCACTGTCTTCCTGCTAAGTTGCTTCCATCATGTCTGACTCTTTGGGATCCTATGGACTGTAGCCTGCCAGTCTGTCCATGGACTTCTCCAGGCAAGAATACTGGAGTGGGTTGCCACGCCCTTCCCCAGGGCACCTTCCTGACCCAGGGATGGAACTCTTATGTCTCCTGCATTAGCAGGCAGGTTCTTTACCACTAGTGCCACCTGGGAAGCCCCTGTCTTCCTAACCTTCATCATTTCCTAGACACTTAAACATCTTCTTTTCCCTCTTTAAATATTTTATTTATCTCTTACTTCACTTGTTCTGGTGACTTTAAGACTTCCTTAAAGTACACCTGCAAGAATATTCTGGGGCTGAGCACACCTTCCAATTTTCTTTCTCACTCTTGGTGTTTCTGTTCTGAAAGTGCTTTGAGGGCTGCTTAGTGTCTGAGAAGCTTACTTTGTAGCTCTCGTTTGGGCATCAGATGTATCTAGGCTTGAATCATATTTCTCCTGCTTAGCAGTCAGCCTTGTGACCAAATCCTGTTTGTAAGGTGGCTTTATGTTAGCACCTGCCCAAGGCTGGGGGTCCATGTGCCAGTAGGAGGAAGGGCAGGGCCGAGGGGCGCCCACAGCAGGAGCCCAGGACCAGGAGCCACACGACCAGTACACCTGAGAGCAAAGCCTCATCTTTCTGGCTGCCCCACATGACCCACTTTGCATACTATTGCTAATTTCTTTTCCTAAAATGGGACTTTTAGCATGGTGTCCTTTGACTCAAAAAATCTTCAAAAATTCCCTCTTGATTAGTCTTACATGGAGAGTCCTGCCTGGAATCGCCTCACAATTGCCTCCCTCCACCTGTTTTCCAGTATCTGGGGATTCTGCAAAAAATCTAGAGGTACCAACAGAACTGAGACCCAGTCCTCAGACTTAGGGAACACTCCGTCCAGGAGACAGGGTTTGGGGCTGGCCCAGAGTCCCAGGGGAGCCCAGAGGGAGAGACGGACACCCCCAGGTGAGCTGAGGTCTCAACTGGGTCTCTGCCTGTGAACAGGGGGCTAGTTGGTCGTGTCTGAGTCAGAGATGAGAGTCCCTGGGAAGAAAGGACAATAAAAAGAGAGGCTGATAGCAGGACACCAGGTTTGGAGGCACAGAAGCCTGGAGAAGCTGAAGTCTGGGTGATGGGGGCGGTGGGAGGTGATGCTAGTAAATGGAGCCAAGACAGGTGGCACCGGCTCCACAGGCCAGCCAGGGGCTTTGGGTTGTAACCTGTGCGAGGTGGGAGGATACTGAACAATTTTAAGCAAGGGTGTAAATTGTGTAATTACCAAAGAAAAGACCAGATTAACGGTCATAAAAGGGTTTCATGGTTATCAGAGAGTTGGAAAAAATAGAAAAGTAAAAATTAATTAGATAATAAAAATCCAATGATAAACATTGATAACATTATTATCTTCTTGCTATTCCTTTCTCTCACTGTGGCTACTACGTAAGGAGTGCTTACGACGTAGCAGGTATTTTTACCAGGCATTATGTAATTCTCATAAAAACTCTATACTGTAGGCAAATTTATTAACTCAGTAAGTAGCAGACTTGGGTTTCAGACCAACAATGGGGCTCCAGCCTCTGAGTTCTGAACCCCTAGGCTTTTTGGCGATCACACAATCGATACATATACACATACATAATATACACAGAGAGATGTAACGTTTTCTTTAAAACACAGCTTGGCACCCTAATTTTCTGGATTGGGGTTTTAAAAGGAATTTTGATGAGAGCCTGAAGGAGCTGTGTAGGTGGGGAGTGGTTCAGAAAGTGTGGTGTGGGAGGGTGATGGTTGGATGGGGCTGCAAAGGTCACGTGAAAGATGACGAAGGGGGTGGTGATGCAGCCAAGGTGGGGGCAGGGGAGAGGATGCACCTGGAGACTTGTTTTTGCTTTTTGGCTGCGCTGGGTCTTTGTTGCTGCATGTGGGCTTTCTCTAGGTGCGGCGAGCTGTGCTGTGCTGGCCTCTCTTACTGCAGAGCACCGGCTCTAGGGTGCAAGGTCTTCAGTAGTTGCGGCCCCTGGGCTCAGTAGTTGCAGTTTGCAGGCTCTACAGCAGGTTCAATAGTTGTGGCATTGGGCTTAGCTGCCCCACAGCATGTGAAATCTTCCCAGACCAGGGGTCAAACCTGTGTCCCCTGCGTTAGCGGGCAGATTCCGAACCACGGGACCACAAAGGAAGTCCACAGAGACTTTAAGAGTAGAAATAACAGAACTGGATGATTCAGGGTGTGTGTGTCTAAGTGGGAGTTGAGGGAAAGGAAGCCATGAAGAAAAATCATGAAGATTCTTTCCTGAGCACCTGAGTGAGAGGGAAGAGTGTTTGGGAGACCAGGAAGCTATTGAGTTCTGTGAGACCCCCTGAGAGGGTGCTGGCCACCAGGCGGATGTGTTCACTGGCAGGGCTTCCCTAGTGGCTCAGATGGTAAAGAATCCACCTGCCAATGCGAGAGACCTAGGTTCAACCCCTGGGTCAGGAAGATCTCCTGGAGGAGGGCATGGCAACCCACTCCAGTATTCTTGCCCGGAGAACCCCATGGATAGAGGAGTCGGTGGGTTACAGCCCATGGGGTCGCAAAGAGTTGAACATGACTGAGCAACTAACACACACAGAGACCTACATGTGGCAAAACAGAGGGGAGTCGCCACACTTTTGTACCAAAGTCAAGGGACGTGAGGGTCCCTGGGAAGGACAGAATATAAAGGAGGCATCTGCAGAGGAGCTTGTGGACAGGGGCAGAGAGGACAGTGGAGTAGGATGCTCAGATCCTAGAGCGGCCAACACACAGAGACCACAGAGCAGGGTGGGAGGGCAACAGGAAGAGGCTGATGGAGTCAGCGATTTCCTCCCCAAACCACAGTTTTGGGCTAATCCCTCCTTAGCTTTCAAAATGATTTTTGCATATCCATCTCCAGTTCACTTTACTGTCCCAGCTTGCCATGCCATGCCTCTGCATCTCTAAGGCCTAATTACACTCTCACCTCCTCCAGCAAGCCCTCCCAGCCTGCTCCAGAGCCTCTAGCTCTCGGTTCACATGCCCTCCCACAACATCCCCCCTCACTGTCACAGATCCTGTTTGCCCCCAGATTCTAAGCAGCTGGGGCAGGAGCTCTTTCTTCCTCAGCGGCCCATGGTGCCTGACGACAAGGTGCTGATTAGCTGGCTGTTTATAAGCCACAGCGGAGAGCATATTATTTTACTTGTATAGCTTTGGATTTTTGAAAATACACTTTCTCTGCACCAGAAGCTCCTCTACCCTTTTTAGATCAGTCCCAGCTCCGTGGATTCTTCCCATGGCATATTCTCCCCCACTGGTTTGGCATTTTGCTACTCAAACGCTCCAGGCAATCTTGGAGCTGAGATAACTTAAAAAAAAAGTTATTATTTTTTTAAACACCAAAACTGTTTTGTATTGGGGTATAGCCGATGAACAATGTTGTGATAGTTTCAGGTGAACAGTGATGGGACTCGGCCACATATACACACGTATCCATTCTCCTCCAAACCCCCTTCCTGTCCAGGCTGGCACATAACACTGAGCAGCGTTCCCTGGGCTATACAGTAGGTTTTTGTTGTTTATCCATTTTAAACAGGGCAGTGTCTGCATGACCTTGAGATAATTTCTGTTCACGGTCCTTTTCCCATTCCCCCACTGATCTGCATCACAGTCACACCTCAATCTTCCTGACCCCCAGTTTCTGACATCCCCCTCATCCTAGAACTCACAGTGCATTCTTTCCCGTGAGCCATGTTTGCCTAACCCCTGGACTCTTTGTAACCCCATCACTCTCATGAGGTTAAGAAGGGGACTGTCTGCTCTGTGCCCCTTCTTCTGGCACAGAACTGTGATACTTCACCAGTCTTCTAAACAACTGTAACGGGTGGCAGGTAACAGATCTCCACCAAGCCCTTCAAACTTCTTGAGTTCCTTCAAGACTTCTGGGTTCCCAGGGAACTCTGCTAATGCTCTGTGGTGACCTGACTGGGAAGGAAGTCCAAAAAGGGAGAGGATACATGGATATGTATGGCTGATTCTTTCTGTTGTACAGTAGAAACTAACACCACATTGTAAAGCAATTATACTCCAATAAAAATTAATTTTAGAAAAAGACTCGTAGGTTCCATGTGAAGCCAGACAGACTCCTCACTCATATACACGTGTGTATATGTCTATTGGTGTACATGTGTGTATGATGAGCAGCAGTAATACTGAGGATGACAATGGTATTGATAATAATAACTACCATCTTCTGAGCACTTACCACATGCCAGGCACTGTGCAAAGTGCCTTATAGAAATTGTTTCACTTAATCCTCTTTCCCTGCTGCTCTTCCATGCCCTGTGGAATCTCGGGGTGGCTCTTAATCACTGTAATGTGAGATACGAATTTTTGGCTTTCCCTTTGGGGGTGTGATGGGAGAAGACCAGTGCAGAGGCTTTGGAAGAAATCCATGGCAGCTGCGAAGTAAGATAACCTGATCCTGCCTCATCTCTACCTCTATCACCCCTCCCTCGGAGACAGTGACCAGGGCCTGGAAGCCACAGATCGACTTGGGGAAGCAGTGACATTGACCTTCCCCCAGAGACCCAGTGCCTGTGGGGCATGTGACGGTGACAGTATTCCACTAGATAAGCAATGCATGATGGAATTCTAATTAAATTTAAAAGAGAAGACGGCGTTCAGGGAAAGTTTCCTTAAAAAGGAGAAGCCATCTTCCCAATCTTGACTTTTAAACTTCCGATCTTCCTTAGGGCTATTACCATTTCAGTTGGAAAGTGGCAGAAAACCAATAGTCTCGATGCAGAAAAACACAAAGTTGAGCAATAACAACTCCCTATTTCCTTAAATTGTGACAACGTTCAGGTGAAGAAATTCTAAAAAGGGAACTTCACTGAGAAATACAACTGGATCTGGGAGACAAGCAGAGATTAAATCTGATGTTTAAGCAGAGTGATGGTACTTCCCTGGTAGTCCAGTGGCTAAAACTCTGTGCTCCCAAATGTAGGAGACCTGGGTTCGATCCCTGGTCAGGGAACTAGATCCCACAGGCCACAACTAACACCCGGCACAGACAAATAAATAAATATATATCTTTCAATAAGATGTGATTCTTAAGGGGAAAAAAAAGTGGCAAGAAGCACCGGATGACTACAGAGGTTCTGATCTCAAGAGAGGTTAAAAATAAAGTCTTTTAGAACAGCCTAAGCTTTGCAACGCTGTTCCATTTTGAAAAGAAACAGGCGCACACGCTAAAATAAAAGGTAGTTTGAAAAGTACAACCTGCGAGGGAGGAGAGGAAGGAAGGAAGTGTGAGCAGCCAGATTGTGGTGGGCGGAGTGTGCGCAGAAGAGGCTGTGTGCTGGCTGTGAGGGGAGGCGAGGGAAGGAGAGCGCAAAGCAGGGAGGTCTCTGTTTTGTGATGAAAGGTGATGTCTTAGCTCAGGCTGCTATAACAAAACACTGTATAGACAGGGTGGTGTAAGCAGCAGAAATTTATTTCTCTTAGTTCTGGAGGCTAGAAGCCCAAGATCAAGGTGCTGACTGATGTAGCTTTTGAAGAGGGCTCTCTTACCCGCTGGTAGACGGCTGCCTTCTAGCTGTTGCTCACATGGGTTCTTTGTGCTCTAAAGGAAAGAGTGAGCTCTCGGTGTCTCTTCTTATAAGGAAACTAATCTTTTTTCTTTTAACTTTATTTGGCTGCGTCAAGTCTGGGTCATACAGGACCTTTCACGGTGGTGCACGGATTCTCTAGTTGTGGTGCAGGGGCTCAGCAATTGTGTCCTGTGGGCTTAGCTGTTCTGTGGCATGTGGGATCTTAGTTCCCAGACCAGGGATCGAACCCACATCTCCTGCATTGGTAGACGGATTCTTAACCACTGGACCACCAGGAAGTCCCAGGAAACTAATCTTATCAATCAGGGGCCTACCTTCTGATCTCCTTGACCCTTAATTACTTCTATGATGGCCCTACCTCCAAATACAGTCACAATGGGAGTTAGGCTTGAACATGTGAATTTTGAGGGGGACACAGACAGATATTTAATGATTAAAGGCTAAGGGGACGGGGCCAATGGAGAGAGGAAAAATCAAACACCAAGGAAAGGACAGCAGGAATGGGAGAGGACTCATGGAGCCATGGATGGGGTTTGTGGTGTCAGGGAGTGGGCACCTTCTCAGTAAATCATGAGGCAAGTTTACCTGATAATCAGGGATAGGTTTGTAATTTAAAAAGAGTAAAAAAGACCCAGAAGAGCCTCCATGGGAAATGAGATGAGAAGTGCACTGGGACTCCCCTGGTGGTCCAGTGGATAAGAAGCTGCCTTCCAATGCAGGGGACACAGGTTTGATCCCTGGTTGCAGAACTAAGATCCCACATGTCGAGGAGCAACTAAGCTGTTGGGCTGAAACTAGAGAAAGTCCGGGCATTGCAAGGAAGACCCAGCATAGTTCCTCCCCACCAAAAAAGTGAACTGGGGACTGTCATGCAATATCAAAGGGCCAGCCACACTGCGATAACACGACTGTCATCACATATCAGCTCTAATGTCACCCTTATGGAGGTCTCCCCTGACCACCTGTTTGATTAGTAATTTTATGCATAGCACTTAATTGTATCTGATTCAGTTCTTACTCCACCCTAATAGGATGTGAACTCCATAAGACCCTGAAACTTTCAGTTTTGTCTGTTGTTTCATTTCTAAAACTTAGGGTGGTGCCTGGCACAGTAAAACCCAAAGAAGCCTCTGCTGGCTGAATGATTTTGGAAACACTGAGAAGAATTATTTGCCATTCTATCATCATCACTCAGGCTGCCAGGGTCAAAAGTGTGGGAAAAGAAAAGTCTTCCAGGACTGAATATTGGCAATGCAGGAAGGACAGAAGAGGGCAAGATGCAGGAGAAATTAAGGGTGTCATTGGCTGGAGAAGGAGGCAGAGATGACGAGGAAGACAGGCAGGGATGATCACAGAGAGATCAGACAGGCAGAGAAAAAAGAGGAAGCAGGGGAGCATCATGAAGCAGGTTGAGTGGGTATGAGTAGGAGGATGAGATGCTCTGGTCAAAAGAAAGCTGAGTGGGAGACTGCCGAGCTGAAGAGGTGCCGAGTGGTGAAACAGTCCAGTCTGTGTCCAAGGCCGTGGTTGTCAACAGGAAGTGGAAGGTGGGAAGTGCTGAAGTTTAGCCATCGAGGCACCAGGAGGAAGGGTAGAGTCTTCCACCGTGCTCTGGGATAGTAACTCTGAGCTGACTGGTACCCATAGAAGGAAAGGTTCTATGGTCAAAGCAGACATCACTTTGCCAACAAAGGTCCATACAATTAAAGCTATGGTTTTTCCAGTAGCCATGTATGGAGGTGAGAGCTGGACCATAAAGAAGGCTAAGTGCAGAAGAATTGATGCTTTCGAACTGTGGTGCTGAGAGTCCCTTGGACTGCAAGGAGATCAGATCATTAAGAGTGTGGTCCCTAGAACAGCAGCATCAATATCCTTTCGGAACCTGTTAGGAATGCAACTATGCAGGCTCCACATCGCCTAATCAGTAACTCAGGGTGGAGCCAGGAATCTGTGCGTTAAAAAGTTCTCCAGGCGCTTCTAATGCGCCTGAGAACCACAGACCTAGAAAATACTTTGGAAAAGACTGATTCATGTTCATAATTGGGGAAGACTCCTTGTTCAGGGGTGGCTTCAGTCATCTACATTAGTGCTGAAATTATAAGAGTGCAGAAGTTGCAATGGAGAAGAAAATGTGCATACAAAGATTGCAGAATTTAATACTAGCCTAATTACTAAGTCACAACAAAATAGTAATAAAAATGACTTTGGATCACCTATTCCTTTGAATTATTTGTTCTGTTATGTCTGTCTGTTAGCAGGAATCAAGAGCTGACTCCTATCCAACACACTTTGTCAAACTGTCAGTCGGTGGCGGGGCAGAGGGAAAGAAAGGGAAACAAATTTGAAATTTATTTCCCTTTTCCCCTCTTCTCCAGAGATACCGAAAAAAGTAAGCATGAGGCCAAAAGGTAGACAGCAATGGAAAGGAAAAAGAGAAGATAGATCATATGGAAACTAGTTCATCAACTACTAAATCACTCCAAAAGTGAGCTCAAGTATGTGTGGCTATATAAACTCATTTTAAAACTTATTTTAGTAGAGAGCAGACTTGTGGACACAGCGGGGGAAGGGGAGGGGGGGACAAATTGAGAGTAGCATTGACGTATGTACATTACTATGTATAAGACAGATAGCTAGTGGGAAGCTGCTATAGAACACAGGGCGCTCAGCCCGGCGCTCTGTGACAACCTAGAGGGGTAGGATGAGGCGTGGGGTGGGAAGGAGGCTCAAGAAGGAGAGACTATATATACACTTATGGCTAATTCACATTGTTATATGATAGAAACCGATACACCATTGTAAAGCAATTATCCTTCAATTAAAAATTTTTTTAAATTGAAAAAAAGAGAAAACTAATTTTAAAAGCAATTATTTGCAAAGAGCTTTAGAAAATCAATCAGCTCAGAAGAACTGTGTACTTCCATAATAAATGGTTATTGTGTTAACACAGAAATTTATCGAAAGGTATCATTTTCAAGTGATTAAAAAATGTATCGGCCCTATTCCTTAGCAGAATAATTTGGAAATGTGTTTACCGTACACTTAAAGCTTGCAGAAGGGCTGTCAAAAATAACTCAGATATATGAATGCTTAACTGTACAATGAAAAAAAAAAAACTTTGATTATAAAAGGAATTTGGGGTATTTATTCAAAAGAAAAATTTGCAAAGTCTAAAAGTGCATCTGACTCAATTTTTTAAGTGAGAAAAAGAAACAAAGACGACCCCTTGAACAATTATGCAGACTTGAATGACTTTTTAAGAATGCTTTAGCTAGAAATATTCTTATATCTGATGCATGTAGACATAAAGACAAATCAAAAATGAAAGGATAAATTGTGCAAAGATTTACATGAGCACAAAGGGTTATTTGGAAGAAAAAAAGTGATAAGAAATGTCCCTGATTTCTTAAGGTGGAAGTTTGTAGAACTCCTACTCTATCTCTCACTCACTCAGCCCTGGTTCATTGCCTTGGACTGCAAGATCAAACCAGTCAACCCTAAAGGAAATCAATCCTGAATATTCATTGGAAGGACTGATGCTGAAGCTCTAATACTTTGCCCATCTGATGCGAAAAGCTAACTCATTAGAAAAGACCCTGATACCAGGGAAGACAGAAGGCAGAAGAAGTGGATGACAGAGAATGAGATGGTTGGATACTCAATGGACATGAATTTGAGCAAACTCTGGGAGGTGGCGAAGGGCAGGGAAACCTGGCATGCTACAATGCGTGGGGTTGCAGAGTCAGACATGTCTTACCAAACGAACAACAACAAATACATCACTGGTGGGGTCCTTGTGACTTCAATGATCATGAACTCTGTGACTGTGTTTATGGATGATCGCCCCTGGAGGCAGGTCTAGAACCTGTAATTCTTCTTCTTTTTTTAAATATGTATTTATTTGGCTGTGTCCAGTCTTAGTTGCTGCATTCGGGATCTTCACTGCTTCATGCAGGATCTTCCATTGCAGCAGCATGGGCTTAGCTGCTCCGAGGTGTGTGGGATCTTAGTTCTCTGGCCAGGGATCTAACCCACCTCCCTTGCACTGCAAGGTGGATTCGTAACCACTGGACCACCAGGGAAGTCCCCTGGCAGTTCTTATATAGCTGATTTGACTTGTGCAAACTTAGAATGGCCCACTTTTCAGATACTTTGGATTTGTGAAACACAGTTCGTATTACAGGTGATTTTCTTTCACTGTTGTGAGTTCTTGGAACTCACTGGCAAAAGAGCTGTGCTAAGAGCTGGCCCTCATGGATGAGAGGAAGGCGATGGTCATTTAGCAAAGCACCTGGATCTTCCTGTACGTGCGTGTGTGTGCTCTTGCTCAGTCGTGTCAAACTCTTTGAGGCTCCCTGGGCTGTAGCCCACCAGGCTCCTCTGTCCATGGGATTTTCCAGGCAAGAATACTGGAGCAAATTGTCATTTCCTACTCCAGGGGATCTACCTACTCCCTCATAAAATAATGAGCCACGTCTTTCATGAGTGGGACCAACTGCAATCTCCGCTGGCCACCCACCATTTCTGAAAATGGTTCCGAGGCTATAAAATATCCAAGGATCCTGATGGAAAATTTAAAGGATAAGGCATTTAACATTTTGCCACCTGCCTAATCTTATACAATAAGAACATAACCCCATATATTTTCATTGTTAATTTCTCTTATCTCTAAACCATTGTGGCAGTTATAATGGGACTTACCATTTAGTGCTTTAATATAGTACAGTCTCTCCATTAATTTGTCTTCCTGTGTCTTACAGAGTGGGGCACACTTTTCCTTCATTTGTTAAGATAAAGAAAGTAACAGAACAGCATCCAGCTTCTAGGGTGGCTGAGAGGAGTTAATATACATGAAGTTCCTAGCACAAGGCAAGTGCTTAATAATTATTAAGAGACAGTGCCGGGGAGCTAAGAGCATAGACCCTGAAGCCTGAATGCCTCATTCAAATTCTAGCTCTTCCACTCACCGATATGTGACCCTGGGCAAGTTAATCTCTCTGTGCCTTGATTTTCTCATCTCAAAAATGGGGATACTGAAAGTATCCCTTCTTGAATGATGGATGAGGATCCAATGGGATAATACATTGCAAAGTCCTTGGAAAGAAGCCTACCACATAGAAGCACTGTACTATTGCTACATATTTAATTCTGACAATCCTCTGAAGTGGTTGTCAGCATCCTTATTTGTACACATAATAAAGCCAAGGTTTAGGGTCACCCAGCTAACGGTGGGTCCACAGTTTTAAGTGACTTTGAGACCAAACCTCATTTCACGACCCTACATAAGAGGGTTACAGGTGGGGTTTGACTTGCCTACAACACTTCCATTCCCTGGAGGCACAAGCCTACCTAAAATAGATTACCATCTTTACTAGTATTCCAGATTACTAACAGGCATCCCAGACGCTCTCAACCCACAGCATGTGGTAGCATCAGAGATGCTGGAGGTTGACAGCACTTTCTTCTGTTGTTTTGCTTTAAGCAAACAAAACAGACTCCCTACTTATGTCTGGGAGTGAGTGGATTCTAACAGTCCACGGTACCTGCTTGCTCCCCCTTGCCTGGCCCACAGCACAGGGGGAAATGGGAGACTCCGAGGTACGAAATTCTTCCAGCTCCCTCTTGAGCCTCAGTTATTCCTGCAAAGGAGTCAAGGGAGGTTTTCAGAGTTGGTTCAGACCTTCTTTTCCACTGAGGGTGGGGCAATGGTGAGAAATTAGGAGAACGACCAGAGGCTATTCCGAGAAATGGTTTGTAAATGCGTAGCAATGCCATCTGCTGGATGGAATGGGTATCGGACCAGTTCTGATGTTTCTTTGCTGCGTAATAAACAAAGTCACTGATACCTTTTGTGGGTTCAGAACGTAGTGGTTTCATTATTTCATAGCATCATTCCTAAATGTCTGCATATTGTGGAAATCTCATGACAACTGCACATAGAAGACCTTCACATGAATCATTAAAAGATAAATTATGGCATCTTTAAGGCAACATCCTATTTAGCATGAATACTTCTCCAGGTCAAATTTGATCTGTTCCCAAATGGTTGATCCAATTAGTTAGGAAAAGCCCATAACTCTCAGGCAAGGACATCTGGCAGAACTTGGACCCTCTTGTCAGGGGCAAAAAGTAGGTACAGGGAAGTGAAGTCACAGCTGGCTTTATTCTTGTATTCTCTGAAATTCTGTGTTCATGTACCCAACAATTATTTATTGAGCACTTACCCTGTGTGGCAGGCACTGTATCAGGAATTGAGGAAGCAAAGACAAATAAACATAGTTCCTGATATTAACAATAATGATATAGATAATTTCTGAGTGCTTACTATGTGCCAGGCACGTGCATCCCATAAAATCACATTCAACCCTCAGAACAACCTTAGAATCTATTATTACCTCACTTGTAACCATCTCATATTATTGTCTCATTGATAGTGACTATTGATGTCTCAGTTACAGTTCAAGAAACTGAAACTTGGAGAGATTTAATTAGTTTACTCAAGACAACGGAGTTGGGAAGAGTTTGAGTGGAATTTGAATATTGGAGCACCGTCCATGGGGTCGCAGAGAGTCGGACACGACTGAAGCAACTAAGCACGCAAGCATGTAGGTAGAGACAAATGTTGATAACATGGACCAGTTTGGATCTTTAGTTTCACACACATTTTCTGTTCTATTAGCTACAGATTTCCAGCAAAGTGAAAGTGCTACAAAGCAGTAAGTGATGATAGCAATAGATGCTTTGGGAAGATTTATCAGGAAGAATATCCCTTCCTCTAGCAAGCATTTGAAATCTATCTAGTTAACATTCTTTTCAATTCATAACTCTTCTTCTTAATAGCAGCCTTGGTCTTGGCAGCAAGAAGGGCATTGTTGTCACTTCTCATTGGATGGAAAACAAATCTGTATTTTGGTCAGCATGACAGAGGATGTGAGAGTGCTGGATTTGCTCTGCGTGAGCTAGGGAGCAATTCAGGTGTCTGACAGTACCAATCTCAAACTGCTTTTTATTTTTTCCTCTCTTGGTGTAAGAGGAGGGGTGCTGTTGGGGAGATGAGACCAGGGTGAATGCTGATGAATAGAAGCTGATGGCAGAAAAGAAAGCGCCTGTGACAGTACTCAGATGCCATTTACTGGACAGAAAGAACCAGGAGTCTAAGAGGGGCCAGAAAAGTGCCTAATGGCGGGGTAGAGGTTTGTAGTCGGCTTGCTGGACTAGAATCTCTGCTCTTTGCCACCAGCCTAGACTTTGACCGGGCTTCCCAGGGGGCGCAGGTAAAGAACCCTCCTGCTAATGCAGAGGACAAGAGACCTGGGTTCAATCCCTGGGTTGGGAAGATCCCCTGGAGGAGGGCATGGCAACCCACTCCAGTATTCTTGCCTGGAGAATCACACGGACAGAAGAGTCTGGCGGGCTGCAGCCCATAGGATTGCAAAGAGTCAGACACCACTGAGGCAACTTAGCACACACAGACTTTGACCTCAGGCAAGCCAAGTCACGTGGTCTTCCAAATCCTTAATTCTTTCACCTGTGAGATGCAGTTGCCCCACAGTGTTGTTTTAGGGGTTCAGTGAGGTGGTCCAAACTGGCCTTTGCTACTTGCAGTAAGGGGCCAGAATCTGGGGGACCAAGGTGGGAGGGTCCTTCAGGAAAAACTGCCTATTAGGGTTGCTTGAGGCTATTTATTGCATATCAGTTTGCCATACCTACCCACTTTTTTAAAAAGAATGAATGAACCTGAATGCATTGTTCTATGCAGTATCTTTTTTTACATATTTATTTACTTATTTGGCTGCACCAAGGGGTCTTAGTTGTGGCACGTGGGATCTTTTCCTTGCAGAAAGGAAACTCTTAGTTGAGGCATATGGGATTCTGTTCCCCAACAAAGGATCGAACATGGGTCCCCTGCATTGGGAGTGTGAAGTCTTAGCCACTGAACCACCAGGGAAATCCCACCGTACATACTCATTTTTCCTCTCAACAATTCTATACGGCAGGTTGGCGAGATATTAATCATTCCTGTGTACACAGAAGAAATGGATCCCCAGGTGACTTGGCTAAAATGACAATGTGTTTCCAACCAGAGCCTACCCTCCAAGCCACCCACACGATAGAGAACTACCAAGAAAAGTATCTTGTAGAACTGCAGATGTATCTGGAGCCCCAATGAACAGAGTGATCATTCAAATTGTTTCCTGGAAATACTAAGTACCAAATCTCTTGGAAGGAGCTTCTACCTGGACTTGTCTAAAAGGAGGACAGCCAGAAAGGGGAAAAGTGATTATAAAATATTCATGGCAGGTTTTTTTTTTCCTGAAATTTTTCTAATAAGTTTTGATGTTGAAAGAAAAACTGAATGCCTCATTTTAGATTATTTTAAAATTAATTGTTCATCAACTGATCCTCTTTTAGTGTTGAATAACCACCCAAAGACCACTTCCCTATTGTTATGCATGCAAGTGGTGGGCTGCGGTCCATGGGGTTGCAAAGAGTCTGACACGACTGAAGTGACTTAGCACAAGCACACAAACACACAGGTCCGTCCCAAACTCCTTAACTATCTCTTCCCCTATCCTTCGCTTGTGAAGCCAGATGTGAGGGAGTTTTAGAGAAATAAGAACACATGGAAAGGATGGATAGGATATTAGAAATACCAAAAACAGTGTTCACTTAAGAAAAGCATGAAAATGTTGCATTGAAACAAGATTAGCCAAGGATCAGTACAGAAAGTCAGACTTTCTGTACGGGAAAGTCAAACATACTAGAATCTTAACTAATTGGGAGAAAGCAGAGCAGAGCAAATTCAAATCAGACTAAACAAATTTTACCCTGTTAATAAGGTCCTTAAAAGTTTTTTTCAATGAGTGATTCACAAGAATTGTGCCAGTTATTTGTATGTAAATGGGCTTTCAGAAGGCATGATTGAGCAGCTCATTTTTATAGTCATTTAATTCAAGTTCATAATATTTTTAAGCACAATTAATTTGTACTATAAGGCACAGACTTGATTTTTGTTTCAGAAGGTTAAACAAAGGCCTATTCAAATGACTAATTCCAACTTGGAGTTGGAGGAAAGAAACTTCGAGGTGCAGTTTATAAAGGAAAAGACATCTTGGATAAAAGACAAGAGCAGAGCAATCAGTGCCCGGCACACTAGGTACTCCATGAGATTGGGGAACAAATTCCTGCGTGAATTCACTTACACAGGATGTGAATGAGGCTTGTCATTGCTCCTCATTCTGGCTACTACAAATGAAGTGAAAAGCACAAAATCTACAGTCTTCAGAATCCCAGTGTCCACTTAGTGTCCGAAACCTAGGAGTCCACTTGATATCCCTTTCTGTCCTTGATTACCCATCACCAATCCTTTACTACATTCTGTCAGTTTCACCTTGTGACTAGATCTTTCATCCTTCTGTTTCCCCTCCCACTGCCCTAACCCCAGCTGCATCTTCTCCTGCTTGGATGACTTTAATAGCCTTCCAAGGGCTCTACTTCATCTACTCTGGGCTCCTCTATTCACTGCCCACAGTGACATCAGAATTATCCTTGGAAAACATGAACCTGATTATGTTACTGCTGCCCTCCTCCCAATCCTCCTACCAAGCCCCTTCACTCTGCTCTTAGAGTTAGGACTAGAGGCCTGTCCCCGCAACCTGCTCTCTCATCATTGCCTCCTCCCTCTCTCAGCTCCAGCTCGTGCATCCTTGAGTTCCTCTCCCTTGGCCATGCTTTTCCCTGCTTGGCAAATGCCATTCCCTTTTCCCTTTGCCTGGAACTGATTTCCTGTTCTCACTCTGCTTCTCCTGCCTCTTCATTACTTGCTTGCTGCTAAGTCGCTTCAGTCGTGTCCGACTCTGTGCGACCCCATAGACGGCAGCCCACCAGGCTCCGCCATCCCTGGGATTCTCCAGGCAAGAACACTGGAGTGGGTTGCCATTTCCTTCTCCAATGCATGAAAGTGGAAAGTGAAAGGGAAGTAGCTCAGTCGTGTCCGACTCTTAGCGACCCCATGGACTGCAGCCTACCAGGCTCCTCCGTCCATGGGATTTTCCAGGCAAGAGTACTGGAGTGGGGTGCCACTGCCTTCTCCCATTACTTGCTTAGATCTCAGTTTGTAACACTTCCTACAACACCCAGTCTTGGCCACTTTGCCCTTTTGGTTAGTTTCTTTCCCTTCAAAAGCACTATTCTCTGTCCATTGTTCAACTGTTTGATTAACGTCTGTCTACCTGAAACACAAATTCCAGGGGACTGGGGACTCTGCGTAATTTTTTTCACCATCATGTCTCTGGCATCTAGCACAGGGTCTTGTGTACAGAAGCCACAAATAAATATTTGTTCAAT
This sequence comes from Bos taurus, assembly GCF_002263795.3. Lineage (NCBI taxonomy): Eukaryota > Metazoa > Chordata > Mammalia > Artiodactyla > Bovidae > Bos > Bos taurus. Next base: position 30,230,721 of record NC_037351.1, on the reverse strand, counting down.
GAATGAACTTAATGAATGAATCCTGGCTTGTTGTTCTTAAAGGATAATCTCTGTTTCATTCTCTGCAGTGAATGATCTCAAACGAAAATCACCAAGTAAAATGCAATTAACATTTAGTATGTTTTTAAGAAAAACCAGAGTAGTATTACAGTGCCTAGGAAAATTGAAGTATTTCACACTTCTGTAATAATTTTTTTAAAACATTTTTTCTCATTTCTGCATGAGCTATTAAAATAAGCATATATGCTTGCATCCAAAAATTTCCTTTTTTTCCCCCAAGATGGTTTATCCTAAAGATAAAGAAAATAAAAGTTTCACTTGTTTGGGAAATTATAAATTGCACTTCCAAAGAAAGTTCAGAAATGCAGCTTCAGATTCAACTAAATAAAAGCTTTGGTGAACTGACGATTCACAAACATCCTTTGAATGACTCAAAAGCAATGTAAATGGAAAATAGAAGAAAACATCACATTTCAGGATTAGAAAATAATCATTCTGATTTTAGAAATAGCAAGACAAGAAAGCATTTATGCAATCAACTTTAGTGCTGAACTTAGCCATAAATGAAAGTTTAATTTTCAGAAAGTTCTCTGATATGATACATCTTTCACTAATTACTTTTACATTTTAAAAAACCAAATCGCTCTGGATAAATAATTGTCTGCCAAAAGGTCCATAATGCTATTCAACAAAGTGAATAATCTGTTTTCATCATCATGTAGTGGAAATCTTTTATAGTTTCTTTCTTGGTAGTTAGGTAGTATAATTTATACAATAATTACTGAATATTCTCCAAAATAAATACCTCACATTAGAGTAATATAAATGGCCAATAAATCACTATTACTAAGTAAGTCTGAACCAAGCTGTCATTTCCCACTCCAGGATGCACGCCCTGGCAAAGAATTAGAAACACGAAAATCTTACAGCTAGAAGAGAGACCTCTAGTGTGTGTTGGAGAACTTTATATTGGGCTTTGGGCATAATTAATACAGCAAAATCACTGCAGTCATTTTGAATACTGTGGTGGGAGATTTTTTTGCCAACTCTCATTCATGCCCGATTCATTTCAAAATTTCTTCCCAGCCAATGTGACACTTTTGTCTAATGAGTGGCTTTCTTTTCATAAACACATTTCCTAAACCTGTGAAGTTTTCTCTAGGATGCAAAGTTTTAAAATTCAATGATCACCTTTGCAACCTAATTAGTAAACACGAAACCTACTGTCATTGAAACAATTGCTAACAATTCTTTCCAATGAGCAGCAGCAGGACTCCCGAGCCAAATTGTTGTAGTCAGTGGGCAGTCTTCTGAACACCAGCCCCTCGTGGTAAGCCAACTGCCACACAAATATAAACACGAGGAAGAGATCGGCACATTGCCCATTATCCAGGAGACAAATAGACCCACTTCTATTTCAAATTCACCAAGTACATTGGAGATTGGTTTCCACGAATTCCCATCTAGGCAGGTAAATTCCTTGATGTAAAAGCGGATTTAACACAGCATTGGATGGCATCAGCCTCAGCCTTTCGAACTTTTATTCCCCCCTTTTCCACATTAAAAACACATTTCTGAGACACACAGAAAATGTTTCTCTAAAACACACACATACACACAAAACAGGAGGTCTCTTAAGGAGTCTACTGCAGAGAAGGTAAAAGCATTTTGCTCATTTTTAATTTGCTAAAACAATCCAAGCATGCTTGGTACCCAGAGGGTATTCTCAAATAAACTTGTATCTCTAGCTGCCAGCTTCGTTGATTGAAAACAGAAGGCAAACGTTTCTTAAAGAATGAGTATGTTTAACTGTTACGTCTCTCCCAGCTCCACCACGGGGACACACACACACACGGGAAGACACACACACACACATATCCATCAAGGATTTGCTTGAAAGCAGCCAGTTCTACGATCACAGAGGTAACGCAGCATTTGTACCAAATTACTTCTGCTCACTGCGGTGCACCTCTTAGCGAGGAAGCCGGTGGCGCGGGGACACCGGGCCGTTCCCGCGTGCCTCTCTCCACGCACAAAGCCGACATCCAACTTTGGTAACTTAGTCGGCTCCCGCCCAGCCGGCCCCCGCAGCACCGTCACGTTGAAAACATGTTGATACCAGGAACTCAATTTCCAAGGCGGTGCAAGCGTTCGAAAGCACAAAGGCAGACACACTGTCGACCCGCGCGCTAGCTAGCAAGTTGCGATACTCCGGGGCGGCGGCGCGGAGCCTGCGTCCAGGTAAGGGATTCCTGCATCGCGGCTCCCGTCTCCCCTTCCTGGATGTTCTGCGAGTCCGACCTCACTTTTCACGCGAATTCACCAGGATGCGCCCCCCAACCCTGGCTCTTTTTTTTTTTTTTTCTCTCCAGGAGGCGCGGACTCTTATTTTCCAGCCCAGTCCCTCTGGGGGGCGGGAGAGGAAGCACACATCGTATTTCCATAAAGAGGGGCGGCGGAGGAGAAGTGGAAAGAGGTCAAAAAGGAGCCAAACTGCATCTCTCCCCCACCCCCCAACTCGGCGCCCCCAGCGCCGGTTCAGACGGCGGAGGTCGGGAAACCCTGTCCCTTTAAGGGAGCCCGGCCACCAGCAGGGGAGGGAAGGATGCGGGGCTCCGGCCGCAGGCACCGCGGGTCGAGGCGGGCGCCGCAGAGCCCCAGCCATTACCTGCCGCGCTCCCGTCCTTCCCCAACCCGGTGCCCCCTCCCCGGTCCCCGCCTCCTAGGGAGACTGCTAATCCAGAGCACGTGCCGTGCCCTTTATCAGGGGAGGCGGTGGGGAGGAAGAGGAATGAGAGCTTTTTAAAAATAAATGAAACATTTGCATCCATAGCGCCGGGTGGGGGGTGGGTGGGAGGCTGCAAAAGGGAGGGGGTGATGGTGGGAGGGGGCTTTAAAGGCACCCTGGTGGGCGGAGGCGGCGGATCCGGATCAGCCCGGCCCGAGACAGACGGCGGACAGCGCTGGGCACCGGGCGCTGCTCACAAAGGGGAGCGGGGCGGTCCGGCCCGGGCACCGGGGTGGGGAAGGAAAAAACCGCCCCGGGGCCCTCTCCGCTCGGCCGCCACAATGGCGTCTTTCGCGGGGCGTCCCGCCGAGGCTGCTGCGGGCAGAGGGGGCGGCGGTGCTTCCCCCACCCCGAGGCGGGAGCCGAGCCCCGGGCGCCGTCGCGCCCCGCGGCGCCGTTCTCTCGGCCGAGGGCGCTTCTGCCGGCGGCGGCGGGTAGGGGGCCCGCGGCGCTGGGAGGCTCTCGGTGGGGCCGGTTCGCGGAGCTCGGCGCCCGGGAAGAAAGAGACGCGCGCGGTTCGCCGGGGAGGGCGGGGGACGGAGGGCGGGGGCAGCGCGGCGGCCCCCTGGCCGCCGGGGAGGCTGGCGCGCGAGCGGCCGGCGGGCGGGCTAGCAGGCGGGCGGCGCTGGCACCGGCTCCGAGAGCCGCGGCCGCTCCGCTCCGAGAGCCGGAACCGGGCCCCCAGATCCGGAAGCCCGGCCCTGGCGCGCCGGCCCCCGGCCGCCCCGGCCCCCGCGGCCGCGTCCGCTCCGCCCCGCTCCCTCTCGGGGAGGCACGCCGAGGAGCGGTGGTAGCAGCCCCGGAGGAGGGGGCGGCCGCTGCCCCGCAGCCGGTCCGAGCGGCTCCCGAGCCGCCGCGGCGGGCTGTGTGTGTGCGAGTGTGCCGCGCTCTCGCCCCATGCCTGGCACATGCGTAAAAGCGAGTTGCGCCCAAAGTCCCAGCCATACCCTCCTTAGCAAATAATAACAAACCCAAACCGTCAGATCTTACCTGAAACATTGAAGCACAAAGTCTCTCTCCAAGTCCCCTTTTCCTTTTCCTCTCCCCCCTTTTCCGATTTCTCTCCCAGCGATCTGCTCGGCTCGCCACACCAGAGAGAAATGCAATAGCTTGGCTAAGGTAGACAGAACAAAATACAGAGAAGAGTTGCTCCAGGGCTTTGAAACCCCTCAAGGCAAGGATCAGGATACAATTAGCTCATGCCTCTACCTCCAGTCTAAATCAATCTCCAAAATAAAACTTAAATCAAATTAACTGATCACAGGGCAGACAATTGATCTCCTTCAAAAAATAAAGCTCTACATAGACGTATAGAAAAATATACATATAGGGAAATTTTTTTTCCAGATTTTTTTTTTTTTTTTGGTGGAAAAACAGTCTTATTCCAGCCTCCAACTTGCTTTTTACCCTCCTCTTGCACAGAAAAGCTGATTTTAATCGTTGTGATTAGTTTTGATGTAACGTTTCCGCGGGCGATTTCTGCAAATGGATGGAGTGTTTCTTTGCCAAAAGAGGGAAAAGCAGCAGATGATGATAATTATAAGGATTGTTGGTTGTTTCTTTTTATTTGTGTTTAGGGCTCTCTCTTCACTTTCTCAAGTTGACCTGACACTGCTGTTACACTAAGGTCGCGCAACTTGTTGATGAAGATCACCGCCCTGTCTGATCAAAGGATAGGTGATAATTTGGCAATCGAGCAGCGCATTTTTAGTTCCTTTGGCGACAAAACGTCCCAAATGACGTGGATAAAAATAAGCACATGCAGTGTGCTTTGCCCCAATCAAGTCTGAATCAGCGCCTGGGGGTGATACACAAACTCATTTCAAATGTTCAACCATGCAGAATTGCAAAAAGATTGAAGGAGTTACACCGCATTTTTTTTTTTAAATAGCAAAATTAAAAGAAAACAAAACCTACATTAGGTGTAGCCAGGGACCTACCATTAAGGTTTATTTGATCAACCTTGTAAACATACCTCCCCTGCTCCCTTCTCTTTCCTTCCCTCCACCTGGTCTCTTTTATAGGGGGGTTTGTATAATTCCATTATTTGCTCACCAGAGCTAAAGAGACTCTAACATAAACACATTTCCCCAGATTGCTACTCTGATTCTGACCTCCCCCACTCCCCATCACTTCTCCTTCCTCTCTGAGTCTTTGTTCAAAGAGACTGTGCTCAAGCCCTTCCTTACCTTAATTCTTTTTAGTTAGCATGGGATATTTGGTTGTAACTCGAGGATCACCTCCCATTAGTGTTAGAGCCATGCAGGATACTTTTTGAAATGGTTTTTTTTTTTTTTTTTTTTTTTGAGCACTTCACAGTTCATTAATTCAAAGACTTTGCTGACATTTCTTATGAAAAAGACCAGGCTGTAAGGCCAAGGATACTAAAAAAAGAAAGGGGGGGGGGGAGCACTAAATAGAACCAGACATGTCGTGAATACCTGCAATTGGCAGCATTTCACCGGAAGTATTTTTTCACCATCATTTTACTTAGAAGGTAAGCAACCCCCTCCCAAAATACCAGCAAAAAAGGGAAGGTCCAAGCCTCAAAATATATATATAGTTGATTATATCGGTTCTACTGTGACATGAGATGAATGTCATCATGAGAATCAGAGATGTTGGTCGATTTTTTAAAAAACATAAATTCCTATAACATAGAAATCTGGTTTGAGAATATCAGTACCCTATAAAAAGAAAACAGTAGCTTCCAAAACAACTCAAAACAAAATTGTTGTTCTGTGCATGTTCTGTTTCAATCTCCCCCTAAACACACAGACACACACACACACAAGGTATGATATAGTCTCTGATCTACTATAAAAAAATTTTACTGTCTACAAAACCCCAAATACAATTGAGTAAAAACTTTGTTCTGGTCCCCGTGTGTGTGTGTGTGTGTGTGTGTGTGTGTGTGTGCTGAGTCACTTCAGTTGTATCTGACTTTGCAACCCCATGGACTGTAGCTTGCCAGGCTCTTCTGCCCATGAGGATTCTCCAGCCAAGAATACTGGAGTGGGTTGCCATTTCCTTCTCCAGGGGATCTTCCCTACTCAGAGATTGATCCTGCATCTCTTACATCCCCTGCATTGGCAGATGGTTTCTTTACCAGTAGCGCCACCTGGGAAGCCCCATTCTTGCCCCCAAATGGCACTAAATGTTAATATAGGAGAACATGAGCAGAAAAGACACCATGGAAGAACCAGCCTCAATTCATTGAAATGACTTAATACATTAAAGGTATGGCCTTAAAGTGACTTCATCCAAGTCTGGAGAACTGTGTATCATCATCATGGAATGTGAGAGCCAGGAAGACCATTTGTGGTAGAGCATCTCGTTCTTCCCATTATTTTCCAGATGAAGCGAAAGCTGCTTGTCCAAGGTCATAAGCCAGCCACTGACAGGGCCAAGGCTAGGCCACAGAGGCAGGCCAAAAGAAAGGTGAATGGTGCCCCCTCACTCCTCAAAGGAGCTCACCTGGAGAAGCCATACAGCATTCCAAATTTTGGTGACATGGCTTAAACTGTATTTTTGGAATTCCCTTTCTGGAATTGTCCTAAAAGCCTGTTGAGCTTAGTCACTTCAGTCGTGTCCGACTCTCTGTGACACTGTGGACTGTAGCCCATCAGGCTCCTCTGTCCATGGGGTTTTCCAGACAATAATACAGGAGTGGGTTGCCATTTCCTCCTCCAGGGGATCTTCCTCACCCAGGGATCAAACCCACGTCTCCTGTGTCTCCTGCATTGCAGGTGGATTCTTCACCGGCTGAGCCATAGGGGAAAGCCTATTAGCACATTCTTTTTAACATCTCTGAGGTCCACAAATCTTTGTCCTTTGATGTTTAACTTTTGGAAACAATCCCTCCCACCTCCCCGCACCCCACCAAAAAAAAGAAAAATTAGTACCAGATCTGGGGAATAAGGGAATGATGGAAGATGATTTATGCTATTTAGTCAAAAAAGAATGACCAAAAACCGTAAACAATGAGGCCAGTTTTCTTATTAGCACTTAAATGGATTAAAGACAATTCTCAAAATGTTTTCAGCAGTAGAATTACTGGGGCTTTGTTTTCCAGGATAGCTACTTGTAAAGGAATAATGTTCATTAGAGCAAATTAAGTTCTGAAGCATTCATTTTTAAGATGTTTTCTTACTTCAGAATGACATCACTTACAAAAAGATGCACTTCTTGGACATTAGGTCAGTGACATTTTTAAGTGATCCAATCTATTCAGTTGATCCCTGAATTTGTGGTAATCCAGTGGCAAATAGACTGCGGAATAAGGCCTTATTTTACTGTGGTAAGGACCTTAATGTTCTCGTATTTTGAAGGAGACTCAAAATTCAGATGGTGGGGATTGAGATTGAGAAGTTATTTTGTCCTGTGCAATTTAAAGAGATGAACCAATGTCACAACCTTCAAATGTAGGACAATGTACACTTATTTCAAATTTTAAAATAGATATTTAATGAAATGTCATGTGAAAAGCAGGGTCCATATCTTGCTAAGTACAAGATATGAACTTACTGATTTTATTTCAATCAATCTTGTAATCATAACTAAAGCACTTTTTATCTAATTAATACCTGCACAAGTGAATTTCTGTATTTTGTGATTTCTGCAGCGCTTCCCCCCTCTCCCCCCCCAAGTCATTAAGGAACTGGGAAAAAGTATATTAAAAACCCTTCCAACCTTCTTTTTCAATAAATAGTTGAAGTCAGACCAGCAGCCTAAAAACCATCAGCAACACGGAAAATGATGGCAATAAAATTGTCAGCAAGAAAACAATCAAAAAGAATACACAAGCCTCTGTTTCCATCTTCCAGTGTCTCTCTCTCCAAATGAGTTCCACCAGTTTTTAAAGGCAGAAAAAGAATGATCGAATTTTTTGAGTTGAAGCCAGGAGCTTTGTGGAAAAAAAGTTTAGCACTGGGACCTTTGAGGAAGAGAAAAAGAGATCTTCTACAAGGGGAGCGGCAGCCCCTTCTAATATGAACGTGGAGACAGCTCATTTGCCCGTCTCTGAGTCACCGAACCCTCAAATCACAAGTTTGCACAGAAATCGTGGCTTTGTCCAGGGGAAGCCCTGCGGGACAGTCTTGGTGGCAATTTGACAAGACGTGGACATTAGTTGCTGAGATGAAATGTGAAATTGAAGAGCCCTCCACTGAAGCAGCCAGACACCCAAACCAAAGCTAAAAATTCCATTGCACTTTCCATTAAGAAGAAGGAAGGAGCCTTAGTGCTTGGGTTCAGCCTGAACAGACCTGGGTATCATCACCCTTTTCTTTCTGTATGTAATGAAATGACAATATTTCCATCGTTGCTCCAAAGAGGTCTACCTAAAACTACACTGACAGGCCCTTTAACCCAGGAAGCAAATTAGGTTATGTTATTTTTATCTTCCAGTCAGTTTGGGGGAGGAAACCACCTGTTTTTTATCAGCCAACCTGAAACTCCCCATAACTCTGCGGAATGTGTACATTTTCCTAGAGTTGAATAGAAGCATTAATGAGCTCAAACAAAATGGGTTTGTGATTCCTGGAGGTTTGGCTCCACCACCACCTGTTTATAATTAGCCTCTGGAAAGTAGACTAGTTTTCTGTATCACTGTTCATGTTAAGAGTTTGTATATCTCACTTTCTGAAAAGGTAGACCTTATAATGGCAGACCTGCTAATGGGCATCAGTTTCATCTCAACCATGATTTTGAATAGAAGCAGGTATCAAATCCTTGTACTGAGGCCCTTAAATCAGTTTGGTCTTTTATCAAAGCTTATTGCTTATAATCACACATTATGAAGCAATACAGAAGATGAATGCAGAAATAAAACTTGTGTGTCATGGAATACCCTTACCACCCTTTAAATAGTCTTATTTGATAGAGAAATGCCTCCGTTGGCAAGGAAGTTGATATGTAAAGAAAAGACTTCGGTAGCACCTATGTTTCTTCCTGGCATTTAAAATCCTTTGCTGGACCCTCACATTCTATATTTCAAATAAATAAATGCTACTAAGTGTTACCAACCTAATTAATTGAGTTACACACGCAGCTCTGCAACTTTCAGTGTAACCTGATCCTTAGTTTCTTTAGGCATAAAATTCCAACGAACATTCCCCACTTGAAGCCTTATGTTGAGATTGAATGGGCCCATACATAGAAAGTATTTATAACTGTGCTTGGAGAACAGTGAGTTCTCAAGTGATAGCAATTATGATCATTATGGCTTATAGTAGCGTTTGTTGAATATGTAGTGTTATTGTTGAATAAATAACATATTCCATGAGTAGCACAGGAAGAATGACATTTTTGCAATGAGAGGTATCTCATTTATTGGAATTTCAGTGGCTGATCTTCTTTAAAGATTATTAAATTTCATTTTGTTATTTCATCTAGAAACCATACAGACACATCCCTTTTTCATATAAAGTAATGGGGGAAATAGATTGTCTCCAGGGGAAATTAGCAAGAAAACATCCTATATGAAGGGTGTTCCTCACGAGGGAAGACTCTTTTTGTTCCTTTGAGGAGCCTTGATTTTGACAAGACTGTCTCATGCATAGAAAACAATTAATTAAGCATTTTGTATAATTGCTTGTATTCATATAGAAAATGGGACTCAACTAGAATTCTGCCATGAACCACTTTCTTCCTAATTATTTGCTTTTTCGCCTTTCAGGAATTACAGGATCAGCACAAACAAGTGCTTTAAAAACAAAAGTTTAAGAAAAGAAAATAGCATTTGAAAAATCAGAAGGGATGAACTTCAGGGCTTGATTCACATCTTTAAGAAATAGTCCAGTCAGGGAATCACATCATATTACCCAATTTTCTACACTTTGCCGTTTACGTATATTCTTCTTTCCCAAACTGTAAACAGTATCATTTTCAGACTGTTCCATAGTCTGTACAAAGCTATGCAGTGGTTCTTTGAAGGAAACATTTTAAAGAAGATAAACATTGCGTTAGCTGTTCTGTTCCATTTCGTGTTTTAGCGTCCCATGGCAAACTGGCTGGCATTGAAAGGTACCTCTATTTGCAGCATGATGCGCCTCATGCACAGCTCATCCGGTGGAGGGCTACTTAGCTCTGCTTCACTGTTCTTCTGTCTGAACCAAGACTGTTCATGAGAAACCCCATAATACAACTGAGACCCCTCGGGGGCACCATATACATTTATGTAAAGTTATCTTCTCATGCATCCTCTGGGTGTCAGAACCTCTCAGCTTTGCTAACCATAAAAAATCTGCCTTAAGCACATTACTAACTTTAAAACTATAATGATTTGGATGTCATATTTCAATTTTTAAAAAACCTTTCCCTGGGACTTCCCTGGTGGTCCAGTGGCTAAAACTCCACGCTCCCAATGCAGGGGGCCAGGGTTCGATCCCTGGTGAGGTAACTAGATCCTGCATGCTGCAACCAAGACCTGGCACAGCCAAATAAATATTTTCTTTAAAAAAGTCCAAACAAGTGCTCAGGCTTTGTCCTATTTCAGGACAATGAGAACCTAGTTAAGAAGGTCTACTCAAATGATTGGTTCTAGGAAATAAAACACTTTCCTTGTTCCACTCCTGAAAATGACCCTATAAAACTTATCCAATGACCATCATCCTATGATTAAAAGTATAACATTTATTTAACAGAAAAAAATTCGTGAATAGGCTTTAGTTAAAAATAAACCCAAGAACAACAACAAGAAGTATCTGGTGAAAAAATGATAATTAAACAAGAAACAAATGTATTACTGTTCAAGATGTATAGGAGCCACTATAAATTGCTATGGGAAGCAAGAATTTTGTACTTTCTTTAAAGTTATCAAGAGAGAAAGCAGTTCTAGAGTCTTACTGAGCATAAGCCTGAATAGTTAAACTGGGTGCTGGGAGGTGGGGGAACAAGTTGACAGGACTATTCAGCATGGGGGTTTAAATGATTTCAATATTATTCTTAATAATAACATTAATGATAGTAGTGATAAGAAATAATTATGAATGATGGAAGGGAACTTCAATTGTGTAAAGACCATCTGGCTATGAGAGTCAGACATGAAATTCTAAAATCCTCAATCTGTCCCTCTAAGGTTGCTTTGTAGATAATGGATATCTTAATTTTTTTTAAAAGAAAAAAAAAAAACCCCTCATATCCATTGTACCAAATGTACAGCAGCTCCTGCTGAGAAAACAAAGCCTCTGTGTCTCTTTCTTTCCTAATCGTTGTTGTCCCCAAAAAACAAAGGCTCTGTGAAAGACCTTAGAAGATAATGATAGGAACTCATCAGTCTTTTATGTTATTTGTCTGCCTCTGAAGATTTTTGATTGGTAATTGTTCTGATCATCCTGTGACTTTTCATTTCCCCAAAGTTGGGGGTGAGAATTTCCCCAGGTTTTCCTCCTACAGTAAAAAGCTTTCAGAAAGAAATCTGGGGTGGGAGGTAGAGTGAGAAGGATGAAATTTTTGGTCTGCCACCAATACATAATTTAAAACATTGTTATGTGGGAATGAGAAATGACAAGAAAGAGGAGGCATCTAACTCGGAACCTGGAACATGGTTGGTATTGTTAGTAATAGTATGGTAATATTAGTAGATCTTTTTCTTTTAATTTATTACACCTAGGGTTTAGTTGTTTAAAATTTTTTTGATGCTCTGTCGTGTCAAAATATCGTGGGAATCCAAGGACAAAATATTGTCTGATTTCACCTACATGGGGTACCTAGATAGAGTATCAGATTCATAGAGACAGGACTACATCAGGAGTTACTAGGTGCTGGGGAAGAGGAGAGAGGGGTTATTGTTTATGGTTATTGTTTAATGGGTACAGAGCTTCAATTTGGGAAGATGAAAAATATCTGAAGATGGACAGTGGTGAGAGTTACACAACAGCATGAATATGCTTAATGCTACTGAACTGTACACTTAACAAAGACTAACATGGGAACTTACCTATGTTTTACCACCATCACCCCAACAAGAAAGAAAAAACTGCAAATGTCTCTTTACCAACTCACATGTGAGCTCAGATCACTTCTGTACTCAGCTCAAGTTCATTGCAGAGCCCTTCATTGTGTTATAAAAACTTGTATAATCTGAGTCAGGTCAAATCCCTGGAAATAGCTGAGCTTCCCCAGGTTTTTTCCCTTTGACAAATTCTAGTTAGAGATTTGGGGGGAGGTAGGAAGGGCTCAGTCTTTGGTCTGCAACAAATACATGATTTAAAACTTATCTTCATGTGGTAAAGACAAATATCAAAGAGAAGGCATCTATGTCTAGATCCTTGGAATTACGTAGGCAAAACAGCCTTCTGTTCAACAATATTTTATTTGTCTGTGCCAGATCTTAGTCCCCCACCAGGGATTGAACCAAAGTGCCCTGCATTGGGAGCATGGAGTCTTAGCCTCTGGACCACCACGGAAATCCCTTGACAATATTTTAGATGTGTCCTTATATGTTTGTCATTCTGTAGACATGACCTTGTACTTTGCACCTTGAAAATGCAAAATCTAAAGCAGTTTGTAGATTAGTGAAATAATTAACTAAATGGAATCCTTTGCCTCGTGTTATGGATGTAACACTAGTTGAGGGAACTGGAACTGGATGCCTTGTTTTGTTTTGGGAAGTTATGAAACTAAAAGTCCATGTTTTTACTTTTTCATTTCTCTTGGGGTTTGGGTTGGTTTGGATCGACCACATAGGCTGCAGGCTTAGTCTTCTTGCTTCATTCTTTGTGGCCATCCACAGATGCTTGGTGGATCTATCCACTCGGCTTAAACACCCACTTCCTTTAGCCTCATGGTAATTTGTTATAGTTTTATTGGTGCCTTTCTATTTCCCAGAAATGGATTTTTGTTTGTTTGTTTCTGGAAACAGCAGCAAGAGAAATCGTTAGATGTTGAAGAGTAAGAACACAGCTTTCTCCTGTTTTCTTCTTTTCCTTCATATAGGTATGTCACTCACTGGTTTTTTAAATCCACTTAACCTAAAAACTGATCTTCATCTGTGGTTCATCTTTTCCTCTTTCCTATGGTTTCTTGGTAAGGAATGTTGTTGCTGATGGCAGAGAGGGCCTATCACAATCACATTTAGAGAAGTGCCTTTTTGAGATATTGGTATTATTCAACTCTTTCTCCCAGAGCTGTGCTGTGAGTTTCCCAGAAAAAAATGTCTTCCAGAAGTAAAAGGGAGACTCTTAAACAGAAGAGAAGATTCTTCCTCATGTCTGATACAAAAGGAATGAAGCCTATGGTAGAGATGCTAGAAAAAAAAAAATTTAATTGATAATGAAGAAATTAAGGGGCAGACCCAACTCAAGGAGCCCACGTCTCTGCAGATTTATGGGAGCAGGACTGGAGTTAGATGGTGGAGAATGAATAAACCTACTTCTCCTTTCCCTTCTTTCATATCTTAGAAGTCACAAGTTCCCATTTCCATTCCCTGAAGAACTAGAAGGAGTAAATTAAGATATTAATGTGAATCTCCAAAACTTTGACCACCTCATGCAAACAGCTAACTTATTGGAAAAGACCCTGATGCTGAGAAAGATTGAGGGCAAAGGAGAAGAGGGAGGAAGAGGATGAGATAGTTAGATAGACTCACTGACTCAATGGACCTGAGTTTGAACAAACTCAGGGAGATAGTGAAGGACAGGGAAGCCTGGCGTGTTGTGGTCCATGGTGTCAAAAAGAGCTGGACATAACTTAGTGACTGAACAACAGCAACAAAAACAAATATGAATCTCCATTTTAAGACAACGTGTTGAATTTGAAAGCATCTTGACACTGATTTTAGTCTATATTTTAGTAATTTTTTTGGAGGGGAGGCAAATTGCTTTACAATGTTGTGTTGGTTTCTGCTATACAAGAAAGTGAAATAGTCATCATTTTATATACATATCCCCTCCCTCCTGAGCCTCCCTCCTCTCCCCTATCCCACCCCGTCTAGGTCATCACAGAGCACCAGGCCGGGCTCCCTGTGTTATATAGGAGCTTCCCTCTAGCTAACCGTTTTACACATGATCGTGTATATATGTCAAGGCTACTTCTCAATTCGTCCCACCCTTTCCTTCCTGCACTGTGAAGCCCTTTCTCTATATCTGCATCTCCATTCCTTCCCTGCAACTAGGTACATCAGTACCATTTTTATAGATTACATATATATGCATGAATAGATTTTGTTTTTCTCTTTCTGACTTTGAGTCTATATTTTAGTATACCACAAATTTAAGAAAGTAAGGGGCAGACCCAACTTAACTAACTCTGCCACTATTCCACTTAAGCCTGCTGGTTTCCCTTTAAGACTTTCCTTTCTTTCTAACCTTCTTCATTCAAACTGAGACAATGAGAAGTTCTGTTTGTACAGTTAACCAAACACTCTCACCTCCATTACTTCGTTTGGTCCTGTCAACCAGGAGTGTTAACCCAGTTGTACTGAAGATGAAGAAAGAGAAAGACATGTAGTAAGAGGAAGAGCCTTCTCTGACTCCAAGACCAGACTCTCTCCATCAGATGAGAACTCGCATTTGTCTTAGTCATAACCAGGCATTTTGCTCTCAATCTCATCTATTTTATACTCATCTTTGGCTTCTTAGACCCAAAACTGGCTCTTGCAGGAAACATATATAAAGTGAAATAGTGAATGAGCCTTTCAAATAATTCATTCTATGCTGCTGCTGCCACTAAGTCGCTTCAGTCGTGTCTGACTTTGTGTGACCCCATAGACTGCAGCCCACAAGGCTCCCCCATCCCTGGGATTCTCCAGGCAAGAACACAGGAGGGGGTTGCCATTTCCTTCTCCAATGCATGAAAGTGAAAAGTGAAAGTGAAGTCGCTCAGTCATGTCTGACTCTTAGCGACCCTATGGACTGCAGCCTTCCAGGCTCCTCCGTCCATGGGATTTTCCAGGCAAGAGTACTGGAGTGGGGTGCCATTGCCTTCTTCAGTTCTATGCCACAGTATTCAGTAAATAAAACAAGAGGAAAAAAAGCCAACCAATTTCTTTATCCACAGGCTAAATTCCTGGTTTGTACAATGAAATAGGAAAGTGACTTCTTCCTCTTCTCCCTCCTTCTTTCTCTGTCTCTTTTCTATGAAGACTTTGGCTCTTGTAGTTACTCTGCTCTCATCACTCTTCTAAGGTCTCCTGAGGTTCTGCAATGATCTCTCTATAGGCAGAGCCTGCTTCTTGATGTGCTGGTGGGTGGGGAGTCAAACCCACAATTCAGAGACATTGAACAAGATGCAGCTGGCTTTGGAAACCTCAGTAAGACCTTCCTCTCCTGGGAGTGAGCAGGAAAGGGGTGGCTTTGTCTAGAGTAAAGAGTAACTATTACTAGGGTGGTTGAGTCTTTGTAATGCCAAAATGAAAGTCGTTCAGTCGTATCCCATGGACGGTAGCCTGCCAAGCTCTTCTGTTCATGGAATTCTCCAGGCAGTTCTACTAGAGTGGGTGGCCGTTCCCTTCTCCAGGGGATCTTCCCAACCCAGGGATCAAACTCAGGTCTCCCGCATTGTAGGCAGATTCTTTACCATCTGAGCCACCAGGGAATCCCTGTAATGCCAATGCCACCCTCAATTTTGGAAACAAGAAAGGAGGCAGGCAGGCAAGTAGCAGAAAATCTCTTCCTCATGTTCCTAAGCTGATAAATACCCCTGCAACTCTGTGCCGGGTCATAATTCTTATAACTTGGCTTAGGTCACAGAGTTCAACTCAGGGATGCCTGGAAGCTAAATGGGCATAGATGGGTTTGAAATGGTAGAACATAAGTTCTCCATTCTTGACCGTAGCTCACCAGGCTCCTCTGTTCATGGAATTCTCCAGGCAGGAATCCTGGAGTGGGTTTCCATTCCCTTCTCCAGGGGATCTTTCCAACCTAGGGATGGAACCTGGGTCTCCAGCATTGCAGGCATATTCTTTACCATCTGAGCCAGCAGGGAAGCCCACTCTCCATTCTTTAGGTACGCGACTTGTATTCTACCCTCTTTGTTTCAATTTGCATCACATCTTTCTTCTTCTTAGCACCTCGCCTAGTCCTCTGTTGGTGACAAAAAAAAAGGGGGGGTGGGGAAGGTGTTTCCCAACCAAAACAAGTTCTAGAGGAACATCTTCACAGCCTAATTTGCTCTTCGGCTCTTAATTTTGGAGAAACATGACTGTGTCCGTTTCCTAATTAGGAAACACAAATGGGAGCGCTGACACCGCCTCCCCCAGGCAAGCGGTGTATACAGAACAGCTACCATCTGAGGGAGCTATGCCTTTTTCTCTTTGTAATTACTTTACCCAACTTCGGCTGCAGTTAAACTTGAACCTTTTCTCAGATGAAGGCCTTGAACCCTCTGCTCAGCTATTATGTTGTGTATCAAGTCACAAAGCAGTCTTGCAGCAGTCCAAGTTCAACACTTGAATGTTGTTAAGATTCCTGCCATTTTCTTTTCTTTGCTTGGACTGTGTCTCCCTGTGCAGTTTCATATGAATTATAGGTAGAGGTCCTCATTCCTTTTGAAGGAGGAAAAGGAAATTGTTCATGCACATGAAAACAGATACCTTTTTTTTTTTTTTTTAATGAACCTAAAATTTTGCAAACTGAATAGGACCCTGATCTGGGCAGTCAGGTACCTTGTCTCTGGCAAAGGTATGAGACAGAAGGTGAGATACTGACATACTGCAAGGGAGAAAGGCGGCCCTCATGCACAAAGCCAACTGAAGCATTTCCTATAGAATGGGAATATCACTCTCGAGCCCCACGGTGATCTAATAGCCTAAAGCATCAGAATTGACTACCTTTGGCTGCCTTAATTCCAAGTGTCCTTGGTAATCAACACAAGGCCTGGCTCCTGTGGAATTCTACACTCCACGTCTATAGCTATAGTAGGAGTTGTGTGGACAGTAACAAGAGGAGTTTCAACACTGCCATGTGGACAATAGCTAGCTAGTGGTAAGCTGCTGTATCTTGCAGAGAGCTCAGCTTGGCGCTCTGTGATGATCTAGAGGGGTGGGATGGAGCAGGGGTAAGGGGGATGCGAGAGATCCAAGAGGGAGGGGATATATGCATACATATAGCTGATTCACTTTGTTGTACAGCAGAAACTCACACAGCATTGTAAAGCAATTATGTTGTCTTTAGTTGCCAAGGCGTGTCTGACTCTTTGTGACCCCATGGACTGTAGGCCACCAGGCTCCTCTGTCTATGGAATTTTCCAGACAAGAATACTGGAGTGGGTTGCCATTTCCTTCTTCAGGGAGTCTTCCTGACCCAGGGATCGAATGCATCTCATACACTGGCAGGTGGATTCTTTATCACTGAACCACCAGGGAAGCCCAAAGCAATTATACCCCAGTTTAAAAAAAAAAGAGTATGACTCCAAGCCACCAACTCCTAATACTGATAACCAGCCAGTTAACTGTTGTCCCCACAGCCTTCATGTTAAGTAGAGGGGTGGTTCCCCCTTCACATTCCAGAAAGATGCAGCTGCAAGACAGAGACCCTCCTCTTCTTATGCTTTCTGTTTACATCTTTTGTTGATAGAAGGAACCTAACCCTCAGGAGGCTGTCAGTATGCAGGCAGATCTTTTCAATGGTTTCTCCCTGCTCTCCAGATTTTATCAAGGCCCTGATTGCTCTGGCCCAGCTCCCTCTGCATCCACAGGAGGCTTCTCTCTCCCACTCTGGATTGCCCCGAGTACTTTGGGTCCCATTTAGCTCCTTCCACCCAGCTCTCTGCCCCAGGACCTTTGCACAATTTGTTGCTCTTCAGTCGCTAAGTTGTGTCTGACTCTGCGATCCTGTGGACTGCAGCACGCCAGGCTTCCCTGTCCTTCACCATCTCCTGGAATTTACTCTGACTCATGTCCATTGAGTTGATGCCATTCAACCATCTCATCCTCTGTCACCCCCTTCTCCTCCTGCCTTCAATCTTTCTCAGAATCAGGGTCTTTTCCAGTGAGTTGGCTCTTCGCATTAGGTGGCCAAAGTCTTGGAGCTTCAGCTTCAGCATAGTCCTTCCAATGGATATTCAGGGTTGATTTCTTTTAGGATTGACTGGTTTGGTCTCCTTGCTGTCCAGGGGACTCTCAAGAGTCTTCTCAAGCACCACAGTTCGAGAGCATCAATTCTTTGGCGCTCAGCCTTCTTTATGGCACGAGAAGGACCTCCTTTATGTAGGAGGCTCTTTCTCTTCTCTAGCCTAGGAACTCTTGCTCATCCATTAGCTCAAATATTTTCTCAGGGACGCCTTCCCCTTAGAACAGCTCAGTCCTGAAGTTTGATCCATTTAAACTTCAGTAGTTAGGGTGTTTTCAAACTGGGAAGCACTCATACATAGTTCATTGGCCTTTTCTTTTAGAATACTAACCAGTTTGCAATTTTGTGTTTGTTTATTATTTGATTACCATCTGCTTCTATAACATAAGAACTATATCTGCCTTTTCTCACTAGTGTCTTCAGGGCCTAATGTAAAGCTTGGCATACAATTTGTGCCCAATAATACTTGTTAATGAGTGAGCGAATGAATATAAAGGAAAGAACACATTAGAAAAACAATTGAAACCAAAAAAAAGAGACCAAGATTGTTAACAAGTAGGTAAGGGAAAATCCCATGGACAGAGTAGTCTGGCAGGCTATGGTCTGTGGGATTGCAAAGAGTCAAACGGCAGTTAGTGAGTAAACATACAAGGAGAGGAATTACTGCCCCCAGGATTTGGTGATTTTATCAGTTTGGCATTAACGTTTTTTTAAATAGGTTTCTGAAGTCCTAGTGAATTTTTCCTAAAAATCTAACACCCCTACCCAAAAGAATTGAGAGCAGGGATACAAGTATATGTATTCCAAGGATCATGGCAGCATTATTCACAACAGCCAAAAGAAAGGAGGATGCAGCCCAAATGTCTATTGATGGATGAACAGATACATGAAATGTAGTCTGTATACACAATGGAATATTATTCCCTCTTTAAAAAATGAAATTATGACACATGCTATAACATGGATAAAGCTTGAAGATGCCAAGTGAGATAAACTGGAAACAAAAGCATACATATTGTATACTTCCACTTACATGAAGAATCTAGAGTTGTCAAATTCACAGAGAAAATATGAAGTTAAATGGTGCTTTCTGGGGGCTGATGGGGGGTGGGAGAAGAAGAAGGAAGGAATGAGGAGTTAATGTTTAAGGGGTGTGGAGTTTCAGTTTGGAAGATGAAGGTGTTCCAGAGATGGATGGTGGTAATGGGTGCATAGCAATTTGAACATACTTCACACCACTGAGCTGTACACTAAGAAATGGTTAAAACCATTCTATGGTTTGTATTTCTTTTCTTTTTTGTTAGTCGCTCAGTCGTGTCCAACTCTTTGCGATCCTATGGACTGTGGCCCCCCAGGCTCCTCTGTCCATGGGATTCTCCAGGCAAGAACACTGGAGTGGGTAGCCCTTCCCTTCTCCAGAGGGATCTTCCCGATCCAGGGATCCAACCCACGTCTCCTGCATTTCTGGCAGATTCTTTACCATTTGAGCCTATGTATATTTTACCACAGTTAAAACAAAAAGCAACGAAATGTTGAAAACACAAACACATACCCCTAAGATTCCCTCAAGTTCAGAGTCCATTTGCTTAAAGTGAAGGCCCATTCATTGTAGGTATATCAGTTCAGTTCAGTTCAGTTCAGTCGCTCAGTCGTGTCCGACTCTTTGCGACCCCATGAATCGCAGCACGCCAGTCCTCCCTGTCCATCACCAACTCCCGGAGTTCACTCAGACTCACGTCCATCGAGTCAGTGATGCCATCCAGCCATCTCATCCTCTGTCGTCCCCTTGTCCTCCTGCCCCCAATCCCTCCCAGCATCAGAGTCTTTTCCAATGAGTCAACTCTTCGCATGAGGTGGCCAAAGTACTGGAGTTTCAGCTTTAGCATCATTCCTTCCAAAGAAATCCCAGGGCTGATCTCCTTCAGAATGGACAGGTTGGATCTCCTTGCAGTCCAAGGGACTCTCAAGAGTCTTCTCCAACACCACAGTTCAAAAGCATCAATTCTTCGGCACTCAGCCTTCTTCATCGTCCAACTCTCACATCCATACTTGACCACCGGAAAAACCGTAGCCTTGACTAGACGGACCTTTGTTGGCAAAGTAATGTCTCTGCTCTTGAATATGCTATCTAGGTTGGTCATAACTTTTCTTCCAAGGAGTAAGCGTCTTTTCATTTCATGGCTGCAGTCACCATCTGTAGTGATTTTGGAGCCCAGAAAAATAAAGTCTGACACTGTTTCCACTGTTTCCCCATCTATTTCCCATGAAGTGATGGGACCAGATGCCATGATCTTTGTTTTCTGAATGTTGAGCTTTAAGCCAACTTTTTCAGTCTCCTCTTTCACCTTCATCAAGAGGCTTTTTAGTTCCTCTTCACTTTCTGCCATAAGGGTGGTGTCATCTGCATATCTGAGGTGATTGATATTTCTCCTGGCAATCTTGATTCCAGCTTGTGCTTCTTCCAGCCCAGCATTTCTCATGATGTACTCTGCATAGAAGTTAAATAAGCAGGGTGACAATATACAGCCTTGATGTACATATAATACGTAGGTATTATAATTCTTGTAGGTATATAATTCTGTTTAAAATGCACCTGTTTATTACCCTTCATTTTGTAATTTCTGTTTTTAAAACGTCCAGATCTTCCTCTTTGCCCTCATGTTGAGTGGTGGGTAGGAGTAGTAGTCGTGCAGTGTGGGCATCCATGCCTTTTTCTACAGAGGTACCTTCTCTGATGGCAGAGTTACACAGAACTAGAGTACCTCCACAACAAGACATCGGTCTGGAAGGTGGCACAGTGATAAAGAATCCACCTGCCAATGCAGGAGGAGACACAAGAGACGCAGGTTTGATCCCTGGGTTTGGAAGATCCCCTGGAGTTGGAGATGGCAGCCCACTCCAGTATTCTTGCCTGGAAAATTCCATGGACACAGGCAGGAGCCTGGCGGGCTACAGTTCATGGAATTCCAAAGAGTTGGACATGACTGAACATGCCCACATGCAAACTTTCATTTCACACTGTTTACCAATTAGAAACATCTCTAGGAGAAACCAATACAGCTCTTAAGTGTATCCTTTCTCTGAATTTTTAAGTTTGATTGGCTCTCAGATCCAATCCATTATTTATCTATAGAGATAATCTGAAATCTGAGAGATGGAGAGTTTAAAGCCGAATTTAGACTTTCATTAGGATCACGCACAAAAGAGTATAGCTAGTATATTAATCTCTAACATTGTAGTGAATGAAGAAAGATCCTCTCCGATGTGGATAAAACCCCCCTGTAGATTTCCAGAATCCCAGCCCTGAAAAGGCTTACCCAGAAAATCTGGCAAGTGATGATGAAAATCTGTGTCCAAAACCATCATCTCTGGACATTTAAAAAATGAGTTGTTATTATCAGACAATATATTTGTTTCAGGTGTACAACATATTCAGTATTTTTTCGGCATTTTTATGCATTATGAAATGATCATGGCAGTAAGACCGGTCACCATAAAAAGCTGTTACAATATAATTGACTATATTTCCTATGGGAACATTATACCCTGTGACGTATTTACTTGTCATCACACACGAGCATCACTGGTCTAACTCGCCACCTTAGAGGAAGAACATTTAGAGAGCTCAGCTAAGGATGTGTTGTCTTTTTTTTTTTTTTGCTTCATTGTATTTTTTTCGGGATCTTAGTTCCCCAACCAGGGATTGAACCCTTTTCACAGCTGTGGAGGCACTGAGTCCTAACTACTGGACCAACAGAGAATGCCCTGTCTAAATACCGTGTCTTAAACTATTTGTAAGCAGTAAGAAAAGGACTTTGAAGTTACCCTCAACATGAATTCAGTCTTCTGGGGGAAACAATTTTCCACAACCACTTTTGAACTCCAACCTATAATCAAGTAATTGGCAGACATGGGAGGTTACTGAGTCCATCGTGAATCTAGTGAAACAATGAATCCTCTCTCTTCCAATGTGAACTCACAAAATAATCCGCATTTCTTCTGGGGAGTTCTTGTCCCCTTGAAACACATCTGTCGACTCCAGGTAAATTACCCTGTTCTCCATTCTCTTCTCCCCTACTCCCGAGAGGCCATTCCTCATTATTAAAGAATCACATAATTTCATATTTAAAGAGGACCTTCAGGATCATGTAATTCAACCAATTTTCTTTTTTTTAGTAGTCGAAGAAATTTAAGCCCAGGGAGATTAAGTGATTAATGTCTCACTGGATTAAAACCAACCTATCTAGAATTAGTTGTAGGCTCTTTTGATGGTCCTCATTCATGTTTGTCTAGGAGATGTAACTCACGAGAACTTGATCAAGTGGACCTCATTTTAACTGTGGAATTTACTATTTTTCTTTCAGAGTTTATTGGATAACACTTTGGAATCCATTGAGGCTGGGCATGATGTGAAGAGTTGAACATCATCTAGTCCCAGTACATTGTTTCAAAACCATAAGCCCCAGGTCCATAAACACAAACTGCATCTGCTTCTGTCCTGGAATGTTTTTATGTAAATCTCCAGAGTTTGATGAGGATGTTTGGTTGTGGAGGGTGCAGGGACAGGAACACAGACGCGATTACACTGAGCTGGACTGTGTGGGACAGGCTGTGGCGGCCACAGGATAGGTGCTACAAGAAGATGAGGGAATGAATTAGTGAAGCTCCATGACCAAGCTACATGCCTCCTGGAACATCTGAGAGAAGAGTGTGGTGTGGTGAAAAGACTATCGGTTTAATGGTCAAAGTCGGTTCTGTCATTTACTACCTGTGTAACCTTGGGCTTCCCAGGTGGCTCAGTGATAAAGAATCCACTTGCCAAGCAAGAGATATGGGTTTGATCCCTGGGTTGGAAAGATCCCCTGGAGAAGGAAATGGCAACCCACTCCAGTATTCTTGCCTGGGAAATCCCTTGGACAGAGGAGCCTGCCGGGCTACAGTCCATGGGGTCACAAAGAGTCGGACATGTTTTATTGACTAAACAGCAGCACCCTTGGTGAAAAGAACGTGTGTATATCAGTTTATGTATAAAATGAGAGTAATTAATACTTACCTTGTGGTTGTGTTAGATGGATAAAAGATGACATAGATAAAGTCCCTGGTATGTACAACACATGCAAAAAATGTTCACATGTAAGTACATATGATGTATGTGTGTGTGCATGGTATATTTGTATGTAAGGAGTGGGGTGAGTGTGTATGTGTGTGTATTGGATTCCAAAGGAAAAGTTGAGGTTTTCTATTAAAAAGTGTTGTTTCTTTCTTTCTTTCTTTCTTTTTTAAAGAAAACAGGTGATGCTCTCTATAACACACATTTCTGCAGTTTCTAGCAGTAGGTGAGGTATGAGTGTGAGCATCGTCATGATCTATTCCTTCTTGCTTCACTCAGACATCATGGAAACAAGCCAAAAGGGAAACTGTATGACTTCTCAGAAAAAAAGAAGTCAAACAAAAAAATTCTCAAAAAATTCTGTCAACTCATATAGTGTTTATTAAACATTTTATTTCCCCAGCACAAAATGGAGGGAAAGTAATTCCAGCCAACAGTGTTTACTGTCTATTGGGAAAATAGTATTTTATACAGCAGACAACCAGAGAACCATTCAAGGTGGTATGCAAACCATTACCAACTCGCTCTGTGTTCAGAAGAATGGTCTCAGTGTCTGGAGTTGACTTGTAAAGGCATCTTGGGGGGCTATCTAGAGTTGTATTTGAAAGTGAGCTTTGGAGACATGAGTCCTTGAACCATTACCATAGCTTTGTCCGATCACTAAATTCTAATCCTTGATCACCTAATTTTCAAAAAGAAGAAAATATTTGCTTCTCAGGTATTTTGAAGATTAAGCAGATAATACATATAGATCACTAAGCACAGACTCTGTCACATAGTTAGAAATATCAGCAAATTGGTCATATATATATATATATATATATATATATATATATATATATATTTCTTGTTAAAGGTGAATCTCAAATACTCACAAGTGTTATCAAGGGTGTGGGGAAATTGGAGCCTTCATATACTGGTTATGAGTGAGTGAAAGTTGCTCAGTCGTGTATGACTCTTTGGAACCCCATAGACTATACAGTTCATGGAATTCTCCAGGCCAGAATACTGGAGTGGGTAGCCATTCCCTTCTCAACTCACAATGCAGGGATTGAACCCAGGTCTCCTGCATTGCAGGTAGGTTCTTTACCAGCTGACCCACCAGGGAAGCCTAGAATACTGGAGTGGGTAGCCTATCCCCTCTCCAGCAGATGTTCCCGACTCAGGAATTGAACCATGGTCTCCTGCATTGCAGGCAGATTCTTTACCAGCTGAGCTACCAGGAAGCCCCATGGGGATGTAAAATAGTGCAGCCACTTTGGAAAACAGTCTGGCAGGTTTCTAAAATATTAAGCATAGAGTTACCATAGGACCAAGCTATTCCACTCCAAGAGAAATGAAAACATATATACACACAAACACATACACAAATATTCAGAACACCATTATTCTTAACAGCTTCAAATTAGAAACAAGGAAATGTCCATCAGTGATGAATGGATGAACATAATGTCGTATATCCACACAGTGAAATATTATTCAGTAACAGAAAAAAAATGAAGTACTAATACACACTAAAATATGGGTGAACCTTGAAATCCAGATGAAAGAAGCCAGGCACAAAGATCCATTTATGTGATTTATGATTCCATTTGTGTGAAATGTCCAGAACAGGTGGATCATCCACAGAAGCCAAAGTAGGTTTGTGGCTATCAGGGGACAGTGTGGATGGTGATGAAAGAAGAATTGCTAATGGATCTGAGTTTCCTTTTGAGGGTGATGAAAATACCCTGGAATTAGTGGTGGTGGTTGCCCAACATTGCAAATGTACCAAATGACTGTATGCTTTAAACTAGCGAAGTACATGGTATGTGAACGAAATCTCAATAAAGCAGTTTAAAAAAAAAAAGTGATTTTTTTTTTTTTTTACTTTTTATTTTGTATTGGGATATAGCCAACTGGGGCTTCCCAGCTGGTACTAGTGGTAAAGAACCCATCTGCCAATGCAGCAGTTGTAAGAGACATGGGTTCGATCCCTGGGTTGGGAAGATCCCTGGAGGAGGGCATGGCAACCCGCTCCAGTATTCTTGCTGGAGAATCCCACGGACAGAGGAGCCTGGCAGGCCATGGTCCATAGGGTCACAAAGAGTCGGACACAACTGAAGTGACTTAGCACAAACACACATACATATAGCTGATTAACAATGTTGTGATGGTTTCAGGTGAACAGCAAAGGGACTCAGCCGTACATATACATGTATCCGTTCTCCCCCATACTCCTCTCCCATCCAGGCTGCCACATAACATTGAGCAGAGTTAAAAGACATGAGGTAGTTGGACAAGTGGAGAGAAGCAAGCCAGCAGAGCAGAGCAGACTGGGACCTTGGGATCCAGGCAGCTGAACCGAGGATTTGAGAGAATTGTGGGAGGGGATGGGGCATCAAGGTAAGTCGGTGAAGATCATGTGTAATATTTCAGTGCTAGCTTACGATGCAATCTGAGGCCACCTTGGGGTGGTAGGAAGGGCAGAAAAAATGGAATTTTTCAGATGTATCAGAATGTAGCATGGACTGGAATGAGCAGGGGGTAAAAATCAGAGAACTCTAGAGTAGCTTCTGACAAAAGAGGAGACGTGTGTGTGTGTGTGTGTGCGCGTGCGCGCTGTGTGTGGGTCCTGGGTGCGTGTGTTAATCTGTGAGGGACCCGCGGGCGTCAGGGCCAGGCCTCCTTGTGGCTGCAGTGCGGGGTCCGGCCTCCCGGGGGCGCTATGAGCACGAGCGGATCCGCCTGGTGGGGGTCGCACCACTACGTGGCGAGAACCCCCATCCTTGCTCACAGCCCATCTTGCTTTCTGTGAAAATTGTCCTTGAGGTAGGAAGAGCCTCATTTTCCGTACAGAACAAACACAAATACGATATTTCATATCTTCTCTGCCATTTTCGCCCTTGTCTGTAATTGGAAACTCTTGCCCCCAGTCTTACCTGTAGGATTCTGTCTTCAAACGTGCGATCCTGTTTCTCCCCTTGCCAGACCCTCCCCGTCTGTCTTCTGTTTTTCTCCTTCAAATTGTCACGATCTCTGATTTTATTCGTCAGTTCTTTTGATTAGGGACGGTAACGGAGCAGGGCAGGAGCGGGGGTGGTGTTGGGGGGTGGGATTCCTCTGTTTCATTAGTTTCTGATGAAGCCCGCGCTTTGGCCAGGCTGCTTTCATAAATCCACACACTTTCCGTCTGACAGCCTCCCCTCTCCATCTTTCTTGCAGATTCAGGTTTTGTGCTCAGCGGCGTCTTAACTCACCTCCAGCCGATTCTGAACGTTGAGGTTCTCTTTGCCCTTCAGCTTGCTATTCACCATTTTCTTCTTATTCCTGGATTTTGCCCTTTTCCCTCAAGTTCACCGTCCGAGACTTTCTCTTGGGAGTCACCCTCAATGACAGCATCAAACTTGTCTCTGATGGGGATGTGGCTGCCCGCAGCCGGGCCTATTAGACAGCCTCTGCCCCTGTGCAGAGAAGAGTCCCTGTGCCGAGTTAGCATGTTCTTATCAACCTATATTGTGATCAGTGCCCCATAGAGAACTGAACTAGTATCGTCTTCAACAATTTTAATTGTCAAAGCCCCCAGCTTCTCTGGTGGCTCAGATGGTAAAGAATCTGTCTGCCAATGCAGGAGACAAGGGTTTAATTCCTGGGTCAGGAAGATCCCGTGGAGAAGGGCATGGCAACCTGCTCCAGTATTCTTGCCTGGAAAATTCCATGGACAGAGGAGCCTGGCAGACTACAGTCCATGGGGTCACAAAGAGTCCGACACAAATGAGCAACTAACACACTACCTTTGAGGGATATACCTGGATTCTGACTTTTAATTTGCTTCTGAGCCTTTGTTTTGTGAACTTTGGCCAGTCTTTCAGCTTTATCAGTGAGAATGCATTTCAGGAGTCTCACACATCCACACCTTCTAGGTGAGAAGGAAGGCAAACAGCCCTCCAGGGCTGCCTTGATCTAGTCCCAACCCCTCAAGGCTGCCTTTGCTACCCAGCATACAGGAGGATTAGCTTCCTGCTGCTGCCTTCTTCCTGACAACACAAGAAAGTTTCCAGGCCTTGCAATTTCATACTCTGGTCCCTATTGTTGGCATCAGTCTTCTGGATTGTGAAGGGCCTTTTGTTTGAGACCTTTCAGTAGAAACCAGAGCTTCTCCACTCAATGAAGCAATATACCATTTCATAGACTCCAAGATGACATCAATTTTAAGACATATTTTATGTCCCACACACAAAAAAAGAATGTAGCCACTTAAACTATGACAATCATTGATTGTAAGACCATCATGTGGAAAAAAATATACAACTTAGAATCATAAATATGTAGCACAGTGGTTGCATGTTGAGGTCAACCTGATAGGGTTTGAATCTCAGCTCTATTTAATGTCTGACCTTGGGCAAGCCACTTAACTTCTCCTTGCCTCAGGTTCCTCAACTGTTGGGGTGATCATAATAGTATCTACTTAGAAGGATAGATAAGGATTAAATAAGTGTCTATATACACAACACTTAGTAGCTGGGTATAATAAAGGCTCAGTAAGTGTCAACACCTTTTATCTGAATGCTAATAAAAAGTATGTGCCTGTGCATGCTCAGTCGCTAAGTCATGTTTGGCTCTTTGCGGTCCTATGGACTGTAGCCCACTAGGCTCATCTGTCTGTCAGGTTTTCCAGGCAAGAATACTAAAGTGGGTTACCATTTCTTCCTTCAGGGGATCTTCCCCATCCAGGGATCGAACCCAGGTCTCTTGTACCTTTTGTATTTGCAGGCAGATTCTTTACCACCGGTGGAGGCAGGAGGAGAAGGGGACAACAGAGGATGAGATGGTTGGATGGCATCAACAACCAGATGAACATGAGTTTGAGCAAGCTCCGGAAGTTAGTGATGGACAGGGAAGCCTGGCGTGCTGCAGTCCATGGGGTCACAAAAAGTCGGACACGACTGAGCAACTGAACTGACTGAATCTTTACCACTGAGCCACCTGAGAAGCCCCTTTTAAAAGTATAATCGCCATGCATCTTAGACTGCATTAACTGTTGCTGATTTATCTTGACATGCTCTATTTTGATGTTTCTCTCTCTCTCTCTCTCTCTCAATAGCCACTTACCCCTTTAAAAGTGCAAGTTGCACATTTGTTAAGGCTTAAATTGGCTAGTTTTTTTTTTTTTTTGCCTCTGTATTCTGACTGCACTAATGGTGGCCTCAATGAAGCAGAAAGCAGATATCCACAGTATCATTTTGAGGATTTGGGCAGGAAAATACGAATAAGGAAAGAAAGAAAATAGTGGGGAACCAGTGGGTTCTCTGTTTATTCACTGACAAAGAAGTGGCTATTTAAAAATGGATTTTCAAGAAGGAAAAAAGAATCAAGTCAAAATTAAAGTTAATTTTAGAAATTTTAGTCCCAATTGAAGATTGCTGATCTGCTTATTACTTTTTTTTTTTTTTGAGAGACATTTAGAATTAGAAAAATAATGGTTGCTCAGCCATTCAACTTAAAGATATTTAAGTGTTTTAGTTGGCTTATAATCTGATGGTCAAAGTTTAAAAAATTATTTTAGTGAAAAAAAGTTTAAAGCAATTTCCTCTACCTACCTTGGGCTTCCCAGGTAGCACAGTGGTAAAGAATCCTCCTGCCAATGCAAGAGACCAGAGTTAAATCCCTGGGTTGGGAAAGATCCCCTGGACAAAGCAAAGGCAATCCACTCTAGTATTCTTGCCTGGAAAATCCCAAGGACAGAGGAGACTGGCGGGCTACAGACCATGGGGTCACAAAGAGTGAGGCATGACCAAGCAGCTGAGCACCTACACAACCCACCTTGAGATTAGTGTATCTTTTTCTGTTTTTTTTTTTTTTTTTTTTTCTGGAGTGGCATTTAGAACAATTGGATTTCATGTTACAGTCATTCTGTCATTAAAACACTGAATCAGGTAATCATTTCATTTCATTTGCTTCACAGATTATCACCAAAAAGTACTCTTGTCATCAAGGCTTTGTTGATGTCTGTGGGGTTTTGTCCACATGGTACAGAGTTGACAAGCTAAATGAAAACAGGAAAGCATGCTGGGCTGAGCAAATGAGTTTGTTTGTGGTATTTGTATTGTGGTTGAAGCAGATAAATGGCTAGAGAGTAATATCGCCATCGACTGGGAATAGATCGTGTGTCACAATAGACCTCTGTGAATTCATCTTGGGGCCAGCTACTGGGGTCAGCCTCCATCTCTCTTAGGACCTTTTTCAGAAGAGAGATGTGAAGTTCCGGGCTGTTAAGTGAACTATTGTGTTTCAGTGAAGTTCAGGTATCATAGGTTTTAAGACCCACTATGGTTTTATGTTCCACCAAGAAAACAAATTCAAAATCACTGCAGATGGTGACTGCAGCCATGAAATGAAAAGACGCTTACTCCTTGGAAGGAAAGTTATGACCAACCTAGATAGCATATTCATAAGCAGAGACATTACTCTGCCAACAAAGGTCCCTCTAGTCAAGGCTATGGCTTTTCCTGTGGTCATGTATGGATGTGAGAGTTGGACGATGAAGAAGGCTGAGCACCGAAGAATTGATGCTTTTGAACTGTGGTGTTGGAGAAGACTCTTGAGAGTCCCTTGGACTGCAAGGAGATCCACTCAGTCCATTCTGAAGGAGATCAGCCCTGGGATTTCTTTGGAAGGAATGATGCTGAAGCTGAAGCTCCAGTACTTTAGCCACCTCATGCGAAGAGTTGACTCATTGGAAAAGACTCTGATGCTGGGAGGGATTAGAGGCAGGAGAAGGGGACGACAGAGAATAAGATGGCTGGATGGCATCACTGACTCAATGGACATGAGTCTGAGTGAACTCCGGGAGTTGGTGATGGACAAGGAGACCTGGCGTGCTTCGATTCATGGGGTCGCAAAGAGTTGGACACGACTGAGCGACTGAACTGAACTGAAGAAAACAAAAATTACTCCTACAACTGTAGCACCATGATTTTTTTTTTTTTATGCCTTAGAATTTTTGTTGGAAAGGTTTTTTTTTTTCAAGTTTTCTTTGATGTGAACCATTTTTTAAAGTCTTTAGTGAATTTGTTACAATACTGCTTCTGTTTTATGTCTTTTTTTTTTTGACCCCAAGGCATGTGGGATCTTAGCTGTCCAACCAGGGATTGAACCTGCATCCCATGCATGGGAAGGTGAAGTCTTAACCACTGGACCCCCAGGGAAGTCCCTGGAAAGGTTCTTGTACTTATTTTGGCATTGATTTTGCCCCTATATATCTCTTGTGCATATGTAAAAGGCAAACTAAAAATGAAATACATTGGCTGAGGAATTTACAAAACTTCATTTTCAGAATGTGATTCTTATGAATTAGTTTCCTACTTGGAGTCTGTAATCTTCATGTTTTGCTGTTCAGGCTTGTCCTCTGTGCCATCAAAAGCATTGGTGATGGAGCATTTCCCAAAAGCTTCCTCTCCTGTCTCTAGGATTCCCTTCTGAGTCACTTCACATGTTTTATGCAGGTCTAAAGGCAGTGATAACTGGCCAACTACTGGTGGCTAACGGTGATGGTAAGATGTATTTTGATTTCAGAAATATTAAAATGTGGGTAAAGATGTGTCTCTTTAAAAAGTAATTTTATTTATTTAATTTTGGCTATGCAGGGTCTTTTTTGCTGCACAGGCCTTCTCTAGTTGTGGTGAATGGCGGCTACTCTTCACAGTGGTGAGCAGGCTTCTCATTGCAGTGGCTTCTCTTATTGCTGAGCACAGGCTCTAGGGTGGCCGGGTTTCAGTAGTTCCACCTCCCAGGCTGTAGAGCACAGGTGTGGTAGCTGTGGCACACGGGCTTAGTTGCTCCGAGGTATGTGGGCTCTTCCTGGACCAGGGATCGAACACATATCTGCTGCAGGTGGAGTGTCCACCACGGAGCCACCAGGGAAGTCCCAAAATGTCTCTTTAGGTTCACGCTGAGGTCTGTCTCTCTCTTACCCTGGACACAAAGGAGGCTTTTGTCCTCTGGTTCCACAAGTTGACGTTTCACACCAAAGGGCAGGGGCAAGTGCTGGGTTGAATCGGTATTTAAATCGGTATTTATATTAATGTATCGGTATTTATCGGAGAAGTCACTGGCGACCCACTCCAGTACTCTTGCCTGGAAAATACCATGGATGGAGGAGCCTGGTAGGTTGCAGTCCATGGGGTCGCTAAGAGTCAGACACGACTGAGCGACTTCACTTTCACTTTTCACTTTCATGCATTGGAGAAGGAAATGGCAACCCACTCCAGTGTTCTTGCCTGGAGAATCCCAGGGACAGGGGAGCCTGGTGGGCTTCCGACTGTGGGGTCGCACAGAGTCGGACACGACTGATGCGACTTAGCAGCAGCAGCAGCATCAGTATTTATCTGTATTTATATTAATCGGTATTTTCAGCTCCTCACCTCTCACTCAACAGCTCAGATCTCCTGTGTTCCCTTTCAAACCTCTGATGAAGGCAACTGGGTGAACCTTTGGGGGAAAAGAAAAATCAAAACCCAGTACAGAACTTGTTCTGGATCTGTTCCCTTTCAACACTCCTTGGTGATGTCAGCGGAAGTTCTCTGGGGCACATCATTCTGTAAACATGGGCATCTCCAAGGGATGAAGATTCTGTTGCTCCATTCTGTGCAAGGCGGTTGGCTAAGAAAATTGTGACGTTTTCCAGGTACAGTTGACAGTTGCTCTAAGGAAAGCACTGTTCTGAGTCTTTTGGGGATATGCTTTCATTGGCCTTCGTAACCTACTGCTTATAGCTAAATGGCGCTGAGAAGGCCACATCTGTTGGGAAGGAAGAGTCTCGTGTCTGTGGGTTTTAGGGAACAATCTGCATCACTGTAATCTTAACACATAATTCGATCTGCCTGGAGAGATGAGCTCTTTGCCTAACACCCAGCTGGACAGATTGCACTCAGGAAGGTCACCCAAGATGCTCGCTGTTTGTGCATGAAAATGCGTCAGTCTGTCTTTTCCATTTTGCCATTTCCCGTTTTCTTTGAGCACCGGAGTTTGTTTATTCAATTGTTTTATATTTGGGCAGCTGGGGACTGAGATATTTCTTTTCTGTTTGTTTCTCCAACTCTTTTTACAGTTTAACAAGTCAAATACAAAACTCAGGGGACTTCATAAGCCTCATGATGGAGCTGTGAATAGCATCCCATTATTGATTGGAAATACTGCATTGGAATGCCGCGGAAGAGCCCCAAACCAAAACTTTTCAGATGCCTGAAGCTGTGAGCTTTCCAATTAGGCTGAAAGTTTCCCTTGATAACCAGTAGTGCTGAAGCTTTTAATATTGTTTTGGCCTATCAGTTCTTAGCACAATTTTCTAGTTATGAAGGCCAGCGGATCACTCGGCGTCAGCGAGATAGCTCATCCATCCCACTTGCACGCTTTCTGATCAAATATGCTATCTGAAAAAAAAGGAATCTTCAGCTTCACGTAAATCGATCGTAATTGGGAGCAGTTCGTCTTTCCTTCTTCAATGCTATCTCCTTCTGTGCAGCCTATTTTGCATCCAGAGATACATTTGAAAGTCGAAATCCCTTGAAGCTAAATATTCTAAACTGACAGAAGAATTTCTAGTGGCACACCAGCCTGGAGCCATGTTTTTATGAGGACATCACTTTCTATTTCTAAGCTTCAGTGTGCATTCTTGCTTCCTTATTGCTGGGAGCCATGCCACATCAACTTGCCTCCTTTTCAGCTTTTAATGTTTTTTTAATGGAGTCCAGTTTTCCGCCTAAGTTATGGCTAGCCTTCTGACAAACCATCAGACACCTAAGCAACCAGAATGGAGGTGTCCAGATGTGACATGGTGTGGGGGTAAACTTGCATGCCATTGAATAAAACCATATTCTAAGAATTCCTTTATACCTGGCCTCTGAATGTGCCATGAAGGCTAAAAGGGGCTTAAGAAAAACATTTTAAAAATTAATATGTGACCTGAAGTCTTTTCTTGTAAGCCACTAGCGAAGGCAATCATTTCTCAATCTGACTGGCGTGGTGAGTGTGTTGCCTGAACAGTGAAATAGCAGCACAGCTGAATTTTTTTTTTTTTTTTTCAAGTTTAAAATTGCTCGCGGAGCTCTGAGGTTAGTTATCTAATGAAATAAAAGCAAGCGTGCTTTGCATGTACCTGGTTGTTTAGAAGAACTTAAATAATTGTAAAGTACAAAATGATGAATCATTGCAGATGCAAATTCATCAAGGACAGTGGTATTTCTGTGATAAAGGAAGAAGTCTATGTTCTTGAAAGTCAGTAATCTATACAGCTTGGAAGACATCCGCAGAACATTTGGTAATTAAATATGCCCTCAACTGAGAAATAATGCCTGGAGTTGTCCTGCTGGTAAGTAAAAGGTATGCCTTTATGCCTGGGTTTTACGATTTCTGCTTGGAATCTTGTAGGTGTTCCGGTTGTGAGGGTACACAATCTACAGAATAATATGAGTAAATGTTCTGACTAAGAGACGGGGTTCATCTTATCTTTTTAGATTCACAACAGCTGAGTCTTTCTTGGGATTCGGATTTCAGCTCAATGTTTTCCCCTCCCCCAGGAAACCTTCCCATCCTTGTGAGCCCACTCTGTGTCATCATTTTCCTTTACTTTTATTGTTGTTTGAAATGATTGTCTTCATTTGGTGGCTGATTTGTTGATGCCTCTGCCTGGTAGAAAATCAACTCATTGAGAGTGGGATGTTGTTAACTGTCTCCTTTACCACTTTACCCTAGCTCCTAGAAGCAGTGACTGGTACATTGGAGGTTTTCAATAAATAATGAATGAATGCATGTATGAAAGCAGAATTCTGACTGCAATATAACTCCAAAAAGAGTTATAGAACATTGGATGGCCCATGAGCTGGGTGTAAGATACGGCCATTTATGACATCTGAAATGTAGTCTAATGAGGTCAGGAATTTTCTTTTTTCCTTTTTTTTTCCCCACACCACATGGCTTGCAGAATCTTAGTTCTCAGACTAGGGACTGAACCTGGGTCACTACAGTGAAAGCGCTGAGTCTTAACCACTGGACTACCAGGGAATTCTTAGGAATTTTCTTTATGCTTGAAAAAAATCAGGCATGGCATCTGATATTTTAAGCGATTGGAGGTGGGTTAATGCAGAAGTGTTGGGGAGATGAGCTGGTGTTACATTCATTCCAGGGCTGTTATAGGGAATGTGCAGGGAGGGGGTTCTCTCAGAGTGCCCACTGACTGGGTGTCCCAGGAATAAGACCTGCAATACCAAATTACTGTGATTGACAGGGACCATCCTTTCCAGTGTCAGAATTCCTTGAACAAAGTTTGAAATTCCTTGAACAAAGCATTTTTCCTTGGACAAAGGATAGGAAAGTATTTTAGCAATTGATTAATACTTTGGGTACTTTCTGTTAATACATCTTGCAGTCTTTTACATTGGTAAAAACTGTTGTTGCCAAAAAAGCAGTTTGGCTGATGGAATCTGATATTCATTAGAAAGATTAGTAACTTAAAGAAAAGTACTTCTTTGAATTTGATGTATTTTACAGGAAGGGGCCTAGTTTGATGTTGCCCAGCTTAACTTTTCATACAAATTGCCCTTGAGGAGTGTTTTTTAATCTGATGCATTTTTATCCCTATCTTCTGAAGTGGCATTAAAAAAAAAAAAAAAATAGGAGGCTAGAGTAACATGGAAAGCAGCTTTTATTCACTCCAAGGACAACTAACGCACATACAACCAAGGGCAGAATTAGTCTCTAGGTGCATATATTAGCCTAAGGGTGTCATGGGTGTCTGTGTCTTACTCAGGAAACTCTTTAAAAAATAATTACCTTGTGATTAGTATCTGATGCCAGTGGTATATTTTCACTTGAAAAGTCTGAGGTCTTTATTTCCTTGAGACAATGAATGAACTTCTTTTCACCTTGTTCTTGGCTGTGTTTCTTCCTTGATCTTAATATAGACACACAAGCCTTCCTGGTGGCTTTCCTGGTGGCTCAGATGTAAAGAATCTGCCTGCAATGTAGGAGACCTGGGTTCAACCCCTGGGTCAGGCAGATCTCCTGGAGAAGGAAATGGCCACCCATTCCAGTATTCTTGGAGCTTTCCTGGTGGCTCAGGCAGTAAAGAATCTGCAATACAGGAGACACAGGTTCAATCCCTGGGTCAGGAAGATCCCTTGGAGAAGGGAATGGCTACCCACTCCAGTATTCTTGCCTGGAGAGTTCCATGGACAGAGAAGCCTGATGGGGTATAGTCCATAGGGTCTCAAAAAGTAGCACACAACTAAGCAACTAACACTCGCACTTTCACACACCAAGGCACCCTTGTTGGCCTGCTGCCCCTGCCAATGGTAGATTTCCCAGTAACAATTTCTCTTCATACTGTAATTGCAGTCTGGTTAAATCACAAATACTTACTAATGCCTTTTTTTATATTTAAGATATATATTCTATACCAGGTGGGGTATAATCAGAACAACAGAATTATCGTTTTCTTATGGATTCTATCGAATGCTTCTGTTGGGTCCAGCTACCAGCGGAAGCCATCAGAAGGATGAGTTTACAAGTTTGACTAAATGTGGGGAACAGAGACACAATAGTGCTTGCTCTTCCTGGTTAAAACTCATTGATAACATTTTGTTCATGTTCAAAGACTCTTCAAAAATGAGTTTGGGAGCAATTCAGGGTCCAGCCTTTAATCATCAACCACTGCCTGACTCTTTCATCACTTCAGGGGTTTCAAGAGGACAGTGGATGGTATGTGGATGATGGCAATGACTGGATTGTGAACCACATATGGAAAAGCCATAATCCATGGCTTTGATGTCAAGAAGCCACAGCCCACCAATCCAATGATGTCAGCATGATGGGTGAGGAATTGTCAGGCTATTGTTATTGGCTTTTCAAAAATAAGGAGCTAGTGATGGGGGTTTCCTGGTGGCTCAGTGGTAAAGAATCTGCCAGCCAATGCAGGAGACAGGTCCAGATCCCTGGTCTGGGAGAATCTCATATGCTTCAGAGAAGCTTCACAGCTATTGTGCCTGTGCTCTAGAGCCCCTGAGCCCAACTACTGAAGCCTGCGTGCCCTGGAGGCAGTGCTGTGCAACAAGAGAAGCCACTGCAATGAGAAACCCACACACCACAACTAGAGAGTAACCCCAGCTCTCCGCAACTGGAGAAAAGCCCTCTCAGCGATGAAGACCCAGCACAGCCAAACATAAATAAACAAAATTGTTTTTCAAAAAGGAACTAATGAACTTCTTCTAGGGAGGGACATATATGTGAACGAGCTCTTTTGGGAAAAAAACAAAAAAACAAAAAACCTAATGTAAAAGGCCCACTGTTGGACTTATTTGAAGTATTTTGCACTTAAAAAATGTGGGGTTTTTTGGTCACACAGTATGTGGGATCATAGTTCCCTGACCAGGAATCAGACCTGCACCCCCTGCATTGGAAGCATGGAGTCTCAACCACTGGACCACAAAGGAAGTCCCCTTATTTGAAGTATTTTGTTCATGTTTTCTAAAATAGAGATGTGCAGGAAGAAAGGGCATGTCTGTGAAGATGATGACATCAGTAGTTGGGGTTCTTGGAGGATAGGGAATGGCCTTCTAGAATTTGTCATTAAAGTGTTTCATTATGTTTTTTTTTTTTTTCCCAGAAAAAAAGGATGAGAGAAGAAGAACCTGGAACAAGGGAGAAGGGAGGAAGAAGGATGGAGATCAGGAACATGGCCAACTTGTGTTCTCACTTGTAATTAGGGAGTAAAGGCTTGCCTTCATAAGCTTGCATGTCATATTTAACTGGTGCCTTCCTATAACATCTTGACTTAATAAAGAGGCTAGCAAAAGGAAAAGAGAAGAAAAATGAAAGAAAAAAATCCGCAGCAGGACAATAAAAAGTT
Source organism: Bos taurus (assembly GCF_002263795.3). Lineage (NCBI taxonomy): Eukaryota > Metazoa > Chordata > Mammalia > Artiodactyla > Bovidae > Bos > Bos taurus. The sequence goes on along the minus strand of NC_037351.1, from coordinate 30,193,930 downwards.
TCCTCTTCACACCCACCGCCGTGGGGGTTTTTCCTTTGTGCCTCAGGGCTTATCCCACTGAAACGCATCAATTTTTGCTTTTATGCTGGAAATGCCCAAAAAACATTTGAAGCTTCCCAGCCACCCCTTGAGGGTGAGAACGTTTCACAATGTGTCTCCAGGGAAGGCTAGGGGGCCAGCGTCGGGTAGAGAGGAGGCTTTCTCCCCTTCACAGGGGAACAAAGGACAGAACCTCAGAGTTCTTGACCCAATGTGTGACCTCGGGCCCAAGGCAAAACATTTTATCTCTGGGTCCTAGTGACATAAGCTCTCTGGGCTCTGTGATTGTGCTCTAGGATGTGACCAAAAACCTTTGATGGAATTACTGCCTCCTCTCTCTCTCTGCCTGGCCATTTATTATTCTGTATATTTTCGAGAGCTGTGGGAAACTTTCATAACCAAAGCCTAAGCCAGGCGAAAACTTGTTCTATTTGGAATTTGTAATGAAGTCAAAACATGGCCTGGATTTTCTGAAAGGCTCCTTTGGCTGCCTGCGACAGCCCCAGGGCACAATCAGACAGGGATGGAGCAGGCCTGGGAGCAGATTTCGTTACCAAGAATAGGACACAACAATATTTGCCTCCAAAACACCACGGCTGCTATTTACCTTCTCAGCTGGAAGAAGTGAGAGATAAATGCAGATTTCATATAAAGTGCAAATACCAATTCCTTGATTTCTAATTTGGGGGATTTTCCCCCCTCTCTAAGCTTCCTCTAAACAAAAGGTTAGGGAGAGTTTTTAGCATATTTGATTTCCTGACCTAAGGGAAGAAATTCTTTATTTCAGAACTTTTGACCCCCAAAGAGCTCTTACTTTTGCTTGAAAGCCTGAATAAAAATGGTTAGACGTGTAAAGCGATTGTGGGTTTTGCTAGTGCTTTCTTTTGTGCACTATGCCTGTTGGGGTGTTGGTCTGCAGGGAAATCCTATGAGAAAAACAAGTTTTCTCCTGGTTTGGATGGAAAACTTTGCCTACTTTTCAGAAGCTCTCGCAAATTATTTACTGGCTCAAACCTGATTCCTCCAGAGGAGCCTCGGTCCCTCACAAAAGTGCTAAGTGGTAAGATGTAGTTCCTAATTTTTATTTAAGTCAAAGGTTAATAGTATGAGGGGGTTTGTACCTTCACTGTTTCAAGTTAATATTTATTTTTTCACCGTCGTTTAAAGACTTTCCTACGGCCCTTATTTCACTGCTGAAAGCAGAGTAAGAGAACTCAGATTTCATGCCCCCAGGCTTGAATAAAGGAATAAAAACAGCACAACATTTGCATCTATTTAGCAATCTCAGTTCTAAGAGCCCCCTCACAGGGAGAGGAGGGGAAAACCGTATCTCTAGGTGAAATGAGGCTCTTCAGAAAGCTTTGCCGAAAACACAATTCAGAGAAAGATAATCATTGTCAGAAATGACCTAGGAATTCAAGGCCTTATGATTGAAAACACAAAGCTAAGAAAGGTGCATTCTCCTGCCTCCCTGCCTGCCCGGATATCAGTGAACATCAGCTAAAGGTGGCTGAAGAACCAATTTCATGCATCTACTGTACGAGGAAATGAACTGAGCCAAGGGCAAAAATAAAATTATACAAATGTTATTATAGACTAGCCTGCTTCTGTCCTAGTTTAATTCAAATTTTAGTGCTGCAGGCTTGGCTTCAGGCAGTAGCCTTCCTGAATAAATCAACATTTGCTTACATCTAAATTATTAGGGGAGCATGTGACTTTGTTTATTGTATAAATTATACGCAAGGTTAAAGCATTAACTGTTCAACTCGTTTTGTTCAGTCACCTCACCAATTCTCCCCCCAACCCCCCCAGTCAGCTGTCCCCCAAATAGGAAAGAAAAATCTCAAATTCCTAAGTTTTTTTCAGACGAACCCAATAACAGAGCTGCAAAGCCTTGTGAACCTGAGGTTGTGGGCAGGGGCCTGAAGGTAAGATGGAAGATAGTCTCTTCTGGTTTTTTTTTTTTTACTTTTTATTTTGTATTGGAGTATAACCAATTAGCAATGTTGTGATAGTTTCAGATGGACAGTGAAAGGACTCAGTCATACGTACGTGCACATGTATCCATTCTCCCCCAAACCCCTCTCCCAGCCAGATGGCCTCATAACATTGAGCAGAGTTCCATGTGCTATATGGTAGGTCCTTGTTGGTGATCCATATAGTGGGAGATGGTATTAATGTTTAGACAAAAAGGAAAAAGGAGCCCAAGAAATTGTTCACAAGAGTCCTGATGGGGTGTCTGCACACTGTGAAATGGTGAGCTGGTAAGTAATCAGTTAAGTTGATTAAGGCAGCCAACCAAATGGGATAGTTTAATATAAAACTAAAGAAAGCCTTTTGGCTAGGGTTTCAGTAGACAAGGAATTTCAAGTTATACGGCAATATTGGTCGCAAACATTTTTATTGCCTTTATTAGAAAAAAAAAGTTTAAACGTAGACCCTTTGGAAAAGGCATTTAAGAACAATGGAGGTTTTTTTTTTTTGGAGGGGGAGGATTGTGGTTTTTGCTTTTTCTTTTTTTTGTCTCTGCACAGCACTGTGAATGCCCTCCTGAAAGCTCATTCATACATGTTTGGGAAATAAGGATAGAGCTTAATAATTAGACAATTTGACTTTCTAAGTATTTAGACAAACCAGATTTCAGATGTGTTCTGCTTTGAGAACATTCAATCTAAATGAATATCAAGCGTTCAGAGTAGACAAATTTGAGGCAATTTTTGCTTTACAGAAGGTTCTTCTTTGTGTTAAGATCATCCATAGTAGGCTTCTTGTGAATTTTGACCATTTCCGGAGTGATAAATTTATTTACAAAATTGTAAATTGAATTCAATTGAAAAGATTAAATTCAGTCTTTTCCAAGAATGTGTGTGTTTCTTTCTCAAAACTCCTTCTAGAAACACTGCAGGTCAGATTTTCATATAGAAAGATCTTTTTCAATAAATGATTTGAATGAATGGTATGTTCAAGAGGAGAATCAACTTCACATTCAGCCAACTCCCAGTTCTTTTTGTTTGCATCCTAAATGGGGCTTTGAGATATTGGACTGTGGTTTTCCAAATATGGTCAGTGGGCCGTCATCCACAACCATAGAATCACCCAGCTGTGGAGCCCAAGAATCTGTTGCAGGAAGGCCCCTTCCAGAGCCTGAATCTGGGCTCATGTCTAACATCAGAAATGAATTGTCAGAGGACACACAAATGCTGACAAAACAAGAGATTTTATTGGGAAAGGGCACCCGGGTGGAGAGCAGTAGAGTAAGGGAACCCGGGAGAACTGCTCTGCTACTTGGCAAAGTCTCAGGTTTTATGGTGATGGGGTTAGTTTCCGGGGTGTCTTTAGCCAATCATTCTGACTCAGAGTCCTTCCTGGGGGGGCACGCCTTGTTCAGCCAAGATGGATGCCAGAGAGAAGGATTCTGGGAGGTGGTCGGATACGTGGTGTCTCCTTTTGACCTTTCCTGAACTCTTCTGGTTGATGGTGGCTTATTAGTTCTGCGTTCCTTACCAGGACCTCCTATCGTAAAACAGCTCATGAAAATGGTTACTAAAGGGCCTGGCCAGGATGGGTGGTTTCAGTCAGTGTGCTTCCCCTAACAAATCTACTGTGTAATAAATGTCCACATGATTGGGATGCACATGAACTAACATTTGAGAACTTTTTTCCCTTGATCTAACGTGGAAGCCAACCATATTGCTCTGTCTACGCTTTCACTTCACATGCTTTCATCATCGACATTTCATGGTGTCCTGGAGCTCAGCCCAAATTAAAGCACGCTCCCAGTCATAAGACCTCCTAGTCCCTGCCCTGCTTTGCTTGGTCGAGGGCATCTTTGGAGCACACTTACTCACTCCGTGGTAAATTCTGATTGGTATTGAGACAGCAAGCCTATGAAAAATCACCACACCTAACTACAGTTCTATTTGAAATAATTTATTAGGTGTAAAACTAAATTGCTTTCCACTCAATTGGTATTTAAAAAAAATTGCTTTGAAAGTGAAAGTTAGTCACACAGTCTTGTCGGACTCTGTAGTCTTGTCTGACTCTGTGAGTCCCATGAATTGTAGCCTGCCCAGCTCCTCTGTCCATGGAATTCTCCAGGCAAGAGGACTGGAGTGGGTTGCCATTTCCTTCTCCAGGGGATCTTCCCGACCCAGGGACTGAACCAGGGTCTCCTGCATTACAGGCAGATTCTTTACGAACTGAACCACTAAGGAAGCCCCAAACATTTTTTTTTTAATGTAATACAATTTTTAAAGGTTGTACTCCATTATTGGCTATACCCCCCATTTTGTACAATATATCCGTGTAGCCTATCTTACACCCAACAGTTTGCATCTCTTACTCTGCCACGCCTACGTTACCCCTCCTGCCTCTCTACTTTGTTCTCTGTATTTGTGAGTCTGCTGAAGAAATAGCTTTTTAATAGCGTCATGTCAGAGTGGAGAAATCAGAGACTTTGGAATCAGGCAACTCTGGCTTCAAATCAGTTTCATGGCTCACCCTCATAGGATGTTTGGCAAAACTTGAATGTCTCTGAACTCTTTCTTTGCTTGTGATGTGGGAATCTTAAATTATAAACAGTCCGGGTTGGAGAGAAAAATGAACAATATGCAAGAAGTGCTTGGGGTAGATAATAGTAATTATCATTCACCATTTACAAATAGCTGTTGATTTCACAAAAGGTGGACATGAAAAGAAGAAGCAGTGGAGAGATGGGATGAGGCTGCTGATGAAATACTAGGGAATTCCTGGGATGCACAGGAAACTGCTGAAAACTACTCACTTCCTGCTCAAACCTAGGCCCTATAAAGTCTCTCCCAGAGTTCCTTCGGGGTGAAGACAAAGAAAGAATGCATAGCCATTCCAGATGACTGCCACAGCTAGCACTGTCCCAGAGACAATGTGCTAGAAGACAGCAAACTTACCTAGGAAGTCATGTGATGAAAATTTTGTAGACAAAATGAGAACTTTGGGCCACTGAAGACAGGGGCTAATGCTGCTGCTGCTGCTGCTAAGTCGCTTCAGTCGTGTCCGACTCTGTGCGACCCCATAGACGGCAGCCCACCAGGCTCCCCCATCCCTGGGATTCTCCAGGCAAGAACACTGGAGTGGGTTACCATTTCCTTCTCCAATGCATGAAAATGAAAAGTGAAAGTGAAGTCGATCAGTCGTGTCCGACTCTTAGTGACCCCATGGACTACAGCCCACCAGGCTCCTCCATCCATGGGATTTTCCTGGCAGGAGTACTGGAGTGGGGTGCCATTGCCTTCTCCAGAGGGGCTAATAATTCTCCCATATTTAGTATAAAGTCTCCATAAAAGAGATGTAACAGAGTAGGATACAGAAAAGACTCAGCAGATGTAATAGACTTTGAAGGATGAAGTCAGAATAGAATACAGGGGAAGCTGAAAATAACTTGGTTTAGGAAGGCGATGGCACCCCACTCCAGTACTCTTGCCTGGAAAATCCCATGGATGGAGGAGCCTGGTAGGCTGCAGTCCATGAGGTCACCAAGAGTCGGACATAACTGAATGACTTCACTTTCACTTTTCACTTTCATGCATTGGAGAAGGAAATGGCAACCCACTCCAGTGTTCTTGCCTGGAGAATCCCAGGGACAGAAGAGCCTGGTGAGCTGCCGTCTATGGGGTCGCACAGAGTCGGACACGACTGAAGTGACTTAGCAGGGTTTCACCAGTTCTCTTATTGAGCACCACTGAATACCAGTAACAATAATGATGATGACAACTTTCTAGTGGCCTAATCTGGCAGACCAGGTAATAAGCATGCTCACAAAATAGTATCTTTACTGCTGTTTAGAGATGTTATATTATATATTTTCAAGTGTGTTATATCATTTAACTATCCTATGCCTGTGAAGTTGGTTTTATTTTTAGCCTCATGGCCTTAGGATCTTGAAAAATATAAAAGTGTTAGTCTCTCAGCAATGTCTGACTCTGTGCAACCACATGGACTGTAGCCCGACAGGCTCCTCTGTCTATGGAATTCTCCAGGCAAGAATACTGGAGTGGGTAGCCATTCCCCTCCCCATGGGATCTTCCTGACCCAGGGATCGAACCCAGGTCTCCCGAATTGCAGGCAGATTCTTTATATCTTGACACATGGACAATACCAGTTGAATGCTTCATTGTATGTGAAATGAGTTTCCACAACAGAGATTTGTTGTTTGCCCAGTATCCACTTTTTTTAAAAAAAAATTTATATTTATTTATTTGACTGTGCCAGGTCTTAGTTGCAGGATGTGAAATCTAGTCTCCTGACTAGGGATAGAAACCAGGCCCCTACATTGGGAGTTTTGAGTCTTAGCCACTGGACTACAGGAAAGTCCCTCCACTTACTATTTTTACAGCAAAATGATATCCCAAATTCCCTTTGGGAAACCACCATTCTCAGGTCACATATTTTTGTTGTTTAGTCACTAAGTTGTGTCCTACTCTTTGTGACCTCATGGGCTGCAACAGCATGCCAGGCCTCCCTATCCTTCACTATCTTCCGGAGTTTGCTCAAACTCATTTCCATTGAGTTGGTGATGCCATCCAACCATTTCATCTTCTATTGTCCCCTTCTCCTCCTGCCTTCAATCTTTTCCAGCATCAGGGTCTCTTCCAATGAGTCAGTTCTTCGCATTAGGTGGCCAAAGTATTGAAGCTTCAGCTTCAGCACCAGTCCTTCCAATGAAATTCAGGATTGATTGCCTTTAGGATTAACTGGTTTGATCTCCTTGTGGTCCAAGGGACCCTCAGGAGTCTTCTCCAGCACCACAAAGCGTCAACTCTTTGGCGCTCAGTCTTCTTTATGGTCCAACTCTCACATCCTTACACACTTTTAAAAGTTGTCAAATCCACCCCTAGCAGCAGAAATGAGTGTTGATCGGTCTAAAGAGATCCACATGCTCCTTTCTCCTTGGCTATACTGATTGGTTCAGCCATTGTCTGTGTGACCCAGTCACAGCAATGCACAGTGAGACTGTTGTTCTTTTCCAAGGGACTTGAACCTGGAAACATCTGGCCTGGTGCTTTGCTGCTACCTTGCTACCACTCGTAGATCAAGAATTAGTCCAGTGAAGTGGAAGAATGCAGAGTCCACTTGAGAGAAGGGCAAAAATGTGTCTTGATGACCTCAATGGAGCCTAAAGCAAAACATTCTGGAAGAGGGTTCCATTTTGGACTTCTTCCATAAGTGAGCCTATAAATTCCCTTATCACTTAAGCCAGTTTTCATGGAGTGTTTTTTCATATTCAACAGAAAAGCATCCTAATGAGGCAAGAATCTCTATCTACCCTTCTATGCTAGGGGAATTATAGACAGAACTTGTCCATCAAGAGGTTTTTACGCAAAACAAAGGCAAAAATAGAAAACTGGCACATTATGGGCCATTTTATACTTTGAGAAAATTTAAAGACTATCTCTCCAACAAGCACATTCTGGAGAAGTTGCTAGTCACCTATTCTGATATTTGTTCTTGCCTCTTAAAATCCTGACTGTAGCTGGCACATGACCAACTTTTTTAAGAGAGACTTTGTGAGATGCCTTTGGGATTGTGTGGCTTTGTTCCGGCCAATGGGGCTAAGTTCCGGCCAGTGGGTTTTAATTTCAGCAGCTCCTCCAGGTAATTTTCTTAAAAGGTAGCTGGCAAGTAACCTCTGCTTTTCTGTCTTCTGTATTCATCCTACTGCCTGGAACGTGATGTGATAGCTGGAACGTGATGTGATAGCTGGAACGTGATGTGATAGCTGGAATGTGATGTGATAGCTGGAACTCTACCATCTTTGTGTCATGAGGTCAGGGCTCAAGTAGCAGAGCTATGAGCTGAAAAGAGCCTGAGTCCCTAACAACTTCAGGAAGCAAGTTATTTTACAGAACTCGTTAGCTTACACCTGAATTTTTACTTGAGAAAGAAATAAACCTGTCTTATTTGAGTTACCATTAGTGTCAAGCCTACTCTTAACTATTATTCCCTGATGGTAGTTCTAAGAATGTGTTTTATAGGAAAGTAAATTATCTTTTCAATCTCTTTTTGATTATCCATGAAACTGAAAACGAGTACAGTCAAGGTATGAAAAGTTCACAAGATGTTGGTATAGTCTTTCCATACAGATTATGTAAATAATTATAATAATATTCAGGTTAAGTTCAGTGTAAGCCGAAAGGATTCAATTCTTCCTACCTGCCCAGTGCTGTGCTAGGCTAATGGGATTTGTCAATGACAAAGTTGTGAATGTAACACACACATTTTATTTAGAGTCACAAACCAATTAAATCACATGTTTGAAGAGAAATTTTGGAGTATTTTAGGAAGGGAGTGAGAAGCAAAGTGTTATGCACATTGTAGTTTGGATAAATGTTGTTTATAATGGTATAAACACTGCCTGAGAACCCCTGTCTCATAATAGCTGTGATTCAGATTCTGCAGGTATTTGTCAGGGCTGAAATTAATAAATTACATGGAAATCAATGGATTCAATTCTATTTGCCTCACAGAGGTACTTTACATTGCTGGGTGAATTTGAACAAGAGTAAATATTTTTTGGCATTAAAATTGGGAAGCTTAATGGATGTCATGTAATTTATGAAGAATTTTGAAAAAAAATTTTTTTTTTTAGTAATCTCTCCATAATACGTACATAACATCTCAAGTCCCATGTTGAAGAATACTGAGGTAGAAAAAGAAATTGAAAAGGCCATGGGGGTTTGTGGTAGGAGAATTTGGGAATGTCATCTGTATCATTTTGGCTTGGAGACCATCATCTTGGTGACTACTACACCTTCAAGGAGACCAAATCAGTCAATCTTAAGGAAAATCAACCCTGAATACTCTTTGGAAGGACGGACTCTGAAGTTGAAACTCCAGTATTTTGGTCATCTGATGAGCAAACAGCTGACTCATTGGAAAAGTCCCTGGTGCTAGGAAAGATTGACGGTAGGAGGAGAAGAGGGTGTCAGACGATGAGATGGCTGGATGTCATCACCGATGCAACAGACATGAACTTAGGCAAGCTCCAGAAGGTGGTGAGGGACAGGGAGGCCTGGAGTGCTGCAGTCCACAGGGTCTCGAAGAGTTGGACATGACTGGGCAACTGAACAGGAGAAAGCAATGGCACCCCACTCCAGTACTCTTGCCTGGAAAATCCCATGGATGGAGGAGCCTGGTAGGCTGCAGTCCATGGGGTTGCCAAGAGTCGGACACGACTGAGGGACTTCACTTTCACTTTCCACTTTCATGCATTGGAGAAGGAAATGGCAACCCACTCCAGTGTTCTTGCCTGGAGAATCCCATGGACAGAGAAGTCTGGTGGGCTGCCGTCTGTGGGGTCGCACAGAGTCGGACACGACTGAAGCGACGTAGCAGCAGCAGCATGGCAACTGAACAACGAACAACACCACCACCTTCATCAATGGGAGTTAGTGGTGGGTATGATTTGTTTGGTTGGTGAGTGTCATTTTCCAAGGTGTGCTGGAATTTCTGGAAGTGTTAGGTATATATACTGTCAGGTGTAAGTAATGCAGAGACAAAAGAGAAAAACAAAATAATATAGATATATCTATTTGCCATTGCTGTATAACAAACCAGCCTAAAACTCAGAGGCTTAAAACAATGACTATCTATTTAGCATATGATTTTGAGGCTTAAAACAGTGACCATCTATTTAGCATACGATTCTGGGAGTTGGTAATTTAGGCTGGACTAAGTGTTCGTTATGGAACACTGATGATGGAAGCAAGGTCCGATGCTGTAAAGAGCAATATTGCATAGGAACCTGGAATGTCAGGTCCATTATTCAAGGCAAATTGGAAGTGGTCATTCAGGAGATGCCAAGAGTGAACGTCGACATTTTAGGAATCAGCGAACTAAAATGGACTGGAATGGGTGAATTTAACTCAGATGACCATTATATCTACTACTGTGGGTAAGAATCCCTTAGAAGAAATGGAGTAGCCCTCATAGTCAACAAGAGACCAAAATGCAGTATTTGGATGCAATCTCAAAAATGACAGAATGATCTCTGTTCATTTCCAAGGCAAACCATTCAATATCACAGTAATCCAAGTCTATGCCCCAACCAGTAATGCTGAAGAAGCGGAAGTTGAACAGTTCTATGGACCTACAAGACCTTTTAGAACTAACACCCAAAAAAGATGTCCTTTTCATTATAGGGGACTGGAATGCAAAAATAGGAAGTCAAGAAACACCTGGAGTAATAGGCATATTTGACCTCAGAGTACAGATTGTAGCAGGGCAAAGGCTAATAGAGTTTTGCCAAGAGAATGCACTGGTCATAACAAACCCTCTTCCCACAACACAAGAGAAGACTCTACACATGGACATCACCAGATGGTCAACACCGAAATCAGATTGATTATATTCTTTGCAGCCAAAGATGGAGAAGCTCTATACAGTCAGCAAAAACAAGACCAGGAGCTGACTATGGCACAGACCATGAACTCCTTAATGCCAAATTCAGACTTAAATTGAAGAAAGTAGGGAAAACCACTAGACCATTCAGGTATGACCTAAATCAAATCCCTTATTATTACACAGTGGAAGTGACAAATAGATTTAAGGGACTAGATCTGATAGAGTGCCTGATGAACTATGGACAGAAGTTCGTGACATTGTACAGAAGACAGGGATCAAGACCATCCCCAAGAAAAGGAAATGCAAAAAAGCAAAGTGGCTGTCTGAGGAGTCCTTACAAATAGCTGAGAAAAGAAGAGAAGTGAAAAACAAAGGAGGAAAGGAAAGATATACCCATTTGAATGCAGAGTTCTAAAGAATAACAAGGAGAGATAAGAAAGACTTCCTCAGTGATCAGTGCAAAAAAATAGGGGAAAGCAATAGAATGAGAAAGAGTAAAGATCTTTTCAAGAAAATTAGACATACCAAGGGAACATTTCATGCAAAGATGAGCACAATAAAGGACAAAAATAGTATGGACCTAACAGAAGCAGAAGATATTAAGCAGAGGTGGCAAGAATACACAGAAGAACTGTACAAAAAAGATCTTCACGACCTAGATAATCACGATGGTGTGATCACTCACCTAGAGCCAGACATCCTGGAATGTGAAGTCCCGTGGGCCTTAGGAAGCATCACTATGAACAAAGCTAGTATAGGTGATGGAATTCCAGTGGAGCTATTTCAAATCCTGAAAGATGATGCTGTGAAAGTGCTGCACTCAATATGCCAGCAAATTTGGAAAACTCAGCAGTGGCCACAGGACTGGAAAAGGTCAGTTTTCATTCCAATCTCAAAGAAAGGCGATGCCAAAGAATGCTCAAACTACCACACAATTGCACTCATCTCACACGCTAGTAAAGTAATGCTCAAAATTCTCCAAGTCAGGCTTCAACAATATGTGAACCATGAACTTCCAGATGTCCAAGCTGGTTTTAGAAAAGGCAGAGGAACCAGAGATCAAATTGCCAACATCTGTTGGATCATTGAAAAAACAAGAGAGTTCCAGAAAAACATCAATTTCTGCTTTATTGACTATGCCAAAGTCTTTGACTGTGTGGATCACAATAAACTGTGGAAAATTCTGAAAGAGATGGGAATACCAGACCACCTGACCTGCCTCTTGAGAAATCTGTTTGTCATGAAGCAACAGTTAGAAGTGGACATGGAACAACAGACTGGTTCCAAATAGGAAAAGGAGTTCATCAAGGCTGTCTATTGTCACCCTACTTATCTAAACTTATATGCAGATAACATTATGAGAAACGCTGGGCTGGAAGAAGCACAAGCTGGAATGAAGATTGCCAGGAGAAATATCAATAACCTCAGATATGCAAATGACACCACCCTTGTGGCAGAAAGTGAAGAGGAACTAGAAAGCCTCTTGATGAAAGTGAAAGAGGAGAGTGAAAAAGTTGGCTTAAAGCTCAACATTCAGAAAACAAAAATCATGGCATCCGGTTTCATCACTTCATGGGAAATAGATGGGGAAACAGTGGAAACAGTGTCAGACTTTATTTTTGGGGGCTCCAAAATCACTGCAGATGATAACTGCAGCCATGAAATTAAAAGACGCTTACTCCTTGGAAGGAAAGTTATGACCAATCTAGACAGCATATTCAAAAGCAGAGACAGTACTTTGCCAACAAAGGTCCATCTAGTCAAGACTATGGTTTTTCCAGTGGTCATGTATGGATGTGAGAGTTGGACTGTGAAGAAAGCTGAGTGCTGAAGAATTGATGCTTTTGAACTGTGGTGTTGGAGAAGACTCTTGAGAGTCCCTTGGACTGCAAAGAGATCAATCCTGAGTGTTCACTGAAAGGACTGACATTGAAGCTGAAACTCCATTACTTTGGCCACCTGATATGAAGAGCTGACTCATTTGAAAAGATCCTGATTCTGGGAAAGATTGAAGGCAGGAAAAAAAGGGGAAGACAGAGGATGAGATGTTTGGATGGCATCACCAACTCAATGGACATGAGTTTGGGTAGACTCTGGAAGATGGTGATGGACAAGGAGGCCTGGTATGCTGCAGTCCATGGGGTTGCAAAGAGTCGGACACGACTGAGCACCTGAACTGAACTGACTGAAGTGTTCGTTGTCTTGATTTACTCTTCCTTGTGTATCTATTGCAACCCCTGGGTTGACCAGGCTGATCTTCTGGAGGTTGGATGACTCTCCTTCCTCCATGTGTTCTCATCCCCTCGAAGGTTATTGTGAGCTGATTCCCGCAACAATGGCAGCGTTTCAGGCCCACACACTGGGCCTCCTGTGAGTCCATCTTGGTCTAGTCCTCTGTTACAAGCACTGGGTGCTGTTGGGCCTAGTTGATGACAAGGCTAGCCTGTTTGATGACAGAGGCTGCGAGGTCACATTTCAAAATGCAAGGATACAGGGGAGGGAGGATCACGGCCCCTTCTCAATCAACTTACCAGAATGGAGTGTTTTGAGGAGCTGAGGGAAGATAGACTTGATTTGTTGTTGAGCGAGTGAGCAGAGAAGTAAGAAGAAATTAAAAAGGACACATGTAAGAAAGAAAGAAGGGCATCAAAGAACAATGAGTGGTTAAAATGTGATACAAATAACAACAGGGAATGCCAGAAGAAATTTAAGCAAGACAGAAATGTAGATGATGCAAAGGGCATATCTTAACATCTGCAGAGTTATAGGGGTCTTCTGGCTGAGGGCCTAGCAGGGTAATCAGAGCGTTGGTATCTCTGAGTTTCTGAGTTAACAATGCCAGCAGTCTCTGGACCAGCCAAATTGTGGTGGATTTATTATTTACATTACAACTGAACTTAAAAATGAAAACATATGTCTACATTTTCAGTGCTTTGAAAATACCACTGAACATGCTGTAGAATTTTATATCCAGTAACAGGATGCAATTTCCCTATCAAATAAAATTGCTGTTTGTTTTCTGTACTCTCTGTTATTATGGAAATTTCACAGTTTATCGGCTACAGTGAAATGAGGAGGCCACTTACATGAGCTACTTTCTCCCACCCCTAAAAATCCCAGTCCTCCTGTTTACATATTTATGCTAACATTGTTTTATGCTAATGATGTACTTTTGTTTGGTGCTGTTTCAATGCTACACAGCCTGGTGACTCAGTGATAAGGAATCTGCCTGCAATGTTGGAGACTCAGGTTCAATCCTGGGGTGGGGAAGATGCCCTGGAGAAGGAAATGGCAACCCACTCCAGTACTCTTGCCTGGAAAATCCCATGGACAGAGGAGCCTGGTGGGCTGCAGTCCCTAGGGTCGCAAAAGAATCAGAGGTGGCTGAGTGACTAGACAACAAGCACCACCACCACCACCTGTGATTAAGAGGAGAAAGGCAAATGTTCTGAAAACTCTTTGATGGAATTGACGGTGAACTGAGATAACTCCAGCAAGAGAACATTTTGGTGGCATCCTACAGTCTCATTTTCCTCCTCTTTCCTCAGTTGACAGTGTACTTCTGAAATGAACAAATAAGCAGTTGCTTAGGGCCCAGTTAATTTTGCTGACTTCTGCAGAGTATGCCTGATTTTGTTCCTAGTGACTGTAAGAGTAATGGTTCTGTATGGTGCAACTGGGCAATTTTGTGAGATACCCTCTCTTCCAAGAGCAATTTAAAGATGCTTCTTCCACACCCCGCCCCCCTTTTTATTGCAGTGTGACAACAGCCAGTATCCAAATCTTGTTAGCCAATAATGTGATTTCTGAACTTGGCTTCTGGACTAACAATGTTACAGGGTATGTGCCACCAGAGATGAAGTTAATAGTCGCATGTTTTAAAAAATATCCAGTATTCAGGTCTAGTAGTTTCTTTTTTCTTTAAAAGTAGTCTTCAATCTTGTCTTCATTTTCTTATTTGAATTTGTCATCTCGAGCTTGAGCAGGAGCAGAATCCAAGGCAAGGGGAAATACGGTGGGCAAGTTCTTCCCTGGTTAGGGACCCGGAGGTTGGTTATTTAAACCTATAAGACAGTGCGTAGGGCTTCCCCGGTAGCTCAGCTGATAAAGAATCCACCTCCAATGCAAGAGACCCGGGTTCAATTCCTGAGTTGGGAAGATCCCCTGGAGAAGGGATAGGCTTCCCACTCCAGTATTCTTGGGCTTTGCTGGTGGCTCATAGGGTAAAGAATCAGCCTGCAATGTGGGAGACCTGGGTTTGATCCCCAGGTTAGGAAAATCCCCTGGAGGAGGGCATGGCAACCCACTCCAGTATTCTTGCCTAGAGAATCCCACGGACAGAGGCTCTAGTCCATGGGGTCACAAAGAGTTGGACTGGACTGAACAATCGAGTACACACTTGTCAATTAATCTTTGTGACTCATGACGTAACCTTTGAGATTAGTTTCTGCCTCTCTCTAGCTGCATGACTTTGGGCAGATATCTTATACCTCTATCAGGCTTAGTTTAATAGTATCTCATAACATTGTGGTAAAGATTAGATAATTACACCGTACACAGTCCTTGGGACATAGAAAGTGCTTAGTGGCATCATCATCATGGTCATTGGCATCACCATTATTTTCATGAATCAGACTACTCTAGAAAGTGAAAGTGAAAGTCGCTTAGTTGAGTCCAACTCTTTGGGATCCCATCGACTATATAGTCCATGGAATTCTCCAGGTCAGAATACTGGATTGGGTAGCCTTTCCCTTCTCCAGGGGATCTTCCTGACCCAGGGATTGAACTCAGGTCTCCCACATTGCAGGGATTCTTTACCAGCTGTGCCCCAAGGGAAGCCCAAGAATACTGGAGAGAGTAGCCTATCCTTCTCCAGGGGATCTTCCAGACCCAGGAATCGAACCTGGGTATCCTGTATTGCAGGCGATTCTTTACCAACTGAGCTACAAGGGAAGCCCCATAAGCCTTCTCATATCTGTGTCCTTATACTTTCATTCCACTGATCTGGCTTCACCTCTTGTGTGATGTTGACCAGTAGTAGGTGCCAAGTACACAGTATGTACTCAAGTTCTTGAGAAACAAGGTAATAAATCCATCAATCCTAATTACAGTGTGAGTTTTCTTAAAATAACTTAACCCCAATACATTGATAAGTACTTCTGATGACACACAAATGACTGGGAATCAAAGATTTCTTTGCAGAGATTTATTTATGTGTTTGTTTGAAAATCCTAAATAGAAACCAGATAACAAGTGGATCAAAGCCTGATTGCTCTCAGGCCCCCAGGCCTCCATTGCCTTATCTCTGTCTCATCTCCCAGGGCTGTCCTAGAGGGGGCCTCCCTGTGGAATCCGAAGACTCAGAGGAGCCAGGGTGAAAACAATTGCCCTAAAGAATCGTCAAAATGAATGTCTTTATGCTTTTCAGTTTGATTGTTTCAATAATGCTTTTCTTTTTTTAAAGGGCTGTGTTTATAGTTCTAAATGGAATCTCAGGTAAAGTGTTTATCACATCGTTTCTGAAATCTCAGCCACCGCAACGCAGTGGTAATATCCCTGGTTTTCCAGGGAAAGAATCTAAGGGAAAATTTAAAATTATGAAGTGCAGAAAGCACCAAGTTTGTGCTCAGTTGGACTGAAGTCTCTGACTTTTCACACTCTGGTCTCTAATCACTCTATTTCCCAGGACTTCCTGGGGTGTTATCTTATTCCTAATTGGTGCAATCTCCTTAGCACCCCTAATTATACCATCTCTTCTTGCTTTTGGTGATCTCTCTCCTCTCCTTGTTTAAACCCTGGATATCTTTCAAGTCCTAAGACAAATTTTGTCTCCTCTAAGATATAGTTTCCTACTACTCTCTCCCTTATTTAGATCCATGAGGTGTAGCATTTAATTGTTTTGTGTTAGCTTTTTCTTCCTAAATAGGTCACGATCTCCTTGAGGGCAAAGATTATGCTTTTGCCCTTCTAGTTTCTCACTCTGGAGCCTCTCTAAGTGATAGATACATAGTAGGTGCTGATTAAATATTTGTTGATTGATTTCCTGCAAAGGGGTAGATGCAAACTAAAGTGAAAGCATAAACCAAAGCTGTGATCGGAATCTCCCTTTGGGAAGATGCTCTTATGAGAGTGGAAAACATTCTACCAAGAACCCTGTCAGCTAATGCTCTTCCTTGAGTGCCCTACTAATGTGGGGGGTGGGGTGGGGTGGGGCAGGGTTGCAGGAGGGGCCATTCTCTCCTGGAGGTTATGGGGCTGGCTATTGAGGGCTTCCAGAGGCATAGAGACTCTGGGGCTCCCGGCATTTGAGTAGGATGTAATAGAAAAAAGACTTGTATATTTCTACCTGCACCCAGGTTTGGGGAATGTACATCCCTCACCCACAAACCAGAATGAAGAAGGGTTTAATTCTGATGACTTGCAGCTAGAGCTGAAAAGGGAGGGGATGAGAGAGAGAGGGAGAAAGAGAGCAAGAGAGAGAAGGAGGAAGTGAGTCCTTCTTTGGGGTTAATAATGTTCTCTTCAGTGATTGAGCTTGGCCAGCGGTGAAAGGAGAAAAGTCACAGAATTAGCTCCAATCCCCTATGCATGGCCTCTTCACAATTTACTGAAAGTTTAGAAACTTCTTTCTGGGGCAGACACTGGGGAAGCTGTCCCTAAGCAATTCCTTGTTAAGATTCAAGTTTCCTGGTTCTAAAGAAAAGGAAGCAAATGAGAGACATTTGAGCAGGATTGGGATGAATGGGTGCAGGTGGGGAAAAGCTACTTCTTCCTCTTCTTTGGAGAGAGCAAATGTGTGCAGGGCTGGAGGTCTGGGTGGGCACACATACTTCAAAGTTTGATTGTGGTGAGAGGCTGAATCATTAAAACCACCACTACAGGCTGGTGCACATGTCCTTCTGCTAGTTCTACATCATATCAATACTGTATAGGGAACTTGAGAATTTGAGGCAAGGGCTGATTGCTTTGTTCGAGACATATGAACAAGTATCTTTTAGTCATTCAATGAAAAGGGGAAACCAAGTATCTTCACGTCTTTGGAAGCTTCCCTGGTGGCTCAGATGGTAAGAATCTGCCGGCAATGTGGGAGACTCTGGGTTCAATCCCTGGGTCGGGAAGATCCCCTGGAGAAGGGCATGGCAACCCATTCCAGTATTCTTGCCTGGAGAATCCCATGGACAGAGGAGCCTGGAGGGATACAGTACATGGGGTTGCAAAGAGTCAGACAAGACTGAGTGATTAACATACTTTCAGGTCTATGGAAATTAGTAATAACCTCCCATAGACATAGACACCCACTGTAGTGTTAGGAGAGGCTGGTGAAAAAGCCACATGACTTGGTTGTCCATTGGCTCACTTTCGGTAACTGTTATCTGGAAAGCAAATACAGATTGCTTATTTATAAGACGAAATGGCCACTGCTGTGGAAAATATAGTTCTTAAGTGAAATCTTATTACCATTCTGGGCCCAATATGTTTCCTTTTATAGAATTAATATTTTCAAAATAACTCCTTTGAAATTATAATGGAATACATGGAAAATTTACACACACACA
The DNA here is from genome assembly GCF_002263795.3 of Bos taurus. Classification (NCBI taxonomy): domain Eukaryota; kingdom Metazoa; phylum Chordata; class Mammalia; order Artiodactyla; family Bovidae; genus Bos; species Bos taurus. The sequence continues at coordinate 30,175,958 of NC_037351.1, read as the reverse complement.
AAGGGCTTCTTTCCTTTATTACTTCTCCTGGATCCTTGATTTTTGCCTCTGCTTAACATCTCATAGGATGATTTCTGTATCTCTTTCTGGACCTCTTCAGATGAGTCTCCTCCAAGGGGTTCTTAGATGTTGTAAAATCACATGTTCCATGGGCACATCTTGGGAGACTGTTGGGTGATACTGAGAGGTGAAGAGCAAATGAGGAAAGAAATGACATTTTTCTTTTTAGCCACATAGCCCAGCATGTGAGATCTTAGTTCCCTGACCAGGGATTGAACCCATGTCCCTTGCAGTGGAAGTGTGGAGTCTTAACCACTGGACCACCAAAAAAGTCCTAGAAATGACATGTTTGGTGGAAAGACAGAGACTGTGAGTGGATATGCAATGAGTTGATGGCTGTTGCCCCTGGTTCCCAGGAGATGTTCAAGGCAGAGAAAATTTCAGGCAAAGTCCTGGTATAGTTTTACCCATGCTCTGCTTGGCAGTCCAGCAGTGGGTGGGTTAGGAGGATCTCAAAGTGGAAAACACTGTCTGATGTGACTTTACCTCATTACCTACGTTTGAGAAGGAAGAAGGCAAAGGAGAAAAGGATGGAGCTCAAAGAGTATAGTGCAGAGGAGAGATAATGAGAGAGAGAAAGCCCTGCCTCAGTCCTCTCTTCATGACTTCAAAAGTCCTCTGGTTTCAGGGTTCTCAAGTGTGGTCTGGAGACTCTGACGGTCCCTAAGACCCTTTTGGGGATCTATGAGGGACCTACCTTTTTCAGTGACTGGTGTGAGGATGGATTTTCTTCAAATACATTAATTAAAACAACATATTGCATCAAACTGGGGGCTTCCCAGGTGTTGCAGTGGTTTAAAAAAACCCACCACCAATGCAGGAGATGCAAGTTCAATTCCTGGATTGGGAAGATCTCCTGGAGTAGGAAATGGCAACCCGTCCCAGTTATTCTTGCCCGGAATATCTCATGGACAGAGGAGCCTGGCAGGCTACAGTCCATAGGGTCACAAAGAGGTGGACATGACTGGAAGACTGAATATGCATGCAACAAATTGAATGCTGAAACAGATATCAGAATCTAGTTTTCTTTTCTTCAGACAGACATTAAAGAGATTTGTAAAAATGTAAAACAGAAGTATTCTTCTTATTAGTTTTTGTTCTGGAAAATATATTCTTTAAAATAAAATTTTATTTAATGTAGTTTATATTAACATGTCATGGGCTTATTGTTTTTTTTAAATAAATGACTACATGAATATTTTTCAATTTTCTGTCTTAATTTCTAATACAGTCTGAATAGCTGGATATCACTCACATAAGCCAAAGCTTTTTGGAGTTCTTATTGTGAAGAATGGAAAGGAGCTCTAAGACCAAAGAGTCTGAGAACCACTTTTCCAGGAAGTAGGATTACTGCAGGGGCAGTGATCCTTACAGAAGGCAAATACATGTCAGGGACATATTAAGTCTATTAATAGAAAGATCAGTCCTTTTCTAAACCAACACCAGGATTGTACTGCCAAACACAAATGTCCCAGGTAAGTTGCAAGAGGTACTTGTTACAGGTACCTCCAATACTTTTTTCAATACTGAAGCTCCAATACTTTGGCCACCTGATGTGAAGAGCTGACTCATAAGAAAAGACCCTGATGCTGGCAAAGACTGAGGGCAAGAGGAGAAGGGGCTGCAGAGGATGAGATGGTTAGATAGCATCACCAACTCAATGGACATGAGTTTGAGCACACTCTGGGAGATAGTGGAGGACAGGGAAGCCTGAAGTGCTGCAGTCCATGTGGGTTGCAAAGAGTCGGACACGACTTAGCGACTGAACAACAAAAACTTGTTACAAGTAGTTTACTTTCCAGGTTTTGCAGCCCTGTTTGATCCCATCATATTCTTCCTTATTGACTTGAACACAGTGGCACTACCTTCCTCTTGTCTTCCTTCCCCTCTTGCCATCTACATGAAGCGCTGCATTCCACTGTACTATATAAACAGGGAGGTCGTGTACTTGGTCCAGAGGCTTAATCAAGAAATGAAAGCCAAGAGACTCATGTTTTGGACCCCCAACTGACATCGGAAAGCACGTAGCTAATGTAATTAGCAGATGAAGTCATCCCTTAAAAATGAATAATAGTAGTCATTCTGCCATGACGTTATTAATATAAAGAAAAAGAGCTCCCTTTGTATGTCTGTACATTCCTGGCCACTATAGTTTTCAGAGTGAAGCTGGTGAATTCCTCCTTCTCTTGACTGCTGAGTACGTTGGGATGCAGACGAAGCTGACTTTGGAGGGCGTGGCCTTACTCTGTGGGCAAATGGGCTTGCAAATCCTGAAATCCAGGGTTTTCCAAACGTACACACTCAGCACAGGCATCTCCGGAAGAAAGCAGGCCCTGCTTCCACGGGTAGACCATTTCACCAGATGGCAGAGAGTGAGGGGCTGAGTCACCATTGCCAAGCGATTTCCCCTGAGTTTCCCAGTGAGATGCTTTAGTTATTCTTTCCCAGTGAAGATGGGGACCTCTCTGGTGGCTCAGACGGTAACGAATCTGCCTGCGATGCAAGAGACCCGAGTTCGACCCCTGGGCCGGGAAGACCCCCCTGGAAAAGGGAATGGCTGCCCACTCCAGTATTCTTGCCTGGAATGAGCCCTGGCGGGCCTCCGTCCATGAGGTCGCAAAGAGTCAGACACGACAGAGTCACTAATATTTTCACTTTTCCTGGTGAGGATGAGAGTGAGCAAGCAGGAAGGTGAAGTGTGTTACTGCCCATGTAGCCCCCTCTGCATGGGTGGAAGCTCAGGATACAGGTCTAAGTGTTACTCTCAAACACATGTTCCCTCCAGAGATACCGAGTGCCTTCTCTGTGACGGCTCGTTACCGCGCTACTTGTGTGCTACTTGCTGCTTCTCAGAGATCAGCCATAATCAGGGACTTTCTATTGGGCAGCAGAGGAGCTGAAAGATAAAGCGCCCGTTCATGTGCAGTCTAGAGAAATCCAAGGCCTGCTATACAAGGATGACACACGCGTGTGAGAGCTAAGCCGCTTCAGTCATGTCCTACTCTGTGTGACCGAATGGACTGTAGCCCACCAGGCTCCTCTGTCTATGGGGTTCTCCAGGCAAGAATACTAGAGCGGGTTGCCATGCCCTCCTCCAGGGGATCTTCCCGACCCAGGGTCGAACCTGTGCCTCTTTCATCTCTTGCATTGGCAGGCGGGTTCTTTAGCATTAGCGCCACCTGGGAAGCCGGAAGGGTGAAGGGTGACATTAAGATCCAGCTTACAGACCTGTGAGCTCAGAGTCAGGTCAACAGATCAGCACCTCAGTGTTCTAGACACTGGTCCAGATATTGGTCTTGCCCCCTGGCTACATACTTGTAGGAACCAAAAGGTTAAGTAGCTTGTCTCAGTTTCTATAGCTGGTAAGTAGCAGTCAAGATGTGAACCTAGGAGCCCAGATTCTGAGCATGCAAACATGCACCATCCTGCCTTCACCCTGCAGCCTCATCATTTCATCTAATCCACTTTTATCAAGGGCTTTCCAGGTGCCGGGAGGTGGGTTGGGTACAGTGGAGTCAAGTACCATGTCTGCTTATGGTTCAGAGAGGATCGCTCAGGCCCACCATTGAACTTGGCCCATCATATACAGGGTCTCCACTAGAGAGGGCCCGTGACACCATCATTAACATGCAGCATTATATTCAGCCTGCAAGTCACCTATCTGGTTGGCAACCTCAAGCTACCTCATTCTCAGTTCTCAGACTCCTTTATTATGGGCCGTCCTTTGAAACCATAATCAGAATCCTTCAATCAGAGGCAGTGGTCTTAAAGCAATGTGCACTATTTATGAAACTGCCAAGGGAATGTTCTTACCAGGCAAGGAGGATTAATCAGAGCTTGCTGGTGGCTTTATGTATGATTGCCAGCATACGACAGAATTTCTTGCTTTGCAGGGGTGGGAGACATGGGGGAGGTGGGGCTCTGCAGAAGGAAGGATGGCAACAGAGTCTCCAGGGACAGCATTTTTCTCAATATAGTTCCTCAAAAAATGTAATATATATATGATGACTGTATACAGTTTGGACTACCTTGATTATGGTTTCCTCCAAGAATTCATTATGTTGAAACACAGGCATTCGAGTAAAACGAGAAGAAGGTTTAAACTTGGCATGGTATAAAGGGTTTTTTTTTTTTTGGCAGGAGCATAGTTGTGAGAAACAGAGCACTTATTGTTTAGCAAGTCAGGGCCGTGTGCTGGCCAAGGAAATGCTGATGAAGTAGTTACTCTGGAGGGGTGAGGGGTGGAGGGTCTTCAGATGAAAAGAAGAGAGAGAATGGATAACCGTGCTGTGCTTAGCCTGCCCTTCAAGACATCCTTCCAACAGTTGAAGGCAATGGTATGCATGTGCCTGTGTGTGTGGTTAAAACTGGAAACACTGCAAAACCAACAAGGAACGCTAGTGCCCCAACCGCTCCCGGCTTGATGGTATTGTTCTATCTGCTTTGATTGCTATAGTGCTGTGCTATGTACAAGGCATATGGACATTCCTTCTCCTCTGAGTCCCACACTGCCGCCAGACTGCTGCACCTGGAGCGCTCTGAAGGAACCTCAGATGTTAAAACAGTGTGCTTCCAAATAGGGTATTTCTCAAGCATAGTTCTCTCTACATGAAGATCTCTCTAGAATGTTTTAAAAATATTAATTAATGTATTATTTTTTGGCTGTGCTGGGTCTTCGTTGTGGCACCTGGTCATTCTCTTGATGCAGTGCACAGGCTTCTCCTTGCGGTGCCTTCTCATGCTGCAGAGCACCAGCCCTAGAGTGTGCGGGCTTCATTAGTTGTGGCACACAAGCTATGTGGAATCTTCACAGAGCAGGAAATTGGTGAATTCACAGAGCATTGGCAGGTGGATTCCCAACCACTGGACCACCAGCGATGTCCTATCTAATATGCTGAAGGTAATGGACTGGTTCCACTGGAAAAGGAGTACGACAAGGCTGTATACTGTCACCCTGCTTATTTAACTTATATGCAGGGTACATCGTGCAAAATGCTGGGCTGGATGAAGCACAAGCTGGAATCAAGATTGCCGGGAGAAATATCAATAACCTCAGACACACAGATGACACCACGCTTATGGCAGAAAGTGAAGAGGAACTAAAGAGCTTCTTGATGAAAGTGAAAGAGGAGACTGAAAAAGCTCGCTTACAACTCAACATTCAAAATACGAAGATCATGGCATCTGGTCCTATCACTTCATGGCAAATAGATAGGGAAACAATGGAAACAGTGAGAGACTTTATTTTCTTGGGCTCCCAAATCACTGCAGATGGTGACTACAGCCATGAAATTAAAAGACACTTGCTCCTTGGAAGAAAAGCTATGATAAACCTAGACAGCATATTAAAAAGCAGAGACATTACTTTGCCAACAAAGGTCCATCTAATCAAAGCTATAGTTTTCCAGTAGTCATGTATGGATGTGAGTGTTGGACCATAAAGAAAGCTGAGCGCTGAAGAATTAATGCTTTTGAACTCTGGTGTTGGAGAAGGCTCTTGAGAGTCCCTTGGACTGCAAGGAGATCCAACCAGTCCATCCTAAAGGAAATCAGTCTTGAATATTCAGTGGAAGGACTGAGGCTGAAGCTGAAGTCCAATACTTTGGCCACCTGATGTGAATAACTGACTAATTGGAAAAGACTCTGATGCTGGGAAAGGTTGAAGGCAGGAGGAGAAGGGGACGACAGGATGAGATGGTTGGATGGTATCACTGACTCGATGGACATGAGTTTGAGCAAGCTCTGGGAGTTGGTGAACGACAGGGAAACCTGGTGTGCTGCAGTCCATGGGGTCGAAAAGAGTTGGACACGACTGAGTGACTGAACTGAACTGAACTGAACCTGTCATCAAACTAACTTGAACATTGCTGTTAAGCAGCCAGCCACATGAGAGGTCCATATGCTGAGCACTTCGTAGGGGCTAGGGGCTGGTTGATGCTGTACATAGTCCTCTTTGACCCTCATCCCAACTTGCACAGCTGGGTGATGATGAGCCATTTTATAGATGGGAAGAGAACTTTGATGACTTCTTCGAAGTGGTATTTCTAGGACACAAGATCAAGCTGGTCAGATGGCACCACCCTGCTGCTGGGGCCACCTTACTTCCTCCTGTGCAAGCTCACAGGATCCTCAGAGTTCCAAATTAGTGACTTTTACCCCTGGGTTTGGAGAATCCTAGAACACAAGATACTTTGTGTGTGAAAGAGAAGGCGAGATTTGCTAATAAGGATTGGGCATTCTCAAAGGATTTGCCTCCCATGTTTTATTATGAGGTTTTCTTTATTACAGGGAACTTGAAAGAATTTTATAGCAATCACCTGTATACTTATCACCTACATTCTGCCATTAGTATTTTATTATATTTGTTTTATTATCTATCTATCTATCTATCATCTATCCATCCTTCTTTGTCTATGCGTATCTGAATCTGAGGCATTTCAAAGTAAACTGTAGCCTTCAGTGTGCATGTGTGTGTGTGTGTGTGTGTGTGTGTGTGTACGCTAAGTCCCTTCAGTCGTGTCCGACTCTGTGTGACTCTATGGGCTGTAACCCACCAGGCTCCTCTATCCATGGGATTCTTCAGGCAAGAATACTGAAGTGGGTTGCCATGTCCTCCTCTAGGGGATCTTCCGACCTAGGGATTGAACCTGTGCCTCTTACACGTCCTGCATTGGCAGGCAGGTTCTTTACCACTAGCACCCACCCAGGAAACCCAGACATCAGTATACTCCTCCCTAAATACTTCATGACACACATATTTAACTAAAGTTTAATTTTGTTTACATCTCTTTCCTTTTGATGTAAGATTTACATGCCATGAATTGCCTGGATCCTAAGTGTGCATTTGCTGCATTTTGATAAATAGGGATATCTGTGTAATTCAACCCCCCCTCAAGATATGAAATATTACCACCGCCTCAAAAAGTTCCTTCATACCATTTCCTGTCCCCCTTACCCCCACCCCCAGAGACAACCCCTATTTAGATTTTCCCACCAGTGTACTCTTGTGTGAGGCTTCTTCCACTTAGTATAATGTATTTGAAAGTCATTCATCCATGTTGTCTTGGGGCTTTCCCGGTGGATCAGTGGTAAAGAATCTGCCTGCAATACAGGATCCACAGGAGACACGGATTCGATCCCTGGGTTGGGAAGGGAGGAGGGCATGGCAACCCACTCCAGTATTCTTCCCTGGAGAATCCCATGGACAGAGGAGTTTGGCAGGCTACAATCCAAAATATTGCAAAGAGTCGGAAATGACTGAAATGACTTAGCACACGTGCATGTCGTCATGCATGGCAGTAGTTTGCTCTTTTTTATAGTTGAGTGGTATTCCTTGTATGACTATTTTAATGTTTATCCATTTTTCCATGGGTGGCTTTTTCTCAGTTTCCAGATTTCATGAAGAAAGCTGCTCTGAAGATTCTTGTACAGGTCTTTTTATAAATGTTTTTGTTGCTCTCAGGTAAATGCTTGGGAGAGGCGTTCCTGGGCCACAGGGTAGATGTGCTGCTGTGTCGCTTCAGTCGTGCCCGACTTTGTGTGACCCCACAGACGGCAGTCCACCAGGCCCCGCCGTCTCTGGGATTCTCCAGGCAAGAACACTGGAGTGGGTTGCCATTTCCTCCTCCAATGCATGAAAGTGAAAAGTGAAAGTGAAGTCGCTCAGTCGTGTCCGACTCTTAGCGACCCCATGGACTGCAGCCTACCAGGCTCCTCCGTCCATGGGATTTTCCAGGCAAGAGTACTGGAGTGGGGTGCCATTGCCCTGTACATAAGGTCTTTTTTCAAAGTGGTTACCTCTTTTTACTGTTTCACCAACAATGCATGATGATTCCGGTCATTTCACCAACAATGCATGATAATTCTGGTTGCTCCATTTTCTTTCTAGTGTTTGGTGTTATCTGTCTTTTTAAATGTAACCATTCATTTTGGTGGGTGTTGGGGAGAACAGTGACTTTGAAGCAGGGATGATGGTTATAATGGAGTGATGGATCACACGCTAGCACAAATAATAGTAGATCTCCTTAGAGTTCACTTAGAAACTCATTGCTTCAGCTCTCTAAGTTCCCACCAGCCTGTTTTCTGATTGACAGATGGAAGAGCCGGGTTAGTACCGATTTTTAGGGTCATGCTCCTAGGACAATAAGCTCACTTAAGGCTTCTTTGTATAATCTGGATGCTCAGCTTTAACCCTTGTGACATTTCTTAGCTTTGTCAAACTTCTCAGGCTGGATTGCAATTTCTCTTCCTTTACAGAGTTTTCACTCAGAGAAAGGTTGATGGTTTGAATGTCAAAAGAGGCAGGCTTCCAATAAAATGCAGAAAAAACAGTTTTGAAGACCTAGACCTCTCTTTTCCGTTATGGTTACGTCTCCAGCCTCTTCTGAATCAGAACAATATGGAAAAAAAAACAAACAAAAAAGCAAAAACAACAAAAAGAACAAAAAACAAGCTGGGTGTGAGGAGATCTGCCCTTTGTGCTCAGCTTTGGGGCTGGGTTGTGGGGGGTCATTTCACTCGTCTTGATTGGCTGCCTGGACTTCTGGGGACCCTTGGTTTCCTGGACTTTTGGGGGAGGGGCTTGATTTCCTCCCGTGTAGAAGGACCTGGCTGAAACAAATGACATTGAAGGTCTTACTTCTTTTTGAAATTTCAGAAAGACAAATTGGTTCTGAACAAATTTCTCTTTTATTTAAACATTAAGAAATGTTAAAATTTTAAGGTAAAGATGCCACTTAAAATTTTTTTTCAAGAGACCGAATACTATTTCCTACATCCCTTCCTGCACCTTAATGATACCCGTATACATTCATGGAAGCAGGTCTCTCTTTTATATTTTGACTTAAAGATTTCCTTAATGATTCTGCGGACTCTTACCAGATGTAGCAGCTGACACTGCTAGAAGGATTCTACCTAAAACTATACAAGTGCTGGGTGAGCTGGTATTTATTTAATATTGGCTCTGGGATCTTTTTCAACAGATGGGGTGTTTGAGGTGGATTCGTTGATTTCCCCCCAACTTTTGTTATTCTGTACTGTTCAGTATTATTCTTTTTTAAATTTTTTAATTTTAATTTTCTGACCGTGCTGCATGTGGGATCTTAGTTCCCGGTCCAGGGATTAAACCCACTCCCTGCATTGGAAGCACTGCACCACCAGGGAGGTTCCTGTCTAGTTTTATTCCATTTTATCAAAGTATAATTGACATACAACATTATGTTAGTTTCAAGTGTGCAACCTAATGGTTCAATATATCTGTGCGTGCATGCTAAGTCACTCTAATTGTGTCCGACTCTGTGCGACCCCATGGACAGTAGCCTGCCCGCCAGGCTCCTCTGTCCATGGGATTCTTCAGGCAAGAATTCTGAAGTGGGTTTCCATGCCCTACTCCAGGGGAATTTTCCCAACCCAGGGATCGAACTCGTGTCTCTTGTAGCTCCTGCATCGCAGGCAGATTTTTTTTACCGCTGAGCCACCAGGGAAGCACTGCAAAATGATCACCATAATAAGTCTAGTTCCCACCTGTCACCAAAGTTATAAAAAAAATTTTTTTTTCTTGTGAGAACTTTTAAGATTGACTGTCTCAGCAACTTTCTCAGTTGTATTTTGGAATTGGGTGGTGGTGGTGGTGAAGAGAGTGTGAGGAGGATGTTTGGGTCATGTTCTGTCTGCAGGCAATCATTTTGGAACAGGAAGGAAGAGAGAGGAGAATATCTAGAGAGGATTGGCTTCAGGGGAAACCGGCAGCCTGAATTTCAGTTTAAACAAGATAAGGGTCGAAGAGATAGAATCTGCCGATAAAGGTGTTTTTTCTTGGCTGCTGTTACTGCCTGAAAGGGCTGGGAGGTTTTCCTGGGTGTTCATTCCCTAGAGGCCCAGGAAGAGAAAGGATCCTGATCACCGAGGGAAACTTCAACTACAGACACACCGCAGTCCCTCAATTTTCCCTTGCTGCAAGGTTTCAAAGCCCCCAATTCTTGAGCAAACACACCAGGTGTCTCTGTGCATTGGTTGAGATTTTTGGTACTGTAGCAGAGAGCACCGCAGACGATGCTGAAGGTCAAATGAAGGTAGAGAAACCACAAAACAGCAGGACACACCACCCAACTGCAAGCTAATTGGGAAGGAAATGGTTTCAAACTGACAGACTGTGGCCAGATAACTGAAATCTCATCGGGACAAAAGGTTCATGTCACTTAAAGGGGTAGCTTTGCCGACTTAAATTGTGCAAACAAAAGAAATGAAAACCCCCGATGGGATGGGGAGTTCTATTAGCCGATATTACCATCCTTGCTTTTATGCCCTCCTGTGTCACAAACCCTGAACATGTGCTGCGTGTCCTCAGGCATCCATTGGTTAATTTCTTTATTCAAAGTAAGGCAACAAGAACAAAAAGCAACAGCAAACCCCAAACAAATTACATACTGGGGCACAGACGGCATTAAGATGCAGTGCACAATTTTGATGTGTGGGTTTTTAGGAGAAATGTGTTTGGTCTGAAATCGTACATATGTTAAACACTAGAGAAAGTAAGAAGCTGACACTGACTCTTCTGGGAACTAAAAAGCACAAAACAAAACAAGAAAATTCTTTAAAGGCATCACCATGTTGAGAACCAGGGATCCTTGATAAAATGTCAGGTGATCCTCTGTAGCCAACAATAGCCATTTGGGGCTCGACTTTAATCAATGTCCCAATAAAGGTGACTGGAGGAGGCTAATTTTTCTATCCTATGGATGTGGTAAAAGTTAATTATATACTTAAGTATATCCTCTGGTTTTGAAGTCCTTATAGAGTGCCTACAAAAGTAACCTTGTATATATTCCCTTATATTTTAAAGCTGAATTGTAATGAGTGAAATAATATGAAATAATTAATGCTTTCAACACTGTGTTTAGTTGGGTTTTCAAAAAAGAAGTCATTATAATAGTACTCTGTGGTTGACTGAGACTTATCTACATTTTCCATAATGTTAAGGGAAATAGTAAAGTCCAGAAACATTAAGAACTTACTCATGTCACAAAAGAAGTTGAGATAGAGTCCAAGCCAACTGTTTTCTCTTGTCTTAAAAATCAGTTCATGCGTTCTTCTGTCATGAACTCTGAGAGTTCTGAGTGTTTTGTGGGTCATCAGTGTATTTCGATTAGTATCAGTGATATCTTAATGTTTAATTCTGGTTTGATGACCAGCACCTATGTTTAAAAGAAACAAATATGAGCTAGTATAAGAAAATTATAATCATAGTTACTTTTCATTTTATCTTCTGGATAAAACAGTCTTTTCAGAGAGATGTTACAACTATTACTTAAAAAAAAAACAGAAAGAAAAAGAAAGTTAAAGTAAAATACTTTTAGCTATTTATACATTTAATTATTAAAAAGATTTCCTTTGTGATTCATATTTATTACTTAGTCACTACTCCACAAGATTTCCCAAACTTAAGAGGATTTAGAATCAAGAACTTTCAAAGCAACATGTTATATTTATAGTGTTCCCAAGTAATCAAGGGACTTTCCCATCTTGTCGAACAAGGATGACAAGTCCATGGCACAAAGCACAATTCTGGCTGTTACAAAGTTTTCATTCATCCTATGGAATGTTCAGGAAAATACCAGGGGTTTGTGAGTGAACTTTCCTTACATAGCTATACTTCAGGTGCCTGACACATGAACACTGGTATTCCTATGAGCAATGTGACTTACCAGTCAAAGTGGATTTTATTAAACTCTAAATGCTGAAATGAGCACCCGCTGTACATGTAAAAGAGTGATTTGAAGGAAAATTACTTACCTGCTCTATATTTTCTTCCCTACCAATTCATCATAGCACCAGAAATGGCCAGTCTTTATAGCCATTTCTCTGGTTTAAGGCCTTGTGTCCAGAAGGTCCTTATTAAAATGCAAATATGCAACTCATCAATCCATTTGTACCTTAGCAAGGATTAGCTTATCAGATCAGAGGAAAGAGATTAGGGCCCCAAGGAATGGGAGATAGGAGGCCTAGTTTGATTGAAAAGGGGGTTAGAGAAAGTATTTTCAATAGGCCCTCTGCTGTCTTGACCGTGTGACTTTGTGAAGGTATGTTCTATTGCTTTAAATGTACCCTCACTGCCATTGACATTCAACTCTATCTCACTGTCCACTCCAATTCTTATCATTTTCCTGCAGGACTTTCCGGGCTACCTGGGAAGAGGTGAGCTCTTCCTATCTGAATTCCTAACATTCATGAGCTGTATTATTTATTTATCAAGTCTTGTCTTTGTTGTAATTATTTTTATTTATGCACATCTTTTTTTCTAAAATAAAGCATTTCTAATTTATTTATGGCTGCCATGGGTCTTTGTTGCTTTCTCTAGTTGCAGCGAGCAGGAGCTACTCTCGATGTAGTGTGTGGGTTTCTCACTGTGGTGGCTTCTCTTGTTACCAGAGCACAGGTTCTAGGTACGCAGGCTCAGTAGATACCCTGCGGCATGTGGGATCTTCCTGGACCAGGGACTGAACCCGTGTCCCCTGCCTTAGCAGGCAGATTCTTAACCACTGGACAACCAGGGAAATGTATTTATACACATCTCATTTACCAACTTTGGTGTCAGCTGTGCTCAGAAGCCAGGTTAGTGACCCAGAGGAAGAGAGAGGCTATTTTGGCTGGGGGTGGATGAGAAGCAGCAGGTGCTACCGGTCCATCCAGCACCCCAGCTTCTGTTGTGACACTTTTACGTGGATTCTCTGGATTCTGTCCTCTGCTTCTTCCCTTTAGTATGATGACTCCCTGGCTTTGGTTTTGGTTTTATTGTCCAGATAGTCTTCAATCTCTCGATTTGAGAGATAACAGGCCATATAACTTGTATCCATCAAGCCCTGAATCATTGCTGGGCCATTCTGGCAGGTGGGGTCATTGTGCTTTTGTTCTGATAGGAAGGTCTGCACAACAGATAAAGGTACCACTCTGGGAGTCACTATGGCTCTGCTTCCTTGGTCATAAAAAGATAGGTTGTGGTTCTGTCAGAACACAAGGTATCAGGTTCTGGCCTGATTGAGACTCTGAGAGAATCAGGTCAGTGGAGAATGAGCCAATGTGTGGATGGCAAGTCTAGCTACTCAACCAGTCCAAGACCTAGTCCCCAAAGAAATTGATGCAGGGTAGCCAAAAAAGTAACAGATGTCCAGCTCACCACATAAGTATGTTCACATGATGGGTATTCTACCAATGTCTATTGACTATGAAGTGTTTCCAGGAGATGGAATACAAGGAGGAGAATTCTGGGCATCCAGGGGGCAACATGGGGTCACTAGTTTGGGTATGGAATGGTCAAGGCTATTGAAAGGTGAGAAAATTTGCTCAAAAGGAGATTGGGGTAAAAAGTGTTGCTAATAGTGAAGATCCCACTTCATTTTCCCTGGGGCTGACTCTGACTAACACGAATGTATTCGCTGAGCCAAATGACTCTATAAAAATAATGTGTTTTCCAGCAATTTCCTCTTTTTGGGGGTGACACAGCACACTTTCTGGCTTTGATGAATCATCCAGATAGCAGGAGGCTTTAGTCTGCTTTCATACTAGATCAATTCCAAGCTCTCAAACTGGGTATTATAATTAGCAACGCAAACCTCCAGAGAATCATCTCTGAATATAAAGAAAATATTGCGTGGACCTTATAGAGGATTCTTGTGAGCTTATTCTTCTCCTTTTTTAACTAGTTTTTTGGTTAAAGGTGAGTGAGGAAGTCACTCTTGAGAAGCTTCAGTCTGAAGAGTCATCGTTATTAACAAACATAGGCCAAATGGTAGCAGAATTCTTTTCCCTGTTTAATGGTCCTTTATTAATTAGTTTGCAGTATTACGGAGACGGGGCTTCCCTGATGGCTCAGATGGTAAAGAACTTGCCTACCAGGGCAGGAGACACAGGTTTGAGCCCTCTCATTGTATGAGGGATACATGTATGTATCCCCTGGAGAAGGAAAATTACAACCTACTTCAGTATTTCTGCCTGGAGAATCCCATGGATAGAAGAGCCTGGCAGGCTACAGTCCATGGGGTTGCAAAAGAGTTGGACATGACTTAGCTACTAAACAACAACAACAATCACAGAGAGAGAAAATAAGGCAATATTTCTATGGAAGCAGAAAAATCATCTTTCGGGCCATTTAGAGGCAGTGAGACTCAGTTTGCTGGAGCACTCGGGGAAATGAATGTCTACTCTTCTATACTGGTCTTGAATGTAGTGTGAACACCCTCCAGGGGATCTTTCCAACCCAGGGATCAAACCTGTGTCTCCTGCATTGCAGGTGAATTCTTTACCCGGTGAGCCACAGGGGAAGCCCCACTAACCAGACTGGTCTTGAACACAGAGTGAATAAGTTCTGGAATGGGATGAGTTTCCATGAGGATGGAGCCAAGATGGAAGAAGGCAGAGTCAGGAACTAGAGAAAGGGATGTGGAATTTTTGGTGACATTTTGGAAGCCTGGATCAAACCTTGCCTAAAGGCTACCTCTGTGCACTAATAAGTTTTCTTTTTTTCATAAGCAAGTTTGAAGTGGGTTTTTTTCACATTCAGTTAAGATTTCTAATATTCATAGCATTTAAAAAACATTTATTTATTTATTTATTCAGCTGCACTGGATCTTACTTGTGGCATGTGGGATCCTCAATCTTAGTTGCAGCATGCAGGATGTTTTTTGTGGCATGCAGGATCTAGTTTCCTGACCAGAGATTGAACCCGGGGCCTCCTGCATTGGGAGCACAGAGTCTTAGCCACTGGACCCCTAGGGAAGTCCCACTCACAGTATTTTCTTTTTTTTTTTTTTAAGAACAGGCTTAACCCATGAAACAGATGCTATGATGAGAGCAATACTTTCAAGGATTAAGACTCTCGAAATTAAAATTTTAGGGGCAGCATTTATTTTCTCTTGAGTGATAGCCTTGCTTTTCTTGACTTTCATATAATCAGAGTCCTACTCTGTTTGAACCTGCAAACAAGCTCTAAATGAATGAAATTTCATGTCTGGGCTACTGCGGGTTGAGAGAGGGTTGGGTTTGATGCAGGTGTTAGGACAGATGTATTTTGGCCATCTTGGGCTCAGGATTTCTACAAATAAGAGATGACTCTAGAGAAGCAAGCAGTGTGTTGGGTAAGAAGAGCCCCAGGCAGGAGGCAGGAGAGAATGGGGTTGTGCCTCTATTAGCTTGTGGCTTGGGGGTGAGGACTTGAAGTGCCCACGGCTCAGCTTTCTCATTTGTAAAATGAGGGGCCTAAACTAAATGATCTGGAAGGCCACGGCAGCTCAGAAGATCTATGACTTAATGAATTGAAGCACCCAACCGGCCCTTCTGGGAGGGTGAGAGTTTCTTCCAGGAGTACCCTGATGAAGATGCATTTCCTTGGCAGGAGATTTCTAGGTCTGTGGCTGTCCCATCTTAGAACAGGCATGTTGAGTGCCAATGAACTTTCATTCACATCCAGTGACTGCTTGATTTTTAGTCTTAGCCAGGGTCACATTTGCAGCTGCCATT
Source organism: Bos taurus (assembly GCF_002263795.3). Classification (NCBI taxonomy): domain Eukaryota; kingdom Metazoa; phylum Chordata; class Mammalia; order Artiodactyla; family Bovidae; genus Bos; species Bos taurus. The sequence goes on along the minus strand of NC_037351.1, from coordinate 30,160,388 downwards.
GTATGAGAGGAGAAAAACCACGGATAAAGATAATCCCCCTACCTTTCCATTCATTTATTTAAAGCAAAAAATTGGAAGGATGAGCCGATTCAAATAGGTTCTAAGACTTGTCTCAAGTCAAAAGCAAGTTGGTGGCTGGGCTGAGACCAGGGCCAGAGTCTGCTGACACTCAGTCAACTCAGCTAGAGTCAGTCAGCTCAGGAAAAGGACAGCTGAGAGCCCGAGAAAAATGTCACCTGCTTTGGAGACTTGCCAGAGGTTGCTCCCTCCCCCACCACAGTCTCTGCATTGGGAATGGGGAAGTTCCCCCTCAAAGTGACTTCTGTTCCCCGCTGTGAGCAGCTGAAGCAGCAGGAGCTGGCAGAGGGGCCTTTTGCAAAGTTCTTGGGCCGAGAGGGGAGGAGGAATCAGAATCCTCACCAACATCTTGACTCCTTACTTGACTACTCTCTCTTTCTGCTCTGTCTCTCGCTCTCTTTCAATTGAGATGTCATTTATGTATCATCAGTTCAGTTCAGTTCAGTTCAGTTGCTCAGTCGTGTCCGACTCTTTGCGATACCATGAATTGCAGCACACCAGGCCTCCCTGCCCATCATCATCTCTGGGAGTTCACTCAAACTCACGTCCATCGAGTTGGTGATGCCATCCAGCCATCTCATCCTCTGTCATCCCCTTTTCCTCCTGCCCCCAATCCCTCCCAGCATCAGAGTCTTTTCTAATGAGTCAACTCTTCGCATGAGGTGGCCAAAGTACTGGAGTTTCAGCTTTAGCATCATTCCTTCCAAAGAACACCCAGGGCTGATCTTTAGAATGGACTGGTTGGATCTTCTTGCAGTCCAAGGGACTCTCAAGAGTCTTCTCCAACACCACAGTTCAAAAGCATCAATTCTTCAGCGCTCAGCTTTCTTCACAGTCCAACTCTCACATCCATACATGACCACTGGGAAAACCATAGCCTTGACTAAATGGACCTTTGTTGGCAAAGTAATGTCTCTGCTTTTCAATATGCTATCCAGGTAGGTCATATCCAGATGCTTTCCTTCCAAGGAGTAAGCATCTTTTAATTTCATGGCTGCAGTCACCATCTGCAGTGATTTTGGAGCCCAAAAAGATAAAGTCTGACACTGTTTCCACTGCTTCCTCATCTATTTCCCATGAAGTGATGGGACCAGATGCCATGATCTTCGTTTTCTGACCCAGGTCAGTAGGTGCCCAATATGCTACTGGAGATCAGTGGAGAAATAACTCCAGAAAGAATGAAAGGATGGAGCCAAAGCAAAAACAATACCCAGTTGTGGATGTGACTGGTGATAGAAGCAAGGTCCGATGCTATAAAGAGCAATATTGCATAGGAACCTGGAATGTTAGGTCCATGAATCAAGGCAAATTGGAAGTGGTCAAACAGGAGATGGCAAGAGTGAACATCGACATTCTAGGAATCAGTGAACTAAAATGGACTGGAATGGGTGAATTTAAATCAGATGATCATTATATTTACTACTGCGGGGAGGAATCCCTCAGAAGAAATGGAGTAGCCATCATGGTCAACAAAAGAGTCTGAAATGCAGTACTTGGACACAATCTCAAAAACGACAGAATGATCTCTGTTTTGTTTCCAAGGCAAACCATTCAATATCACAGTAATCCAAGTCCATGCCCCAACCAGTAATGCTGAAGAAGCTGAAGTTGAATGGTTCTATGAAGACCTACAAGACCTTTTAAAACTAACACCCAAAAAAGATGTCCTTTTCATTATAAGGGACTGTAATGCAAAAGTAGGAAGTCAAGAAACACTTGGAGAAACAGGCAAATTTGGCCTTGGAATATGGAATGAAGCAGGGCAAAGGCTAATAGAGTTTTGCCAAGAGAACACACTGGTCATAGCAAACACCCTCTTCCAACAACACAAGAGAAGACTCTACACATGGACATCACCAGATGGTCAACACCGAAATCAGATTGATTATATTCTTTGCAGCCAAAGATGGAGAAGCTCTATACAGTCAGCAAAAACAAGACTGGGAGCTGACTATGGCTCAGACTTAAATTGAAGGAAGTAGGGAAAACCACTAGACCATTCAGGTATGACCTAAATCAAATCCCTTATGATTATACAGTGGAAGTGAGAAATAGATTTAAGGGACTAGATCTGATAGATAGAGTGCCTGATGAACTATGGACAGAGGTTATGTATCATAGAAGCTACCATTTAAAAGTGTACAATTCAGTGGCTTTCAGTGTGTTCCTGAGACTGTGCAACCAAAACCGTGAATTGTAGAGCACTTTCATGACCTCCAAAGAAACCCTACACGCCATGGCAGTTACGCTTCTCTGCTCCCTCCTCCCAGCCCCCGGGAACCACTAATCTACTTTCTGTCTTTACCGATGATTTGCCCTACTCTGGATATTTTATGTAAATAGAATCAGACATTACCTGGCCTTTTGTATCTGGCTTCTTTCACCCAGCAGAGTGTTTTCAATGTTCATCTTTCTTGTGGGATGTATCAGTACTTCATTCATTCTTTTTTTTTAGTATTTATTTATTTTTGGTTGCTCTGGGTCTTCATTGCTGAGAGGGCTTTTCTCTAGTTTTGGTGAGCGGGGGCTACTCTCTAGCTGCGATGCTCGGGCTTCTCATTGCAGTGGCTTCTCTTGTTGCAGAGCGTGGGCTCTGGGGTGCTCAGGCTTCTGTAGATGTGGTGCACGGGCTTTAGTTGCCCATGGCATATGGAATCTTTCCGGACCAGGGATCCAATCCTGCATCAGCAGGTGGATTCCTATCCACTGTACCACCAAGCAAATCCCTTCATTCTTTTTTACGGATGAAAAAATATTCCATTGGATAAACATATCACATTTTATATCTGTTCGGCATTTGATGAACGTTTGGGTTGTTTTTACTTTGGGGCTGTTATGAATAGTGATGCTATGGATATTTACAGGCACTTCTTTATATAAAGAAATACATTCTGGACATACTTCTAGGAGTGGGGTTGCTGGGTCATTTGAAAATTATGTTTAACTTTTTGATAAATCACCAAATCTTTTCCCACATAATTTATCTCTTTGTAACCACATGTCATCTTTATTTTTGGCTGGGTTTGTCCTTCCCTTATACATATGTGTGTGTATGTATATATTATACACACATATTTACTTATTTTTAGTTTTATTGGAGTATAGTTGATTTACAATTGTTGTGTTAGTGTCAAGTGTACAACAAAGTGATTCAGTTATACATATACACATATTCATCTTTTTTAGATTTTTCTCCATATAGATTATTACAGAATATTGAGTAGAATTCCCTCTGGTATCGAGTAGCTCCTTGTTGGTTATCTATTTAATCCATAGTAGTATCTATCTATTTGTAAGGCATCCTCAGACAGTCATTTTCCTTTTTTGCATTTCTTTTTCTTGGGGATGGTCTTGATCCCTGTCTCCTGTACAATGTCATGAACCTCTGTCCATAGTTCATCAGGTACTCTGTCTATTGGATCTAGTCCCTTAAATCTATTTCTCACTTCCACTGTATAATCATAAGGGATTTGATTTAGGTCATACCTGAATGGTCTAGTGGTTTTCCCTACTTTCTTAAATTTAAGTCTGAATTTGGCAATAAGGAGTTCATGATCTGAGCCACAGTCAGCTCCCGGTCTTATTTTTGCTGACTGTATAGAGCTTCTCCATCTTTGGCCACAAAGAATATAATCAACCTGATTTCGGTGTTGACCATGTGTAGAGTCTTCTCTTGTGTTGTTGGAAGAGGGTGTTTGCTAAGACCAGTGCGTTCTCTTAGCAAAACTCTATTAGCCTTTGGCCTTACAAATAGCTATGAAAAGAACAGAAGCGAAAAGCAAAGGAGAAAAGGAAAGATATACCCATTTGAATGCAGAGTTCCAAAGAATTGTAAGGAGAGATAGAAAGCCTTCCTCAGCGATCAGTGCAAAGAAATAGAGGAAAACAACAGAATGGAAAAGACTAGAAATCTCTTCAAGAAAATTAGAGATACCAAGGGAACATTTCATGCAAAGATGGGCTCGATAAAGGACAGAAATGGTAGGGACCTAACAGAAGCAGAAGATATTAAGAAGAGACAGCGAGAATACACAGAAGAACTGTACAAAAAAGATCTTCACGACCTGGATAATAATGATGGTGATCACTCACCTAGAGCCAGACATCCTGGAATGTGAAGTCAAGGGGGCCTTAGGAAGCATCACTACGGATAAAGCTAGTGGAGGTGATGGAATTCCAGTCGAGCTATTTCAAATCCTGGAAGATGATGCTGTGAAAGTGCTGCACTCAATATGCCAGCAAATTTGAAAAACTCAGCAGTGGCCACAGGACTGGAAAAGGGCAGTTTTCATTCCAATCCCAAAGAAAGGCAATGCCAAAGAATGCTCAAGCTACCACACAATTGCACTCATCTCACACGCTAGTAAAGTAATACTCAAAGTTCTCCAAGCCAGGCTTCAGCAATACGTGAACCGTGAAATTCCTGATGTTCAAGTTGGTTTTAGGAAAGGCAGAGGAACCAGAGATCAAATTGCCAACATCTGCTGGATCATCGAAAAAGCAAGAAAGCCTCAGAAAAACATCTATTTCTGCTTTATTGACTAGGTCAAAGCCTTTGACTGTGTGGATTACAATAAACTGTGGAAAATTCTGAAAGAGATGGGAATACCAGACCACCTGACCTGCCTCTTGAGAAACCTATATGCAGGTCAGGAAGCAACAGTTAGAACTGGACATGGAACAACAGACTGGTTCCAAATAGGAAAAGGAGTATGACAAGGCTGTATATTGTCACCCTGCCTGTTTAACATATGCAGAGTACATCATGAGAAATGCTGGGCTGGAAGAAGCACAAGCTGGAATCAAGATTGCCAGGAGAAATATCAATAACCTCAGATGTGCAGATGACACCACCCTTATGGTAGAAAGTGAAGAGGAACTAGAAAGCCTCTTGATGAAAGTGAAAGTGGAGAGTGAAAAAGTTGGCTTAAAGCTCAACATTCAGAAAACGAAGATCATGGCATCTGGTCCCATCACTACACGGGAAATAGATGAGGAAACAGTGGAAACAGTGTCAGACTTTATTTTTCTGGGCTCCAAAATCACTGCAGATGGTGACTGTAGCCATGAAATTAAAAGACATTTACTCCTTGGAAGGAAAGTTATGACCAACCTAGGCAGCATATTGAAAAGCAGAGACATTACTTTGCCAACAAAGGTCCATTTAGTCAAGGCTATGGTTTTCCCAGTGGTCATGTATGGATGTGAGAGTTGGACTGTGAAGAAAGGTGAGAGCTGAAGAATTGATGCTTTTGAACTGTGGTGTTGGAGAAGACTCTTGAGAGTCCCTTGGACTGCAAGGAGATCCAACCAGTCCATTCTAAAGGAGATCAGCCCTGGGTGTTCATTGGAAGGACTGATGCTGAGGGTAAAACTGCAATACTTTGGCCACCTCGTGTGAAGAGTTGACTCATTGGAAAAGACCCTGATGCTGGGAGGGATTGGGGGCAGGAGGAGAAGGGGACAACAGAGGATGAGATGGTTGGATGGCATCACTGACTCGATGCACATGAGTTTGGGTGAACTCTGGGAGTTGGTGATGGACAGGGAGGCCTGGCGTGCTGTGATTCATGGGTTTGCAAAGAGTCGGACACGACTGAGCAACTGAACTGAACTTAGTATCTATCTGTTAATCCCAAGTTCCTGATTTATCCCTTTGTCATGCCTCCCTTTTGTGTTTTTTATATCTGTGAGTCTGTTTATAAATAAGTTCATTTGTATCATTTTTTGAGTTAGATTTCACATATGAATGATATCATGTGATAACCACATGCAGTCTTTGGATGGAAAAAACAGTGCTACAATGCTTTTCTTTATATATCTCTCTTAGAGTATGCTCGTTTTCCTTTTGTGCTCTAGTCATTATTGAATTGGAAGGAATTTCAGCTTTGAAATTAGAAAGTCCACAGATGGTGCCTTCAATTTTCTGGGTCCTTAGTTTTCTCATCTGTAAAATGGGCCCAGGAGTGCTGTGAACCAGGAATGAAACAATGGTCATAGAACTTTTGGCAAAATCTTGGCACTTAGCAGACATTGGCTCTGCACTAATGCCCTTGACCTTGTCTAGGAGAGGTACAATGTCTCTGCGCTCTGTCCCTAGCACCTGGCAGGGTTCGTGACAGTAATATTTGTTCGGTACTTGGATGTTAGTCTTCCCAGGTGGTGCAGGGGTGATTTGCCTGCAGTACAGAAAATTAGGGCTTGATCCCCGGGTAAGGAAGATCCCCTGGAGTAGGAAATGGCAACCCACTCCAGCATTCTTGCCTGGGAAACCCCAGGGACAGAGGAGCCTGGAGGGCTGCATTCCATGCGGTTGCAAAAGAGTAGGACATGGCTGAGCGTCTGAGTACACATACACTTGGTCACTAAATGAGTGAATGAGGGAATGAGTAAAAGCACACAGGAGCACAAGGATGCTTGCATATAGGTGGTATTCAATAGATGTCAGGTGATGGACTGAATGGATAAAAAAAAGGGGGAAAAAAAGAGGGTTACAAAGGCAGGAAAATCGCTATTCTTAAAAAAGAAGTTTTCAACAGATATATTTTCCCTGGTATTTGGGAGGCTCTGCCTAAGATCACTCACAGGCAACATATGTCCAGCTGTCTCTTCCTTTTTGAAATTAATAGGTCTGTGCTCAGGCTGCTGTCTGTCTCTGTATAGGGGGAAACAGCCTTCTTATTTTTAGAGTAATGATCACGTGACCTTTGCCTGTCTGTCATCACTGGGATCCCAGGAGTGGGAAAGCCAGAGAGTGCCTGTCTGTCTTGCTTGAATGCTCCTGTTTGCTGCTTCTATGCACTGGCATCCCAGGCCATGGCAGGATGCAGTTTCAGACATGCCAGGGACAGCCTGGCACACAAGGAGATAAGACAGTTTAGCTGAACACAAATTGAATGAGTCCCAATCAAAGAGATTTACTGTGTTTTTAAAAAGACACTGATGTTGACTTGACTGGTGGAAAGGTGCATGGCGACTGTGCTGAGTGAGGGCCTTCTGTGAACCATTAAAGAAATGGGGTTTGGTATCTCAGTCATGATTGCCCAGGAATATGGATCAACCTTGTACTCCAAGATTAAGATAGGTTTTCTGGATAGCTGGCACTTTTTAAGAATGGTGCAAGTTTTTGTGACAAGACTTTAAAATGAACAGAAGACAGAGAGGAATCTGAGATGTCTGTTCATGAACAGGAATGATATTTTCGGCTGCGTCTGTGGAACGTCAGGCAAAGTGCAATCATATAGATAACTGGGGCCTCAGAGTCCTGTTGCGGGGAGGGTGGGAAGGAATGGAGGCAGTAGATTCTTACAGATGGTCTGTCCATATTGATCGAGTTCAAATGCTTGCCTCCTCAATTCTTCTTCCTTAGGAAGGCACGCACATGTGCTTAGTGGATTAGTCATGTCTGACTCTTTTGTGACCGACCCCATAAACTGTAGCCCACCAGGCTCCTCTGTCTATGGGATTTTCCAGAAAGAATACTGGAGTGGGTTGCTATTTCATCCTCCAGGGGATCTTCCTGATGCAGGAATCAAACCCAAGTCTCCTGCCTGTCCTGAATTGACTGGTGGATTTTTATCACTGAGCCATCAGGGAAGCCTTGGGAAGGCGAGACCTGCTTATAAATTCGCCACAGAATTTGTAGCATGGGCTCTATGTGTGCCCTCTTGTTGGCTCACAGCTGGAAGGCTGGGCAGGTGGTAAGGTTAAGGTGTCTTTCTGAGGGGCTGGGCAAGCTGTGCTGGGTGGTGGGTATGTTGTATCGTCTCGATGGGGACCCCATTCTGTACATATGAGAGAACTCAGAGCTGAGGATGAACTGAATTGCTCTCCGACTGAGAAGGTTGCTGCTCTTTTGCTAGCAACCCTTCTGAGTCTGTGGCTCAGTATGGAGCACTGCCTGGCAGGAGAGGGAAATGGCATCACAGATCATGATGTTTTTTTGCTGGGACCCCATTTCCTGACTACAGTAAGAGCATCTCTGATGAGTTCTCCAAATTGCACTTTGAGCAGACCTGGGTTTTCCCTTGAGTGTTCTCCTGTTGCCTCCTAGGCCCTGGGCCCTGAACTCTCCTTCAAAAGAATCTTGCTTTTCCTCTTCTGTACATGGCACTCACTCAAAGATGTTATTTGCTAATGAATTATGCTACCCAAACACATTTGAAAAACTACTAGCCTGGTGCATCTCTTAAGTTCTCTTCTCACTTTAGTTCCTGAAAAAAACAAACTAAAAATAGAACTACCATATAGCCCAACAGCTTCACTTCTGGGTATATCTGTAGAAGAAAACCATAATTCAAAAAGATACATGCACCCCAATGTTCATTACAGCACTATTTACAATAGGCAAGATATGGAAGCAACCTAAATGTCCATCAACAGTGGAATGAATGAAGATGAAGTACATATATACAATGGAATATTCAGTTCAGTTCAGTTCAGTTGCTCAGTGGTGTCCGACTCTTTGCGACCCTATGAATCACAGCACGCCAGGCCTCCCTGTCCATCACCAACTCCCGGAGTTCACCCAGACTCACGTCCATCGAGTCAGTGATGCCATCCAGCCATCTCATCCTCTGTCATCCCCTTCTCCTCCTGCCCCCAATCCCTCCCAGCATCAGAGTCTTTTCCAATGAGTCAACTCTTCGCATGAGGTGGCCAAAGTACTGGAATTTCAGCTTTAGCATCATTCCTTCCAAAGAACACTCAGGGCTGATCTCCTTTAGAATGGACTGGTTGGCTCTCCTGGCAGTCCAAGGGACTCTCAAGAGTCTTCTCCAACACCACAGTTCAAAAGCATCAATTCTTCGGTGCTCAGCTTTCTTCACAGTCCAACTCTCACATCTATACATGACTACTGGAAAAACCATAGCCTTGACTAGACGAACCTTTGTTGGCAAAGTAATGTCTCTGCTTTTGAATATGCTATCTAGGTTGGTCATAACTTTCCTTCCAAGGAGTAAGCATCTTTTAATTTCATGGCTGCAGTCACCATTTTACTCAGCCATAAAAAGGAATGAAATAATGCCATTTTCAGAGACATGGATGGACCTAGAGACTGTCATACAGTGTGAAGTAAGTCAGAAAGAGAAAAACAAATATCATGTAGTATTGTTTACATGTAGAATCTAGAAAAATGGTTCAAATGAACTTACTTGCAAAACAGAAATAGAGACACAGATGTAAAGAACAAATGTATGACTACCAAGTGGAAAAGAGAAGGGTGGGATGAACTGGGAGATTGGGATTGACATATACACACTGCTATGTATTAAATAGATAACTGCTGAGAACCACTATTAGCTCAGGGAACTCTGTTAAATGCTCTGTGACGACCTAAATGGGAAGGAAATCCTAAAAAGGGAATATATGTATAATATAAATGATTCACTTTGCTGTACAGCAGAAACTAACACAACATTGTAAAGCAACTATGAAAGTGAAAGCGTTAGTCACGCAGTCCTGTCTGGTTTTTTATGACCCTATGGACTGTAGCCCACCAGGTTCCTCTGTCCATGAAATTCTCCAGGCAAGATTACCAGAGTAGGTTGCGATTTCCTTCTCTAGGGGATCTTCCTGACCCAGGGATCGTACCTGGATCTCCTGTGTTTGCAGGTGGATTCTTTACTGCTGAACCATAAGGTAGTCCAATTGGGGAAATAAAAAAAAATTGGAGATCCAAGTCCCCCAGCTGTTCTGGAAACCCTGATTTTCCTTTTTTGTCCTGATGAGTTTTTGAAATGAATCTTAGCTCCCTGTTATAATGAAGGCCCATTTCTACAACTTCAGAATCTGCTATGCTTCATATGGTCTAAACCCATGGGACTGGGGCTAAGAAACCTACCTGCTTCGATGAGAGGTTTCACGCACATGATGACCTCCTTCAGGAATGGGTGAGCCTCAGATTTGCATCTGACTCTGAAGTCACACAAACCCAGACACTTGTAATTATTCTGGGGTTTCCTGAAATGCCTCTGCCTATCTCACGACATAAGCCTCCAGGGCGATGAGAGAGACTTTTCTTTACTTAAAATATATTGCCTGAGAACTTGTGCAGGAGGAGGGGCTGGTAGGCGCAGCGACACCCTGTGACGGGCTGCCTGGCGTATATGCGAATGAAGTGACCATCTGCATCAAATAATTAGAAGCCGTCTTCCCTGACTGCTCTCCATGTGCCGGCACAGAGGGAGGGGAGGCATCCCTTTACGGCCGCTGCAGCCCGCGGAGGAGAGGCTGGGGTGGAATCACGCATCTTCTCCCACTTTAGGGCACACAACCTGCTGAGCGGACAGGTGCTGGCAATGTGATGTCCCTGGGCATGGAAGCCGGCCTGTCCTCGGCGCTGACATCTATATCTCCGTCTCGCTGGATTTGAAAACTGACACAACATAAGGACTGTCACTCTCTATTAGATGATCTCCGCGTGCGTCTCTATTGCATTGGAAGCCCTGTGAGCAAATGTCTTGATCACAGCTGCCCTCTCGCTTCCGCTTGAGGGGCTCACCCCCGGAAGTGGAGCAGACCCGGAAGTGGGGCAGAGGTCTGAGTTGGTGACTGGGTTTTGTCTCCTGGTTGTGGGCGCTGTCCCGCATCTGCTGGCCTGTTGAAATGATAGTGAATTGGTTTTTCCTGTTTGATAATTCTGCCCAAGTCCCACCTTCCCTTTGTTAGCTAAATACGGTTGGCACTGAGACCTGATTTTTGCCTGTTTTTGTGCGTGAGGAGCTTTACTTGTTAACATTTGCAATGGTTTGCGGCCCTTGGGAGCCCAGATTTCAGCACCCTGCAAGGGTGACTCGGGCCGCCCACATGGTCACTCATGGCTCCAGTGTCTGACGTTGGCCCCCTGCCAGTCCTCTCCCCTCTGGCACCGTTCTCTTGTCTGAGAAAACCTCTGGCAGGGCGACTTCTGGCCTGACTAAGCAGACATCATCAGGTGAGTGTTCTGGTGCAATTTTGTGTAGCTGGGAGCCGAGCACCCACTTCTATTTGAGAGAAGCTAAGAGAGCATCTAAGAATTTTGAATGTGTGTTGTACGGTGGAGAAAAGATGACAGATGCATTTCCATTTGTGCTTTGAGGCAGAATTTTAGAAGGTCACTCGGGGAAAGGGGAAGGACTTCCATTTCATCATTTTAAAATAATGACACATTCAAGTGTGGTTAATGCTTCTGTAAAAACATTGGGAAATAAACAACTTTTTCTATCCATGCATCTATTTATCTATCATCTGTCTTTGTCTATCTATCATCTATATCCATCATCTATCAATCTATTTATCAATCTGTCTTTCTAAAAATGCAGCACTAATTTAATTTGTCTTTCTGGGTCACTACCTTGTAGGATTTTCCTGGGAAAAGTGGGGGACCTCAAGCAGAACATACGTAGACAAGAAAAATTTATTAGTAAAAAAAGAGTTACATTCTTAATGGGAAATCTGATGTTTGACTTTCAACTCGCTTTAGAGAACACATTAGCTTTTATTATAAGCCTTTTGTTGGCTTTCTGTTTACACAGTTCTTTTACATCATTATGTTATTTGGTTCTTCCAACAAAATTGAGAGAAGACTATATTATAATTTTTAGGTCAGGAGACTGAGCTCTGAGAGATACAAGAAGGTAAACTAAACACGCAAAATATACATATGCATTCAAAGACAAGAGTAGGAATCTTCTTAGTGACCATGAACTATGAGGAATCCTGGACAGGTGGAAGATGGAAAGTGGAAGAAAGGAAACCCGATGTGCAATGCTCACAGAGAGGCACCATGTGGAGGTAGGAGGTTCTTGAAGCGGGGATGCTGGGAAAGATACCACATACCCGTCTGGTGGTAGGTGATAGTTACAGGAGCGAGATCAGGCCTTTTCTCTCGAATGCCTGAAGTGTTCCTGTCACAACTTCTGAAACAAGCTCAGGACACTTTGGGCTTGGCTCCACCTACACAGCACAAACTGAATAGAGATTTGGCAGCCTTTTGTTAATTTGAGCACTGTGCATCAGTGAAGTGTGTGATTCAGGATTAATTACAATTTTTTTTCTGGTTGGTCCCAATTCTTTTCTTTCTTGCTTGAGAAATAAGCGTTATGGCATTGTAATTTACATAATTATAAATTATGTAATAAAACTGACCACACAAGTGTCCAATTCGATGAGTTCTGACAAATGTATACAGTGCGTAACCACCACTGTGATCATGACATAGATATAGTTCCTCAAAAAGTTAAACAGAGAGCTATCATAAAGCCCAGCAATTCTACTCACAGGGACATACCCAAGAGAAATGAAAACATGTTCACACAAAAATTGTGATACAGATGTCTGTAGTAGCATCACCCCAAAAGTTTCCTTTTAATCACCCCCTAGATTTCCCTTGTTTAGCTTTGTAAGCATTCCTCTTTCCCTACCTCTTACATGACAATCACTAATTTGTTTTTTGTCTCTAGTTTTATCTTTTTTAGAGTTTCATATAAACAGAATCATACAGTATGCAGTCTTCTGTGATTGATTTCTTTTGTTTCTCTTATACTTTTGAATTTTATCCATATTGTGTTTTGTATCACTAGTTTGTTCATTTTATTGATGAGTAATATTCTATTAAATGAATATACTGCAATTTGTTTATCCATTCAACACTTGGTGGACATTTGTATTGTTTCTAGCTTTTGGTTATTATGAAAAAAACTGCTATGAACTTTTTGAGTATGAGACTTGGTACAAATGTATATTTTCATTTCTTTTCAGTAAATATCTGAGGAATTGAGTGATATGGTAGAAATATCAACAACCTCAGATATGTAGATGATATGGCAGAAAGTGAAGAGGAACTAAAAAACCTCTTGATGAGGGTGAAAGAGGAGAGGGAAAAATGTGGCTCAAAATTCAACATTCAAAAAATGAAGATCATGGCATCTGGTCCCATCACGTCATGGCAGATAGAAGGGGAAAAAGTGGAAGTAATGACAATGACAGATTTTCTTTTCTTGGGTTCCAAAATCACCGTGGACAGCACCTGCAGTCATGAAATTAAAAGATACTTGCTCCTTGGAAGGAAAGTTATTACAAACCTAGACAGTGTATTAAAAAGCTTTGTATAGTCAAAGCAATGCTTTTTCCAGTAGTCATGTACGGATGTGAGAGTTGGACCATAAGGAAGGCTGAGTGCCTAAGATTTGATGCTTTTGAATTGTGGTGCTGGAGAAGACTCTTGAGAGTCCCTTGGACTGCAAGGAGATCAAACCAGTCAGTCCTAAAGGAAATCAACCCTGAATATTCATTGGAAGGACTGATGCTGGAGCTCCAGTACTTTGGCTATCTGATGTGAAGAGCTGACTCATTGGAAAAGACTGAGATGCTAGAAAGATTGAAGGCAAAAGGAGAATGGGGTGGCAGAGGATGAAATAGATAGCAGCATCAACTCAATGGACATGAATTTGTGCAAACTCTGGGAGGTAGTGGAGGACAGAGGAGCCTGACATGCTGCAGTCCATGGGTTGGAAAGAGTCAGACATGACTTAGAGACTGAACAATAGCAACAAATGGTATGTGTATTTTTAACTTTATAAAAAACTGTTAATCTGTTTTCCAGTGGTGCTCTACTAGTTTGCCTTCCCATCAACAATGAATGAGGGCTCTTGTTTTTCCACATCCTTCTTGGCATTCTATACAGCATAGTTTAACATTTTTAACCATTTTATGGGAATGTAATGGTATCTCACTGTGGGTTTAATGAGCATTTCCTTAAAGATTAATGCTATTAATCATCTTTTCCTGTGTTTATTTGCCATTTGTTTATCTTCTTTTACTGAACTGTCTAACAATTTTTTGTCCTGTTTCTCAGCTGGTTTGTTTTTCTTATTATTGAGTTTCAAAAAACTCATTCAAAAACATTAAAAAAATGGAGGTCATGGCATCCGGTTCCATCACTTCATGGCATATAGATGGGGAAACAAAACAATGAGAGACTTTATTTTCTTGGGCTCCCAAATCACTGCAGATGGTGACTGCAGCCATGAAATTAAAAGACACTTTCTCCTTGGAAGAAAAGCTATGACAAACCTAGACAACACATTAGAAAGCAGGGACATTACTTTGTCAACAAAGGTCCGTCTAGTCTAAGCTATGGTTTTTCCAGTAGTCATGTATGGATGTGAGAGTTGGACCATAAAGAAAGCTGAGCACTGAAGAACTGATGCTTTTGAACTGTGGTGTTGGAGAAGACTCTTGAGACTTCCTTGGACTTCAAGGAAATCCAACCAATCAATCCTAAAGGAAATCAATCCTGAATATTCTTTAGAAGGATTGATTCTGAAGCTCCAATATTTGGCCACCTGATGTGAAGAATTGACTCACTGGAAAAGACCCTGATGCTGGGAAAGATTGAAGGCAGGGGGAGAAGGGAACAACAGAGAATGAGATGGTTGGCTGGCATCACTGACTCAATGGACAAGATTTTGAGCAAGCTCTGGGAGAAACCTGTATGCAGGTCAGGAAGCAACAGTTAGAACTGGACATGGAACAAAAGACTGGTTTCAAGTAGGAAAAGGAGTACGTCAAAGCTGTATATTGTCACCCTGCTTATTTAACTTACATGCAGAGTACATCATGAGAAACGCTGGGCTGGAGGAAGCACATGCTGGAATCAAGATTGCTGGGAGAAATATCAATAAACTCAGATATGCAGATGACACTGCCCTTATGGCAGAAGGTGAAGAAGAACTAAAGAGCCTCTTGATGAAAGTGAAAGAGGAGAGTGAAAAAGTTGGCTTAAAGCTCAACATTCAGAAAACAAAGATCATGGCATCTGGTCGCATCACTTCATGGGAAATAGATGGGGAAACAGTGGAAACAGTGGCTAACTTTATTTTTCTGGGCTCCAAAATCATTGCAGATGGTGATTGCAGCCATGAAATGAAAAGACGCTTACTCCTTGGAAGGAAAGTTATGACCAACCTAGATAGCATATTCAAAAGCAGAGACATTACTTTGCCAACAAAGGTCTGTCTAGTCAAGGCTATGGCTTTTCCTGTGGTCATGTATGGATGTGAGAGTTGGACTGTGAAGAAGGCTGAGCACCGAAGAATTGATGCTTTTGAACTGTGGTGTTGGAGAAGACTCTTGAGAGTCCCTTGGACTGCAAGGAGATCCAACCAGTCCCTTCTGAAGGAGATCAGCCCTGGGATTTCTTTGGAAGGAATGATGCTAAAGCTGAAACTCCAATACTTTGGCCACCTCATGCGAAGAGTTGACTCATTGGAAAAGACTCTGATGCTGGGAGGGATTGGGGGCAGGAGGAGAAGGGGATGACAGAGGGTGAGATGGCTGGATGGCATCACTGACTCAATGGACGTGAGTCTGAATGAACTCCGGGAGTTGGTGATGGACAGGGAGGCCTGGCATGCTGCGATTCATGGGGTCGCAAAGAGTCGGACACGACTGAGCGACTGATCTGATCTGATTAAGAATTCACTGATTTCAGTTCACTACTTTTTCCAGTTGAGTCTTGCTGTGCAATCACTGCCTCTCTCCTTGAGTTAGATGGGTAGGCAGGAGGAGGAGGAATGTTAGGGGATGGGGTGGGTAGTCTATGTTCCTTGTGTGGCTAAGACCGAGGAATGAGTCAAACTCGTATTTCTGTAGGCATCTAAATGTCTTTGTGTGGTAGAGAAGAGCTGGAGTCATTACATTCAATTTACTAATGGGAAACAGAGACCCAGAGGGGTTAAGCACTTAGTCCATGGTTATTTGGGGAGGGTTCAGAGATAGAGAAGACCACAGTCCCCCTAATCCCACTGCTCTTACCGTTGTACTTCCTGTGTGGTCCAACGACTCAACTAAATGACATCTGCTCTTAAAAAAAAAAATACAGATTTGCCTTTCTAAAGTGAATACATCTCATGAAGTGGATAAATCAATTTAAGATATTTAGTCAAATTAAAAAAACAGGGAGCCATAAAGTTAGTCCTCAAAGCAGAATACAACAGTAGTTCACAATAGCTTCCTCATTCCTCCTGTTCTTGAACTTTCTCTCTGTGGGGGAAAAATCTCAAAGTGCATTTATCCCAGGGTAGGAAATAATTCATGCCTTTGCAAGATTTGTTACCAGAAGTGTGTATGGAAAGAGTTAACCTTTATTTTCTCAACATTTTGAAGGTGTCACTTTGAAAATTATATATAATCTTCACTGCAAAATACACTTCTGGGATTGTATAGAATACAACCATTTCAGACTCGAAACTCGTCTGCCAATGGGGCCTTAGAAACCTGAGAAGCACACTGCTTGGTGTTTTATGATTTTTACAAGTCTCCTGTCATTTAATGAAAGGCAGGAAGAGCAGCTAAATCCTTAAAAAGATCCTTTGATTCAAGACTCCTCATGTGGTTAGTCTTTTCCATGTTATTTTGATCCATACCCAATTTGCAATTAATCAAGTTATATGCCTCTGAATTCTTCAAGGGTTGAAATGCATCACCTGGTAACTAGCAGCAAATTCAATATTAAGTTGCTTCCTCTTAGACTGTGTATCTGTCTGCTTTGTAAACCTACTAAGGGACAAATACTTCTCATTGACAGGCCAACTCCAAACGATTGAATAGAGGCCATATTTAAATAAAGGTGATTGTAACCTATAAAAATGTAGAGTTTGATTAGGATTAAGGGACAAGCTTGAGATTAGTCCTCTTGAAGAGGCTAAATGTTGTTTTGATGATTCACTCCAATTATTATACTCAAGGAAATACAGTATATATATAATATATAGAATAATATACAATATAATATTATTGCTGTTGTTGTTTAGTCTCTAAGACGTGTCTGACTCCTTGTGACCCCGTGGACTGTAACCCACTAGGCTCCTCTGTCTATGGGATTCTCCAGGCAAGAATACTGGAGGGGGTTACCATTTCCTTCTCCAGGGGATTTTCCCCACCCAGGGATCAAACTCTTGTCTCCTGCATTGACAGGCAGATTCCTTACTGTTGAGCCACCAGGGAAGCCACATAATATAATATAGTATAGGAATTATACTTTGCAGCTCATCTGTGCAATAGACTAGTCGTTAGTCTAGTGACCACATGAGTCTGTGGTCACTGATTACTGTCGATGTGGCTCATCTAGACTGAGAGACAGCACTGCTTAGGGCTTCTTTTGGAGTGGTCGTTTACTTGTCATCATCAGAAATAGGGATAGAAAGGGAGGGGTCAGCTGCACCAGAGGCAAAGCACTCTTGTTTTTTATTTTTTAAATTAAAAAAAATTTTTGGCCATGATACACAGCATGTGGGAACTTAGTTCCCTAACCAGGGATCGAACCCACACCCCTTGCATGGGAAGCTAGGAGTCTTAACCACTGGACCACCAGAGAAGTCTCACAAAGCACTTTTGGGGATATGTGAGTGCCACAGATGTTTGAAGCAAATAAATATATGGGCCCTGAATTCTTTGAGTTTGTCCCTGAGGATGTTGGTGGGCTTGGTAAACCACTCACCTTTTGTGATCCTTTGAGTTATCTCTGGGTCTTTATCCTCTACATGAATACTGTCCCATAGAAATATAAAGTGGAACACATATATAATTTAAAATTTTCCTGCAGCCACATTAAAAAGGGGGAATAACACCCAGGTCTATTTTAATAATCTATTTTAACTCAACATACAAAATATTATCATTTGAGGGGCATCAAATGTCTGAAATATGATTTGTATTTATACTTATAGCATCCCTCAAATTATACAAGCTATTTTTCTTTTTAAAAAAATATTTATTTACTTAGCTGCATTGGGTTTTAGTTGTGGCATGCAGGATTTTCAGTCTTCATTGTAGCATTCAGGATCTTTAATTGCGGCATGAGAACCCTGAGTTGGGGCATGTGGGATCTAGTTCCTAGACCAGGAATCAAACCCAGGCTCCCTGCATTGGGAGCACAGAGCTTAGCCACTGGACCACCAGGGAAGTCCCCAAGCTACTTTTGAAGTGCTCAATGGCTCGAGTGCTCGTGGCTACTGTCACAATGGTATGGACATTTCAGCCTTGGTCCTCCAGTGAGCAAGAAGAAAGTGTAAATTGGCCTCTAGAGTAAAGAGAAACATTTCATAGTTATGTTCAAGTTTATTACAGATCATATTAAAATGTAAGGATGGACTTCTAAGAACTTTATAAACCTGGATTGATGTGTGTCTCTGGAGATCTAATGGCAGGTAGAAGGGAGAAAATCTAATATTATTGATCACCTAAAATGTACCAAAACTGTGTTAGTTGCTTTGCATGTATTATTCATTAAATCCTCTCAATAACCTATGAGTGTTATAATTGGCCCAGTGAAAATTAATGAAACAGAGATGCAGTGGGATTAGGAAGCCTGTCCAAAATTAACCCAGTGATAAATCAATAGTGGAGTTGGGATTCTTCCTGAGCCAGGTTAACATAATTTCATTTGTCCCAAGATTTTAGATTACCCTGTACCCAAGTAGATTTAACCTCAGATGTGTCCAAAATACCTGACTACAAAGCCCTCTAATACAAATCAAGAAACCATGGACATCATACAATTTCCAATCATAATTCTTATTGTCTAAGTTTTGTTGCCTTTGTTATACATTGATGCTGAAGCTGAGTTCCAATACTTTGGCCACCTGATGGGGTGCAAAGAGCCGACTAAATGGAAAAGACCCTGATGCTGGCAAAGATTGAAGGCAAAAGGAGAAGGGGATGGCAGAGGATGAGTTGGTTGGATAGCATCACTGACTCAGTGGATATGAATCTGAGCAAACTCTGGGAGATGGTGACGGACAGGAGAGCCTGGAGTGCTCCTTGGGGTTGCAAAGTGTTGGACATGACTGAGTGACTGAAAAATAACAACAAAACAACAAATACATTCAGGAAAATGTATTTGAAGAAAAACAGAGATATTCATCTTATAAATAACTAGATAAATAGATAGATAGATGTAGATAAATAAATCACATTTAATGAATGGGGGACACTGCTGACACAAGCCAGTTCTTGTCCTTGAATGACATCAGGCAAGCCTGACATTTGTCTTCTGGTGTCTCCCTGTCCTTTATCAATTAATCTTCTTATCAAACAGCTTTACAGTTTCTTGTATGTTTATTGGTTTCTGAATCTCCTACCAACTGTTTAACAGAGGCTAGAAAACACAGTTCTGACATTTGATCCAGGTTTGTTTGCCAGGATGCTGAACCTGGCTTTCTTTTCCAAATGGCTTGATGTCTGGCATGCTAATCAGAGTCATTTCCCTAGTTGGAAATACCTAGGTAAGATGCATAAAGGAGAATTGGTATGGCCGTGGCTCCTGAGAAGAAAGCATGATGACTGAGGACCTCTGGTCTTTGAAGGGCTTGGGGAGAGAGCAGAGCCTACTGAGAGAAAAACTATAAATCGAGCATATTCAAAATAACATGCAAATGAGCGCCAGGTCATTTTGCTATGGAAGGTCAGGTACTGTAAGTGGTGAGCAGACATGCCCTAATTAGTTCAAGATCTTCAAAGGACAGCACTGCGTACAGCCACAACCTAACCCGCAGGCTTTTTTACTAATTCAGAGAGCAGCTACCCAAAGCGCCTTCTCCAGTACTTCCCTGAAAATTCAAAGGATACAAAGATTAAAAGCCCAGGTTGCATTTGAAAATTAAATGTAAAGGAATGCAAACTATTTTTTCTGGTGACAGAAAGTGTGTCTCTGAATTATATTGGTCAGGCTGGACCCCTCACTTCTAGAGATATGAATAAACCCATTCTGGGGCTTCCCAGGTGGCGCTAGTGGTAAAGAACCCACCTGCCAATGCAGGAGATGTAAGAATCATGGGTTTGATCCCTGGGTCAGGAAGATCCCCTGGAGAAGGGCATGGCAACGCACTCTAGTATTTTTGCCTGGAGAACCCCATGGACAGAGGAGCCTGGTTGGCTACAGTCCATGGGGTCACAAAGAGTTGGATGTGATTGAAGGGACTTAGCACGCTTGCATGCTCACACAGACTTTCAAGACTACGTTAGTGCAAAATGTGGTATGCTT
This sequence comes from Bos taurus, assembly GCF_002263795.3. NCBI lineage: Eukaryota > Metazoa > Chordata > Mammalia > Artiodactyla > Bovidae > Bos > Bos taurus. The sequence goes on along the minus strand of NC_037351.1, from coordinate 30,140,284 downwards.
TCTAAAGATAGCGCATTTAACTCTGAGACTAGTTTGAAAAGATTACAAGGTGCCACATTTTTAGAATGTTTTCAAAATTGAGAGAGAATAATCAAAAGATGGCTGTGTGTGCTGTGTGTACAGTCGTGCCTGACTCTGAGACTCCATGGACTGTAGTCCCCCAGGCTCCTCTGTCCATGAGATTTCCCAGGCAGGAATACTGGAGGAGTGGGTTGTCATTTCCTCCTCCAGGGGATCTTCCCAACCCAGGGATTGAACCCTTGTCTCTTGCATCTCAGGCACTGGTAGGCAGATTCTTTACTACGGTGCCACCTGGGAAACCAGGATTGATATCTGGTCAGATAATCTGTTGATAATCTAACCAGCAGGACAAGCTTATTTGTTCTAGATATGGTTGTCTTTTTGTATGGTAAGCACTGCTGCTTTTGTAATCTTTGATTAGGAAAAATAAAAACCCAGATAGAATGACCCTCCCAGTTCAAACCAAATTGCCATAGTCTTTTGATGTATAAATGGAATCACATTCTTTAAAGCAGTGATTTTGAGTCACGTGCACCAGGTTAGATTGATTGTCAAATTTGGGGAAGGAAAAGAATTTCCCTCTGGGGTCTACTGGCAATTATTTTTCAGTTGTTTTTGCCCTGCCCTGGAGCATGAAGCCAATATCATTTTTAGGATCAGGTGAGTTTACCCAACATGATCAATTTCCTGTGATTGTCTGCCGCTGTCACTGCGGAGAGGGGAAAGCAGCTCTCCTTGATCACTTTGACACTAAGAGCTGTCATTTGGAAATTGACCAGGACGTAAAACTCTGAGCCTCTAATGACAACTACAAAGAGATCCGGAGACTAATGAAACCGTGGAGAGAGTCAGGGTTGTACAAAGTGAGTTACTACTGACTTATGTTGCCTCCGTTCCCTCTAATGAACCAGGGCGCTGGGTGCCTGGTGTCAAGCATTGTGTGTCATGCAACTAGAGTGTTCTGTCAGGACCTGAAGAGTAACACGACAGGACAGACACAGTGAGGATAATGAGTCAGTTCTCCCTGGTGCAGAACATCGCTTGATAGGGATGGAGGCGCAGAAGAAGGCTGCATGTTTACCGTTTGGAGGAGCCATGCAGGTGCTCTACGGGCACGTTCAGACAGGGCTCCTTATCTGATAATTTCCTGGATTTGCAGAGAACTAGGCCCAATCTCATGGGTGAAGTTGTCTTCTTGCTAATTCCTAAGTGCTTCTTATCTTTTTCTCGGAGTTTTGTTCCTTGGTTTTATTTCTGTCCTCCAGTCGTGTCTGTTTACTGGTGTCTTCCGTCCTTCTTCCTGATTTAACATGAGACAGCAAACACTTATTTGGAATTTATGAGATTTCTAATTGTCATCCAAAATCCTACTCTCACGCCTATGCAGTGCACTTTCCACCGACAGCCGGTATGACCTGTAAAAACCTAAGTTACGAGCATGTTGATTAAAATCCCCTACTGCTGCTGCTGCTAAATCGCTTCAGTCATGTCTGACTCTGTGCGACCCCATAGATGGCAGCCCACCAGGCTCCCCCGTCCCTGGGATTCTGCAGGCAAGAACACTGGAGTGGGTTGCCATTTCCTTCTCCAATGCATGAAAGTGAAAAGTGAAAGTGAAGTTGCTCAGTCGTGTCTGACTCTTCGCGACCCCATGGACTGCAGCCTACCAGGCTCCTTCATCCATGGGATTTTCCAGGCAAGAGTACTGGAGTGGGTTGCCATTGCCTTCTCCATAAAATCCCCTAAAAATCTTCCAAATTCCTTCCTCTCTAAAAGATCTTACAAGATGCAGCGTCCCCTCAGCATTCCAACTTCAGGTCATCCTCTGCTGCCGTCACTCACTACACTCCAGCCACACTGGTTTTCTTTCCTGCTTCTTGAATCCCTGCCTAGGTACATGAGGGTTTGGAATCATGGAAGTTAGAAGAGTGTTTTAAGAAGGAGGACTCGGCCAGCTGTGCCAAGGTTATTGAGAGCGTGAGTACGTTGTTTAAGAGAATCACACACTAACTTCGGGAACATGGAGGTCACTGGAGCCTCAGCAGTTTCCCTGATGAGAGTAGAAGCTTCATTGTAGTGGGTGGAGGAGAGAAGGCGAGCAGAGGCAACTCTTTTGATGCATTTTGCTATGGAGGCAAGCGGAGAGCTGGGGCAACAGCTGAAGGGGGATGTGTGGGAAAGAGCAGTGATGCTATTTTACTTGCTATAGATGATGGATAACAGAGCACGTTTCTCTGCTGATGGGCTGCTTTGGCAGACAGTCTTTGAGATGCACAGGGATGTGGTGATTAAGAACAAATTCCTCCAGAAGTGGAGATGGGTGATGGAGGGTCTGTTCCTGCACAAGAGCAGTCTCTGTGGGTAACAGGAGAGAGGGCAGATATCAGTGGCAGAGATGTGAGTGGGCTGCCATGTTTGTTTGGGGGAGACAATGGATTTCCTTTCTGATGGCTTTCATTTTCCCAAAGAAGCCTGAGGCAAAGTCACTTGTTATGAGAGAAGGGATGGGAAGGGGTTACTGGACATTAGAGGAGCAAGAAAAGAGAGTCAAGTCCTCTTTCTGGAAAGTGGGAGTGTGAACTACATATAGGAGTGTAGCAGCATTTCCCCGAAGAGTTGAGCACCCGCTGAGGATTTGCGGTCAGGAATTTAAAGCGGAAACAGGAATGTGAGCTCTTTCTGGTGATAGCCAGCAGCTGGGTGTCACACCCAGTCAGCTGGGTGTCACCAGAGTGTGACCTCAGTGGTTGTGGTTGCACAGGCTTAGTTGCTCCATGGCATGTGGGATCTTCCCAGATCAGGGATCGAACCCGTGTCCCCTGCACTGGCAGGTCGATTCCTATCCACTGCCCCACCAGGGAGGTTTCCCAGAAACAATTTTAATCCTTATTATTATTTCCATTCAGAGTGACTGAGGTTAGTCCTCTGAAACTTGCCGCTGGCATTTATTTTCCTTAATGAACTGTTGGTACCCCAGGGGAATTGTGAGATAAGTTCTAGAAGAGCAGTGAAAGGCATGGTAATGTTCCTCCGTGTTTTGACCACTAGAGTTTGTAGAATTAATGTTTTGCCAGATGGATAGAAGACATTTTAGGGCTCTCTTAGGCTCTATGATGGTCAACGCTTTTTTTTTTCTCCTAAGTGTTGAAGACCAGTAATAAGTAATAAGTTCCTTAGAAAGTGAAAAATAAACCAGTTGTTTTACTATTGCTCCAGGCCCCAAACAACATGTATAATTGACTTCCTTTCTAATTGCTGTCTAACTTAGTCCTTTTTACTCATATTCAATCTGACTCCCCATGAGTAGAAGGGGAGGATGTAAATCTGTGACAAGAAACCTATGAAAACTCACTTACAAACAAGAGAATTTAGTATCTTAATTTGCAAAGAGATGGGAAGAGAGTTTTCTCAAGAAAAACACTGCTGAACTACAAGCCAAGTTAGGTCAGACTCTCCAGTAATTTAAATACTTCAAACACAGGCAAAGCTAGACTGATGAGTACCATTAACATCTTACAGACTGATTGTCCAAATCCAACACCTGCTTCCTCCACTTGTGCAGCATTTTTAAGAAAATCACAGGTATCATGTCATTTTATGGAAAAATACTTTTGTATAGTTTTCAAAAAGATAAAGGCTTTAAAAAAATACAACCAGAATATCATTATCATACCAAGGAATTTAGTATTAATTCCTTAATATTATCAACTATCCAGTGTTTTTATTTCTAATTGTCTCATAATTTTTTTTTACAGCCTTTTTGTTTATACTAAATTTATACTGTTACTTCTAATTCAGCTTTAGGACAGGCAGGATTTCTAGTCCATCTGTTTGATCTAGTCCTTCTGTCATTCTTGATGATAGACGTTTTCTTGGTAAGAGAGAAATGTTAAAATGGAAAATGAACAAGTCCAGTTTACTCTGAATGCCATCTTTTGAGTGACATGAGGTTTCTGATGGTGCAGGGGCTTCATGGAATTAAAATTTTGATAACTGAAGCAAAGACTTTATGGTTCATGGCATGATAAAACTAACTAGAGACAGAGGTACACTGTTGTCACAAGGAAACAAAAATATATTTTAGGAGCCCTGGAAAATTGAGTTGTAACAAATTCATAGTTTGCACCATTCTGCATTTTTGGTTAACAGGAGATCAGTGTATTTATAAAAACATAAGTTACCTCTGTCCTCATGAGAATGATCCCCTTGTCATTTGGGTATTTGGTTTTGATCACTGAGGTCATTTAGTTTTAGTAATTAGTCCTTTGTATAGCCTTCCCTTGTGGGAATAATCTGTCTGCAATCCAGGAGACCTGGGTTTGATCTCCAGGAAGATCCCCTGGAGAAGGGAATGGTTACCCACTCCACTATTCTTACCTGGAGAATTCCATTGACACAGAAGCCTAGTGGGCTACAGTCCATGGGGTCACAAAGAGTCAGACAGGACTGTATGAGTAACATTTTCACTGTCCATGGAGAATTCAAATGAGTCAAGTGTCTAAGTAACATTTTAACCAGATTGAAATCAATAAAAGATATTTACAGGGGAAAAATGGATTTTTGGAAATAATCGGCTTCTGATCTAAATTGATTTCATTGCTAAGGTTATTCAAAAATTATCAGACTATCCCATCGGTTTTTATCAGCCTTCAGGACCGTATGGTCATACATTTAGCTGTCAGTACTATGACTTGAATGAAAAATTATATGGAAATTAAGAAATATGAGGAGTATTCATGGTAAGAAAGAAAAGTGTTCACCTGATCTACTTTCTGTCCTTCGTATTCCTTCAGTTTTTGTCTGCTGAACCCCTAAACTGCAGACTCAGCCTCAATCTGACCTTTAGTACTCACACAGTACTCAGTACTGCATGAGCTGTTAGTCATCAGTCCTCACACAACCTTAGGCTGGAAAGGAAAATTGTCAGAAAATTGTTGTTCAGCACTCAGAATGATTCAGTATGAGGGGACCTGTATACATACTCCACATCCACTGACTATGACCTTGAGCATACTATAATGCCAGGTCTTTGGCTTGAGATTAGATAACTGGAACCCACCGAACAGTCTGGGGCATGAGCCAGGTTGTGTGGGGGACATGATGGCAGGGACGGGACACAGGGGACTTGTGGGGGACAGGACAAGGGGTTTCCTTTGCCTTTCAGAATTCTATTTTTTTTTAATTAAAAATATATGTCTTTATTTGAAAAACATATAAGTTGATTTTCATAATGTATTTACCATAAATATTCAAGTCAGATCAAGCTTAAAAAGGAAAAAAAAATATCATTTTTTCATGTGACTTTTTAAATTAAAAAAGCTTTAAATTTAAGTATAGTTAATTTACAATGTTTTAGGTGTATAACAAAGTGATCCAGTGATTATATATGTACATACACACACAAACACACACATACATATATATGTACATATATATTTTTTTTGGATTCTTTTCCATTATAGGTTATTACAAGATGTTGAGTATAGTTCCCTGTGATATATAGTAGATCCTTGTTGTTTATATATTTATATATAGTAGTGTATATCTGTTAATCCCCAATTCCTTATTTATCCCTCCCCCAACCCCACCTACCCCAGGAGCCGATGATTTTGTGTTCTGTTCACTGCTCCTTATTTTCAATTTTTATAACCTGCTTAAAAATCTTTTTTAGTGTTACTGTCTTGCTTTGTTTTCCCACTTCCTTCTTCAGGGATAAGATCTCTACCCTTGAACTCCAACCTCATGTCTGAGTCTCTGCAACCCTCCAATTTCCCCCTCAGCCTTTAATGAGAGCAGCAGCCAGTGCTGAGGTTTCCTTCTGCCCTGCTCAGGGAACCTTGGGCATCTCGAATGTTGATGGCCACCCACAGACCTCCTGTTTGCTGCGTGCTTGTCCTGGCTCCTATGACTGGCGTTCTGCCCCTCAGGCTATAGGTGAGGACACCGGGGCCTGAGCTAGGCCAGTAACATGGGGAAGCAAAGTAGTGTGGGGACCTTTCCAAGAACCTGACCTTCTTTTTAAAAATTTATTATTAATTTTTATTGACGTGAGTTCGTGCATGTGTGCTGAGTAGCTTCAGTCATGTCCGACTCTTTGCTACCCTGTGGTCAGTAGCCCACCAGGCTCCTCTGTCCATGGGATTCTCCAGGCAAGAATACTGGAGTGGGTTGCCATTTCTTTCTCCAGGGGATCTTCCTGACCCAGAGATTGAACCCGGGTCTCCTGCACTGCAGGCAAATTCTTTACCATCTGAGCCACCAGGGACACCCTGGACTACATGAAGCCCATGGTAAATGCTCAACAGTGTGAGATATTACTGTTGTAATCAGTCTTATTAGTTCAGTTATTGGATGAATTATTTTCCTTTAGCTGGTTGACATTCATTCAGAGGCGCTGAATATCTGTAAAATGAAAACTTTTGGAAAAGAACATAAAAGATGAGCAATGTCACTATTGAAGTAAGAGGAGAGCTGACATTTCTCAACACAGAAGTCACCGGTGACTGTCACAAGAGCAGTTTAGGTGGAATGATGGAAATGCAAGTCAGATTAGAGCAAGACCCAAGAAAGAAAGAGCCAGAACTCACTGAGTTCTATATAGAGTCAGAGGATGTTCCAGTCAATTGTCACCCAAGCTTCAAGTAGTTCTGCTTGTCCCTGTGGTGACTTGCACCCTGCCTCTCCATGGGCACTGAGCTAGAGGGTATGTCTGGACAGAGGAAGCATCTGTCTTCTGATAAGTCCTTCCCTCTTCTGGTGCCTTCTCTGCTTCTAGTTGCCTTCTCTACTTATAGGTGCCTACTCAGAAAACATCTTCTAGAATGTTTCTTTCTGTTGAACTCAAATCAATTTGTACAGATCATTGCCTGGAGATCAGTTCACCAGGCATACCCAGACACATGCCACCTTTATAGGAATCAGAAATTCCTGTAATTCTCTAGGCAAGAATACTGGAGTGGGTTGCCATAACCTCCTCTAGGGGATCTTCTCAACCCGGGGATTGAACCCACATCTCTTACGTCTCCTGCATTGGCAAGTAGGTTTTTTACTAATCATGTCACCTGGGAAGCCCTGATCCCTTATAGTAACAAATCTAAATCAGTCATAAAATTTGACCAAGGGCTGAGGTTGCTCTTCAGGGGAGTACATGGATTGGTTGAAGTCTTTCAACCCAACTGTCCCATAATAGAAGTAAAGTACTTGGCATAATGTTCATTACACATTAATTTCCCTTTCCCCATCCATTGCCTTAGGTTCAGAATAATCTCTGCAAGCTGAGAACTGGGGGCCAATTTCCAGGACAATTTATGCCATGAATTTCATACTCCTTTTAAACTTGGACCACCTCCGCCCCTGCTTCCTTGGGTTTGTTTGCCACTAAAGGGACATTATTCCTGCATTTCTTAGTATTTCCACTTCAGGGGGTCACCATTAAAGGCATGAGGACATTTCAGTTAGTACAAAGCTTGGAATTTATTTGTTTGATTTATTAAAAATACACCCTAGCCTCAGGGTCTCAGGGTGTGCATACAAAATACTTCAATTAGATTCAAACCAGCAGCTAAAATTTCCTGTTAAGAAATTGAAATATCAAAAAACAAAAACAAAAAAAACCAATGCCAATAGAGAATGTAGCAAAAGTAGAAGGATAGGCCTGGTGCCATTTTTTCAAGGTCAACAAGTTGGCAGCCTGGTGACCAGGAATGGGTAAGAGCTGCCAAATGGGACTGGCCTCATGTGAGCTGAGTGTCTGCTCAGGAACTTGTAATTTAAAGGGCACTGGTCATCCATTCCTCAAACCCACCCTCAAAAATAAGTAAAACAGATTTTTGTTTTATTTATACATTGTGCTTTTCCAACTAGAGTTCTGCCCAAACAGAGTTCTTTTGTGTGAAATATCACCTTTAAAATAAAATCAGGCAACCTAGGCTAGTTAAAGAAGAAGGACATGGAACTGGAGGAATCAACCTGCCTGACTTCAGGCTCTACTACAAAGTCACAGTGGTCAAGACAGTATGGTACTGGCACAAAGACAGAAATATAGATCAATGGAACAAAATAGAAAGCCCAGAGATAAATCCACACACCTTATCTATGGACACCTTATCTTTGACAAAGGAGGCAAAAATATACAATGGAGAAAAGACAATCTCTTTAACAAGTGGTGCTGGGAAAATTGGTCAACCAGTAGAACACTTTCTAATACCATACACAAAAATAAACTCAAAATGGATTAAAGATCTAAACGTAAGACCAGAAACTATAAAACTCCTAGAGGAGAACATAGGCAAAACAGTCTCTGACATAAATCACAGCAGGATCCTCTATGACCCACCTCCCAGAATATTGGAAATGAAAGCAAAAATAAACAAATGAGACCTAGTTAAAATTAAAAGTTTCTGTGCAACAAAGGAAACTATAAGCAAGGTGAAAAGACAGCCTTTAGAATGGGAGAAAACAATAGCAAATGAAGCAACAGACGAACTAATCTCAAAAATATACAAGCAACTCCTGCAGCTCAATTCCAGAAAAATAAACGACCCAATCAGAAAATGGGCCAAAGAACTAAACAGACATTTCTCCAAAGAAGACATACAGATAGTTAACAAACACATGAAAAGATGCTCAACATCACTCATTATCAGAGAAATGCAAATTAAAGCCACAATGAGGTACCACTTCACGCCAGTCAGAATGGCTGCTATCCAAAAGTCTATAAGCAATAAATGCTGGAGAGGGTGTGGAGAAAAGGGAACTCTCTTACACTGTTGGTGGGAATGCAAACTAGTACAGCCACTATGGAGAACAATGTGGAGATTCCTTAAAAAACTGGAAATAGAACTGCCTTATGACCCAGCAATCCCACTACTGGGCATACACACTGAGGAAACCAGAATTGAAAGAGACACGTATACCCCAATGTTCATCGCAGCACTGTTTATAATAGCCAGGACAAGGAAGAAAGCTAGATGTCCATCAGCAAATGAATGGATAAGAAAGCTGTGGTACATATACACAATGGAGTATTACTCAGCCATTAAAAAGAATACATTTGAATCAGTTCTAATGAGGTGGATGAAACTGGAGCCTATTATACAGAGTGAAGTAAGCCAGAAAGAAAAACACCAATACAGTATACTAACGCATATATATGGAATTTAGAAAGATGGTAATGATAACCCTGTATGCGAGACAGCAAAAGAGACACTGATGTATAGAACAGTCTTTTGGACTCTGTGGGAGAGGGAGAGAGTGGGATGATTTGGGAGAATGGCATTGAAACATGTATAACATCATATATGAAATGAATCGCCAGTCCAGGTTCGATGCATGATACAGGATGCTTGGGGCTGGTGCACTGGGATGACCCAGAGGGATGGTACGGGGAGGGAGGTGGGAAAGGGGTTCAGGATGGGGAACACGTGGACACCTGTGGCAGATTCATGTTGATGTACGGCAAAACCAATACAATACTGTAAAGTAATTAGCCTCCAATTAAATAAATCTAGAAAAAAATGAATGAATCCACAATTTCCTCTACATTGTTGACTCCAGTCTTCTGAGTGAATGGGCACTTTCTGGAGGAGGAGAGAGAAGGAGATTTGGGAGCTGGGATATCACAGGGAAAGGTAGGGTTGGATGGGGTGGTCTGCTGAATTTGATGTAGGTGAGGGTCCTGGGTATCAGGGCACCTGGGATTCCAGTTCCAACTATGGGAGAAAATTACAAAAATCTCTACACATTATTCACTTGCCAGTTTTGTCTATCACAGAATTAAAGAATCTTCCAAAGAAAATCTGTAGGGTGTTTGCAGGTTCAGTTGGGAGAAAGTCATATGAAAGCTGGAGCTTATTTTTACTCTTGTGATATTTCAGAAGATGAGAATAAATACTTAATAATCTTTAATACTTGGAACAGAATATGATTAACGGGCAAGTGAGATTGGCTGGCACATGCAATAGAGCAGTGGTTCTCAAGCCACATTCACCCTGATGGCTTGCTCTAAGTTTCTGATTTTCATAGATCTAGGGTGGAACCAGCATTTCTTTCTTTTTTTTCTCCTTCCTGCCTGCCTCCCTCCCTCCCTCCCTTCCTCCCTTCCTTCCTTTCTTTCTTAATTGGAGGATAATTGCTTTCCAATGTTGTGTTATTTTCTGCTGTACAACAACGTGAATCACTTATAAGTATACACATATCCCCTCTCTCTTGAGCCTTCCCCACCCCACATCCCACCCATCTCGGACATCACAGAGCACTGGGCTGAGCTCCCTGTGCTATACAGCTGCTTCTCACTAAAAATCTATTCTATACATGATAATGCATATATGTCAACGGGGACCAGCAGTTCTTAACAAGTTCCCTGCTGATGCTCTTTGCTGCTGATCCAGAGATGGTACTTTGAGAACCACTGCAGTAGAGACATTTACCTGGAGGCTAGCTTTGAGCAGAGAATGTGCCGAGGATGACAGAGCTGAGGTTTATTTTCGGAAAAGAGATTATAAACTTATTCTGAAATGGAGGACATGTGTGTGTCAGTTTCCTAGGGCTGCTGTAGCAGGAACCCCAAACTGGGCAGCTCAAAACCACAGAAACTTACTGCCTCACAGTCCTGGAGGCTGGGGGTCTGAGATCAAGGTGTCAGCAGGGCCGGGCTCTGTCGGATGGCTCTAGAAGGGATGCCTGCAACCTTTAGTGTTACTCGTAAATGGGTCGTTCCAGTCCCATTATGGCCTTCTCCCAGTTTCTTTTCCGATTATTTTTCCTTTTTGTGGGTTGGTGTCCACAGTTCCCCCTTTTATAGGAACACCAGTCATGTTAGGTTGTTGTTGTTGCTCAGTCGCTCAGTCGTGTCCAAATCTGTGACTTCATGTATTGCAGCACGCCATGCTTCCCTGTCCTTCACCATCTTCTGGAGTTTGCTCAAAGTCATGTCCACTGAGTTGATGATGCCATCCAACCATCTCATCCTCTACTACACCCTTCTCCTCTTGCCCTCAATCTTTTTCAGCATCAGGCTCTTTTCCAGTGAATTGGCTCTTCATATCAGGTGGCCAGAGTATTGGAGCTTCAGCTTCAGCCTCAGTCCTTCCAATGAATATTCCAGGTTGCTTTCCTTGAGGATTGACTGGTTTGATCTCCTTGCAGTCCAAGGGATTCTCAAGAGTCTTCTCCAACACCACAGTTCAATATTAGGTTCAGTTCAGTTCAGTTCAGTCGCTCAGTCGTGTCCAACTCTTTGCGACCCCATGAATCGCAGCATGCCAAGCCTTCCTGTCCATCACCAACTCCCAGAGTCCACCCAAGCTCATGTGCATCAAGTCAGTGATCCCAACCAACCATCTCATCCTCTGTCGTCCCCTTGTCCTCCTGCTCCCAAATCCCTCCCAGCATCAGGGTCTTTTCCAATGAGTCAACTCTTCACATGAGGAGGCCAAAGTATTGGAGTTTCAGCCTCAGCATTAGTCCTTCCAAAGAACACCCAGGACTGGTCTCCTTTGGAATGGACTGGTTGGATCTCCTTGCAGTCCAAGGGACTCTCAAGAGTCTTCTCCAACACCACAGTTCAAAAGCATCAATTCTTCGGCGCTCAGCTTTCTTCACAGTCCAACTCTCACATCTATACATGACCACTGGAAAAACCATAGACGGACCTTTGTTGGCAAAGTAATGTCTCTGCTTTTTAATATGCTATCTAGGTTGGTCATGACTTTCCTTCCAAGAAATAAGCGTCTTTTAATTTCATGGCTGCAATCACCATCTGCAGTGATTTTGGAGCCCAGAAAAATAAAGTCTGACACTTTTTGCACTGTTTCCTCATCTATTTCCCATGAAGTGATGGGACCAGATGCCATGATTTTAGTATTCTGAATGTTGAGCTTTAAGCCAACTTTTTCACTCTCCTCTTTCACTTTCATCAAGAGACTTTCTAGTTCCTCTTCACTTTCTGCCATAAAGGTGGTGTCATCTGCATATCTGAGGTTATTGATATTTCTCCCGGCAATCTTGATTCCAAAGTGTGCATCTTCCAGCCCAGCGTTTCTCATGATGTACTCTGCATATGTTAAATAGGCAGGGTGACAATATACAGCCTTGACGTACTCCTTTTCCTATTTGGAACCAGTCTGTTGCTCTATGTCCACTTCTAACTGTTGCTTCATGACATATAGATTTCTCAAGAGGCAGGTCAGGTGGTCTGGTATTCCCATCTCTTTCAGAATTTTCCACAGTTGATTGTGATCCACACAGTCAAAGGCTTTGGCATAGTCAATAAAGCAGAAATAGATGTTTTTCTGGAACTCTCTGGCTTTTTTTGATGATCCAGTGGATGTTGGCAATTTGATCTCTGGTTCCTCTGCCTTTTCTAAAACCAGCTTGAACATCTGGAAGTTCACGGTTGATGTATTGCTGAAGCCTGGCTTGGAGAATTTTGAGCATTACTTTATAGTGTGTGAGATGAGTGCAATTGTGCGGTAGTTTGAGCATTCTTTGGCATTGCCTTTCTTTGGGATTGGAATGAAAACTGACCTTTTCCAGTCCTGTGGCCACTGCTGAATTTTCCAAATTTGCTGGCATATTGAGTGCAGCACTTTCACAGCATCATCTTTCAGAATTTGAAATAGCTCAACTGGAATTCCATCACTTCCACTAGCTTTGTTTGTAGTGATGCTTCCTAAGGCCCACTTGACTTCACATTCCAGGATGTGTGGCTCTAGGTCAGTGATCACACCATCGTGATTATCTGGGTCGTGAAGATCTTTTTTGTACAGTTCTTCTGTGTATTCTTGCCACCTCTGCTTAATATCTTCTGCTTATGTTAGGTCCCTACCATTTCTGTCCTTTATCGAGCCCATCTTTGCATGAAGTGTTCCTTTGGTATCTCTAATTTTCTTGAAGAGATCTCTAGTCTTTCTCATTCTGTTGTTTTCCTCTATTTCTTTGCATTGATCACTGAGGAAGCCTTTCTTATCTCTCCTTGCTATTCTCTGGAACTCTGCATTCAAATGGGTATGTCTTTCCTTTTCTCCTTTGCTTTTCGCTTCTGTTCTTTCACAGCTACTTGTAAGGCCTCCTCAGATAGCCATTTTGCTTTTTTGCATTTCTTTTCCATGGGGATGATCTTGATCCCTGTCTCCTGTACAACGTCATGAACGTCCATCCATAGTTCATCAGGCTCTCTGTCTGTCAAATCTAGTCCCTTAAATCTATTTTTCACTTCCACTGTATAATCATAAGGGATTTTATTTAGGTCATACATGAATGGTCTAGTGGTTTTCCCTACTTTCTTCAATTTAAGTCTGAATTTAGTAATAAGGAGCTCATGATCTGAGCCACAGTCAGCTCCCAGTCTTGTTTTTGCTGACTGTGTAGAGCTTCTCCATCTTTGGCTGCAAAGAATATAATCAATCGGATTTTGGTGTTGACCATCTGGTGACGTCCATGTGTAGAGTCTTCTCTTGTGTTGTTGGAAGAGGGTGTTTGCTATGACCAGTGATTTTCTTAGCAAAACTTTATTAGCCTTTGCCCTGCTTCATTCTGTACTCCAAGGCCAAATTTACCTGCTACTCCAGGTGTTTCTTGACTTCCTACTTTTGCATTCTAGTCCCCTATAATGAAAAGGACATCTTTTTTGGGTGTTAGTTCTAAAAGGTCTTGTAGGTCTTCATAGAACTGTTCAACTTCAGCTTCTTCAGTGTTACTGTTTGGGGCATAGGCTTGGATCACCGTAATATTGAATGGTTTGGCTTGGAAACGAACAGAGATCATTTTGTCGTTTTTGAGATTGCGTCCAAGTACTGCATTTCAGACTCTTTTGTTGACCATTGTGGCCACTCCATTTCTTCTAAGGGATTCCTGCCCACAGTATTATTAGTAATAATAGGTTAGGGTTATTCTAAAGACCTCATTTTACCTTGCTTCCCTTCTGTGAAGACCCTATTTCTGGATAAAGCCATATTCTGAGACACTGGGGGTTAGAACTGAAGCCTATCTTTCTTTGGGGGAATGCAATTCAACCTGTAATATTGTGTTTAACCAATACCATTTCATAGCATCAAAATAATACATTAAGGCCCATATGCATTGGGTACTATTGGAAAATAAATTAACTAGACACAGAAATGTAATGCCTAAGGCAGGCTTTGCTGATAATAGGAGATGTAGTAGAGAAATATGCACAGTTTAAGTATACACACAGATGGCCAGACTTTGAACTCTTCTTTGGTTCCGTCCAAAATGGTGAATTGCCACCTTATGTGTGATACTATGGCTTTTGGACATACCTTTATTATAAGTATGTCCTATAAAACCTACATTCTGTACTTCCTTGGCAGTCCAGTGGTTAAGAGTCCACCTGCCAGTGCAGGGGGCTTGGGTTTGATCCCTGCTCCAGGAAGATTCCACAGGCCCCAGGACAAGTGAGCTTGTGCACCACAACTACTGCGCCCTGTGCTACAACTGCTGAAGCCCGCGCCCTAGAGCCCATACTGCTCAACAAGTGAAGCCACTACAATGAGAGAGGAGTCCCGGCTCGCTGCAATTAGAGAACGCCCGTGCACAGCAATGAAGACCCAGTGCAGCCAAACATAAATAAATGAATGAATGAATATACTGTTTCTTAAAAAGTTATGACATTCTATCATAGCTACTTAATTATGTTAGTCTCTCTGAAGTACAAGCTACTTCAAGGTAGGGCTGTGTTTAAATGTATTTATAGTTCTGCACTCTGGCACATAGTAGGCTCTCAAGGCGTTGAATGAAGTCCATAATAAGCTGAGAGCAGTCTGGGATTTGGGCAGATGTTTCCAGGTGCCCTTGCTCACACGGCAGGTAGAGGAAAGTGAGAATAGATGAGCAGAGAGTCTGCTGCTGCAGCCAGGAGCCACCCTCCACAGATGCTAAAGTTCTTTGAAGTCTCCCTTTCACTTTAAAAATTAATGTGGTTTTTGCATGTGAATCCATAACACATCCGTGTTTGTTTTAATACAGAACTAGTGTTTCAAATTACTTAGGTGAATAGTTGAATTTCTCCCCCCTCATTCAACCCATCTTCAGTTGGAGACACGTTGTATCCTGTGGGAGACATGCCATGTTTCTCTTAGGAATGTAGAGACCCCACCCCCACACTCCACTAGGCACCTGCTAAACAGCTGAAGGGGGCTTCCCAGGGGGTTCAGTGGGTAAAGAATCCATCTGTGATGCAAGAAACACAGGAAACCTGGATTCAGTCCCTGAGTCCAGAAGATCCCCTGGAGGAGGGCATGGCAACCCACTCCACTGTTCTTGCATGGACAGAGGAGCCTGGTGGGCTAAAGTCCATGGGGTCACAAAGAGTCGGACATGACTGAGTGACTGAGTACAGCACAAACAGCTGTGAAAAGAACAGGGAAAGCCAGTGGAGTGGGAATTCTATGGGAATGAAACAGGGGACAAGGAAGTATATGGCAGAGCTGCATAAACTCTCGGGGAGTTGACAAAAGAACGCATAAAGGACAGAAAGGATTTGGAAACTATCTTTGGAGAGGGTTGGGCTAGCCTAAAAGCTGGTGGTTCCAGATTCGATTTTCCCTCACATTGGAGATGGCTTCTCAGCAGGTATCATCCCACCCCTTTAAGGCAGTCGTGCACATTAGTGTAGGTCTCTAGGCTAGGAATTCAAAAGCAATCAATCTAGTTGCAAAGAAAAAAAAACAAAAACCCCACAACTTGAGGAAGAATGAGGATGCAGGAGAAATTTGCAACTCATCACATGACATCTGCTGGCAGACTCGGCTCTTACTGTTCAAAGTGATTCTGACACTGTTCTGTGGCAAGAGCTGGTTAGAACTTAAAGTATTTTATGGGTCATAAGACTCTGTGGCTCTATCTGCATAGCTGCCCTAAGGAATTGTCTATTCAGGCCTTCCCCTGTCCCTTCCAAAGCTTGCTTTTCACGAAGAGTGGGCAACCAGAGAAGTCTTCGTCCAAAAACATTATATAATGCCTCCAGGAAATGCCATGACAGTGTACAGCTCATGAAATGGAAACCCTAGCACAGTGACCTTTCTCCCAGATATCCTAGGACACACTTCACACTTCACTGGGCAAACATCTCTCCTTCCAAATGGATTCAGCTCTAAAGATTTCTGCCCTCACTGGGGGCCAGGAGACACAATAGGTTGCAGAAGTGGCAAAGAGTTTTTTCCTTTAATAAAATGATCATCTAATATTTCTACAAGCTGGAAGTATACATGCATTTCATGGTTAAATAGAAATGTGCTGAAAAAAATATAACAACCTAGTGTTTGCCCTGAGGAGGTAATGGTATAAATGATGCATTGCAGAAAGAAAGGAAGATATTCACAATCCTGGTACCCACCTATCATGTTGCTCTATTTTGATTCTTGTTTCACATTAGTATACTAGTTAAGAAGGGCTTCTCTGGTGGCTAAGATGGTAAAGAATCTGCCCGCAATGCAGGGGACCTGTGTTCGATCCCTGGGTCAGGAAGATCCCCTGGAGAAGGGAATGGCTACCCACCCCAGTATTCTTGCCTGGGAAGTCCCATGGACAGAGGCGCCTGGCGGACTACAGTCCACTGGGTTGCAAAGCATCAGACATGACTGAGTGACTGAGCACACATACATGCGTGCACATACTAGTTAAGAAAGATGAAAAGTGAAAGTCGTTCAGTCATGCCTGACTCTTTGTGAACCCGTGAACTGTAGTGCCAGGCCTCTCTATCCATGGGATTTCCCAGGTGAGGATACTGGAATGGGTAACCATTCTCTCTTCCAGGGGATCTTCATGACCAAGGAATCGAACCTAGGTCTCTGGCATTGCAGGCTGATTCTTTACCATCTGAACCACCAGGGAAGCTGATTAAGAAAGACAGACAGATATCACGATTTTTGAACATCATCTTGACCATGTAAATGTCCAGGTGTTACACTTGTTAACCTACTTCGTTTTGAGAGAGGCATATAAAATGTATGATCCGATTCATGCAAAATTTATTTAAGCATGTTAACTTTGTGTGTCTTTACTTATGAAGCCTCAGGGTTGATGAGCAACACCAGGAAGAAGGAAAAAATAAAAAAACCTTCTTGCTTCTGGGGACTGTTCCTTTAAGAGTAATTATCCTGCTAGTAATGATGACAATGAATCCTGCACAAGTGTTTATTTTGAAATGACAATAGAATCTATGTGTCCTTGAAAATTTGAATTCCTGTAAGAGTTGTTCAAAATAGATAAAACTAAGAGCCTGGGTGTAGATGTTTCTTTGTGGCTAATTAGTGAACTATCGTTTCTTCTAAACACAAAGAAGACAGGCTGTCTCCAGCAGATTAAAGGGTCAGAAAGTTCTAAGCCAGTTTTTGTCACACTTGGGCAATGCACCTGCTCTTTTTTCAGCTCTATGATATTGACTTAAATTATTGTCTGTTATAATATTGCTCAAATTTATACAGACAGTTCCTGTGCAATTAAAAATGTGTATTTTTAAAAAATAATTGACTAAGGGACTGCACAGATGCCCATTAGACAAAAATCACTAATTACAGTGTTTAAGTCATTTATATATTTGTATTATTTTTTGTCTGCTTAATCTGACAGCTATTGATAGAGGTATATGTATTGGTTTTCTAGGGCTATGGTAACAAATACCCATAAATTTGATGGCTCAAAAAAACAGAAATTTATTCTCTTATTGTTCTGGAGGCCAGAGGTCTGAAATCAAGGTGATGGCAGGGCTCTGAGTCCTCCAAACCTGTAGGGAAGAATCTGTCCTCTTGCAGCTTCTGGTGGCGCCCAGCTTTGCCTAGCTTGCGGCTGCATCACTTGGACCACTGTGTCCATCTTCAAACGGCTGTCTTCTCTGTGTCTGTGTCTTCTCTCTTGTCTTTCACAAGAAGATGTCTTATTGAATTTATTATCAAGGCCCACCCAGATAATCCGGAATGGTTTCATCCGTGATTTCGACTGCAAAGACACTTTTTCCAAATAAGGTCACATGAACAAAGTTTGGAGGGGAGGCAGGAGGGGGCCACTCTTTTGGAAATCTCAATTTAACCCATTACAGCGTAATAAAATTTCCCACTCTGCCCATCGCTTTTCAACTTCTTGTGCCTCTGCCAATATTTATTTCATGTATTTTGGGGGTGCTGTTATTAGGTACTCGCCGGTTCAGGATCTCTCTCCATTAATTGTTTTTTGTTGTTGTTTATTTAAAAATTTTTTTGGTCATACCATGTGACATGTGAGACTTTAGTTCCCTGGCCAGGGATCAAACTCATGTCTCCTGCATTGGAGGCATGAAGTCTTAACCACTGGATTGCTAGGTAAGTCCCTAATTTTTCTTTTTATTATTATGAAAGATCTTCTTTATGCTCTTGCTCACCCCCCCCCTTTTTTTTTTTTTTTGCTTTAAGATCTGGTTTTCTGATATGAATACAGTTTTTCTAGCTTTTTTAGGTGAGTGTTAATAAATGTTGTATCATTTTCTATGATTTCATTTAACTTTTTGTGTTTTATTAACTTTTAGAAGTGTTTTCTGAGAACAGCTTAGAGTTGAACTAAAACTTTATAAAAACATATTCAAAGTGGAGAATGTGGTACAATGAACCCCCATGCACCCATTAACCAGATTCATTAATTATCAAAATTATATCACATTTGGGCTTCCCTGGTGGCTCAGATAGTAAAGAATCTGCCTGCAGTGCCGGAGTCCCAGGTTCGATCCCTGGGTTGGGAAGATGCCCTGGTGAAGGGAGTATCACATTACTTCCCCAACCCTTTAAAAATGTATCTTTTATTTTCTTTTCAAAACTATTTTAAAGCACTTGCTATATATCATATCATTTCACCTTATGTATTTCATATGTACTTCTAAATAATGTGAATATTTTCATTCTTACATAATGGAATACCATTATTCCATCCAAGGAAACTAATAATAATTCTTGGGTATCATCTATACCCAATATACAGTTTAATTCCTCCAGTTTTCTCCTGATTTCTTACAGTTGATCATTTAAATCAGGATCTAAACAAGGTCCGTGTTTAAGCTGTTTGTTACATCTCTTAGCTCCCTTAATATTGAGTGTTCATTTTTCTTTCATGCTCTGGACTTATTTCAGAAACAAGTTAGCTTCCTATAGAATGCCTTGTATTCTGCATTTATGAGGTCTGTGTCTCCTTTGTGATATCGTTTATCTTGTTCTACAATCCCTTGCATTTTCTTTGAGTGAAAATGATCCAATATTAGAATTTCTGTCTTTTAACTGGTGAGTTTGATCCATTTATATTAATTAGTAAATGATATTTACTATGTGGATGATATTACTGATATTTAAAATTTATTTTTACAATCTCCTTTTATGCTTTCTATCTGCTTTTTCTTTATTTTTTTTACTAGCTTTTCTATTTTTAAAAATTCCTCACTTTATTCTTTGTTACATATTTGATTTCTATTTGTTTAGTGGCTATCCTTAAAATTTTAAAATAACTCTTTGACCAGACCATATCTACAAGCAATCAATATATTTACCATTTTCTGTACAATCCTTCCTTTCTGGAAACTATAAGCAAGGTGAAAAGACAACCCTCAGAATGGGAGAAAATATTAGCAAATGATAATATTGACAAAGGATTAATTTCCAAAATATGCAAACAGCTCATACAACTCAATGCCAGAAAAACAAACAACCCAATCAAAAAGTGGGAAAAAGACTTCAACAGACATTTCTCCAAAGAAGGCATACAGATGGCTAAGAAACACATGAAAAGATGCTCAACATTGCTCATTATTAGAGAAATGCAAATCAAAACTACAATGAGATATCACTTCCCACCAGTCAGAATGGCCATCATCAAGAAGTCTACAAACAATAAATGCTGGAGAGGGTGTGGAGAAAAAGGAACACTCTTGCACTGTTGGTGGGAATGTAAATTGATGCAGCCACTACAGAAGATGGTATGGAGATTCCTTAAAAAACTAGGAATAAAATCACCATATGACCCAGCAATCCCACTCCTGGGCATATACCCTGAGGAAACCAAAAGTGAAATAGACACACGTATCCCACTGTTCATTGCAGCACTATCTACAACAGCTAGAACATGGAAGCAACCTAGATGTCCATCGACAGATGAATGGATAAAGAAATTGTGCTATATGTACACAATGGAATAATACTCAGCCATAAAAAGAAATGCATTTGAGTCAGCTCTGATGAGGCGGATGAACCTAGAACCTATTATACAGAGTGAAGTGAGTCAGAAAGGGAAACATAAATATTGTATTCTAACACATATATATGGAATCTAGAAGAATGGTACTGAAGAATTTATTTACAGGACAGCAATGGAGAAATAGACATAGAGAATAGACTTATGGACATGGGGAGAGGGGAGGAGAGGGTGAGATGTATGGAAAGAGTAACATGGAAACTTACATTACCATATGTGAAATAGATAGCTAATGGGAAATGGCAACCCACTCCAGTATTCTTGCCTGGAGAATCCCAGGGACGGAGGAGCCTGGTGGGCTGCCGTCTATGGGGTCACACAGAGTCGGACACGACTGAAGCGACTTAGCAGTAGCAGGGAATTTCCTGTATGGCTCAGGAAACTCAAACAGGGGCTCTGTATCAATCTAGAAGGATGGGATGGTGTGAGAGATGGGAGGGAGTTCAAAAGGGAGGGGATATATGTATACCTATCACTGATTCATGTTCATGTTTGACAGAAAACAACAAAATTCTGTAAAGCAATTATCCTTCAATAAAAAAAAACAAATCCTTCCTTTCCTTTCCTTCCTTCCTTCTTCCCTCTCTTTTTTCTTTCTTCTTCTTTCAAAGCTCAACTATGCAATTTTCTTGCATTACTTCTAGGTTGTAAACCATTTCTGTTTTAGTTTAATCTACTATTTTCTAGACTTATTGAAATATCAAAGTAATTAAAAAAAACAAGTGAATGAATATGTGTATTTATATGCACGTACCTCTGCTTTCTTTGGATCTGACTACTGGGCAAAGCAGTGCGGGGTGTGCCATGTGGTGTTTAAATTCTCCTATCATGTCACTTATAGATCCAGTTTTAATGTTATTTCTTGCAAAGTTTTTATAGACATAAACGTGATTGGAGATGCTAAAACTGTATGAAAGTGCTCTATTATATTACACAGCTTTCCCAGTGATACCAAGAATGCTCACATTAATATTTATAAAGAGTATCAAAATAGAAACTTAAAATTAGAAACAATCTTTTATAGAGATCCTTGGATTCCAGAATATTTGGCTGGTTTATGGAAACTGGTTTTAGAAATACTACTGCTTGGCTTAGTCCACAATCAAATTTATAACTAGCTGGTTTTAGAAAGTATTCTCTTCTGCAGATCTAACTCAGATCTTAGTTCCTCTGTGAAACTGTGTGTAATTTGGGAGGGTGTTTAAAAAAATTAAGCCTACCGTATTAGTCAGGATTCTCCAAAGAAAGAGATCAATTGCAAGCAATTGACTCACACCACTGTGGAGGCTGATAAGCTCCAAATCTGATGGATAGGACTGTAGGTTAGAGACTCAGAGAAGAATTGCACTTTGAATCAAAGACCATTTGCTGGAAGAATTCCTTTTTGTGGCTCTGGGAGGTGGGGGAGGTCCTCTATGTTCTGTTCAGGCTTTCAACTGATAGGATGAGGCCGATCCATGTTATGGAAAGTAATCTGTGTTACTTAAATGACTTAAATGTTAATTCCATCCCCAAAATACCTTCACAGAAAGATCCAGAATAATGTTTGACTCACTATATGGACACTGTGGCCCAGCCAAGCTGACATAAAAGTAACTGTCACACTTACCTTATAGTTTTTGTCTATGGCTGGATTACCCATGTGTTTTGCTGTCTGCACTAGACATTCAGGTATGACCTAAATCAAATCCTTTATGACTATACAGTGGAAGTGAAAAATAGATTTAAGGGACTAGATCTGATAGACAGAGACCTGATGATATATGGATGGAGGTTCATGACACTGTACAGGAGACAGGAATCAAGACCATCCCCAAGAAAAAGAAATGCAAAAAAGCAAAATGGCTGTCTGAGGAGGCCTTACAAATAGCTGTGAAAAGAAGGGAAGTGAAAAGCAAAGCAGAAAAGGAGAGATATACCCATTTGAATGCAGAGTTCTAAAGAATAGCAAGGAAAGATAAGAAATCCTTCCTTAGTGATCAGTGCAAAGAAATAGAGGAAAACAACAGAATGGGAAAGACTAGGGATCCCTTCAAGAAAATTAGAGATACCAAGGGAACATTTGATGCAAAGATGGGCTCAATAAAGGACAGAAATGGTATGGACATAACAGAAGCAGAAGATATTAAGAAGAGGTGGCAAGAATACACAGAAGAACTGTACAAAAAAGATCTTCACGACCCAGATAATCACGATGGTGTGATCACTGACCTAGAGCCAGACATCCTGGAATGTGAAGTCAAGTGGGCCTTAGTGGGCCATCACTATGAACAAAGCTAGTGGAGGTGATGGAATTCCAGTTGAGCTATTCCAAATCCTGAAAGATGATGCTGTGAAAGTGCTGCACTCAATATGCCAGCAAATTTGGAAAACTCAGCAGTGGACACAGGACTGGAAAAGATCAGTTTTCATTCCAATCCCAAAGAAAGGCAATGCCAAAAATGCTCAAGCTACCACACAATTGCACTCATCTCACACGCTAGTAAAGTAATGCTCAAAATTCTCCAAGCCAGGCTTCAGCAATACATCAACCGTGAACTTCCTGATGTTCAAGCTGGTTTTAGAAAAGGCAGAGGAACCAGAGATCAAATTGCCAACATCTGCTGGATCATCGAAAAAACAAGAGAGTTCCAGAAAAACATCTACTTCTGCTTTATTGACTATGCCAAAGCCTTTGACTGTGTGCATCACAATAAACTGTGGAAAATTCTGAAAGAGATGGGAATACCAGATCACCTGACCTGCCTCTTGAGAAATCTGTATGCAGGTCAGGAAGCAACAGTTAGAACTGGACATGGAACAACAGACTGGTTCCAAATAGGAAAAGGAGTACGTCAAGGCTGTATATTGTCACCCTGCTTATTTAACTTATATGCAGAGTACATCATGAGAAACGCTGGACTGGAAGAAACACAAGCTGGAATCAAGATTGCCGGGAGAAATATCAATAACCTCAGATATGCAGATGACACCACCCTCATGGCAGAAAGTGAATAAAGAGCCTCTTGATGAAAGTGAAAGAGGAGAGTGAAAAAGTTGGCTTAAAGCTCTACATTCAGAAAACTAAGATCATGGCATCTGGTCCCATCATTTCATGGCAAATAGATGGGGAAACAGTGGAAACAGTGGCTGACTTTATTTTTCTGGGCTCCAAAATCACTGCAGATGGTGATTGCAGCCATGAAAGTAAAAGACAGTTACTCCTTGGAAGGAAAGTTATATCCACCTAGATGGCATATTAAAAAGCAGAGACATTACTTTGCCAACAAAGGTCCATCTAGTCAAGGCTATGGTTTTTCCAGTGGTCATGTATGGATGTGAGAGTTGAACTATAAAGAAAGCTGAGCGCAGAAGAATTGATACTTTTGAACTGTGGTGTTGGAGAAGGCTCTTGAGAGTCCCTTGGACTGCAAGGAAATCCAACCAGTCCATCCTAAAGGAGACCAGTCCTGGGTGTTCATTGGATGGACTGATGTTGAAGCTGCAATTCCAATACTTTGGCCACCTCATGCAAAGAGCTGACTCATTGGAAAAGACCCTGATGCTAGGAAAGATTGAGGGCAGGAGGAGAAGGGGATGACAGAGGATGAGATGGTTGGATGGCATCACCGACTCAATGGACATGGGTTTGGGTGGACTCTGGGAGTTGGTGATGGACAGGGAGGCCTGGAGTGCTGTGGTTCATGGGGTCGCAGAGTCGGACACTACTGAGTGACTGAACTGGACTGTCTCCCGCCAGGGTAGTTTTTGGAATTTAGTAGATGCTGGATACATGTTTATTTAGTAAATTAATATTGTGAAAGGGGAAGCAGGGAAAGAAACTGAAATGTGTTTCAGTCATCTGATCTTCAGATCAGATCAGTCGCTCAGTCGTGTCCGACTCTTTGCGACCCCATGAACCACAGCACTCCAGGCCTCCCTGTCCATCACCAACTCCCGGAGTTCACTGAGACTCATGTCCATCGAATCAGTGATGCCATCCAACCATCTCATCCTCTGTCGTCCCCTTCTCCTCCTGCCCCCAATCCCTCCCAGCATCAGGGTCTTTTCCAATGAGTCAACTCTTCGCATGAGGTGGCCAAAGTGCTGGAGTTTCAGCTTTAGCATCATTCCTTCCAAAGAAATGCCAGGGTTGATCTCCTTCAGAATGGCCTGGTTGGATCTCCTTGCAGTCCAAGGGACTCTCAAGAGTCTTCTCCAACACCACAGTTCAAAAGCATCAATTCTTCGGTGCTCAGCCTTCTTCACAGTCCAACTCTCACATCCATACATGACCACAGGAAAAACCATAGCCTTGACTAGACGAACCTTTGTTGGCAAAGTAATGTCTCTGCTTTGGAATATGCTATCTAGGTTGGTCATAACTTTCCTTCCAAGGAGTAAGCGTCTTTTCATTTCATGGCTGCAGTCACCATCTGTAGTGATTTTGGAGCCCAGAAAAATAAAGCCTGACACTGTTCCACTGTTTCCCCATCTATTTCCCATGAAGTGGTGGGACCAGATGCCATGATCTTCATTTTCTGAATGTTGAGCTTTAAGCCAACTTTTCACTCTCCACTTTCACTTTCATCAAGAGGCTTTTGAGTTCCTCTTCACTTTCTGCCATAAGGGTGGTGTCATCTGCATATCTGAGGTGATTGATATTTCTCCCGGCAATCTTGATTCCAGCTTGTGTTTCTTCCAGTCCAGCGTTTCTCATGATGTACTCTGCATATAAGTTAAATAAACAGGGTGACAATATACAGCCTTGACGAACTGCTTTTCCTATTTGGAACCAGTCTGTTGTTCCATGTCCAATTCTAACTGTTGCTTCCTGACCTGCATACAGATTTCTCAAGAGGCAGGTCAGGTGGTCTGATATTCCCATCTCTTTCAGAATTTTCCACAGTTTATTGTGATCCACACAGTCAAAGGCTTTGGCATAGTCAATAAAGCAGAAGTAGATGTTTTTCTGGAACTCTCTTGCTTTTTCTATGATCCAGCGGATGTTGGCAATTTGATCTCTGGTTCCTCTGCCTTTTCTAAAACCAGCTTGAACATCAGGAAGTTCACAGTTCACATATTGCTGAAGCCTGGCTTGGAGAATTTTGAGCATTACTTTACTAGTGTGTGAGATGAGTGCAATTGTGCAGTAGTTTGAGCATTCTTTGGCATTGCCTTTCTTTGGGATTGGAATGAAAACTGACCTTTTCCAGTCCTGTGGCCACTGCTGAGTTTTCCAAATTCGCTGGCATATTGAGTGCAGCACTTTCACAGCATCATCTTTCAGGATTTGGAACAGCTCAACTGGCATTCCATCACCTCCACTAGCTTTGTTCATAGTGATGGCCCACTAAGGCCCACTTGACTTCACATTCCAGGATGTGTGGCTCTAGGTCAGTGATCACACCATCGTGATTATCTGGGTCATGAAGATCTTTTTTGTACAGTTCTTCTGTGTATTCTTGCCACCTCTTCTTAATATCTTCTGCTTCTGTTAGGTCCCTACCATTTCTGTCCTTTATCGAGCTCATCTTTGCATGAAATGTTCCTTTGGTATCTCTGATTTTCTTGAAGAGATCCCTAGTCTTTCCCATTCTGTTGTTTTCCTCTATTTCTTTGCATTGATCGCTGAAGAAGGCTTTCTGATCTCTCCGTGCTGTTCTTTCGAACTCTGTATTCAGATGTTTATATCTTTCCTTTTCTCCTTTGCTTTTCACTTCTCTTCTTTTCATAGCTATTTGTAAGTTCTCCCCAGACAGCCATTTTGCTATTTTGCATTTCTTTTCTATGGGAGTGGTCTTGATCCCTGTCTCCTGTACAGTGCCACGAACCTCATTCCATAGTTCATCAGGCACTCTATCTATCAGATCTAGTCCCTTAAATCTATTTCTCACTTCCATTGTATAATCATAAAGGATTTGATTTAGGTCATACCTGAATGGTAGGGAGGCATAGATTTTCTGAGTTCTTAGAAATAATTTATTTGTAATATTGGTGATTACAAAACTCATGGTTTGTTTCAAACCATGTAATTTTGATACAATTAACTTATACTGAGGGGGCCTGCTACACATTGGATATTATGCTAGGTGTCATTCATGTTTCTCAACAGCCGTACTAAGGTATCTGTGTTGATCAACAAATTCTTACTCCCTTTTCCTGGAGAAAGCATGGAATATTCCTTTTTTTTTTTTTTTGCCATGCCACATAGCATGCAGGATCTTAGTTCACCCTCCAGGAATGGAACATGTGCCCCCTGCAGTGGAAGTGTGGAGTCCTAACCTCTGGACTTCCAGAGAAGTCTTCTGGAGCATGCTTCTTTGTGCCCTTCCTTGTTTCATTCTGAAAAACCTCTAATAGAATTTTAGGGATTGATTTAAGGCTTTTGGGGGGATGGGGTGGAGGAAGTAGTGCTCTTGAATTTTTCCATCTCAAATGCAGGCATACTGAATTGTTTCAAAGAAATCTCATGCAGTTTCCCAAGTTCCTGTGTATGTGATTCTTTGTCTTCCTCGAAGTAGTCCCCGGTGGAGACATTCGAATATTTAACTATGGTTCTGAGCTGAATTGCGTCCACTCCAAATGTATGTGCTGAAGCCTTCAAACCCAGTATTTCAGAATGTGATTGCTGGAGTTAAGGTCTTTAAAGAGCTAGTTAAGTTAAAGGGAACTCATTTCAGTTCAGTTCAGTCACTCAGTCGTGTCCGACTCTGCAACCCCGTGAATCGCAGCACGCCAGGCCTCCCTGTCCATCACCAATTCCCGGAGTTCACTCAGACTCATGTCCATTGAGTCAGTAATGCCATCCAGCCATCTCATCCTTTGTCATCCCCTTCTCTTTCTGCCCCCAATCCCTCCCAGCATCAGAGTCTTTTCCAATGAGTCAGCTCTTCACAACTCATTAGGGTAGCCTTGATCCAGTACGCATGGGGTCCTTATAAGAAAAGAAGGTTAGGACACAGACACTTAGAGAGAAGACCAAGTGAAGACCCAGGGAGAGGACTGACATCAAGGAAGTATGGCTCAGAAGGAACCAACCCAGCAGACACCTTGATCTTGAACTTCCAGCCTCCAGAAATGAGAGAAAGTCAACTTTTGTTGTTTAAGCCACCAGTCTGTGTTACAGCAACCTTGGCCAATGAAATGACCATGGATTTTTCAAAGATATTGTTTCTTATCACAATCAGATTCTTCTTTTTTATTTTTTCATTCCTTTTGCTGCCAAAACTTGCTCTCCTGCCTGGCTTCTGCAGTCAGAGGCCTTGCAAAACTTGCTATTTGGAGCAGAACATACAAAGCTGAAACAACTCTGAGAGTGAGATGAATCTTGGCTTTGAATCTTTTCTTACCACTGTAAATGGCTACAGGGTTTAGGCTAAAGTATTTAAGAAGGTCCTGGCAGTGCTTTGCATTTGATCAGCAAAAACCATATGCAGTGGTTGGGGTGGGGGGTGGTGTGCCCTGCTCTGTTTTGCTGGATGACTCTGGTGTAATTAAGGATGCCGGTGAAAACCAATCTGATGTTTTGGATCTGGGCAGGGGCCAGTTAGCCGCAGTCTCTATCTGTAGATTGTAGCCAACTTTGCAGTCATTCTTAGGGAAAAAAAAAAAGCACAGGCAGGTCAATGTAGTTTCATTGTTGCACCTGGAAATCTAAAGGAAAATAGCCTACTGGGGCAGTATCTTTGACCTTCTTCTAAGCTTAATAACTTTATTATTGTTAGCGATTTCATGTGAACCACAAGAGACTCCCTTTCTTCTTTCTCCATGGATTCTTTTACTTCAGAAAACATGCAAAAAGTATACATAATCACATGTTTGTGTGTTAGTCACTTAGTCATACCCGACTCTTTTCAATCCCATGGACTGTAGTCCACCAGGCTCCTCTGTCCATGGAATTCTCCAGGCAAGAATACTGGAGTGGGTTGCCATTTCCTTCTCCAGGGGGATCACATGTTTAAGATATATAATTTTAGTGTTTTTCAATACTGACATATTGGGGGGGGGGAAATCTTAAGATATCTTCCTTCTTTCTCCAAACATTGATGCTATCTTTAGTTCAGATGATTAGATAATGAACATGTTGCATGAAGAGGGTTATGTGGTCACTGCTGAAATTCTTATGTGTAGTCATAAGACTACTTTTGGATATCTTTTTCAACTTCCTGGATCCTCTTAAAGTTCAATGAAAATGTATCTCTTTCTATCCTTGATCAAACAGCTTAATCTTCCCCTGTCTACAATTTTCAATTATACTGGCTTTGAAAGGTCTGAGGACATTGTATTAAAGACATCGCAAACAGTCTGGCATTATTGTAAGCTGTGCAGACTCAAATCCCGCATGAAACCTAGATCTCAATTTATCATCACCCCCAGGCATGTCTGCATTTTCTATAAACAAATTGGAATTATTTCCCCTTTTGATCTGGATATACTAAAAAAGAAATTTCTCATTTTGAGATAGAAGCTTGGCTTTTTTTTTTTTTTTTTTTTAAGTTAGTGAAGCTTATTCCTGATAGAACAGTGGAATTGGGAGTCCACCAGCCCTGCAAGTTTCCCACCTCTTTCTTTTAAAGAAATTTTTTTTTATTAGAGTATAGTTGCTTTACAATGTTGTATTAGTTTCTATTGTACAGCAAAGTGAATCAGCTATATGCATACATATATCCCCTCTTCTTTGGATCCTTCCCATTTAGGTCACCACAGGGCACTGAGTAGAGTTCCCGGTGCTATACAGTAGGTTCTCATTAGTTACCTCTTTTATATATAGTATCAATAGTGTATATATGTCAATCCCAATCTCCCAATTCAATCCCCTCCCCTTTTCCCTTGGTATCCATACATTTGTTCTCTACACCTGTGTCTCCTATTCCTGCTTTGTAAACAAAGTCATCTATATCATTTTTTTCAGATTCCACATATATGTGTTAATATACTGTATCTGTTTTTCTCCCTACCTCTTTCTTTAGCTAAAGGAAGGACTTGAGGAAGGAAATTAACCTCAAGCCTCTTTCAGCTTAAATCCAATAGACATCTCCCATGCTGGCAAAGGCAGGTGATAGGGAATCAGAGAGGAGACAATATTAAGTGTTATCCAGGGGACTCCTTGTTTTAAGTAGAGAACCCATCACCTTTAGCCTATCTTTCCTCCATCTTTGAAACCGACATTGTCAGTTTCAGACCAGAGCACATGCAGAGTGGCAGCTTGTGAGCGTATCTATTCCTTTTCCTTGTTCAGGTTTCATTATCTTTTTCATCCAAGGTGAGCATGAGCTTTTAGGCAGGGCTCAGAAAACAACTGTTTGGCTTGAATACAAGAATTTTCTTACATTCTTGCAGGACTGATTTTCTCCATGCAAAGCACAAAAATTTGTTGTTCAATAAATTTCCATCTCTTCCCCAAGTACAATAAATTTGGTTATTTATCCAAAGTTTTGTTACACTGTGAGAGAGCACTGCATTGAGGTGATGCTTCAAAGGGAGCAGCTTTGACACAAAGAAGTAACATGTTTTTGTTTCCTGGGTTTATTAAAAGATACCTCCTTTAGATCAGAGTCTGAATGCCTGTAGTGGTAAATAAAAACCTGAAATTTTAAAAAGTGAAATTATTTTTTATCCAGTAGAATTCTCTGTGTAGGTCAAAGAAATGCCAGACTTAACAGATGTCTTACACTGTGCCCTGAAGG
Source organism: Bos taurus (assembly GCF_002263795.3). NCBI lineage: Eukaryota > Metazoa > Chordata > Mammalia > Artiodactyla > Bovidae > Bos > Bos taurus. The sequence goes on along the minus strand of NC_037351.1, from coordinate 30,110,372 downwards.
TCAATAAATTAGAGTTTTGTTGAACCAGGAAGAGGAAGGAATTCCAGAACTTCAGGTCCCCAAATGGAAATGCCCCTTAGGACAAGTCTAAACTAGGGAAATAGCACTGGAGCTCTTCCAAGGCAGTTGGCCCAGTGCAGTGTAACTCATTTCTGGGCCCCCTGAAGCTGTTTGTTCAACTCTGCAGTCTACAACATTACAGTGTCAAAGGGAGTTAATCATTAGCAAGTGTGAATAATGTCAGTGTAACAAGGCATGATTGCAATTCTCTCTGCCTTGACAATGTTTTGCGCGTTTGTCAGAATAAAAAAACAAAAACAGAACCACCATACACACATCATGTGACCACATGTGAATGTGAAATGTTGCATGGAATCTGGGGAGCTGTTAACTCACTTTCTAGCATTTTAAATCACCCCTCTCATTTTCCTGGAGGAGAGGATGGTGTGGTATTCTCCAGATGAAATAAGGGTTCCCGACTGGCCTGGGATGGTCCTATCTAGCTCAGGTAACTGATGTTCAGAGAACTGGTCTTTGGAGAAGGAGCTAAAGATGTAGATGTATGACCCTCAGCCTTGCCATTCTCCCTCTCCTATGCCAAAGCCACCACATTACGCTTGAGAAGTAATGTGGACCCAGCTGTGATCCAGAGCCTCATATGCCTCCTGCGTGTGTCCTGGGCTGGGGCATCACAGTGAATCCAAGACCTCTCTCTGAATGAGAATCATAAGTGCCTTGGGTTCTGGAATTCTGAGGTTAGGGACAGGATGAAAAGCAACATTCCAGCAGCACTGAAGGACTGATTTTTATTTTTTGGCTCATCTGAATTCTGATTGAGAAAAGGATAGTCATCCTAAAACACAATCAAGAATTCCAGTAGCTGCTCAACATGGCTCTGCGGTTTGGTTTCAGAGTCAAGGGGATGAAGAAGCACTCAACCAAGCTCACCAAGGTAACAGCTGCGTCCCTCACTCTGGGGAGTTGCTGAACATCAGTTACATGTTATATCTTGGATAGTCATAAAGTTCTTCCAAGAAGATGCACAGGCTTCATCTTTTCCTGGGACCAGTGCCCCTCAGAGATGCCCTTCTTCACTTAATACAGCTTCACGGATTCCTTTTGTTGCTCAGTCCAGAAAGTCAGGGCACAATGAGTCAGCTGCAAATCCCAAGATCTCAAGGTACCTTTCTCCTCTCTCTTCTGCTGCCATGAGCTTAGTTCAACCCTTGTAATTTCTCTCTTGCTAACTTTCATGATCCTCAAACTCTAACAGGATGCTACTAGAGTCACCTCTTTAAAATCAAGACTTGATCCCGGCACTCCCCTGCACATTCTGTATACCCTTTTCCTATGGATAAAGTCCAGCCCTTGGGTTGTTGTTTAGTCTCTCAGTTGTATCCGACTGTTTATGACCTCACGGACTGCAGCACTCCAGGCTTCCCTGTCCTTCACTATCTCCTGGAGTTTGCTCAAACTCATGGCCCTTGGGTACAGTCTGCCATTTACTTTCTAACTAGGGCTTTGCCGCCCACTCTGGTCCTATATTTGTTCTCTGTAGCTTTAAACCACATTCTCAAAGTTTATGTATCATGAACTTCCACACCTCCTGTCTCCTTCAAGCTGTTCCCTCTACCTAGGACACCCTCTATGCATGGCCAGCTTGAAAAAAAGAAGTCTCGAAGAAGCTAAATCTATTTGTAGGTGTATATACATACATATATATATATATATATATATATATATATAAACCAAAACACGTGTATTTGAAAAGATACACACATCCCAACGTTCATTGCAGCATTATTTATGATTGCCAAGATATGGAAGCAACCTAAGTGTCTATCAAACAGATGAATGGATAAAGAAGATGAGGTATATACACACAATGGAATAATACTACTCAGCCACAAAGAAGAACGAAATTTTGCCATTAGCAGTGACATGGGTGGATTTGGAAGGGATTATGCTAAGTGAAAGAAGTCAAACAGAGAAATAAAAATACTGTATGATCACTTATATGTACAATCTAAAAAATACAATAAAGTAGAGAATGAAAAAAAATGCAGACTGACAGATATAGGAAACAAACTAGTGGTTACCAGTTCGGGGGCAACACTGGGGGAGGGGTGGTAGTGACAAGCTATTGGGCGTAGGTCAGGCTCAAGTGTGCATTGTCCAACGTGGGGAATGTAGCCAATATTTTGTGTATGTGCTCAGTCACATACATGGCTGTGTGCTCAGTCGTGTCCGACTCTTTGCGACCCCAAGGACTATAACCCACCAGGCTCCTCTGTCCATGGAGATTCTCCAGGCAGGAATACTGGAGTGGGTTGACACACCCTCCTACAATATTTTATAATAACTGTAAATGGAAAGTAACCTTTAAAAATTGTATAAAAAATTTAAAAGTTGTTCTTTTACTGCCATTCTCTTTGTCCCCTCTCTTACTACCACCACCTTAAACTGAGTACACCCTCTATATTCCCTAAGTCCCTGTTAATTGCCTATCAGAGCATTTACCACAATGTACTTATGTCTGTCTCCTTTTAGACTATAAGGGTCTGGAAGGTAGAGGTTGTAATCACTTTTTCATCCCCATCTCCTGACACACTGGTTCTGAGTCCTGCAGAAATTTGTTGAAGGCTAGCTGAAGAGAGCTGAAGGCTAGCTAGCCAGTTGTTAGTGTTTATGTTCAAGTAGATAGACTTAATTCAAAATGTCATGCTCGGGCTTCCCTGGTGGCTCAGTGTTAAAGAATCCTCCTGCCAGGTCAGGAGACACAGGTTTGAACCCTGATCCAGGAAGATCTTGCATGCTGTGGAACAACTAAGCCCGTATGCCACAACTACTGAGTCTGTGCATTTCAGCCCAGGGCCCAAAATTCCTGAGCCCATGTACCACAACTTCTGAGGTCTGCCTGGCCTAGAATCCGTGCTCTGCAAGAAGAGACACCACTGAAGTAAGAAGCCCATGCATTGCACCTAGAGTAGCCCCTGCTCTTCACAACTAGAGAAGCCCATGCAGCTATGCCATAAATAAATAAAATTTTTAAAATGTCATGCTTGGTTAGATTGCAAAGTGAAATGGTCCTCACTTAGTAATTCTCAGCCTTGCTGCACTTTGCAATCACCTGGAGATCATTAAAAAATACCAAGGGCAAGTTGGTCTCAGGGGAAGAGGAACAGGTGTGTTTGGGAGCCGTAAATCCAGGTCCCCTTTCCTAAGATTCCCACCAAAGGGCCTGGGGTAGGACGGGACATCAGTACTGAAGACACTCCCAAAGTGATACTAACATGTGCCAAGTTTGACATTCATAATTCTCACTGAACCCACTGTATTAAGGATACATTGGTATTGTTGGTGTCTTTCTGACATTCGTAGCTTTTTCTTCTTTCTATTCTTCCAAATACAGAGACCAAACACAGAGAGTCGGACCAAGTATGGGAGTTGCTCTCAACCCTGGCCTCACAAGAGAATCATTACTCAGGAAACTTAAAAAATACCTATTTCCCAAAAAGAAAGAAGAAAATAAAAAAAACAATACTGATTCCTGGACGTATACCTTTGCTCTTAAAGGACACATCGACTTCTCTGTATTGCTCTGGATGGCAGCCTCCCAGTAGACCCATTATTGCTCTCTGGGGAGAATGATACTTTGTTTTATAGATTGTCAGGAGTCAAGGAAGGAGAGAGACTGGGAGAACAGAAAGGGGAGAAAAGGAAGGACAAAAATAATTACATATGACCCTTCATGGGAATGTTACCAATAATAGACTTAGGTTTCATTTAGAGACACTAAAAATAAGCCATGGAAAACTGTTTTCTTTGCATGTTTCTTCGCCACTGACCCTTGTATTGAATGGTAAATTGTCGCAATGTGAACGGATGGTCAAGACTTTACAAGCATTATTTAACATGCTCTGAAATACATTAATTCTTCAAGAGATGGGAATACCAGACCACCTTACCTGCCTCCTGAGAAATTTGTATGCAGGTCAAGAAGCAACAGTTAGAACTGGACATGGAACAACAGACTGGTTCCAAATTGGGAAAGGAGTATATCAAGGCTGTATATTGTCACCCTGCTTATTTAACTTATATGTGAAATGCCAGACTGGATGAAGTGCAAGCTGGAATCGAGATTGCCAGGAGAAATATAAATAACCTCAGATATGCAGATGACATCACCCTTATGGCAGAAAGTGAAGAGGAACTAAAGAGCCTCTTGATGAAAGTGAAAGAGGAGAGTGAAAAAGCTGGCTTAAAACTCAACATTCAAAAAATGAAGATTATGGTATCCAGTCCCATCACTTCCTGGCAAATAGATGGGGAAACAATGGAAACAGAGACAGACTATTTTCTTAGGCTCCCAAATCACTGCAGATGGTGACTACAGCCATGAAATTAAAAGACCCTGATCCTTGGAAGAAAAGCTATGATCAACCTAGACAGCATATTAAAAAGCAGAGACATTACTTTACCAACAACGGTCCGTCTAGTCAAAGCTTTGTTTTTTCCAGTAGTCATGTATGGATGTGAGAGTTGGACTATTAAGAAAGCTGAGCACCGAAGAATTGATGCTTTTGAGCTATGGTGTTGGAGAAGACTCTTGAGAGTCCCTTGGACTGCAAGGAGATCCAACCAGTCCATCCTAAAGGAAGTCAGTCCTGAATATTCTTTGGAAGGACTGATCCTGAAGCTGAAACTCCAATACTTTGGCCACCTGATATGAAGAACTGACTCGTTGGAAAAGACCCTGATACTGGGAAAGATTGAAAGTGGGAAAAGAAGGGGACGACACAGGATGAGGTGGTTGGATGACATCACCGACTTGAGGGACATGAGTTTAAGGAAGATCTGGGAGTTGGTGATGGACAGGGAAGCCTGACATGCTATACAGTCCATGGGGTTGCAAAGAGCTGGACACGGAGAGCGACTGAACTGAAATACAATTCTTCTATTGCTACAGATGTTTGATTTTATTTTACCTCTAAGAAAATATTTTACAATTCTGCAAAAGAAGAAAGATTTCTTATATGCCTTGGGATCCCCCTCAAAATATTTAGTAATGAATTTTGCATATCGTGTGTGTGTGCTTAGTCGCTCAGTTGAGTCAGACTCTTTGTGAGCTCATGGACTCTAGCCTGCCGAGCTCCTCTGTCTATGGGATTTTCCAGGCAAGAACATGGGAGTGGGTTGCCACTTCTTCCTCCAGGGTATCTTCTGGGATCCCCTGGTATCAAAGCAGTGTCTCCTGCAGCTCCTCCATTTCAGGTGGATTCTTCACCACTGAGTCATCAGGAAAGTCCCTTTGCATGTAGCAAATGCCCATTAAATACTTATTGAATGAATGAACAAAGGTATGTTTGTTCTTGATATTTTCAAAAAGTGGTTTGGGTTCATGCTTTCTGATATTTGGCATCTATAATCCTATGTTTGTGTAGTTGAAAGATTCATGCTTATTTCTTCTTAGTTAATAAAGAGAAATTGATTTTTTTCCCCATAAAACATTGCAAATTTTTTGTCTAGGAGAAAAATTTGGAGAACGGTTCTACATTTTTCAGGTTTAATTAAGAGCCAAATTGGATGTGCTATAGAAAGTGGGGTAAAATATATTTGAGCTACAAATTCTGGGTCCTGATCATTTTCTTACTGTCTTTGCTCACATTTTTCATACTACTCACCCTAAATGGTCATCAGAGCTGGCCACCTAAGAAGAAGATGTATCTGTAGTATGTTAAATCTTTAATTTCTCAAACAGTAGAAAAGTGTTCTAGTCTTTTTCTTTGGCTGCTAATATCTTTGTTAGCAAAGACATATATCAATGATTAACCAGTATTATCTAGTCAACGTGGGAAAATCAATAATTACTAGTCGCTGCCCCCACACCCTCACCCCAGCCCATTTCTCAGGTTTTAGATGCATCTTTTTTAGAGACTGAGGACCAGGAAGGTCTGATTAAAAGTAGCCTTCCCACCCTCTTCTCCAGAGGAAGCAATCTTTCCCTTTCTCTTTCCTTCCTTATAGTGCAAGATGTTTTCAAAAGATACTAATAGTGCAAGATATTTTCAAAAGATACTACTGACTTACCTGAATGGTTTCCCTATTTTTACTCCATTATAGTAGCATTTTGGGGTTCAGACTTTGAAGTTTATAACTGCCTGTGTTCTTGCTCTGGCAGAAAGACATTCTGTCCCTTGGGCACCTTGCTGCTTCACTCACTGTTTTGAACTACAGCCATATGGGTGTGTGATAAATCTGTCCTGCTCAAGAAATCCAACCAGAGCAAGCAGGGGGATCCATCTGGATGCTCTGTGGCTCTCTGAGGGGTGGGCAAGCACCGTTCAGCATCAAGCAGACCATGATCGCTTCCAGGTGTCACCAGAGAACCTCTTAGTGAGGATAGCTCATGTGTGCGCGCCTGTCTGCGTAGGTGCTCAGTTGTGTCTGACTCTTAGCGACCCCGTGGACTGTATAGTCCACCAGGCTCTCTGTCCATGGGATTTCCCAGGCAAGAATACTGGAGTGGATTGATTGCCCTTTCCTTCTCCAGGGGATCTTCCCAACCCAGGGAATTTGCCTTTCTTGAATCTCCTGCATTAGCGGGCGGATTCTTTGTCACTAGCCTGAGCTCAGGACACCCTATTCTGAACCTTGATCTCTGGCCATATTCTTTCCTAGTGGGTAGAAGGGAGTAAAGTTAATGGCGGCCCCAGTTCTCACGGGACTGAAAATTTCCAGTTCTAATTGTGCTGCTGCATGTGGGGTACGAGAACTAACTACATGGGCAAACAAACTACTCCATCTCAGTAAGACACTTGGGAGTTGGGAATTTGAGGGGTCATGTGGATTGGATGATCCAGTGTTTAGGCAGTATTGATGGAACCACGAGTTCCTGGATTGCCAATTAGTCATCTTCATCCTGGTTCTGTCTTTAATCTGCCCTGTTCAGCATCAGTTATCAGTGATCTGATGAGATCATTCGTGGCACACTGATGGTTTTAGTTGGTTATGGGAAGCAGGATGAATTTAGCAAATACGTTCAATGACAGAATAAAAATTAAAAAATACTGGATCAGTGGGTGGAATCTAGCCAGATAGATTTCAATAGGGGTAAATGTAAAGTCTCATGCTTGGGTTCAGCACACATACACACACACACACACTTGTACTATCGGTGGTTCTTGTCTTCTAAAAGGTGAAGGAGATGTGTTCTAAAGCCTGGACTTGGGTGTGGCATTCAGGCGTGGGGGCTGGGAGTGTAGACGGCAGGTGGCGTTGTCCCAGGGAGATGCTGAATGAAAAACTGGCCAAGGGACTGCCCTGGTGGTCCAGTGCCTAAGACTCTGCATTCCCAATGCAGAGGGGCCCGTGTTCCATCCCTGATCAGGGAGCTAGATCCCATGTGCTGCAACTAAGGCCTGGTGTAGCCAAATTAATTATTTTTTTTTAAAAAAAAGGCTGGCCAAGCCACTCAACAGTAATATCCAAAGAGGTTGACGGTGGGGTGGGGAGGGAGCATCAGCCAACAAAGGCAGCCAGATAGAGATCTGTGACGGAGACTCCTTGAAGAGGGAGCAGGAGGCAGGTTGCAGGCAGAGCCCGGGGCAGTTCCTGTGCCGATCCTCGCTTTTATCTGTTGCAATGACCTTAGGCAAGGGTGGCGAGGGAACAGGTAAGGCACCTGTCAGGTGTGGACAAGCATAATTACAGAAAAGGGCAACTGTCTCTAGGAGTAGTGTATAGAAAAAAGGCTCAGGCATTTGAGTTGAAAGCATGACGTGAGTGAAGCTTAGAATGCGGTTGCTGAAATAGCTCATTTGCTGTTAGGCTGCACTGATAAATGGGGAAAGTATTTACAAGAAATCCTGCTCTGATATCACCTAGTGAACTGACCCAGTCCTGGGTAACACACTCTGCAAAGACCATTGACACCCCAGAAAGTACCCAGGAGAGAGGCTTCATTCACTTATTTATTCAGTTAACAATGACTTTAATGTGAAGCTCTCCAGGGCTAGGGACCAGGCTTGGTGCTGTGTATTGAGAGATGAATGAAATGGGTGACTCTCTAGAGGATGTCTAGAGACAGATGATAAACAAGATACAAACAAATATCCATGTAATTTCATATTTTATTAAATGCTAAGGATGCAGTGAAATGCGTTTTTGTTATCTATTGTTGAATTACAGTTCACACTAAAATTTAGTGGCTTCAAACAACCACAGTCATCTATTTCGCTCACAAATCTGCCATTTGTAGGCAGGACTACAGTGGGAATAGCTTATCTCTGCTGAAGATGACACTAGTGGTAAAGAACCCTCCTGCCAATCAATACAGAAGACATAAGAGACATGGGTTTTATTCCCGGGTCAGGAAGATTCTTTAGAGTAGGAAATGGCAACTCACTGTAGTATTCTTGCTGGGATAATCCCATGGACAGAGGAGCCTCACAGGCTATAGTCCGTGGGGTTGCAAAGAGTCAGGCACGACTAAAGTGACTTAGTGCATACATACTCTGAGCACAGCATCTGCTGAGGTGGCTTGATGGGGTTGAAGCACCACTTCTGAGACAACTGACACATACTTGACACTGGCTGTTCTTTGGGAGCTCAGCTGGGGTTGTGGCTGAGGACCTCATCTCTATTCTACCTGAGGCTCTTCATGGGACTGCTTGGGCTTCCTCACAGCATGGTGACTAGGTTTCAAGAAACTGCTGGGCTTTTAAGGTCTGGGTGAGAAATGGCAAGAGTCACTTCTACCATATTCTATTGATCAAGCAGTCAAGTCCACTTAGATTCAAGGGCATTTAGTCCAAGAGTGGTCAAAAGCCCAACTCTTGATGAGAAGAATGTTAATTTTTTTTTAAGTAGCCATCTTTGATGTATCACATGCCGTCATTTTATAATTTTCTATCTTTAAGTCCAGTGTCCTAGAGAAGGTTGATTATTGCCTGCAGATTTTTCCTATTATTAGTATGTATTGACATTAGAGGTCATGGGATGTGCTGACTTAGTTGTGAATTTATGGCTTGACTAACTCATGGGGGTTATTAACAGATTATATGTTTCTCCCTTGCTTATATATTTTCTTTAAGAAACAACATCTTTATTAAATAAGAATAAAACTTCAGGTATCAAATAAATATTTGATAAATCCAAAATTACATATGGATCCTGTATATTTAAAACTTAAAAACAAAAATCAATAGCCCTATAGTTAACCTTGTTCTTTCATCAGGTACTGAATCATAGGAGGATTTTTTTATGCCCTTGTGGTGGTGATATAATCACTATGTCGTGTCTGACTCTCAACCCCATGGACTGTAGCCCTTCAGGCTCCTCTTTCTGTGGGATTCTCCAAGCAAGAATGCTGGAGCGGGCTGCCATTTCCTCCCTCAGGGGATCTTCCAGACCCAGGGATTGAATCCGGGTCTCCTGATTTATAGGCAGATTCTTTATCGACCGAACGACCAGGGAAGCCATTTTATGTTCTGGTAGATTGTAATCATGTCAGACTTCATATCCAGAGCCCTTGGAAGTGCTTTCTTTGACTATCATGATTGTCAAAGGCATATTAAAAAAAATCATGCTTGCTCAGTTGTTAGCCAAGGACCGGAGGTCTTTTTTGGCTTTCTCATTCTTCCTGTTTAGTTAGCTTCCCCCTGCTGGGTGAAGGAGGAAGCACCTGGTTTAAATTCCTTCTAAAGCAACTTACTTTCCAGGGATTGCTGGGTAAGTTAACCTTGCTGGGATTCTTTTTTCACAACCAGAAAATGGAGATAACAATACTAACTGGAAAGATGTTTTGGAGGATGTAATACGTTACCTTAAGTGAATCACCTGTGCACGTAGAAAGTACTCAATGAAGTCTGGTCTCCTTTCTCTTCTCCAGGCTCTGACTGGTTGGTGTCTTTCATGGCAAAGTTGTAAGAAAGCCATGTGGGAATGCTAGCATATTGTCAATAGTCCTTACTTCACTATCACTGCCAGTGACTGGCGACCTTTGAAACCTTTGGGGCTGAAACACGATTTTACTGGTTAAAAAAATTCCGTGCATGGTGACATGCATACACACACTGCACTATTTCTCTCTCTGTTCTCTTAGTGGTGAGACGCAAAGTCTAGTTCACTTAAAATCTTGTTGCAGAGTTCTACTACAATAGAAAACCGGGGCTTCCCTGATGGACCAGTGGTTAAGAATCTGCCTTACAATGCAAAGGACACCGGTTCAATCCCAGGTCTGGGAAGATCCTACAGGCTGTGGAGCAACGAAGGCCCTGCGTCACAACTACTGAGCCAGTGCTCTAGAGTCTGAAAGCTGCAACTACTCAAGCCCGCGCAGCTTAGAGCTTGTGCTCTGCAACAAGAGAAACCACCTCATGAGAAGCCCCTGCACCACAATGAAGAATAGCTCCCGCTAGAGAAAAGCCCGAGCAGCAACGAAGACTCAGCACAGCCAAAACTAAAAATACATAAACCTTTAAGACAAAACAAAAACTAACCAGAACCAAGTACTTAAACCAAATTTGAACAGAAAGAAGATTGTGAAGCACGTAGAAGCTTTTTCTCCACAGTAGCAAATGTTTCCTTTATTTTCTTCCTTTTGCTGGTGACCTTGTGTTTCCTGCTCTCAACCGTGCACAGGGGAAGGCAGCCCCCTCTCAAGGTCAAGCTCTGACCTTAGCAGACACTTGCCACATGGATCTCAGAGAGCAGCCTGGTTTAGCCATTCCCAAAGGTTTGTTTATTCCTTGGATAGATTCTGTTTGCAACCGGCAGCTCAGGAGAGAAGAGAGGAAGGAATTACCTCGGATGGCTGGAGCGGAGAACTAATGAGGGGAAGGCTCCGGGGCTTTGCCAATGGGGCATCTGGCTGGAAAATCTGTGGATGAATCAGCACAAGTGGATGCTCGCTGTTACAAAAATGACCAGAATCACATATTCTAGTCATCACTGCTGATGGTATCACATTAGGAGTGAAAAGCTGCTGTGAAAGAATGCTCACTTTTCTTGGTGGTGAGAGGTAGGAATTCAGAAACCTTGGACCAAATCTTTTGAAAGCAAAAGGCCAGTCTTCAGACATCTTTTAAAGCCAGCATTCTGACTTCCAAATGGTAGGCTAGCTCTATAAGCATTATAAATGGATGTCATTATAAAGATGTTAATACCTATCTTTTCTCCTAGAATCATGAAAAGCACTACCCTTAATATAGAATTGGATATTAAAAGCCGTTTCTTATCCATGTGTCCTAAAGCAATCAGTGACATCCATGATTAATTAGCAGGGGTGATTCCTGGAATGCTAATTGTCATTCTCTGATACAGAATCACAACCTGGGGATTCTCTTTTCTTTTTTCTATTTGACTCTGGGTATCCAAATCTAAACATTGTTTGCTCAAGACGACTCATATAATTTACACGCCCAGCAATTACGACTGCCAAATATTTTGTATTTTGTATAGCCAAATGGCAACTCAAAGTCACATTTAAAGGGTATGAAAAAAGAAATCACATTTAGAGCATGATCTTATAAGTTCAGTAGGGAATAGGAATTAAGGGCACAGGCTGTGCAGTGGGACAGACTTTGGAGAAGAATCCAGCTTTCTCATTTCTGCTGTGTGCCTCATTTAACTTCACCAAACCTCTTTTTCCTCATCTGCAGTGTAGGATAGTGATAACAACAACTTAGACAGGTTCTAATGTGGGATAAATGAGATAATCTATAGAAACAGTTCAGCACAGTCCCTGGCATAGGACAGATTTAATAAATAATAGATATTATTTGGGCAAAAATATATACAGTGCACATAATCTTGCTATATGACCTTGCAGAAGATATTTAGCTCCCCCCATTTTATTTTTATTTTTTTTAAAGATTTTTTTGATGTGGACCATTTTTTAAGTCTTGACTGAATTTGTTACAATATTGCTTCTGTTTTAAGTGCGGTTTTTTGGCTGCCAGGCATGTGGAATCTTAGCTCTCCAACCAGGGGTCATACCTGCACCCCCTGCAGTGGAAGGTGAAGCCTTAACCCACTGGACTGCCGGGGAGGTCCTGGCCCCTATTGCATAGATTTTTATTTTCTTATTTCTCAGAGTTGCTTAACTGATTCGGGCTTACTATATGCTATCCTTTATTGGTATTTATCATTTCACATGCCTCTCATTGTCTTAAGTGCTGTGTTATGTCTTAGAAGGAGGGACTGTATTTCACGTTGGTTTGTAATTTCCACTGTGATTAAACTGGTGGCTTGTATACTGTAGGTGCTCATTCAGTGCTGCTTGATGGAAATGGTGGTTGAATAGTAGTATGTGGTGCAAAGAAGCCAAAGGTCAGAGATTCAGGCTTCATGTGCATGAGAACGCTTGAAGTTTGCTGGAGGAAAGAATTCTGTTTTCTTCTAAATTTTTTGGGCACACGGAACAGCATAGCATGTGGGATCTTAGTTCTCCGAGGAGGCATCAAACCTGTACCGCCTGCATTGGAAGGTGAAGGCTTAACCACTGGACCACCGGGGAAGTCCTTCGTTTTCCCTTTATGGTCAGAGACTTCACTGTCCATCCTGTTCGGTCGTTTCACCCCTTCTTACCCTCATTGTATGAAAACATGCAGATGAATAGATACAAATACATCATTGCTACTGGCAATACATCATTATCACTGATGACTGTCTTTGTTTACAGAAATCTTCATGGTCAAGGAACTTATTAATTTAACTTTGGATAAAGATGTTCAATGACTATCACGCTTTATTTTTATTGTGGCAAAAGATAAAATTTACCATTTTAATTATGTTACATGTTCAATTCTGTGGCATTAAAAAAAAACCCAATCCATTTTTATTTATTTTTGGCACCAGGGATTGAACGGGCCCCCTATAATGGTAATGCAGGGGTCTAACCACTGGGCATCCAGGAAATTCCCTCTGTAACATTAACTGTCTTAATGCTTCCCAAGTGGTAATAGTGGTAAAGAACCTCCCTGGCAACACAGAGACAGGTTTGATTCCTGGGCTAGGAAGAGCCCCTGGAGGAGGACATGGCAACCCACTCCAGTATTCTTGCCTGGAGAATCCCATGGACAGAGGAGCCTGGCAGGCTACAGTCCCTAGGGTCTCAGAGTCAGACATGACCGAAGTGACTTAGCACACAGGTAGCACACACATGTTGTTGTGCAAACTTCACTATCATCTCCAGAACTTTATCTTTACCAACTGAAACTCTGTTCCCATTAAAAAATAACTGCATTCTTCCCTCCCCTGGCAAACACCATTCTACCTTCTATCTCCATGAATTTAAATACTCTAAGCATCTTATGTAATCTTCTCTGGTGTCTCACATGGTAAAGAATCTGCCTGCAATGCAGCTGCTGCTGCTGCTAAGTTGCTTCAGTTGTGTCCGACTCTGTGCAACCCCATAGATGGCAGCCCACCAGGCTCCGCCATCCCTGGGATTCTCCAGGCAAGAACACTGGAGTGGGTTGCCATTTCCTTCTCCAATGCATGAAAGTGAAAAGTGAAAGTGAAGTCGTTCAGTCGTGTCTGACTCTTCTCGACCCCATGGATTGCAGCCTACCAGGCTCCTCCGTCCATGGCATTTTCCAGGCAAGAGTACTGCAATGCAGCAGATGTGGGTTTAATCCCTTGGTTGGGAAGATCCCCTGGAAAGGGAAATGGCAACCCACTCCAGTATTCTTGCCTGGAGAATCCCATGGACAGAGGAGCCTGGTGGGCTACAGTCCATGGCGTCACAAAGAGTTGGACACAACTGGCGACTGACACTTTCACTTTCAAGCATCTTATGTAAGTGGAATTATACAGCATTTGTCCTTTTGTGACTGGCTTATTTTACTTAACGTAATGTCCTCAAGTTTCAACCATATTTTAGCATATGTTAGAACTTCCTGCCTTTTCAGGACTGAATAATATTCCAGTGTATGTCTATACCACACTTTGCTTATCCATCTATCTATCTGTTGATGGACACTTAGGTTGCCTCCGCCTTTCGGCTGTTGTGAACAATGCTGTTTGAACACGGATGTATACATTTTGTTTTTGAGTAGTATAGACTGTTATTATGTGCTTGCATAACTGTCAGCTCAGTTCTTTTCATGTAAGGATTCATGCTGGTCACCATCCTGTAGTCGGAGAAGGCAATGGCACCCCACTCCAGTACTCTTGCCTGGAAAATCCCATGGACGGAGGAGCCTGGTAGGCTGCAGTCCATGGGGTTGCTAAGAGTCGGGTACGACTGAGCGACTTCACTTTCACTTTTCACTTTCATGCATTGGAGAAGGAAATGGCAACCCACTCCAGTATTCTTGCCTGGAGAATCCCAGGGATGGGGGAGCCTGGTGGGCTGCCGTCTGTGGGGTCACACAGAGTCGGACACGACTGAAGCGACTTAGCAGCAGCATCGTGTAGTGATCCCTTTTCGTTTCTCCCTGAATCACTCCATGAAGTCTTTTCTGCTTATAAGGACTGGTGTCCACAAGACGGGCTTTCCAGGTGGCTCAGTGGTAAAGAACCCGCCTGCCAATGCAGAAGATGCAGGAGACTTGAGTTTAATCCCTGCATTGGGAAGATCTCCTGGAGGAGAAAAAGGCAACCCATTCCAGTGTTCTTGCCTGGAAAATCCCATGGACAGAGAAGCCTGGAGGGCCACAGCCCACGGGGTCACAATGAGTCAGCCATGACCTATCGACTAAGCATGAAGCACATCCGTAACACCTGTGAGTTTGGCCATTCTACCTCTATTCCAGTTCCCTTATTCAGAGAAACACTTAGGAAGAGTCCTTGTTGCTTAAAAATTAAAGCTTGGCAATTGTCTGCTTGGGTTGGGTTTGTCCAAAGAAAGAAAAATGTGAAAAATCAGACAAACTTCAGACAAGCCACAGTCCTACTTGCTTCAGACACATCCTGGAAATGTAACATCCCCCACCCTGGGCCAGCAACGTGCCACCTTCTGAACTGGTATCCAACTTCCACGTTGTTTACAAGGAGAGGGTTCTGGCTGCTCTGATGCTCTGACTCAGAGAGCATATGGTGACCCCAGCTCTGTTGTAAAGAATTCAGAGATCCCAGAATTGATTTTTTTTTTCTTTCTTAAATCTGAAGACCAGGGTTCCTTTGAGCTATGAAGTCACAGGCTCTAGCATTTGCAGACGTCTGGTGCCGGCATCCTCTTGTGCGGCTGAGCCTCCGGAGGAGAACAAACCTGCTCATCTCCCGCTGGTGAGACCAGGGAAGCAGTTCTAACATTTTTGAAAAGAAGCCAAATCGTTCCTCTTTTGACCCTGCTGCAGCTTTCGGGGGTCATCTTTTTGTTTACCGTATGTTTGCTTTTGATTTAGGTAAGTCCTGGTGTTAGTCGTTCAGTTGTGTCCGACTCCTTGCGACCCCATGGACTGTAGCCAGGCTCCTCTGTCCATGGGATTCTCTAGGCAAGAATACTGGAGTGGGTCACCATTTTCTTCTCCAAGGGAATGTAGTAGGTCCTGGAGACATAGCCAAAACAAAGACGAGGAAGTCAAACAAACAAATGGATGCGAAACAAAAGAAGGACTTTAATCATTTCCAGGTATGATCACCCTGATGGTAAGATGACTCTCAGCTTTTTGGGTGACGTTCTGAGAAGCTAACCGTGTTCTACCTAACAAGAGTCATCTGTCGCCTTATCACACACCCAGCAAGTGCCAGGCGCCTTCTGTGCTTTTCTCCCAAGTCCCCCTTCCTCCTCCATTTCCATCTTGGTGGCCTAAGGGACAGGCAGTGTGAGCACAGGCTTAGTGGGGGCCCAGGCATCCTCAGGCGGCCAGTCTGCGGGGACTGAGGAATGTTGGATACCTGGGGGCCTGGAGGATGAATGCCTGGCATGTTGAAAACTGTCAATCTATGGTTCTTGGAAGGATAAATGAATGGAAGAGAAATGTCTCTGACCAGAGATACAAATTGCCAATCTACATCTAACATGAATTTCACTCTGCAGATGGAGAGACTGAGTTATGGAGAGATTAATTGATTTACACGGGCTCAGCCAGCCAGCTACTTAACATCAGAAACAAGACCAGACTTTATGTTTCCAGGCTCAGAGCTGAAAGTGTTTGTACTAGATTTATGCTCTTGCTGACCCGTCCTGCTGATGGCCACTTTGATAAATCATCTCAATTAGAAGCAGATGTTATCATGGTATATCCAGAGACAGGTCTTCCTGGGGTTCCAAACAGGGAGGTCGTGTCTTTTAATGGTTTCCTGTCCCCGTGTGTGGCTGTGTTTGTGCAACTCTCACAAACATACAAATAAGCAGACAATAGTAACAACAATAAAAGCAACAAAACTAGTTCCAGTGGCATTGCAGATTGCAGAAGAACCTGAGGATAAAGTCGTATTCTTTTCCCTAGACTAGATTGTGGTCAGCTTTGCTCGGAAAATGAGCAGTAAGATGAAGAGCCTTGTTGTTGTACAGGGGAGTCAGAAATCACTTACCCAGGAATGGAAGTATCTGGGAATCTTGGTCTGGAAAACAATAATTACAACAACCTTTCTTGCCTTTATGGCATCTGGTACTAACCATCCCATTCTGAGAATCTTGACTTTCATGCAACCATTTTCTTAAATTATTTCTTTCTCATTTTAGTATTCACACGGCTTTTATTTTCTTGTAATAGCTTCCCTTTTGATTATAAATTTAATACATGCAAATTTTGCAGGAATTTGGGGAAGATGTTTAAAGGTATAAAGATAAAATAAAAATCAATGATCATTCATTACCCAGAAATAATTGTTATTGACATTCTGGGGTATACTCTCCCATTCTTTTATATATATATATATTTAAAATTGGGATGTGTTATATATTTTGTTGTACAATCTTTTTTTTTTCTGCTTAAGATACATTTTGAGAATTTTTCCATGCAATTGAATACACTTCTAAAACACAGTTTGTTTTTTTTTTAAAGGGATGCAGTGCTCTCCTGTACATATTTTCTCAACCATTTTTTATGATGGAATTAAAACAGAATTCTGACTTATATAGTTCATATGCATATGGATAATATAGCATCTATTTTTATACCTGTAGACTTTCTTTTAGAAATGCATTTATTTTGAGCAATCAAGCATTTGATCTTACTTTTGACTCACTCTTTCCCCTTGGGAAACTGGAATTGGAGCAAAAATGAGAAAAGAAACAAGATAATGACTAAAGTTGAAGCAGTTAATGTTAATTAAACTGTAAAACTTTTCCTTCCTCCCTTCTCTCCTCTCTCCCTTTTCTTCCTTCCCTCCCCTCTTTAATCAACACCAACTGCGTCAGGCAGCGCACTCACCCACAGAATATCAGTAAGCAAGGGCTAGTCCCCACTTTAATAAACACATGACAGAAGGAGAGGACCGCAGCCTACCTAGTTTCAGCGAGAGAGTGGAGGTGGTGGCTACCTGGGATTATTAGCCTCGCAGCAAAGGTAAATTAGGTCACCATTGACCTGAGGTGGTCGTGGAGTGTAGCTGAAAGAGGAGAATATGCACGTGTGTGAGTGTATGTGCGTATGTGTGCACACATTTTCATGGTCCGCATGTGGTAGAGAGGAAGAGGTTCGGATGAGCTGAGTGCCTTTGACTCAGATACGAGAGACTCAGGGCTTCCAATTTCAGTTCCATCCTGAAAATAATAACATAAAATTCCTACTCAAGAGTCCAGAGTTTCTTTACTAGATCAGTCGTGTCCGACTCTTTGCGATCCCATGGACTGTAGCCTGCCAGGCTCCTCTGTCCATGGGATTCTCCAGGCAAGAAAACTGGAGTGGGTTGCCATGTCCTTCTCCAGGGATCTTTCCGACCCAGGGCTTGAACCCAGGTCTTCTACACTGCAAGCAGATTCTTTACCATCTGAGCCACCAGGGAAGCTGTGGTGGTATGAGCCAAATTGCAAACTGTTGGTACCAGACAAGAAAATGAAAAAGAAGAGGGCTTGCCGACAGCGATCCCCCAGTCTCTTGCTTTGCTCCCAGGGTCAGACTCTCTTCTCTCTTGAGTGTGCTCCCTCTTGGGGTAGATGTGGCTGAGGCTCACGGCCAGTCATTAAAGAGTCTCTGCTAACAAAGCAATGGGGTGGATGGAGTCTCGGGGTGCTGGCTGATGGGGCAGGCTGCCCACACCGTGGCAGTCTGGCCTTGGTATGGTCGGGATGCGGGCTCCTACAGTGCCCACGCCCCCTCACCTTCTTGCCTGCCCCCAGGCTTCTATCAGAACCAGGCAAGCTTCCCAGTGGCCTGCCAAAATTCTGATTCCATTGAGACCTCTCTTTTGTTGACTTTGGCTCTTAGAAGCCTCATCAAGGACCTTTTCCATTATGGAGCAGCTGATTTTCTCATTTAGTTATATTCGGGGACAGAAATATTTTTGCGGCCATGACTTACCGGCCAGTACAGTGTTGTCTTTGATTCAGTTGCTCCAAATAAATACTCCTCCTAAAAAAGAACTGGATAACTAAACATATTTTTAAAGCAAATTCCCCATAAACCAGTAAAGCAAATATTTTGAGATAGAGATATACACATATTAATAGAAAAATGCTATAATTATCTTTATAAATCTGAAAGTGGTTTAAAATAATGTTTTCTAAAATTATGACTTTTTCAGTAGTTAGAATTTGCCATATGCAGTGAGATAAATTTTGAATTCCTTTTGAATATTTTGGAAAAACCTGGGTTTTAAAAAGGTTAAATAACTTGTCCAAGGTTACCTCGCCAGTGAGTTCCAAAGATGGAAGTTGAAATCTAAAGGCTTCACTTTTAAACAATTTGCATGTTTTAAAGATACTATTTTGTGAACAATATGCCATGGAACCACAAAATTTCATTTAATACTCATTGTGCCCCTCTGAGTTCTTCTTTTACTCACAGGGAAACTAAGGCCTAAAGAGATCAAGGGAACTGCTCCAGGTGCATGGTCATTGTTTGACTGATCAAGAATCTAACCTTTATTTATTTGGAGGAAAAAAAACCAACAAAAAAATTTGACTTTTTGTAAAGATACATGCACCCCAATGTTCATATTAGCATTATTTGCAATTGCCAAGTTATGGAAGCAAACATCTGTTGATGTTTATGTCCATCAACAGATGAGGATAAAGAAGATGTGGTGTATATGTGTCTGTGTATATATATACACAGGAATACCACTCAGACATAAAAAAGAATGAAATTTTTCTATTTGCGGCAACATGAATGGACTCGGAGAGTATTATGCTAGATGAAATAAGTCAGACAAAGAAAGACAAACACTGTGTGATATCACTCACATGCAGAATCTAAAAAAATAAGACACACTAGCAAATGTAACAATAAGGAAACAGTCACAGATATAGAGAACAAATTTTAACCAGTGTGGAAAGGGAAGGGGAGGAGCAGGGTAGGGGGAGGGAATTAGAGGCACAAACTATTATGTGTAAAATAAATCAGCTCCAAGGGTATGTTGCACAACACAGGGAATATCGTCAACATTTTACACAAACTTCGAGTGGAGTATAACCTTTAAAAATTATGAGTCGCTATGTTGTTCACCTGTAACTGATATAACATTGTACATCAGCTATATCTCATTTTCCTAAACAAGTAAATACAGTGCCGATACAGGGCCAGGAGATAGGGAAGGGTAGGGAAACCTGGCATGCTGCAGTCCATGGGGTCGAAAAGGCTCAGACACGACTCAGCGACTGAAAAACAGCCGTGCCTGTAACAGCACCTAAAGTGTGTGGGGCAGTCTACTTTAGTGGATCTTGATGCCACAGCTGTATTTCCTGGCAAACTAAAAGAAATGAAGACAGTTAAAGGAAAAACATTTCAAAAAGGAGCCTCATCCTCAGTCTAACTCTAATGCTCAGTTGCTTAGTCGTGTCTGACTCTTTGTGACCCCATAGACTGTAGCCTGCCAGGCTCCTCTGTCCATGGAATTTTCCAGGCAAAAATACTGGAGTGGGCTGCCATTCCCTATTCCAGGGGATCTTCCTGACCCAGGGATTGAACTCATGTCTCTTGGCATCTCCTGCATTGGCAGATGGATTCTTTGAGCCCACAAAAGTCCAGTGCACCACAGTTTCTTCTGGAGCCTGTACAGTTTGGAATATTTTTGGTTTCTCAAAACCTACTTTCACCGTTGTTAGTTCTCAGACTTATGGACCCACTGGAAGCAGAAATAAGCTGCATTTGGATGGGGAGAAAAGAAAGAAACCATGAAAAAAAATCTGGGCAGAGTCAGAGAAAGGATATTTTTCCCCCCAACCCAATTTTCAAATGATTTTTGAATCCTTTTTTTTTTTCCCCTCTTTCGATCAAATTCAGAACATGCTCCATTTATTTTCAAACCTGGCTGGTATGATTTTGTCACGCTAATTCAGATTTTCATAATCTTCACTTAAAATCACCAAATGCGTGTGCCCGGTGTTTGCAACAGCAGCCTGGAGTCGTTTCTCTGGGAAGGGCTGAGGTGATGGCAGGGGCACTTTTCTCCTAAAGGACAGAAAGATGAAGCTACCGGGAGCTCTGACTCAGGACAAGATCCAGAAAAGTAGGACAGCCTGGAGGGTATTTGGCATATAACAAGGTTGAGTTAGATCCCAAACGAAGCGAAATCAAAGCAGGCTGGCCTCCCACTGGAGATGGGAGTCTGCCTGGAGCTGACAAAGCCCAAGCTATAGAGGGGCTTCAGGACAGGAAAGGAAATGAAGACATTCCTCAGCTCCCCACCCAACCTTCCTTCCCCCAGACCCAAAGATGCTCGATCGCATTTCACGCTAGGTGAAAACAACACACAGGCTGCCTGAAGATGCCTCCGTCCACAGGTCATTTGGGCTTGGCCCAAAGCCAGTGCTTTAAATGCACCCTCAAAGGAAATCCTAAAGGAAGTCTCTCCCCTGCCAAGATACATATGTGTGCAGAGCGCATAGATGTGCATTCTGGAGATGAGGAGGCAGGCGAGGAGAGGTTTCGCTTGGAGCACCCCAAAAAAGCTCCTGGCCACGGGACCGGAGAGGGAAAATCTGCGTGTGTGAATGAAGTCTTTGCCAACTGGTTGCTGTGGGGGAACAGAAAATGCTTCCTGGCCCAGAGTAGAATCTTGCAGCCAATGTGGGAAGGGTTGGCCAAGGTTTGCTATGGGAGTTTGCATCCTTCAGGCTGGCAATGTCCTTGGCACCTAGGCAATGAAAGCATCCATAGTGTGAAGCTGCATCTTTACTTATTTGATGGCTGGGTGCTTCTCTGTGTCCAGGTTGCCCCTGGACACAGAGTTTTTATCAACTAAGGCAACTTTGTGAACACAAGCAAATAGATGAAAGGACGGTAATATTAGGGAATGTGTGCTGTGCTTAGTTGCTTAGTCCTGTCCGACTTTTTGTGACCCCATGGACTGCAGCCGGCCAGGCTCCTCTGTCCATGGGATTCTCTAGGCAAGAATACTGGAGTGGGTTGCCATGCCCTCCTCCAAGGGATCTTCCCAACCCAGGGATTGAATCCAGGTCTCCCACATTTCAGGAAGATTCTTTATTGTCTGAGCAACCAGGGAAGCCCAAGAATACTGGAGTGGGTTGTCATGCCCTCCTCCAGGGGATCTTCCCAACCTGGGAATCGAACCTGGGCCTCCTGCATTGTAGGTGGATTCTTTACCAGCTGAGCCACCAGGGAAGCCCATTAGGGAACATGTTATTGTATAAAACGTATATACACATGCACACGCCTACCTACCTTGGTGGTGGTTTAGTCGCTAAGTCATGTCAGATTCTTGCAACCCCATGGACTGCAGCCCACCAGGCTCCTCAGTCTATAAAATTTCTCAGACAAGAACACTGGAGTGGGTTGTCATTTCCTCCTCCAGGGGATCTTCCCGACCTGTAGACTGAACCTGCGTGTCTTGTATTGCAGGTGGATTCTTTACCACTGAGCCGCCGGGGAAGGCCACTACCTACCTTGGGATCACAGCTAATATCCCAACAACTAGTATCTTAATAACTTAAGATGGTCCTTGCGTTCAGAAAGATTTTTATCTTTGACTAATCACATTTTAAAATGAAGATAAGCCAGTGACTGTTAGGCCGAGATTTGGGTTTGATTGTTCTGGAGCAGGTCTGGGGTTTGGGTTGTTATTTACCTGTTCCTCTAGTGGTTCCAACATTCAGGTGGGGCTGAGACATCTGTGGAGAAGCACTTACAGGTCATTCTCAGTTACTTCCTGCCTCATTCCTACTGAGCTTAGGGGTGAGTATGGGGGTGGAACTCTGAGTTCAAGCCAGGTTATCATATGCTCTTATGACAGTATTGAGGATTTCTTGTGTATTTTAACATCACACTTTTCAGATACAGGAAATCAGTTTGACCTACTGATTTTGTGGAGCAGGTCTCTAAATACGTTTAAGAGGCTCCACAGCCCTACGTGGCCATGTGGAAACCTTTGGGTTCATGGGTGATGCCAGTTCTTGCTGTAACATTGATGCCAACTCTCCTGTCAGGAGACATACCTCAGATAAAACATACTGGCATCTTTTTTTTCACCTGTGAAATGAAGAGAAAACCAAATATAATCAATATTTGGTGGGTTTTACTCTCTGAGAGAATTCCATGGGTCAGTAATTACCCTTTTCAAATGACCACAATTATATTGTGCTTCCTGTATCTATATTTGTTTGTTTCTATTTCTTTTTTTTAGCAGAGGATGTGGAAGTACATGGGTAACTTGGTCAGAGTTACCTGGCTATGACTGGACCAGCCAAGTCAGTTTCAGATCACAGTGAGTCCTTCTCCCTGGTTCCACGTGGCTCTTTGCTCAAGCCTCAAGAGAAAGACTTATTGACACACAGACTGAGAAAACTCCAAATGTCTTCAAATATTAGGGCATTATTTCTGGCTCATTTGTACAATTCGAGGAGTCTGAATTTATTAAGCTATGTTGCATAATACAGTAGAATCCCACATTTTAGAAGTTATATATGTAATATATAATACATATCATATAAAATAGAATAAAAATATTTATAATTGCCTTTCCTAGGATTAGTGAGTAGATAATAACATTGCATACATGGTCTGGATCCTATAAATTTGAGAAAAACCAATACAGATTTCCCCTATGACATCCTAAAAATTAATCATAGTACAGTTTGGACATTTTAGGTAAGTAGTATTTGATTTCAAAATATTATTTACTTATTTACAAATATGCACATGGTTCAAAATTTGAAAGATGTAAATGATTAACAGTAAAAAGCCTTTCTTCCATTCCTCTCCCAGCTGCCCGTTTCTTCTTCCTGGATTTGCTCAGTGCTACTAGTCATGTCCAACCTAGATAGCATATTCAAAAGCAGAGACATTACTTTGCCAACAAAGGTCCGTCTAGTCAAGGCTATGGTTTTTCCAGTGGTCATGTATGGATGTGAGAGTTGGACTGTGAAGAAGGCTGAGCGCTGAAGAATTGATGCTTTTGAACTGTGGTGTTGGAGAAGACTCTTGAGAGTCCCTTGGACTGCAAGGAGATCCAACCAGTCCATTCTGAAGGAGATCAGCCCTGGGATTTCTTTGGAGAGAATGATGCTGAAGCTGAAACTCCAGTACTTTGGCCACCTCACGTGAAGAGTTGACTCATTGGAAAAGACTCTGATGCTGGGAGGGATTGGGGGCAGGAGGAAAAGGGGACGACAGAGGATGAGATGGCTGGAAGGCATCACTGACTCAATGGATGTGAGTCTGAGTGAACTCCGGGAGTTTGTGATGGACAGGGAGGCCTGGCGTGCTGCGATTCATGGGGTTGCAAAGAGTCAGACACGACTAAGCGACTGAACTGACTGAACTGAACTAGTCTCTTGTAAAGAGAACTTTTATTTATAGTATATTTAAGTAGAAATGGAGGATAAAAAGTCTTATTCTCATTGAAAGCCAAAAAAAAAAAAGTACTTAGTGACAAATGGAGGGAGAAAATGGCATAATCTTTTTTTTTCCTTCTTGTTTCATTAAGGCAAAATTAACATACAGCACTGTATAATTTTAAGGTATATAGAATAGCCTTCCCAAGTGGTAAAGAACCTGTCTACTAATGTAGGAGATGCAGGGTCAGGCAGATCCCCCTGGAGGAGGGCATGGCAACCCACTCCTATAATCTTGCCTGGAGAATCCAATGGACAGAGGATCCTGGTGGACTATGGTCCACAGGGTTGCAAAGAGTCGGACACGACTGAAGTGACTTAGCACACACACATACAGTATAGTGATTCGATTTACATATATCATGATGTGATTATCACATATTTAGTGAACATCTATCATCTCATATAGACACACAATTAAAGAAATAGAAAAAAATGATTTTCCTTGTGATGAGAACGCAGGGTTATTCTCTTAACAACTTTCATATGGAACATACAACAGTGTCAATTATATTCCTCATGTTGTACAGTCCATCCTTGGTACTTATTTATCTTATAACTGAAAGTTCTTATAAGCTTTTGACAGTCTTTCTCCAATTCCCCCTCCCTGCACCCCTCAGGGACATCATCTCTGACTATGAGTACTGCAATATTTATCACCAAATGACTTTTTTGTTTTTGACTGTGTTGTGTGTCATGTGGGGATCTTAGTTCTCCCACCAGGAATTGAACCCCTGCCCCTTACATTGGTAGCGCAGAGTCTTTAATCATTGGACCACCAGGGAAGTCCTGCCAAGTTACTTAAAAAAAACAAACTTTTAATTTTATATTGGAGTTAACCAATTAACAATGTTGTGATAGTTTCAGATGGACAGCAAAGGGATTCAGTCGTACATATATATTATCCATTCTTCCCCAAACTCCCTTCCCAGCCAGGCTGCCACATAACATTGAGCAGAATTCCCTGTGCTATACAGTAGGTCCTTGTTGGTTATCCATTTTAAATATAGCAGTGTATACCTCCAAATGACTCTTTTCAATCTCTATCAATGGCTACTCCACTATCGTGCCTTGTCAGGAGATGCTAAAGAAATAGTTGCTCATTTAATTGGCTGGTGGTAGGATGCTATCTTTCTTATATATCACACCTTCTGTGTACTTTCTCCTGTTTCTACATCCTCTGTAGAGGGTCTAGTATTAGGCAAGTTGGGCCTCCTGACCTTTGATTTCCCTGCTCCCTGAACACCCACCCTACCTTGACTTGGAGAATCTGGAGTTGCTTGCCTGCATCTCACTACGTGTGCAGTCCGGATGCTGCTTCCGCTTGGGTTGTACTCATGGTGGCACTTTCTCCTGAGATGTGGGGCAGATGAGGGCTGAGGCGCTTCTCCTGCTGGGTTAAGAGTTGCCTCCTACTTTCCCAGCAGGAAAGAAAGCCCGGTTGCGGTGAGGAAGCAGTTTTTTAGCCACTGCTGCATGTCAAATAGGGCTTCCTATTGTTTTGTTTACCTTCTTGTCTAATTCTGTGATTTGAGTTCCAGGAGGGTTTTGCCAGGTGGCAAATATTCTAAGTGACTGGGAAAGAGGGGAGAAGGGAGAAAGGGCACGAGGGCTCTATCTCCACTGGCAGAACCCTGACTTTCATTCCCTCTCATCTTTTCCTTCTTTGATTTCCTTATTTTCAAAAACCCTGAAGAATATGTGAAACGGGCTGGGCTGGACAGGTTGAAGCTAAAAAAGCTGTTTCCTTAGCAACTGTACCCGTATGAAAGGCTGGCAAGGATTCCTTGTCTCATTTTTCATTTCATTTTCTGCAGTTCCTGAAAGGAGGTCAGATGCTCTGTGTTAAGTTCACATTGCAGTTTTGCTTTGCGGTACCTTCTGTCTCATAGCTGGGGAAGGCAGAGCTTGTGCAAGTCACTGACTGCTTTTGTTTACTTCAGTGAGAAATGATACATCTACACACATAGTCACATTTTGCAGCCAGTTCTCAAAGAATCATAACATATTCATTTTATTTGTGAAGAGTTCAGAAAGTGTCAGAAGCAACGGATGCATCAGCTGCACACATATTTGCAGGTCATCAGTCTCGAATGAGAGCTATTCTGATTTCAAAGTCATATCAGAATATTTTTGGTAATGGCAAAGGGCACCTTTTTTTAAAAAAAAATTCAGATTAGTTCCTCACTAATCGATTCCTCTTCTAAAATTATATGCGAGATATAAAATTGAAGTTTATGGTTAATTTCCAGTTTCCAAATTCAATTCAACAATATTTATTGCCTCTCTGTTTCACTAAGAACTGCAGGGGATAAGCAGATGTGGTAAGATGGTCTGTGCCCTCAAGGAGTTTCAAATTTAGTAGTGGGAATAAGACAAATACGGCGTAATTACAACTACAAGGGAGAAAGTGATAAATGGTGCAATGCGGTGGTTATCGACCTCGACTGCAGATTGGAATCACCCGAGGAGCTATAAAAACACCAGAGGTTCCTCCCCAGAGGTTCTGATTTAATTGGTCTGAGGGGGATGTGCAGCTGGGAGACGGGGATTTCAGAATAGCTTGCCAGGTGATTCAAAGACACAGCCAAGGTTAAGAAGTACTGGCAAAGAGCGTCCAAGAGATGTCTCAGAGGACACATTTTGGCTTGGTTGGGAGCGGAGAAGGCTCAAATGTAGCACTTGAGAAGAACCCTTGAAACGTGGGTGTGATTTCAGTATGTAGAGGAATTGGGGTGTGAAAGGTGATGTCTGAGAAGAGGAGAAACATGAGAAAAGTCACTGAAGTGTGAAACCCGGAACCGGAAGTAGGTCTCTATGATCGGAGCGCATCACCTGCGCATGCACGAGCATCCCAAGTACGGAGAACTCAAGCTAAGTGATTTCAGTATGTAGAGGAATTGGGGTGTGAAAGGTGATGTCTGAGAAGAGGAGAAACATGAGAACACTCACGGAAGTGTGAAACCCGGAACCGGAAGTAAGTCTCTATGATCAGAGCACATCACCTGCGCATGCACGAGCATCCCAAGTACAGGAGAACTGAAGCTAAGAGGCAGACAGAAGAGACGGAGGAATAGAGACGTGAGGTAAGTAAGGCAAGAAGGACCCTGAACTCAAGGTGGCACCTGGTTCAAGTTTGGTCTTTCTGCTTTTAGTTGTTCCTCGAACTCTTTGGGACTTTGAGTCTACTTGTGCTGGAAGAGGAGTCTAGCGGAAGACGAGAAAAAGAGCTAATTGTGGGAGAAAGTGTGAATTAAATATCTGACAATATCGCCATCTTTTAGATTCAGGAGGAACGTTGAAGATAATTCAGTTATGTTTGTTTTCCAGTAGAGGAGGCCCTAAAGGAACCGACCTGTGACAACTACCTGATTAGTTAGTGAGCTGTTGTGATTCTGAGGTCAGCGGGGTGTCCAGGTGCAGATGTCCAGCGGGCAGTTTACAGGCAGGTTTGAGGCTGAGGAGAGAGGTCAGGGAGAGAAGTCCAGTTCTGAGAATAATTTGCAATGAGGACTCGAGGGCGAGGGAGGCATGTGGAAAGGAAAGGGAGAGTGATATTTAGATGAAAAGAAAATTTGAAACCAACAAAAGAGGCATAGAATTAGCATCTGAGAAATAAAAGGAGATTGAGAAGAACTCAGTGGTACAAAAACCAAGAAAGAGTGTTTTGGGGAGGAGGGGTGCAAGATGCTGTGCAAAGTGCTGTGGGTGGAGAGGCTGGAGCTTCCAGGCTGAGTGGACTCCCCTGTGCTTGGCTTGTCTGTGTAGTGGCTGGTGGGTCATGAATGAATAGCACTGTTGAAGTTACCGCAAGCTCTTTTCCTGGGCTGGAGAACCCTTCTCCAGGTCTCACTTGAGTCATTTCTCATCTATCAAAACACAAAATGGTTGCAGTGAAAACCAGATAGACTCATGTGTTTTTGAGGAGAAGAACAGCCTCAGATTCTCCAATTTCAAGTCAGATCCATGAAAAAATGACATTCCATAACACAACCTTGAAAAAGAAAATGAATAACTTATAAATGAGGCCGTAATTAGCTGTCTTTGCATTGTTTAAGTCATTTACAAGTATAAGCCAACCAATGGGGGTTGTGAGTCTGTGGATAGATTATGGGTATCATAGTTGCTATACAGGTCAAGAGAAAGAGGATGACTGAGGTGCTGGGGGTGGAAAAAAAGGCAAGGACTCTGGATTTTCCTCTTGGGGAATGGAGGCAGCCTGCTCTAAGCTGTTTAGTAGTTTTGCTCAGCAGTGAGAATACCAAAGGGATCAAGGCCCCCACAATCCCCACGGCTGCCCAGAAAGAGAGAGTTTATGAACTGGGACAGAAGCTATCAACAAAAGGAGAAATGCTTTATTTATTATTCACAGCCTGTTGATGTGGGTGGAAGAAGAGAGTGAAAAAGCTGGCTTAAAACTTAACATTCAAAAAACTAAGATCATGGCATCTGGTTCCATCACTTCCTGGCAAATAAATATGGAAAAAGTGGAAACAGTGGCAGATTTTCTTTTCTTGGGCTCTAAAATCACTGTGGACGGACTGCAGTCACAAAATTAAAAGATGCTTGCTCCTTGGAAGAAGAGCTGTGACAAACCTAGACAGTATATTAAAAAGCAGAGACATCACTTTGCCAACAAAGGTCTATCTAGTCAAAGCTATGGTTTTTCCAGTAGTCATATACAGATGTGAGAGTCGGACCATAAAGTAGGCTGAGCATGGGAGAATTAATGTTTTTGAATTGTGGTGCTGGAGAAGACTCTTGAAAATCTCTTGAACAGCAAGGAGATCAAACCAGTCAATGCTAAAGGAAATCAACCCTGAATATTCATTAGAAGGGCTGATGGTGAAGCTGAAGCTCCAGTACTTTGGCCACCTGATGTGAAGAGCCAACTCACTGGAAAAGACCCTGATGTTGGGAAAGACTGAGGGCTGGAGGAGAAGGGGACGACAAAGGATGAGATAGTTGTATGGCATCACTAACTCAGTGGACATGAGTTTGAGCAGACTCCGGGAGATAGTGAAGGACAGGGAAACCTGGTGTGCTGCAGTCCAGGGTGTCTCAAAGAGTTAGACATGACTTAGTGACTGAACAGAAACAGTAATTATTCACTAATCTCCAAGGTCCTTGTACTATTCAGAATCAACATATTATCTGTAATAAAGGTTTAACAACTTCTGGTTTGACGTAGCTGTGCTCATCCACACATGTACAACATCTTTCTAAGGGCCAGGAAGGAGAAATATACCAGAGCCACATCCCCTCCAGTCCTTAGAGGCATCTGGTACACCTCCCACCCCAATGTACGAATTACCGCATGGATCCCCGACAAGGGCTGCCTAATCTTGCGTGTTTCTAATGATGAAGAGTTCATCATCTAATAAAGCACCTCATTTTGTTTTTAAGCGATTTTTATAGTCTCCAGGAAATTTTGCCACATGTTGAATTCTACCTTTCTATAGCATAAGTCTTGCACCTTGTCCTAGGTCTTATCTCTTTTAGAGTCTGTCATTCCCCTCAAGCTCTTTCTCTATTAACTATTGAATGTGTATTCTACAACTGGAGTCATTTTCATTTGCTTTATAATTTTAAAAACAGAAACAAAAATTTGCAGCTTATGTACTCAAACTAAAATTCTTTGATAGGATGTCTATGTCCATTGGGGGCCCTCCATCCCTTTAAAAGGGACCTTGAAGTCAATACAACATTGGTCACTTGCTTTCCTAGTTAAGCTTAAACAGTCTAGGCTACTCATAGTAGTTTTCCTGAATTAAAAAATCTAGTGTCTTTGACAAATGTCTGTCTGTGCAGGGACTTCCATTCCTGTGCTAGACCTATTGAGTGGAGCCAGTCTACAGCATGAAGTAATGGCACCACTTTTTTCAGTGGTGAACTTAGGAGACGTCTGAGCTCTCAGAAAACTTAACAGTTGTCACTTATGGAGGTCCATTTGCACTCAAATCTCTGAACTCTTTTTTCATCATCATCTTAGAGAGAAGGGACCATGCTAAATACTTTTTTCCAGATAGTAAGGTACCTGGTAGTCACAGGTGAGTACTTGGCAAATTCCTGCTGAGTTGACTTGAATGGAATCTGCTTCGGTAGGTTTCCTCTTTTCCCTGAAGTCACATTTTCCTGTGGGAGTACTGGTGGGGTTCCTTTCCATAAAATAAGAAAGACATCTTTTGATAATCTCTAATTCTGTGGGATGTATTTGGATTCTCCAGCAGTTCTTTGCAAGACTAGGTCAAGAATGCTGAGAGATGTTATTCAAAAACATTATTTTTTGAAATTGATAATTCAAAAGGGAGAAAAGATGGGATAAGTAGCTAACGAGCAGACACAGTAGATCAGGAATCTATGTTATCATGTTCCTCAGGGTAGCAGAAACTCAATCTCTCAATTTCCAAAATGTTTACCTTTTTTTTTTTTTTCAATCTGGGTTCTTCTGGATGTTTAGTATACCTGGATGACTGTTTTCACCCACATTCATTTATCAGATAAATTTATCAGATAATTAACACTTTTTTTTCCTTTTGGTGACAAGGACGAAGAGATATGAAAATAAGTTGCAAATGACTTTTTTCATGTGTAGTTTTTCAGGGCATTTTTCCTGATTCTCTGACATAAGTATAAATGTAATATGACTTGATATGTGAGACCAATATAAATTAGATGCTACTGTTTGTTTTTAAAGCTTTATTTATTTATTTTTGGCTGTGCTTCATCTTCGTTTCTTTGCATGGGCTTTCTCTAGTTGTAGTGAGCAGGGGCCACTCTTTGGTGTGGTGCACAAGCTTCTCATTGCAGTGATTTCTTTTGTTTTGGAGCACAGGCTCTAGGCGTATGGGCTTCAGCAGTTGTGGCTCCTGGGCTCTAGAGCACAGGCTCAGTAGTTGGGCTCATGAGCTCAGTTGCGCCGTGACAGGTGGTATATCACAGACCAGGGATTGAACCAGTATCCCCTGCATTGGCAGATGGATTCTTATCTTCTGCACCAGGGAAGTCTGACCCTGCTCTTTTTATTTTAACAAATATCTTGATCATATTCAGCTCTGTTACACTGATCCCAATAGGCAGTTCTTGCTAGTATCCCTTGGCTGGTATGGACTCATGAGCAGTACCACCACCACCCGAGTTCCCCAGGAACTGGAGGCATCTGTAAGTCCCTCTCTGTCCATTCTCGGCAGCCACTCTGTCAATTTACTTAATGATTGTTCCTCTTGGCTTTTTTAGTAGGCATTGATGTACATTAACAGAGAAGGCAATGGCACCCCACTCCAGTACTCTTGCCTGGAAAATCCCATGGACAGAGGAGCCTGGTAGGCTGCAGGTCGCTAAGAGTCGGACACAACTGAGTGACTTCACTTTGACTTTTCACTTTATGCATTGGAGAAGGAAATGGCAACCCACTCCAGTATTCTTGCCTGGAGAATCCCAGGGATGGGGGAGCCTGGCGGGCTGCTGTCTATGGGGTCGCACAGAGTCGGACACGACTGAAGCTACTTAGCAGCAGCAGCAGCAGCAAATGTACATTAATGGTAGAAGTTTTATGTACAAATAAAATTTGACATGATTTTAAAATGTTGGGTTGGTGTTTAGTGGATACTTCTGTGCTTCCTCTGTAAATTGTAGGGCTGTTAATTTTATTGGAAGGCCAGTCCTTGGAAGGAAAGCCAGTGACAAAGTACCTCTCCTGGTCCCCTTAACTTTTTTCCGAGGCATGACTTTTCCTACCATTTCAAAGAAAGGACAGCTTAGTCAATGGCTGTCATCTGGGTGTCAGGATTTTGGAGAGGTAAACAAAAGGAAAGAGTGTGAAAAAGAATGCAGGGGTTGTTTAAACAGAAGACTGTAGAGTCTATGACTGTGTAAGAGAGGAGAGGCAGGTTTGGAAAGCAGACATATGAGTTGTGTCTGACTCTTTGTGACCTTATGGATCATAGCCCGTCAGGTTCCTCTGTCCAAGGGATTCTTCAGTCAACAGTGTTGGAGTGGGTTGCTGTGCCCTCCTCCTGGGATTCTTCCTGACCCAGGGGTCAAACCCATGTCTCTTGGATCTCCTGCATTGGGAGGTGGGTTCTTTACCATTAGCACCACCTGGGAAGCCCAGACATCTGAGGCTTTTAGACAAATTAACAAAACATCCTCTCTCTGGCACATGTTGTGGAGAAGACTTCTTGCGTACAGTGGAGTGTGGCTTGAATCCAGATGTTCTTGAATTTTCATGTGTAGATTTAGATGAGTTTGGGGGAGAGCCAAGGCCTTTTTTTCAAGGTCTATTTCCAATGTCTTTTTTTTTTCCCCCCCAACAAAGCCTTCTCCAATTCTCCTGAAGATGGCCCCTGTCTTTGAATGTCCTAGAGCATTCAGTATCTCATTTTGTTTAGACATTCTCCCTCATTACTCTTCATCGCCTTTGGAATGGATGCCCCCTGAGGGCAGGGCTGACCTCGCATCAGCTGTGTGTCTTCTGCTGGTCTTCGTGCAGGAGGCGCCCTCCAGACGCTGGAGTTGAGTTGTGTAGACTGGGATTGAAAGGGTGGGAAAGAAAGCAGGTCAACTCTGAAAGCCTCTTGCATTTTTAAGAGCTGGAGAGCACTCCGGAGGCCACCCTAGGAAGGAGCCGGCTGTGTCATGATGCGAAGGAGCTGCCTTCTTGGATGGCTGTGAAACCCTGCCAGGGCATCTTTAAGTGCATGACTCCTCAGAATCCTCAGTGCTCTTGGGCACGGCTAGACTCTGAGGAAGAAGGTGACTCTGTAGAGTAGTTAGCAAGCATTTAACCTCCACGTGCTGAGGGTAGGAAAGGAGAAAGCCTGGGGCATGAGGCCAGCTCAGGGTCCCCGGAAAATAGGTCAGAATTCTGAGTGGCATCTTGGATGTTTAAAGAGAGTGACATCCTTCTCTAGGTAAAGTCTAGCAGATTGAGTGGGTGTCCTGTCTCTGCTTTATTTCCCAAACCCTTTCAACTATGCTGATCTGTGGAATCCTCCAATAGAAGGATCTTATCTTATTCATCCCTGGGTGCCTGACACTGTGGGAGTGGAGTGGGCAGATCCATCCACTCCAGTTACTACAATAATGTCCATGTTCCTGCTTCTGCTTTGATGTTGTCATTCTGTTAATAAATGCTGACTCTTTAAGGACTGCTCTTGTTTTTGAATTTCTAAACTGCCTAGCACGATGCCTTATGCCAGTTAGGTTTTTAAAAAAAAAAAAAAAAACTATAACATTTTCAGTAAAACTATTATTTCACAAATGCTTTAATTTTATATACTAATTAAAAATCAAGAGCATTTCATTTTTGACATTGTACTTAATTTTATTCCATTATTTGATATTTATAAAACATTAATGTGTAAAATAATGATAGTTTAAAAATCATGAACCACCACTTAATCTAAGAGCTATAATGTTATTAAAAACTTCCATTTTGCTGTATATTTTTCTCCTCCCCCAAACTCTGCTTCTGTTCCATAGATAACAATTCCCTTAACACTCCTGTTTATCAGTCCATTGCATTTTATCTTAAGTACAGTTTTATCTCAATGTGTATATGCTTACACAATGTACTATTTAGTTGCATTTGTTTTTAAGTTTTCTTTTAAAAAAAAACTGTCATCTTACATTTAGGTTTCTGAAATTTTCTTTTCTCTACTTGAAGTTACGTTTCCAAAATGTATTCATGCTTTGGGAGGTAGTTATAATTCATTAATTTTCATTGCTACGTTATATTCTATGGTATGAAAACACTGTGGTTGTTTCATCTTCTTGTTGATGGGCCTTTGGCTTGTTTATTGTTTTTGCTATTATGCTTTATGGATGTGAACCAAGAGCAGTAATTTGGGGGCATATCCACTTAGGAATGAGAGCTTCCTGGTGGCTCAGATGGTAAAGAATCTGCCTGCAATGCAGGAGGCCTGGATTTGATCCCTGGGTTGGGAAGATCCCCTGGAAAAGGGAGTGGCAATCTACTCCAGTATTCTTGCCTGGAGAAGCCCATGGACAGAGGAGCCTGGTGGCCTGAGTCTGTGGGGTCGCAAAGTCGGACACGACTGAGTGACTAACACTAACTAACTAACTAACCACTTAGGAATAGGGTCTGTTAAGTGTTTGACCTGGCCAGACACTGCCAAACTGTTTTCCAAAGTGGATTAGCACTTATTCTTCCACCAGCCAGCTATGAGATTCCCCGTGTCTGCTTTTTCCACAGCCCTTACTACTGGCAGTCGTAGCTTTTCTTCCTTTTTCTGTTTCTGTGCTTTATCATGCAGATGAGATTCAGGGTAGATTTTGCAACTTTGCTTGTTGAACTGCATTGATCAGAAGTTCCACAGATGTCAGAGCAACAAAATTTTAGAGCTTGATGGGATTTTGTAGAATAGATTGTCTGAGAGAGCCAAGGACCAGAATACAGGAGGCTTGCGTTCTCTCTCTGTGTGTGTATATACACACCCATCTCTCTGTATCTATATTATCTGTATCTTTATCATCTATAACAGCTTCCCTGACAGCTCTGTTGGTAAAGAATTTGCCTGTAATGCAGGAGACCCTGGTTCGATTCCTTGGTCAGGAAGATCTGCTGGAGAAGGGATAGACTACCCACTTCAGTATTCTTGGGCTTCCCTTGTGACTCAGCTGGTAAAGAACCCGCCTGCAATGTGGGAGACCTGGGTTCAATTCCTGGGTTGGGAAGATCCCCTGGAGAAGGGAAAGGCTACCCACTCCAGTATTCTGGCCTGGAGAATTCCATGGACTGTATAGTCCATGGGGTCACAAAGAGTTGGACACGACTGAACGAGTTTCACTTACTTATCATCTGTATCTATATATTTAATCTATGCCTATATATTTAATATACATACATATATATATATATGGATATATATATATATGGATATATATATATATAAGAAGAAGGGAAATGGCAGCCTACTCCAGTATTCTTGCCTGGAGAATCCCATGGACAGAGGAGCCTGGCGGGCTACAGTCCATGGAATCTTAAGAGTTGGACACAACTTAGTGACTAAACCATCCATATATATTTAATCTATCTATTATATCTATATCATTTATTTCTATCTGTATCTCACAATTGTTTGTGTATGTTATGTATTATAAAGAACAAACATATTGATGTGTTAATATTATTGCAGTTACCATGCAGGAAAGGAGGGGAACAGGAAAGGAAAAGACAGATGAAAGTGGTGCAGGCTGGCAGATTTACTAGTCTCTGCTCCACTAAAGGGATTGTGGGTTGTGGGGTCATTACCAATTGGTGAACATCATACAAGGGGACCCGTGTGTGTGCATGTATTTGTGTGTGTGTATACATGTGAGTGTGTGTACATGTGTGTGAGGAAGATGTGTCTGTGAAAGAAGAGTACAGATGAGAGAAATTTCTGGAGTTTATCAATAATCACAGATTTGGGAAGCTAGAGAAGGCAATGGCACCCCACTCCAGTACTCTTGCCTGGAAAATCCCATGGATGGAGGAGCCTGGTAGGCTGCAGTCCACGGGGTCGCTAAGAGTCAGACACGACTGAGCGACTTCACTTTCACTTTTCACTTTCATGCATTGGAGAGGGAAATGGCAACCCACTCCAGTATTCTTGCCTGGAGAATCCCAGGGATGGGGGAGCCTGTTGGGCTGCCGTCTCTGGGGTTGCACAGAGTCGGACATGACTGAAGCAACTTAGCAGCAGCAGCAGCAGCAGCAGAGAACTGAAGAGAGAAGAATCTAGTGATATTGTCATTGCCCATGCATTCTTTTATGGGTCACTGAGAAATATAATAAAGGATTTGAGTCATCTCTGAAGTCCTGTTGGAGACCTTGACGTGTTTTCTTGAACTTGACAAAACTTTGTGATGGAACCAAATGGAATGCAGAAAATTTCATTATTGTATTTACACATATCCTAAAAACTGGGCTCCCCAGGTGGCGCTTGTGGTTAAGGATCTGCCTGCCAATGCAGGAGACACAAGTGGAGTGGGTTCAGTCCCTCGGTCGGGAAGATCCCCTGCAGAAGGAAATGGCAACCCACTCCGGTATTCTTGCCTGGGAAATTCCCTGGACAGAGGAGCCTGGTGGGCTGCAGTCCATGGGGCCATAGAGAGTAGGACATGACTGAGCGACTGAGCACAGCACATATCCTAAAAACTCTAAGCACAATAGGTTGAAAAAAACCAACTTGTCATGATGATCATTGCCTTGTTCTCACTTAAAGAATAAAATATAAATGCTGTATGCACAAAATATAAGGGAGAGTTGCCTTTTCAAGTACCACTATCTCCTTATAACCAACAGTTCCCTTTTAAAACATTTTTTTAATATAAAAATATAGTATCCACTGAATCCTGGATGTATGTCAACTAAAAAAAGACAGAGAAGTAGAAATACTCTTCTACTGAATCTCAATATTAGCTTTTGGTTTCAGGTGTAATAGTGTCATTGTGATCGGCAACATCATTTGAATTTATTTTCACTTCTGTGCATTTTGGAATTCTCCTGTGCCTTGTGAATTAGAGCTCAGTTGTATTTAGCTAGGCTGACACGTCCCTTGTCAAATCCACTAACTCAAGCCAAGTTGTAACAACATTTCTTGATACTCCTCTTAGGGACTATATATCTATTTGTTTACTTATTTAATGTGACACTTCTTTAGCGGCTACTCTTTCTATTTCTGGTTGTAACCGGAAATCCTTCTTTAGTACAGTGAGCAATAAAAAAAAAAAATCTACTCGGATATTTAAACCACTGCATTCACTTAATACATGTCTCTTTTAACCTATAATAGAGGTATAAAAATATGGGCCCCTGGAGTTTGGGGGAGAATGGATACATGTATATGTATGGCTGAGTCCCTTTGCTGTTCACCTGAAACCATCACAACATTGTTAGTCGGCTATACTTCAATACAAAATAAAAACTTTAAAAAGTGCCATCAGGTTTTTTGGGGCTTCCCATCTGGCACCCCTTGAGAAGCATCATCTTAGATAATGCTCTCAGGGCGACTGGTCCTGTTCCAAGATCTCCCTTTTCATTTATAAAATGTCAGGTGCTATAACAGAGAGAATCCCTTACCGAACTCAATTTCTGACCTCCACTTACCCTAGAATTCCCTGGCTTGAGAAACTCCATTTTGCACTGGCAATCCACTTGTTTCTCTTCACAGACGGTTTCTCTGTTGCCTCTCCTTCCACCAATCTGTCAGACAGTCACCGGTTTTTCTTCCCTGGCACTGCACTGTTACCAGTAATTGCAGAAACCATTAATAACATGGGTGGGAGGGGGCCAGAGGGAGAGGGAGGCGAGCCACAAAGGGAGTCAGCAGTGTACACAGCCCACAGGCTTTTCCCTCCCACACATATGATTCACTGTTGTTCCCGCCTCACGTGGGAAAATGTTGTCCTGCTGAAAATACACCTGGAAGGCAGCTCTGCCTCAAAGATATCACATATGCATATTAATAACACACACTTTGTCGTGCCTAGAGTTGTTTTTAACCAAGAGAGCTGAAATACACCAGCCACTTTCTCAGCTCCTTCTGTGCGCTGCTGGATCCCTGAGTATGGGCTCGGGTGGCTCCTGCCTCCAAAAGAGGAGGCACAAGGAGGAGTTCCTTAGGACCGAAATGGAGAGGGAAGGAAGCTTCGCTGGATGAAATTAGTCCATCTTCCAGGAAGATTGAAGGAAGAGTTTCAGCACAGAAAATGTCCCCATGTGTCAACAAGAGGGAGCGCAGGCACAGGAGTGGAGAAGGACCTGGAAAGGAAAGTCAGAGGCAGACAAGAGAACATATGAGAAAAGGTCTTTAAAGATGCACAGTGTTAGTTGCTCCATTGTGTCTGACTCTTTGTGACCCCACCAGACTGTAGCCCACCAGATTCCTCTGTCCTTGGGATTTCCCAGGCAAGAATACTGGAGTGAGTTGCCATTTCCTTCTCCAGGGGATCCTCCCGACCAAGGGATGGAACTCTGGTCTCCTCCACTGTTGGCAGAGTCTTTACTGTCTGAGCCATCAGAGAAGCCCAGAGGTGCACAGGGAAGTCTTAAACCCTGAGATGAGTTTCCACCATCCTGTCTGCCATCTCCCAGTTTGCTGAAGGACTTTGCAGTTTGCTTATATGAGAACAGTTTACCTATTTTAACTGGGATGAGTGGAAGGTTGAATTTCTCAGAACAATTTAGTGTTGTCTACCAATCCAGTTCCCACCCCCTGGGGTCCGTTGCTGCAGAAGCTCAGGTGATGCTTTGGGCTCGGCAGTGAGCCACACTGGCTAATGGATATTTGGCTTCCCTTTGTTAGACCAGCCCAAGATGCTGGTATAGTCTTCCTCAATGGCTTGTTAGTTGGTTGGAACATGCTGCTAATGAGACCATAGTTAATGTCTCTGAAATCTGGTGGTTTAACTT